>NC_139677.1:13194026-13794026 GCF_964106915.1 Podarcis gaigeae | reverse complement strand
CGGGAGCATTTCAACCTTTTGGCACCATTTTTAAGTGAATTTGCCAAAGTCAGATTTTTGATGGAATTGTGACCCCGGGGCTTAGGGATTTTTTCAAAAAAATATTTTTCTGCCGGTTAAGTTGTTGAGGTCTGATTTCTTGTCCTGTGATAAAAAGCCTTCTGTTTCGACCGCCAAATATCTCAGGGGATCATTTGCAACCCTTTGGCACCATTTTTGAGTGAATAGGCGAAAGTCAGATTTTTTATTGAATTGTGACCCCGGGTCTTAGGGATTTTTTCAAAAAAATATTTTTCGGCCGGTTAAGTTGTCGAGGTCTGATTTCTTGTCCTGTGATAAAAAGCCTTCTGTTTCGACCGCCAAACCCCTCAGGGGAGCATTTGCAACTGTTTGGCACCATTTTTGAGTGAATTGGCGAACGTCAGATTTTTCCTTAAATTGTGACCCCGGGGATTAGGGATTTTTTCAAAAAAATATTTTTCTGCCATTTAAGTTGTAGAGATGTGATTTCTTGTCCGGTGATAAAAAGCCTTCTGTTTCGACCGCCAAACATCTCAGGGGATCATTTGCAACCCTTTGGCACCATTTTTAAGTGAATTGGCGAAAGTCAGATTTTTCCTTAAATTGTGACCCCGGGGATTAGGGATTTTTTCAAAAAAATATTTTTCTGCCATTTAAGTTGTAGAGATGTGATTTCTTGTCCGGTGATAAAAAGCCTTCTGTTTCGACCGCCAAACATCTCAGGGGATCATTTGCAACCCTTTGGCACCATTTTTGAGTGAACTGGCAAAAGTCAGATATTTCCTTAAATTGTGACCCCGGGGCTTAGAGATTTTTTCAAAAAAATATTTTTCGGCCGGTTAAGTTGTCGATATCTGATTTCTTGTCCTGTGATAAAAAGCCTTCTGTTTCGACCGCCAAACATCTCAGGGGAGCATATGCAACCGTTTGCCACCATTTTGAGTGAATTGGTGAAAGTCAGATTTTTCCTGAAATTGTGACCCCGGGTCTTAGGGATTTTTTCAAAAAAATATTTTTCCGCCGGTTAAGTTTTGAGGTATGATTTCTTGTCCTGTGATAAAAAGCCTTCTGTTTCGACGGCCAAACATCTCAGGGGAACATTTGCAACCCTTTAGCACCATTTTTGAATTAATTGGCAAAAGTCGGATTTTTCCTGAAATTGTGACCCCGGGGCTTAGGGATTTTTTCAAAAAAATACTTTTCTGCCGGTTAAGTTGTCGAGGTCTGATTTCTTGTCCTGTGATAAAAAGCCTTCTTTTTCAACAGCCAAACATCTCAGGGGAGCATATGCAACCCTTTGGCACCATTTTTGAGTGAATAGGCGAAAGTCAGATTTTTGATTGAATTGTGATTTTAGGGATTTTTTCAAAAAAATATTTTTCGGCCGGTTAAGTTGTCGAGGTCTGATTTCTTGTCCTGTGATAAAAAGCCTTCTATTTCGACCGCCAAACCCCTCAGGGGAGCATTTGCAACTGTTTGGCACCATTTTTGAGTGAATTGGCGAAAGTCAGATTTTTTCTGAAATTGTGACCCCGGGTCTTAGGGATTTTTTCAAAAAAATATTTTTCGGCCGGTTAAGTTGTCGAGGTCTGATTTCTTCTCCTGTGATAAAAAGCCTTCTGTTTCAACCACCAAACATCTCAGGGGAGCATTTGCAACCCTTTGGCACCATTTTTGAGTGAATTGGCAAAAGTCAGATTTTTCCTTAAATTGTGACCCCGGGGATTAGGGATTTTTTCAAAAAAATATTTTTCTGCCATTTAAGTTGTAGAGATGTGATTTCTTGTCCGGTGATAAAAAGCCTTCTGTTTCGACCGCCAAACATCTCAGGGGATCATTTGCAACCCTTTGGCACCATTTTTAAGTGAATTGGCGAAAGTCAGATTTTTCCTTAAATTGTGACCCCGGGGATTAGGGATTTTTTCAAAAAAATATTTTTCTGCCATTTAAGTTGTAGAGATGTGATTTCTTGTCCGGTGATAAAAAGCCTTCTGTTTCGACCGCCAAACATCTCAGGGGATCATTTGCAACCCTTTGGCACCATTTTTGAGTGAACTGGCAAAAGTCAGATATTTCCTTAAATTGTGACCCCGGGGCTTAGAGATTTTTTCAAAAAAATATTTTTCGGCCGGTTAAGTTGTCGATATCTGATTTCTTGTCCTGTGATAAAAAGCCTTCTGTTTCGACCGCCAAACATCTCAGGGGAGCATATGCAACCGTTTGCCACCATTTTGAGTGAATTGGTGAAAGTCAGATTTTTCCTGAAATTGTGACCCCGGGTCTTAGGGATTTTTTCAAAAAAATATTTTTCCGCCGGTTAAGTTTTGAGGTATGATTTCTTGTCCTGTGATAAAAAGCCTTCTGTTTCGACGGCCAAACATCTCAGGGGAACATTTGCAACCCTTTAGCACCATTTTTGAATTAATTGGCAAAAGTCGGATTTTTCCTGAAATTGTGACCCCGGGGCTTAGGGATTTTTTCAAAAAAATACTTTTCTGCCGGTTAAGTTGTCGAGGTCTGATTTCTTGTCCTGTGATAAAAAGCCTTCTTTTTCAACAGCCAAACATCTCAGGGGAGCATATGCAACCCTTTGGCACCATTTTTGAGTGAATAGGCGAAAGTCAGATTTTTGATTGAATTGTGATTTTAGGGATTTTTTCAAAAAAATATTTTTCGGCCGGTTAAGTTGTCGAGGTCTGATTTCTTGTCCTGTGATAAAAAGCCTTCTATTTCGACCGCCAAACCCCTCAGGGGAGCATTTGCAACTGTTTGGCACCATTTTTGAGTGAATTGGCGAAAGTCAGATTTTTTCTGAAATTGTGACCCCGGGTCTTAGGGATTTTTTCAAAAAAATATTTTTCGGCCGGTTAAGTTGTCGAGGTCTGATTTCTTCTCCTGTGATAAAAAGCCTTCTGTTTCAACCACCAAACATCTCAGGGGAGCATTTGCAACCCTTTGGCACCATTTTTGAGTGAATTGGCAAAAGTCAGATTTTTCCTAAAATTGTGACCCCGGGGATTAGGGATTTTTTCAAAAAAATATTTTTCTGCCGGTTAAGTTGTCGAGATGTGATTTCTTGTCCGGTGATAAAAAGCCTTCTGTTTCGACCGCCAAACCTCTCAGGGGAGCATTTGCAACCCTTTGGCACCATTTTAAAGTGAATTGGCAAAAGTCAGATTTTTGATGGAATTGTGACCACGGGTCTTAGGGATTTTTTCAAAAAAATATTTTTAAGACGGTTAAGTTGTCGAGGTCTGATTTCTTGTCCTGTGATAAAAAGCCTTCTGTTTCGACCGCCAAACCCCTCAGGGGAGCATTTGCAACTGTTTGGCACCATTTTTGAGTGAATTGGCGAAAGTCAGATTTTTCCTTAAATTGTGACCCCGGGGCTTAGGGATTTTTTCAAAAAAATATTTTTCTGCCATTTAAGTTGTCGAGATGTGATTTCTTGTCCGGTGATAAAAAGCCTTCTGTTTCGACCGCCAAACATCTCAGGGGATCATTTGCAACCCTTTGGCACCATTTTTGAGTGAATTGGCAAAAGTCAGATTTTTCCTTAAATTGTTAACCCTGGGCTTAGGGATTTTTTCAAAAAAATATTTTTCGGCCGGTTAAGTTGTCGATATCTGATTTCTTGTCCTGTGATAAAAAGCCTTCTGTTTCGACCGCCAAACATCTCAGGGGAGCATTTGCAACCGTTTGCCACCATTTTGAGTGAATTGGTGAAAGTCAGATTTTTCCTGAAATTTTGACCCCGGGTCTTAGGGATTTTTTCAAAAAAATATTTTTCTGCCGGTCAAGTTGTTGAGGTCTGATTTCTTTTCCTGTGATAAAAAGCCTTCTGTTTCGACGGCCAAACATCTCAGGGGAACATTTGCAACCCTTTAGCACCATTTTTGAATTAATTGGCAAAAGTCGGATTTTTCCTGAAATTGTGACCCCGGGGCTTAGGGATTTTTTCAAAAAAATACTTTTCTGCCGGTTAAGTTGTCGAGGTCTGATTTCTTGTCCTGTGATAAAAAGCCTTCTGTTTCAACCGCCAAACATCTCAGGGGAGCATTTGCAACTGTTTGGCACCATTTTTGAGTGAATTGGCGAAAGTCAGATTTTTTCTGAAATTGTGACCCCGGGTCTTAGGGATTTTTTCAAAAAAATATTTTTCGGCCGGTCAAGTTGTCGAGGTCTGATTTCTTCTCCTGTGATAAAATGCCTTCTGTTTCAACCACCAAACAGCTCAGGGGAGCATTTGCAACCCTTTGGCACCATTTTTGAGTGAATTGGCGAAAGTCAGATTTTTGATTGATTTGTGACCCCGGGGTTTAGGGATTTTTTCAAAAAAATATTTTTCTGCCGGTCAAGTTGTCGAGGTCTGATTTCTTGTCCTGTGATAAAAAGCCTTCTGTTTCGACCGCCAAACATCTCAGGGGATCATTTGCAACTATTTGGCAGCATTTTTGAGTGAATTGGCAAAAGTCAGATTTTTCCTGAAATTGTGACCCCGGGGCTTAGGGATTTTTTCAAAAAAACGTTTTTCTGCCGGTTAAGTTGTCAAGGTCTGATTCCTTCTCCTGTAATAAAAAGCCTTCTGTTTCGACCGCCAAACCTCTCACGGGAGCATTTCAACCTTTTGGCACCATTTTTAAGTGAATTTGCCAAAGTCAGATTTTTGATGGAATTGTGACCCCGGGGCTTAGGGATTTTTTCAAAAAAATATTTTTCTGCCGGTTAAGTTGTTGAGGTCTGATTTCTTGTCCTGTGATAAAAAGCCTTCTGTTTCGACCGCCAAATATCTCAGGGGATCATTTGCAACCCTTTGGCACCATTTTTGAGTGAATTGGCAAAAGTCAGATTTTTCCTGAAATTGTGACCCCGGGGCTTAGGGATTTTTTCAAAAAAATACTTTTCCGCCGGTTAAGTTGTCGAGGTCTGATTTCTTGTCCTATGATAAAAAGCCTTCTGTTTCGACCGCCAAACACCTCAGGGGAGCATTTGCAACCCTTTGGCACCATTTTTGAGTGAATAGGCGAAAGTCAGATTTTTTATTGAATTGTGACCCCGGGTCTTAGGGATTTTTTCAAAAAAATATTTTTCCGCCGGTTAAGTTGTCGAGGTCTGATTTCTTGTCCTGTGATAAAAAGCCTTCTGTTTCGACCGCCAAACCCCTCAGGGGAGCATTTGCAACTGTTTGGCACCATTTTTGAGTGAATTGGCGAACGTCAGATTTTTCCTTAAATTGTGACCCCGGGCCTTAGGGATTTTTTCAAAAAAATATTTTTCTGCCAGTTAAGTTGTTGAGATGTGATTTCTTGTCCGGTGATAAAAAGCCTTCTGTTTCGACCGCCAAACATCTCAGGGGATCATTTGCAACCCTTTGGCAACATTTTTGAGTTAATTGGCAAAAGTCAGATTTTTCCTTAAATTGCGACCCCGGGGCTTAGAGATTTTTTCAAAAAAATATTTTTCTGCCGGTTAAGTTGTCGATATCTGATTTCTTGTCCTGGGATAAAAAGCCTTCTGTTTCGACCGCCAAACCTCTCAGGGGAGCATTTGCAACCCTTTGGCACCATTTTTAAGTGAATTGGCAAAAGTCAGATTTTTGATGGAATTGTGACCCCGGGTCTTAGGGATTTTTTCAAAAAAATATTTTTCTGCCGGTAAAGTTGTCGAGGTCTGATTTCTTGTCCTTTGATAAAAAGCCTTCTATTTCGACCGCCAAACCCCTCAGGGGAGCATTTGCAACTGTTTGGCACCATTTTTGAGTGAATTGGCGAAAGTCAGATTTTTCCTGAAATTGTGTCCCCGGGTCTTAGGGATTTTTTCAAAAAAATATTTTTCGGCCGGTTAAGTTGTCGAGGTCTGATTTCTTCTCCTGTGATAAAATTCCTTCTGTTTCAACCACCAAACAGCTCAGGGGAGCATTTGCAACCCTTTGGCACCATTTTTGAGTGAATTGGCGAAAGTCAGATTTTTGATTGATTTGTGACCCCGGGGTTTAGGGATTTTTTCAAAAAAATATTTTTCTGCCGGTCAAGTTGTCGAGGTCTGATTTCTTGTCCTGTGATAAAAAGCCTTCTGTTTCGACCGCCAAACATCTCAGGGGATCATTTGTAACCCTTTGGCAGCATTTTTGAGTGAATTGGCAAAAGTCAGATTTTTCCTGAAATTGTGACCCCGGGGCTTAGGGATTTTTTCAAAAAAACGTTTTTCTGCCGGTTAAGTTGTCAAGGTCTGATTCCTTCTCCTGTAATAAAAAGCCTTCTGTTTCGACCGCCAAACCTCTCACGGGAGCACTTCAACCTTTTGGCACCATTTTTAAGTG
Source organism: Podarcis gaigeae (assembly GCF_964106915.1). Classification (NCBI taxonomy): domain Eukaryota; kingdom Metazoa; phylum Chordata; class Lepidosauria; order Squamata; family Lacertidae; genus Podarcis; species Podarcis gaigeae. Next base: position 13,787,686 of record NC_139677.1, on the reverse strand, counting down.
AATTTGCCAAAGTCAGATTTTTGATGGAATTGTGATCCCGGGGCTTAGGGATTTTTTCAAAAAAATATTTTTCTGCCGGTTAAGTTGTTGAGGTCTGATTTCTTGTCCTGTGATAAAAAGCCTTCTGTTTCGACCGCCAAATATTTCAGGGGATCATTTGCAACCTTTTGGCACCATTTTTGAGTGAATAGGCGAAAGTCAGATTTTTTATTGAATTGTGACCCCGGGTCTTAGGGATTTTTTCAAAAAAATATTTTTCCACCGGTTAAGTTGTCGAGGTCTGATTTCTTGTCCTGTGATAAAAAGCCTTCTTTTTCTACCGCCAAACCCCTCAGGGGAGCATTTGCAACTGTTTGGCACCATTTTTGAGTGAATTGGCGAACGTCAGATTTTTCCTTAAATTGTGACCCCGGGGCTTAGGGATTTTTTCAAAAAAATATTTTTCTGCCAGTTAAGTTGTTGAGATGTGATTTCTTGTCCGGTGATAAAAAGCCTTCTGTTTCGACCGCCAAACATCTCAGGGGATCATTTGCAACCCTTTGGCACCATTTTTGAGTGAATTGGCGAAAGACAGATTTTTCCTGAAATTGTGACCCCGGGTCTTAGGGATTTTTTCAAAAAAATATTTTTCGGCCGGTTAAGTTGTCGAGGTCTGATTTCTTGTCCTGTGATAAAAAGCCTTCTGTTTCAACCACCAAACATCTCAGGGGAGCATTTGCAACCCTTTGGCACCATTTTTGAGTGAATTGGCAAAAGTCAGATTTTTCCTGAAATTGTGACCCTGGGGATTAGGGATTTTTTCAAAAAAATATTTTTCTGCCGGTTAAGTTGTCGATGTCTGATTTCTTGTCCTGTGATAAAAAGCCTTCTGTTTCGACCGCCAAACCTCTCAGGGGAGCATTTGCAACCCTTTGGCACCATTTTTAAGTGAATTGGCAAAAGTCAGATTTTTGATGGAATTGTGACCCCGGGTCTTAGGGATTTTTTCAAAAAAATATTTTTAAGCCGGTTAAGTTGTCGAGGTCTGATTTCTTGTCCTGTGATAAAAAGCCTTCTGTTTCGACCGCCAAACCCCTCAGGGGAGCATTTGCAACGGTTTGGCACCATTTTTGAGTGAATTGGCGAAAGTCAGATTTTTCCTTAAATTGTGACCCCGGGGCTAAGGGATTTTTTCAAAAAAATATTTTTCTGCCATTTAAGTTGTCGAGATGTGATTTCTTGTCCGGTGATAAAAAGCCTTCTGTTTCGACCGCCAAACATCTCAGGGGAGCATATGCAACCGTTTGCCACCGTTTTGAGTGAATTGGCGAAAGTCAGATTTTTCCTGAAATTGTGACCCCGGGCCTTAGGGATTTTTTCAAAAAAATATTTTTCCGCCGGTTAAGTTTTGAGGTATGATTTCTTGTCCTGTGATAAAAAGCCTTCTGTTTCGACGGCCAAACATCTCAGGGGAACATTTGCAACCCTTTAGCACCATTTTTGAATTAATTGGCAAAAGTCGGATTTTTCCTGAAATTGTGACCTCGGGGCTTAGGGATTTTTTCAAAAAAATACTTTTCTGCCGGTTAAGTTGTCGAGGTCTGATTTCTTGTCCTGTGATAAAAAGCCTTCTGTTTCAACCGCCAAACATCTCAGGGGAGCATATGCAACCCTTTGGCACCATTTTTGAGTGAATAGGCGAAAGTCAGATTTTTGATTGAATTGTGATTTTAGGGATTTTTTCAAAAAAATATTTTTCGGCCGGTTAAGTTGTCGAGGTCTGATTTCTTGTCCTGTGATAAAAAGCCTTCTGTTTCGACCGCCAAACATCTCAGGGGAGCATATGCAACCCTTTGGCACCATTTTTGAGTGAATAGGCGAAAGTCAGATTTTTGATTGAATTGTGATTTTAGGGTTTTTTTTCAAAAAAATATTTTTCTGCCTGTCAAGTTCTTGAGGTCTGATTTCTTTTCCTGTGATAAAAAGCCTTCTGTTTCGACCGCCAAACCTCTCAGGGGAGCATTTGCAACCGTTTGGCACCATTTTTGAATTAATTGGCAAAAGTCGGATTTTTCCTGAAATTGTGACCCCCATGGCTTAAGGATTTTTTCAAAAAAAAAATACTTTCCGGCCAGTTAAGTTGTCGAGGTCTGATTTCTTGTCCTGTGATAAAAAGCCTTCTATTTCGACCGCCAAACCCCTCAGGGGAACATTTGCAACTGTTTGGCACCATTTTTGAGTGAATTGGCGAAAGACAGATTTTTCCTGAAATTGTGACCCCGGGTCTTAGGGATTTTTTCAAAAAAATATTTTTCGGCCGTTTAAGTTGTTGAGGTCTGATTTCTTGTCCTGTGATAAAAAGCCTTCTGTTTCGACCGCCAAACCCCACAGGGGAGCATTTGCAACTGTTTGGCACCATTTTGGAGTGAATTGGCGAAAGTCAGATTTTTCCTTAAATTGTGACCCCGGGGCTTAGGGATTTTTTCAAAAAAATATTTTTCTGCCATTTAAGTTGTCGAGATGTGATTTCTTGTCCGGTGATAAAAAGCCTTCTGTTTCGACCGCCAAACATCTCAGGAGAGCATTTGCAACCCTTTGGCACCATTTTTGAGTGAATTGGCGAAAGTCAGATTTTTGATTGATTTGTGACCCCGGGGTTTAGGGATTTTTTCAAAAAAATATTTTTCTGCCGGTCAAGTTGTCGAGGTCTGATTTCTTGTCCTGTGATAAAAAGCCTTCTGTTTCGACCGCCAAACATCTCAGGGGATCATTTGCAACCCTTTGGCAGCATTTTTGAGTGAATTGGCAAAAGTCAGATTTTTCCTGAAATTGTGACCCCGGGGCTTAGGGATTTTTTCAAAAAAACGTTTTTCTGCCGGTTAAGTTGTCAAGGTCTGATTCCTTCTCCTGTAATAAAAAGCCTTCTGTTTCGACCGCCAAACCTCTCACGGGAGCATTTCAACCTTTTGGCACCATTTTTAAGTGAATTTGCCAAAGTCAGATTTTTGATGGAATTGTGACCCCGGGGCTTAGGGATTTTTTCAAAAAAATATTTTTAAGCCGGTTAAGTTGTCGAGGTCTGATTTCTTGTCCTGTGATAAAAAGCCTTCTGTTTCGACCGCCAAACCCCTCAGGGGAGCATTTGCAACTGTTTGGCACCATTTTTGAGTGAATTGGCGAAAGTCAGATTTTTCCTTAAATTGTGACCCCGGGGCTTAGAGATTTTTTCAAAAAAATATTTTTCTGCCGGTTAAGTTGTCGATATCTGATTTCTTGTCCTGTGATAAAAAGCCTTCTGTTTCGACCGCCAAACCTCTCAGGGGAGCATTTGCAACCCTTTGGCACCATTTTTAAGTGAATTGGCAAAAGTCAGATTTTTGATGGAATTGTGACCCCGGGTCTTAGGGATTTTTTCAAAAAAATATTTTTAAGCCGGTTAAGTTGTCGAGGTCTGATTTCTTGTCCTGTGATAAAAAGCCTTCTGTTTCGACCGCCAAACCCCTCAGGGGAGCATTTGCAACTGTTTGGCACCATTTTTGAGTGAATTGGCGAAAGTCAGATTTTTCCTTAAATTGTGACCCCGGGGCTTAGGGATTTTTTCAAAAAAATAGTTTTCTGCCAGTTAAGTTGTTGAGATGTGATTTCTTGTCCGGTGATAAAAAGCCTTCTGTTTCGACCGCCAAACATCTCAGGGGATCATTTGCAACCCTTTGGCACCATTTTTGCGTGAATTGGCAAAAGTCAGATTTTTCCTTAAATAGTGACCCCGGGGCTTAGAGATTTTTTCAAAAAAATATTTTTCTGCCGGTTAAGTTGTCGATATCTGATTTCTTGTCCTGTGATAAAAAGCCTTCTGTTTCGACCGCCAAACATCTCAGGGGAGCATTTGCAACCGTTTGCCACCATTTTGAGTGAATTGGCGAAAGTTAGATTTTTCCTGAAATTTTGACCCCGGGCCTTAGGGATGTTTTCAAAAAAATATTTTTCTGCCGGTTAAGTTGTCGAGGTCTGATTTCTTGTCCTGTGATAAAAAGCCTTCTGTTTCGACCGCCAAACCTCTCAGGGGAGCATTTGCAACCCTTTGGCACCATTTTTAAGTGAATTGGCAAAAGTCAGATTTTTGATGGAATTGTGACCCCGGGTCTTAGGGATTTTTTCAAAAAAATATTTTTCTGCCGGTTAAGTTGTCGATATCTGATTTCTTGTCCTGTGATAAAAAGCCTTATGTTTCGACCGCCAAACATCTCAGGGGAGCATTTGCAACCCTTTAGCACCATTTTTGAGTTAATTGGCAAAGGCAGATTTTTCCTGAAATTGTGACCCCGGGGCTTAGGGATTTTTTCAAAAAAATATTTTTCTGCCGGTTAAGTTGTCGAGGTCTGATTTCTTGTCCTGTGATAAAAAGCCTTCTGTTTCGACCGCCAAACCTCTCAGGGGAGCATTTGCAACCGTTTGCCACCATTTTGAGTGAATTGGCGAAAGTCAGATTTTTCCTGAAATTGTGACTCCGGGCCTTAGGGATTTTTTCAAAAAAATATTTTTCCGCCGGTTAAGTTTTGAGGTATGATTTCTTGTCCTGTGATAAAAAGCCTTCTGTTTCGACCGCCAAACATCTCAGGGGAGCATTTGCAACCGTTTGGCACCATTTTTGAATTAATTGGCAAAAGTCGGATTTTTCCTGAAATTGTGACCCCGGGGCTTAGGGATTTTTTCAAAAAAAATACTTTTCTGCCGGTTAAGTTGTCGAGGTCTGATTTCTTTTCCTGTGATAAAAAGCCTTCTGTTTCAACCGTCAAACATCTCAGGGGAGCATATGCAACCCTTTGGCACCATTTTTGAGTGAATAGGCGAAAGTCAGATTTTTGATTGAATTGTGATTTTAGGGATTTTTTCAAAAAAATATTTTTCTGCCGGTCAAGTTGTCGAGGTCTGATTTCTTGTCCTGTGATAAAAAGCCTTCTGTTTCGACCGCCAAACCTCTCAGGGGAGCATTTGCAACCGTTTGGCACCATTTTTGAATTAATTGGCAAAAGTCAGTTTTTTACTGAAATTGTGACCCCCATGGTTTAAGGATTTTTTCAAAAAAAAATACTTTTCTGCCAGTTAAGTTGTCGAGGTCTGATTTCTTGTCCTGTGATAAAAAGCCTTCTATTTCGACCACCAAACATCTCAGGGGAGCATTTGCAACCCTTTGGCACCATTTTTGAGTGAATTGGCAAAAGTCAGATTTTTCCTGAAATTGTGACCCCGGGGATTAGGGATTTTTTTAAAAAAAAAAATTTCGTCCGGTTAAGTTGTCGAGGTCTGATTTCTTGTCCTGTGATAAAAAGCCTTCTGTTTCGACCGCCAAACCTCTCAGGGGATCATTTGCAACTATTTGGCAGCATTTTTGAGTGAATTGGCAAAAGTCAGATTTTTCCTGAAATTGTGACCCCGGGGCTTAGGGATTTTTTCAAAAAAACGTTTTTCTGCCGGTTAAGTTGTCAAGGTCTGATTCCTTCTCCTGTAATAAAAAGCCTTCTGTTTCGACCGCCAAACCTCTCACGGGAGCATTTCAACCTTTTGGCACCATTTTTAAGTGAATTTGCCAAAGTCAGATTTTTGATGGAATTGTGACCCCGGGGCTTAGGGATTTTTTCAAAAAAATATTTTTCTGCCGGTTAAGTTGTTGAGGTCTGATTTCTTGTCCTGTGATAAAAAGCCTTCTGTTTCGACCGCCAAATATCTCAGGGGATCATTTGCAACCCTTTGGCACCATTTTTGAGTGAATTGGCAAAAGTCAGATTTTTCCTGAAATTGTGACCCCGGGGCTTAGGGATTTTTTCAAAAAAATACTTTTCCGCCGGTTAAGTTGTCGAGGTCTGATTTCTTGTCCTATGATAAAAAGCCTTCTGTTTCGACCGCCAAACACCTCAGGGGAGCATTTGCAACCCTTTGGCACCATTTTTGAGTGAATAGGCGAAAGTCAGATTTTTTATTGAATTGTGACCCCGGGTCTTAGGGATTTTTTCAAAAAAATATTTTTCCGCCGGTTAAGTTGTCGAGGTCTGATTTCTTGTCCTGTGATAAAAAGCCTTCTGTTTCGACCGCCAAACCCCTCAGGGGAGCATTTGCAACTGTTTGGCACCATTTTTGAGTGAATTGGCGAACGTCAGATTTTTCCTTAAATTGTGACCCCGGGCCTTAGGGATTTTTTCAAAAAAATATTTTTCTGCCAGTTAAGTTGTTGAGATGTGATTTCTTGTCCGGTGATAAAAAGCCTTCTGTTTCGACCGCCAAACATCTCAGGGGATCATTTGCAACCCTTTGGCACCATTTTTGAGTGAATTGGCAAAAGTCAGATTTTTCCTTAAATTGCGACCCCGGGGCTTAGAGATTTTTTCAAAAAAATATTTTTCTGCCGGTTAAGTTGTCGATATCTGATTTCTTGTCCTGGGATAAAAAGCCTTCTGTTTCGACCGCCAAACCTCTCAGGGGAGCATTTGCAACCCTTTGGCACCATTTTTAACTGAATTGGCAAAAGTCAGATTTTTGATGGAATTGTGACCCCGGGTCTTAGGGATTTTTTCAAAAAAATATTTTTCTGCCGGTAAAGTTGTCGAGGTCTGATTTCTTGTCCTTTGATAAAAAGCCTTCTATTTCGACCGCCAAACCCCTCAGGGGAGCATTTGCAACTGTTTGGCACCATTTTTGAGTGAATTGGCGAAAGTCAGATTTTTCCTGAAATTGTGTCCCCGGGTCTTAGGGATTTTTTCAAAAAAATATTTTTCGGCCGGTTAAGTTGTCGAGGTCTGATTTCTTCTCCTGTGATAAAATTCCTTCTGTTTCAACCACCAAACAGCTCAGGGGAGCATTTGCAACCCTTTGGCACCATTTTTGAGTGAATTGGCGAAAGTCAGATTTTTGATTGATTTGTGACCCCGGGGTTTAGGGATTTTTTCAAAAAAATATTTTTCTGCCGGTCAAGTTGTCGAGGTCTGATTTCTTGTCCTGTGATAAAAAGCCTTCTGTTTCGACCGCCAAACATCTCAGGGGATCATTTGTAACCCTTTGGCAGCATTTTTGAGTGAATTGGCAAAAGTCAGATTTTTCCTGAAATTGTGACCCCGGGGCTTAGGGATTTTTTCAAAAAAACGTTTTTCTGCCGGTTAAGTTGTCAAGGTCTGATTCCTTCTCCTGTAATAAAAAGCCTTCTGTTTCGACCGCCAAACCTCTCACGGGAGCACTTCAACCTTTTGGCACCATTTTTAAGTGAATTTGCCAAAGTCAGATTTTTGATGGAATTGTGATCCCGGGGCTTAGGGATTTTTTCAAAAAAATATTTTTCTGCCGGTTAAGTTGTTGAGGTCTGATTTCTTGTCCTGTGATAAAAAGCCTTCTGTTTCGACCGCCAAATATTTCAGGGGATCATTTGCAACCTTTTGGCACCATTTTTGAGTGAATAGGCGAAAGTCAGATTTTTTATTGAATTGTGACCCCGGGTCTTAGGGATTTTTTCAAAAAAATATTTTTCCACCGGTTAAGTTGTCGAGGTCTGATTTCTTGTCCTGTGATAAAAAGCCTTCTTTTTCTACCGCCAAACCCCTCAGGGGAGCATTTGCAACTGTTTGGCACCATTTTTGAGTGAATTGGCGAACGTCAGATTTTTCCTTAAATTGTGACCCCGGGGCTTAGGGATTTTTTCAAAAAAATATTTTTCTGCCAGTTAAGTTGTTGAGATGTGATTTCTTGTCCGGTGATAAAAAGCCTTCTGTTTCGACCGCCAAACATCTCAGGGGATCATTTGCAACCCTTTGGCACCATTTTTGAGTGAATTGGCGAAAGACAGATTTTTCCTGAAATTGTGACCCCGGGTCTTAGGGATTTTTTCAAAAAAATATTTTTCGGCCGGTTAAGTTGTCGAGGTCTGATTTCTTGTCCTGTGATAAAAAGCCTTCTGTTTCAACCACCAAACATCTCAGGGGAGCATTTGCAACCCTTTGGCACCATTTTTGAGTGAATTGGCAAAAGTCAGATTTTTCCTGAAATTGTGACCCTGGGGATTAGGGATTTTTTCAAAAAAATATTTTTCTGCCGGTTAAGTTGTCGATGTCTGATTTCTTGTCCTGTGATAAAAAGCCTTCTGTTTCGACCGCCAAACCTCTCAGGGGAGCATTTGCAACCCTTTGGCACCATTTTTAAGTGAATTGGCAAAAGTCAGATTTTTGATGGAATTGTGACCCCGGGTCTTAGGGATTTTTTCAAAAAAATATTTTTAAGCCGGTTAAGTTGTCGAGGTCTGATTTCTTGTCCTGTGATAAAAAGCCTTCTGTTTCGACCGCCAAACCCCTCAGGGGAGCATTTGCAACGGTTTGGCACCATTTTTGAGTGAATTGGCGAAAGTCAGATTTTTCCTTAAATTGTGACCCCGGGGCTAAGGGATTTTTTCAAAAAAATATTTTTCTGCCATTTAAGTTGTCGAGATGTGATTTCTTGTCCGGTGATAAAAAGCCTTCTGTTTCGACCGCCAAACATCTCAGGGGATCATTTGCAACCCTTTGGCACCATTTTTGAGTGAATTGGCGAAAGACAGATTTTTCCTGAAATTGTGACCCCGGGTCTTAGGGATTTTTTCAAAAAAATATTTTTCGGCCGGTTAAGTTGTCGAGGTCTGATTTCTTGTCCTGTGATAAAAAGCCTTCTGTTTCAACCACCAAACATCTCAGGGGAGCATTTGCAACCCTTTGGCACCATTTTTGAGTGAATTGGCAAAAGTCAGATTTTTCCTGAAATTGTGACCCTGGGGATTAGGGATTTTTTCAAAAAAATATTTTTCTGCCGGTTAAGTTGTCGATGTCTGATTTCTTGTCCTGTGATAAAAAGCCTTCTGTTTCGACCGCCAAACCTCTCAGGGGAGCATTTGCAACCCTTTGGCACCATTTTTAAGTGAATTGGCAAAAGTCAGATTTTTGATGGAATTGTGACCCCGGGTCTTAGGGATTTTTTCAAAAAAATATTTTTAAGCCGGTTAAGTTGTCGAGGTCTGATTTCTTGTCCTGTGATAAAAAGCCTTCTGTTTCGACCGCCAAACCCCTCAGGGGAGCATTTGCAACGGTTTGGCACCATTTTTGAGTGAATTGGCGAAAGTCAGATTTTTCCTTAAATTGTGACCCCGGGGCTAAGGGATTTTTTCAAAAAAATATTTTTCTGCCATTTAAGTTGTCGAGATGTGATTTCTTGTCCGGTGATAAAAAGCCTTCTGTTTCGACCGCCAAACATCTCAGGGGATCATTTGCAACCCTTTGGCACCATTTTTGAGTGAATTGGCAAAAGTCATATTTTTCCTTAAATTGTGACCCCGGGGCTTAGAGATTTTTTCAAAAAAATATTTTTCTGCCGGTTAAGTTGTCGATATCTGATTTCTTGTCCTGTGATAAAAAGCCTTCTGTTTCGACCGCCAAACATCTCAGGGGAGCATTTGCAACCGTTTGCCACCGTTTTGAGTGAATTGGCGAAAGTCAGATTTTTCCTGAAATTGTGACCCCGGGCCTTAGGGATTTTTTCAAAAAAATATTTTTCCGCCGGTTAAGTTTTGAGGTATGATTTCTTGTCCTGTGATAAAAAGCCTTCTGTTTCGACGGCCAAAAATCTCAGGGGAACATTTGCAACCCTTTAGCACCATTTTTGAATTAATTGGCAAAAGTCGGATTTTTCCTGAAATTGTGACCTCGGGGCTTAGGGATTTTTTCAAAAAAATACTTTTCTGCCGGTTAAGTTGTCGAGGTCTGATTTCTTGTCCTGTGATAAAAAGCCTTCTGTTTCAACCGCCAAACATCTCAGGGGAGCATATGCAACCCTTTGGCACCATTTTTGAGTGAATAGGCGAAAGTCAGATTTTTGATTGAATTGTGATTTTAGGGATTTTTTCAAAAAAATATTTTTCGGCCGGTTAAGTTGTCGAGGTCTGATTTCTTGTCCTGTGATAAAAAGCCTTCTGTTTCGACCGCCAAACATCTCAGGGGAGCATATGCAACCCTTTGGCACCATTTTTGAGTGAATAGGCGAAAGTCAGATTTTTGATTGAATTGTGATTTTAGGGTTTTTTTTTCAAAAAAATATTTTTCTGCCTGTCAAGTTCTTGAGGTCTGATTTCTTTTCCTGTGATAAAAAGCCTTCTGTTTCGACCGCCAAACCTCTCAGGGGAGCATTTGCAACCGTTTGGCACCATTTTTGAATTAATTGGCAAAAGTCGGATTTTTCCTGAAATTGTGACCCCCATGGCTTAAGGATTTTTTCAAAAAAAAAATACTTTTCGGCCAGTTAAGTTGTCGAGGTCTGATTTCTTGTCCTGTGATAAAAAGCCTTCTATTTCGACCGCCAAACCCCTCAGGGGAACATTTGCAACTGTTTGGCACCATTTTTGAGTGAATTGGCGAAAGACAGATTTTTCCTGAAATTGTGACCCCGGGTCTTAGGGATTTTTTCAAAAAAATATTTTTCGGCCGTTTAAGTTGTTGAGGTCTGATTTCTTGTCCTGTGATAAAAAGCCTTCTGTTTCGACCGCCAAACCCCACAGGGGAGCATTTGCAACTGTTTGGCACCATTTTGGAGTGAATTGGCGAAAGTCAGATTTTTCCTTAAATTGTGACCCCGGGGCTTAGGGATTTTTTCAAAAAAATATTTTTCTGCCATTTAAGTTGTCGAGATGTGATTTCTTGTCCGGTGATAAAAAGCCTTCTGTTTCGACCGCCAAACATCTCAGGGGAGCATTTGCAACCCTTTGGCACCATTTTTGAGTGAATTGGCGAAAGTCAGATTTTTGATTGATTTGTGACCCCGGGGTTTAGGGATTTTTTCAAAAAAATATTTTTCTGCCGGTCAAGTTGTCGAGGTCTGATTTCTTGTCCTGTGATAAAAAGCCTTCTGTTTCGACCGCCAAACATCTCAGGGGATCATTTGCAACCCTTTGGCAGCATTTTTGAGTGAATTGGCAAAAGTCAGATTTTTCCTGAAATTGTGACCCCGGGGCTTAGGGATTTTTTCAAAAAAACGTTTTTCTGCCGGTTAAGTTGTCAAGGTCTGATTCCTTCTCCTGTAATAAAAAGCCTTCTGTTTCGACCGCCAAACCTCTCACGGGAGCATTTCAACCTTTTGGCACCATTTTTAAGTGAATTTGCCAAAGTCAGATTTTTGATGGAATTGTGACCCCGGGGCTTAGGGATTTTTTCAAAAAAATATTTTTAAGCCGGTTAAGTTGTCGAGGTCTGATTTCTTGTCCTGTGATAAAAAGCCTTCTGTTTCGACCGCCAAACCCCTCAGGGGAGCATTTGCAACTGTTTGGCACCATTTTTGAGTGAATTGGCGAAAGTCAGATTTTTCCTTAAATTGTGACCCCGGGGCTTAGAGATTTTTTCAAAAAAATATTTTTCTGCCGGTTAAGTTGTCGATATCTGATTTCTTGTCCTGTGATAAAAAGCCTTCTGTTTCGACCGCCAAACCTCTCAGGGGAGCATTTGCAACCCTTTGGCACCATTTTTAAGTGAATTGGCAAAAGTCAGATTTTTGATGGAATTGTGACCCCGGGTCTTAGGGATTTTTTCAAAAAAATATTTTTAAGCCGGTTAAGTTGTCGAGGTCTGATTTCTTGTCCTGTGATAAAAAGCCTTCTGTTTCGACCGCCAAACCCCTCAGGGGAGCATTTGCAACTGTTTGGCACCATTTTTGAGTGAATTGGCGAAAGTCAGATTTTTCCTTAAATTGTGACCCCGGGGCTTAGGGATTTTTTCAAAAAAATAGTTTTCTGCCAGTTAAGTTGTTGAGATGTGATTTCTTGTCCAGTGATAAAAAGCCTTCTGTTTCGACCGCCAAACATCTCAGGGGATCATTTGCAACCCTTTGGCACCATTTTTGCGTGAATTGGCAAAAGTCAGATTTTTCCTTAAATAGTGACCCCGGGGCTTAGAGATTTTTTCAAAAAAATATTTTTCTGCCGGTTAAGTTGTCGATATCTGATTTCTTGTCCTGTGATAAAAAGCCTTCTGTTTCGACCGCCAAACATCTCAGGGGAGCATTTGCAACCGTTTGCCACCATTTTGAGTGAATTGGCGAAAGTTAGATTTTTCCTGAAATTGTGACCCCGGGCCTTAGGGATGTTTTCAAAAAAATATTTTTCTGCCGGTTAAGTTGTCGAGGTCTGATTTCTTGTCCTGTGATAAAAAGCCTTCTGTTTCGACCGCCAAACCTCTCAGGGGAGCATTTGCAACCCTTTGGCACCATTTTTAAGTGAATTGGCAAAAGTCAGATTTTTGATGGAATTGTGACCCCGGGTCTTAGGGATTTTTTCAAAAAAATATTTTTAAGCCGGTTAAGTTGTCGAGGTCTGATTTCTTGTCCTGTGATAAAAAGCCTTCTGTTTCGACCGCCAAACCCCTCAGGGGAGCATTTGCAACGGTTTGGCACCATTTTTGAGTGAATTGGCGAAAGTCAGATTTTTCCTTAAATTGTGACCCCGGGGCTAAGGGATTTTTTCAAAAAAATATTTTTCTGCCATTTAAGTTGTCGAGATGTGATTTCTTGTCCGGTGATAAAAAGCCTTCTGTTTCGACCGCCAAACATCTCAGGGGATCATTTGCAACCCTTTGGCACCATTTTTGAGTGAATTGGCAAAAGTCATATTTTTCCTTAAATTGTGACCCCGGGGCTTAGAGATTTTTTCAAAAAAATATTTTTCTGCCGGTTAAGTTGTCGATATCTGATTTCTTGTCCTGTGATAAAAAGCCTTCTGTTTCGACCGCCAAACATCTCAGGGGAGCATTTGCAACCGTTTGCCACCGTTTTGAGTGAATTGGCGAAAGTCAGATTTTTCCTGAAATTGTGACCCCGGGCCTTAGGGATTTTTTCAAAAAAATATTTTTCCGCCGGTTAAGTTTTGAGGTATGATTTCTTGTCCTGTGATAAAAAGCCTTCTGTTTCGACGGCCAAACATCTCAGGGGAACATTTGCAACCCTTTAGCACCATTTTTGAATTAATTGGCAAAAGTCGGATTTTTCCTGAAATTGTGACCCCGGGGCTTAGGGATTTTTTCAAAAAAAATACTTTTCTGCCGGTTAAGTTGTCGAGGTCTGATTTCTTTTCCTGTGATAAAAAGCCTTCTGTTTCAACCGTCAAACATCTCAGGGGAGCATATGCAACCCTTTGGCACCATTTTTGAGTGAATAGGCGAAAGTCAGATTTTTGATTGAATTGTGATTTTAGGGATTTTTTCAAAAAAATATTTTTCTGCCGGTCAAGTTGTCGAGGTCTGATTTCTTGTCCTGTGATAAAAAGCCTTCTGTTTCGACCGCGAAACCTCTCAGGGGAGCATTTGCAACCGTTTGGCACCATTTTTGAATTAATTGGCAAAAGTCAGTTTTTTACTGAAATTGTGACCCCCATGGTTTAAGGATTTTTTCAAAAAAAAATACTTTTCTGCCAGTTAAGTTGTCGAGGTCTGATTTCTTGTCCTGTGATAAAAAGCCTTCTATTTCGACCACCAAACATCTCAGGGGAGCATTTGCAACCCTTTGGCACCATTTTTGAGTGAATTGGCAAAAGTCAGATTTTTCCTGAAATTGTGACCCCGGGGATTAGGGATTTTTTTTTTAAAAAAATTTTCGTCCGGTTAAGTTGTCGAGGTCTGATTTCTTGTCCTGTGATAAAAAGCCTTCTGTTTCGACCGCCAAACCTCTCAGGGGAGCATTTGCAACCCTTTGGCATCATTTTTAAGTGAATTGGCAAAAGTCAGATTTTTGATGGAATTGTGACCCCGGGTCTTAGAGATTTTTTCAAAAAAATATTTTTCTGCCGGTTAAGTTGTCGATATCTGATTTCTTGTCCTGTGATAAAAAGCCTTCTGTTTCGACCGCCAAACATCTCAGGGGAGCATTTGCAACCGTTTGCCACCATTTTGAGTGAATTGGCGAAAGTTAGATTTTTCCTGAAATTGTGACCCCGGGCCTTAGGGATTTTTTCAAAAAAATATTTTTCCGCCGGTTAAGTTTTGAGGTATGATTTCTTGTCCTGTGATAAAAAGCCTTCTGTTTCGACCGCCAAACATCTCAGGGGAGCATTTGCAACCGTTTGGCACCATTTTTGAATTAATTGGCAAAAGTCTGATTTTTCCTGAAATTGTGACCCCGGGGCTTAGGGATTTTTTCAAAAAAATACTTTTCTGCCGGTTAAGTTGTCGAGGTCTGATTTCTTTTCCTGTGATAAAAAGCCTTCTGTTTCAACCGTCAAACATCTCAGGGGAGCATATGCAACCCTTTGGCACCATTTTTGAGTGAATAGGCGAAAGTCAGATTTTTGATTGAATTGTGATTTTAGGGATTTTTTCAAAAAAATATTTTTCTGCCGGTCAAGTTGTCGAGGTCTGATTTCTTGTCCTGTGATAAAAAGCCTTCTGTTTCGACCGCCAAACCTCTCAGGGGAGCATTTGCAACCGTTTGGCACCATTTTTGAATTAATTGGCAAAAGTCAGTTTTTTACTGAAATTGTGACCCCCATGGTTTAAGGATTTTTTCAAAAAAAAATACTTTTCTGCCAGTTAAGTTGTCGAGGTCTGATTTCTTGTCCTGTGATAAAAAGCCTTCTATTTCGACCACCAAACATCTCAGGGGAGCATTTGCAACCCTTTGGCACCATTTTTGAGTGAATTGGCAAAAGTCAGATTTTTCCTGAAATTGTGACCCCGGGGATTAGGGATTTTTTTTAAAAAAAAAATTTCGTCCGGTTAAGTTGTCGAGGTCTGATTTCTTGTCCTGTGATAAAAAGCCTTCTGTTTCGACCGCCAAACCTCTCAGGGGAGCATTTGCAACCCTTTGGCACCATTTTTAAGTGAATTGGCAAAAGTCAGATTTTTGATGGAATTGTGACCCCGGGTCTTAGAGATGTTTTCAAAAAAATATTTTTCTGCCGGTTAAGTTGTCGATATCTGATTTCTTGTCCTGTGATAAAAAGCCTTCTGTTTCGACCGCCAAACATCTCAGGGGAGCATTTGCAACCGTTTGCCACCATTTTGAGTGAATTGGCGAAAGTTAGATTTTTCCTGAAATTGTGACCCCGGGCCTTAGGGATTTGTTCAAAAAAATACTTTTCTGCCGGTTAAGTTGTCGAGGTCTGATTTCTTGTCCTGTGATAAAAAGCCTTCTGTTTCAACCGCCAAACATCTCAGGGGAGCATATGCAACCCTTTGGCACCATTTTTGAGTGAATAGGCGAAAGTCAGATTTTTGATTGAATTTTGATTTTAGGGATTTTTTCAAAAAAATATTTTTCTGCCGGTCAAGTTGTTGAGGTCTGATTTCTTTTCCTGTGATAAAAAGCCTTCTGTTTCGACCGCCAAACCTCTCAGGGGAGCATTTGCAACCGTTTGGCACCATTTTTGAATTAATTGGCAAAAGTCGGATTTTTCCTGAAATTGTGACCCCCATGGCTTAAGGATTTTTTCAAAAAAAAAATATTTTTCTGCTGGTTAAGTTGTCTTGGTCTGATTTCTTGTCCTGTGATAAAAAGCCTTCTATTTCGACCGCCAAACCCCTCAGGGGAGCATTTGCAACTGTTTGGCACCATTTTTGAGTGAATTGGCGAAAGACAGATTTTTCCTGAAATTGTGACCCCGGGTCTTAGGGATTTTTTCAAAAAAAAATTTTTTCGGCCGGTTAAGTTGTCGAGGTCTGATTTCTTGTCCTGTGATAAAAAGCCTTCTGTTTCAACCACCAAACATCTCAGGGGAGCATTTGCAACCCTTTGGCACCATTTTTGAGTGAATTGGCAAAAGTCAGATTTTTGATGGAATTGTGACCCCGGGTCTTAGAGATTTTTTCAAAAAAATATTTTTCTGCCGGTTAAGTTGTCGATATCTGATTTCTTGTCCTGTGATAAAAAGCCTTCTGTTTCGACCGCCAAACATCTCAGGGGAGCATTTGCAACCGTTTGCCACCATTTTGAGTGAATTGGCGAAAGTTAGATTTTTCCTGAAATTGTGACCCCGGGCCTTAGGGATTTTTTCAAAAAAATATTTTTCCGCCGGTTAAGTTTTGAGGTATGATTTCTTGTCCTGTGATAAAAAGCCTTCTGTTTCGACCGCCAAACATCTCAGGGGAGCATTTGCAACCGTTTGGCACCATTTTTGAATTAATTGGCAAAAGTCTGATTTTTCCTGAAATTGTGACCCCGGGGCTTAGGGATTTTTTCAAAAAAATACTTTTCTGCCGGTTAAGTTGTCGAGGTCTGATTTCTTTTCCTGTGATAAAAAGCCTTCTGTTTCAACCGTCAAACATCTCAGGGGAGCATATGCAACCCTTTGGCACCATTTTTGAGTGAATAGGCGAAAGTCAGATTTTTGATTGAATTGTGATTTTAGGGATTTTTTCAAAAAAATATTTTTCTGCCGGTCAAGTTGTCGAGGTCTGATTTCTTGTCCTGTGATAAAAAGCCTTCTGTTTCGACCGCCAAACCTCTCAGGGGAGCATTTGCAACCGTTTGGCACCATTTTTGAATTAATTGGCAAAAGTCAGTTTTTTACTGAAATTGTGACCCCCATGGTTTAAGGATTTTTTCAAAAAAAAATACTTTTCTGCCAGTTAAGTTGTCGAGGTCTGATTTCTTGTCCTGTGATAAAAAGCCTTCTATTTCGACCACCAAACATCTCAGGGGAGCATTTGCAACCCTTTGGCACCATTTTTGAGTGAATTGGCAAAAGTCAGATTTTTCCTGAAATTGTGACCCCGGGGATTAGGGATTTTTTTTAAAAAAAATTTTTCGTCCGGTTAAGTTGTCGAGGTCTGATTTCTTGTCCTGTGATAAAAAGCCTTCTGTTTCGACCGCCAAACCTCTCAGGGGAGCATTTGCAACCCTTTGGCACCATTTTTAAGTGAATTGGCAAAGTCAGATTTTTGATGGAATTGTGACCCCGGGGCTTAGAGATGTTTTCAAAAAAATATTTTTCTGCCGGTTAAGTTGTCGATATCTGATTTCTTGTCCTGTGATAAAAAGCCTTCTGTTTCGACCGCCAAACATCTCAGGGGAGCATTTGCAACCGTTTGCCACCATTTTGAGTGAATTGGCGAAAGTTAGATTTTTCCTGAAATTGTGACCCCGGGCCTTAGGGATTTGTTCAAAAAAATACTTTTCTGCCGGTTAAGTTGTCGAGGTCTGATTTCTTGTCCTGTGATAAAAAGCCTTCTGTTTCAACCGCCAAACATCTCAGGGGAGCATATGCAACCCTTTGGCACCATTTTTGAGTGAATAGGCGAAAGTCAGATTTTTGATTGAATTTTGATTTTAGGGATTTTTTCAAAAAAATATTTTTCTGCCGGTCAAGTTGTTGAGGTCTGATTTCTTTTCCTGTGATAAAAAGCCTTCTGTTTCGACCGCCAAACCTCTCAGGGGAGCATTTGCAACCGTTTGGCACCATTTTTGAATTAATTGGCAAAAGTCGGATTTTTCCTGAAATTGTGACCCCCATGGCTTAAGGATTTTTTCAAAAAAAAAATATTTTTCTGCTGGTTAAGTTGTCTTGGTCTGATTTCTTGTCCTGTGATAAAAAGCCTTCTATTTCGACCGCCAAACCCCTCAGGGGAGCATTTGCAACTGTTTGGCACCATTTTTGAGTGAATTGGCGAAAGACAGATTTTTCCTGAAATTGTGACCCCGGGTCTTAGGGATTTTTTCAAAAAAAATTTTTTTCGGCCGGTTAAGTTGTCGAGGTCTGATTTCTTGTCCTGTGATAAAAAGCCTTCTGTTTCAACCACCAAACATCTCAGGGGAGCATTTGCAACCCTTTGGCACCATTTTTGAGTGAATTGGCAAAAGTCAGATTTTTCCTGAAATTGTGACCCCGGGGATTAGGGTTTTTGTCAAAAAAATATTTTTCTGCCAGTTAAGTTGTCGATGTCTGATTTCTTGTCCTGTGATAAAAAGCCTTCTGTTTCGACCGCCAAACCTCTCAGGGGAGCATTTGCAACCCTTTGGCACCATTTTTAAGTGAATTGGCAAAAGTCAGATTTTTGATGGAATTGTGACCCCGGGTCTTAGGGATTTTTTCAAAAAAATATTTTTAAGCCGGTTAAGTTGTCGAGGTCTGATTTCTTGTCCTGTGATAAAAAGCCTTCTGTTTCGACCGCCAAACCCCTCAGGGGAGCATTTGCAACTGTTTGGCACCATTTTTGAGTGAATTGGCGAAAGTCAGATTTTTCCTTAAATTGTGACCCCGGGGCTTAGGGATTTTTTCAAAAAAATATTTTTCTGCCATTTAAGTTGTCGAGATGTGATTTCTTGTCCGGTGATAAAAAGCCTTCTGTTTCGACCGCCAAACATCTCAGGGGATCATTTGCAACCCTTTAGCACCATTTTTGAGTTAATTGGCAAAGGCAGATTTTTCCTGAAATTGTGACCCCGGGGCTTAGGGATTTTTTCAAAAAAATATTTTTCTGCCGGTTAAGTTGTCGAGGTCTGATTTCTTGTCCTGTGATAAAAAGCCTTCTGTTTCGACCGCCAAACCTCTCAGGGGAGCATTTGCAACCGTATGCCACCATTTTGAGTGAATTGGCGAAAGTCAGATTTTTCCTGAAATTGTGACCCCGGGCCTTAGGGATTTTTCAAAAAAATATTTTTCCGCCGGTTAAGTTTTGAGGTATGATTTCTTGTCCTGTGATAAAAAGCCTTCTGTTTCGACCGCCAAACATCTCAGGGGAGCATTTGCAACCGTTTGGCACCATTTTTGAATTAATTGGCAAAAGTCGGATTTTTCCTGAAATTGTGACCCCGGGGCTTAGGGATTTTTTCAAAAAAATACTTTTCTGCCGGTTAAGTTGTCGAGGTCTGATTTCTTGTCCTGTGATAAAAAGCCTTCTGTTTCAACCGCCAAACATCTCAGGGGACCATATGCAACCCTTTGGCACCATTTTTGAGTGAATAGGCGAAAGTCAGATTTTTGATTGAATTGTGATTTTAGGGATTTTTTCAAAAAAATACTTTTCTGCCGGTTAAGTTGTCGAGGTCTGATTTCTTTTCCTGAGATAAAAAGCCTTCTGTTTCGACCGCCAAACCTCTCAGGGGAGCATTTGCAACCGTTTGGCACCATTTTTGAATTAATTGGCAAAAGTCGGATTTTTCCTGAAATTGTGACCCCCATGGTTTAAGGATTTTTTCAAAAAAAAATACTTTTCTGCCAGTTAAGTTGTCGAGGTCTGATTTCTTGTCCTGTGATAAAAAGTCTTCTATTTCGACCGCCAAACCCCTCAGGGGAGCATTTGCAACCCTTTGGCACCATTTTTGAGTGAATTGGCGAAAGTCAGATTTTTCCTGACATTGTGACCCCGGGTATTAGGGATTTTTTCAAAAAAAAAATTTTCGTCCGGTTAAGTTGTCGAGGTCTGATTTCTTGTCCTGTGATAAAAAGCCTTCTGTTTCAACCACCAAACATCTCAGGGGAGCATTTGCAACCCTTTGGCACCATTTTTGAGTGAATTGGCAAAAGTCAGATTTTTCCTGAAATTGTGACGCCGGGGCTTAGGGATTTTTTCAAAAAAATATTTTTCTGCCGGTTAAGTTGTCGATATCTGATTTCTTGTCCTGTGATAAAAAGCCTTCTGTTTCGACCGCCAAACATCTCAGGGGAGGATTTGCAACCGTTTGCCACCATTTTGAGTGAATTGGCGAAAGTTAGATTTTTCCTGAAATTGTGACCCCGGGCCTTAGGGATTTTTTCAAAAAAATACTTTTCTGCCGGTTAAGTTGTCGAGGTCTGATTTCTTGTCCTGTGATAAAAAAACCTTCTATTTCGACCGCCAAACCCCTCAGGGGAGCATTTGCAACCGTTTGCCACCATTTTGAGTGAATTGGCGAAAGTTAGATTTTTCCTGAAATTGTGACCCCGGGCCTTAGGGATTTTTTCAAAAAAATATTTTTCCGCCGGTTAAGTTTTGAGGTATGATTTCTTGTCCTGTGATAAAAAGCCTTCTGTTTCGACCGCCAAACCTCTCAGGGGAGCATTTGCAACCGTTTGGCACCATTTTTGAATTAATTGGCAAAAGTCAGATTTTTGATGGAATTGTGACCCCGGGGCTTAGGGATGTTTTCAAAAAAATATTTTTCTGCCGGTTAAGTTGTCGAGGTCTGATTTCTTGTCCTGTGATAAAAAGCCTTCTGTTTCGACCGCCAAACCTCTCAGGGGAGCATTTGCAACCCTTTGGCACCATTTTTAAGTGAATTGGCAAAAGTCAGATTTTTGATGGAATTGTGACCCCGGGTCTTAGGGATTTTTTCAAAAAAATATTTTTCTGCCGGTTAAGTTGTCGATATCTGATTTCTTGTCCTGTGATAAAAAGCCTTATGTTTCGACCGCCAAACATCTCAGGGGAGCATTTGCAACCCTTTAGCACCATTTTTGAGTTAATTGGCAAAGACAGATTTTTCCTGAAATTGTGACCCCGGGGCTTAGGGATTTTTTCAAAAAAATATTTTTCTGCCGGTTAAGTTGTCGAGGTCTGATTTCTTGTCCTGTGATAAAAAGCCTTCTGTTTCGACCGCCAAACCTCTCAGGGGAGCATTTGCAACCGTTTGCCACCATTTTGAGTGAATTGGCGAAAGTCAGATTTTTCCTGAAATTGTGACCCCGGGCCTTAGGGATTTTTTCAAAAAAATATTTTTCCGTCGGTTAAGTTTTGAGGTATGATTTCTTGTCCTGTGATAAAAAGCCTTCTGTTTCGACCGCCAAACATCTCAGGGGAGCATTTGCAACCGTTTGGCACCATTTTTGAATTAATTGGCAAAAGTCGGATTTTTCCTGAAATTGTGACCCTGGGGCTTAGGGATTTTTTCAAAAAAAATACTTTTCTGCCGGTTAAGTTGTCGAGGTCTGATTTCTTTTCCTGTGATAAAAAGCCTTCTGTTTCAACCGTCAAACATCTCAGGGGAGCATATGCAACCCTTTGGCACCATTTTTGAGTGAATAGGCGAAAGTCAGATTTTTGATTGAATTGTGATTTTAGGGATTTTTTCAAAAAAATATTTTTCTGCCGGTCAAGTTGTCGAGGTCTGATTTCTTGTCCTGTGATAAAAAGCCTTCTGTTTCGACCGCCAAACCTCTCAGGGGAGCATTTGCAACCGTTTGGCACCATTTTTGAATTAATTGGCAAAAGTCAGTTTTTTACTGAAATTGTGACCCCCATGGTTTAAGGAT
The DNA here is from genome assembly GCF_964106915.1 of Podarcis gaigeae. NCBI lineage: Eukaryota > Metazoa > Chordata > Lepidosauria > Squamata > Lacertidae > Podarcis > Podarcis gaigeae. Next base: position 13,766,505 of record NC_139677.1, on the reverse strand, counting down.
TTTTTCAAAAAAAAATACTTTTCTGCCAGTTAAGTTGTCGAGGTCTGATTTCTTGTCCTGTGATAAAAAGCCTTCTATTTCGACCACCAAACATCTCAGGGGAGCATTTGCAACCCTTTGGCACCATTTTTGAGTGAATTGGCAAAAGTCAGATTTTTCCTGAAATTGTGACCCCGGGGATTAGGGATTTTTTTTAAAAAAGAATTTTCGTCCGGTTAAGTTGTCGAGGTCTGATTTCTTGTCCTGTGATAAAAAGCCTTCTGTTTCGACCGCCAAACCTCTCAGGGGAGCATTTGCAACCCTTTGGCATCATTTTTAAGTGAATTGGCAAAAGTCAGATTTTTGATGGAATTGTGACCCCGGGTCTTAGAGATTTTTTCAAAAAAATATTTTTCTGCCGGTTAAGTTGTCGATATCTGATTTCTTGTCCTGTGATAAAAAGCCTTCTGTTTCGACCGCCAAACATCTCAGGGGAGCATTTGCAACCGTTTGCCACCATTTTGAGTGAATTGGCGAAAGTTAGATTTTTCCTGAAATTGTGACCCCGGGCCTTAGGGATTTTTTCAAAAAAATATTTTTCCGCCGGTTAAGTTTTGAGGTATGATTTCTTGTCCTGTGATAAAAAGCCTTCTGTTTCGACCGCCAAACATCTCAGGGGAGCATTTGCAACCGTTTGGCACCATTTTTGAATTAATTGGCAAAAGTCTGATTTTTCCTGAAATTGTGACCCCGGGGCTTAGGGATTTTTTCAAAAAAATACTTTTCTGCCGGTTAAGTTGTCGAGGTCTGATTTCTTTTCCTGTGATAAAAAGCCTTCTGTTTCAACCGTCAAACATCTCAGGGGAGCATATGCAACCCTTTGGCACCATTTTTGAGTGAATAGGCGAAAGTCAGATTTTTGATTGAATTGTGATTTTAGGGATTTTTTCAAAAAAATATTTTTCTGCCGGTCAAGTTGTCGAGGTCTGATTTCTTGTCCTGTGATAAAAAGCCTTCTGTTTCGACCGCCAAACCTCTCAGGGGAGCATTTGCAACCGTTTGGCACCATTTTTGAATTAATTGGCAAAAGTCAGTTTTTTACTGAAATTGTGACCCCCATGGTTTAAGGATTTTTTCAAAAAAAAATACTTTTCTGCCAGTTAAGTTGTCGAGGTCTGATTTCTTGTCCTGTGATAAAAAGCCTTCTATTTCGACCACCAAACATCTCAGGGGAGCATTTGCAACCCTTTGGCACCATTTTTGAGTGAATTGGCAAAAGTCAGATTTTTCCTGAAATTGTGACCCCGGGGATTAGGGATTTTTTTTAAAAAAAAATTTTCGTCCGGTTAAGTTGTCGAGGTCTGATTTCTTGTCCTGTGATAAAAAGCCTTCTGTTTCGACCGCCAAACCTCTCAGGGGAGCATTTGCAACCCTTTGGCACCATTTTTAAGTGAATTGGCAAAAGTCAGATTTTTGATGGAATTGTGACCCCGGGTCTTAGAGATGTTTTCAAAAAAATATTTTTCTGCCGGTTAAGTTGTCGATATCTGATTTCTTGTCCTGTGATAAAAAGCCTTCTGTTTCGACCGCCAAACATCTCAGGGGAGCATTTGCAACCGTTTGCCACCATTTTGAGTGAATTGGCGAAAGTTAGATTTTTCCTGAAATTGTGACCCCGGGCCTTAGGGATTTGTTCAAAAAAATACTTTTCTGCCGGTTAAGTTGTCGAGGTCTGATTTCTTGTCCTGTGATAAAAAGCCTTCTGTTTCAACCGCCAAACATCTCAGGGGAGCATATGCAACCCTTTGGCACCATTTTTGAGTGAATAGGCGAAAGTCAGATTTTTGATTGAATTTTGATTTTAGGGATTTTTTCAAAAAAATATTTTTCTGCCGGTCAAGTTGTTGAGGTCTGATTTCTTTTCCTGTGATAAAAAGCCTTCTGTTTCGACCGCCAAACCTCTCAGGGGAGCATTTGCAACCGTTTGGCACCATTTTTGAATTAATTGGCAAAAGTCGGATTTTTCCTGAAATTGTGACCCCCATGGCTTAAGGATTTTTTCAAAAAAAAAATACTTTTCTGCCAGTTAAGTTGTCGAGGTCTGATTTCTTGTCCTGTGATAAAAAGCCTTCTATTTCGACCGCCAAACCCCTCAGGGGAGCATTTGCAACTGTTTGGCACCATTTTTGAGTGAATTGGCGAAAGACAGATTTTTCCTGAAATTGTGACCCCGGGTCTTAGGGATTTTTTCAAAAAAAAATTTTTTCGGCCGGTTAAGTTGTCGAGGTCTGATTTCTTGTCCTGTGATAAAAAGCCTTCTGTTTCAACCACCAAACATCTCAGGGGAGCATTTGCCACCCTTTGGCACCATTTTTGAGTGAATTGGCAAAAGTCAGATTTTTCCTGAAATTGTGACCCCGGGGATTAGGGATTTTGTCAAAAAAATATTTTTCTGCCAGTTAAGTTGTCGATGTCTGATTTCTTGTCCTGTGATAAAAAGCCTTCTGTTTCGACCGCCAAACCTCTCAGGGGAGCATTTGCAACCCTTTGGCACCATTTTTAAGTGAATTGGCAAAAGTCAGATTTTTGATGGAATTGTGACCCCGGGTCTTAGGGATTTTTTCAAAAAAATATTTTTAAGCCGGTTAAGTTGTCGAGGTCTGATTTCTTGTCCTGTGATAAAAAGCCTTCTGTTTCGACCGCCAAACCCCTCAGGGGAGCATTTGCAACTGTTTGGCACCATTTTTGAGTGAATTGGCGAAAGTCAGATTTTTCCTTAAATTGTGACCCCGGGGCTTAGGGATTTTTTCAAAAAAATATTTTTCTGCCATTTAAGTTGTCGAGATGTGATTTCTTGTCCGGTGATAAAAAGCCTTCTGTTTCGACCGCCAAACATCTCAGGGGATCATTTGCAACCCTTTAGCACCATTTTTGAGTTAATTGGCAAAGGCAGATTTTTCCTGAAATTGTGACCCCGGGGCTTAGGGATTTTTTCAAAAAAATATTTTTCTGCCGGTTAAGTTGTCGAGGTCTGATTTCTTGTCCTGTGATAAAAAGCCTTCTGTTTCGACCGCCAAACCTCTCAGGGGAGCATTTGCAACCGTATGCCACCATTTTGAGTGAATTGGCGAAAGTCAGATTTTTCCTGAAATTGTGACCCCGGGCCTTAGGGATTTTTTCAAAAAAATATTTTTCCGCCGGTTAAGTTTTGAGGTATGATTTCTTGTCCTGTGATAAAAAGCCTTCTGTTTCGACCGCCAAACATATCAGGGGAGCATTTGCAACCGTTTGGCACCATTTTTGAATTAATTGGCAAAAGTCAGATTTTTCCTGAAATTGTGACCCCGGGGCTTAGGGATTTTTTCAAAAAAATACTTTTCTGCCGGTTAAGTTGTCGAGGTCTGATTTCTTGTCCTGTGATAAAAAGCCTTCTGTTTCGACCGCCAAACATCTCAGGGGAGCATATGCAACCCTTTGGCACCATTTTTGAGTGAATAGGCGAAAGTCAGATTTTTGATTGAATTGTGATTTTAGGGATTTTTTCAAAAAAATATTTTTCGGCCGGTTAAGTTGTCGAGGTCTGATTTCTTGTCCAGTGATAAAAAGCCTTCTATTTCGACCGCCAAACCCCTCAGGGGAGCATTTGCAACTGTTTGGCACCATTTTTGAGTGAATTGGCGAAAGTCAGATTTTTCCTGAAATTGTGACCCCGGGTCTTAGGGATTTTTTCAAAAAAATATTTTTCGGCCGGTTAAGTTGTCGAGGTCTGATTTCTTCTCCTGTGATAAAAAGCCTTCTGTTTCAACCACCAAACATCTCAGGGGAGCATTTGCAACCCTTTGGCACCATTTTTGAGTGAATTGGCGAAAGTCAGATTTTTGATTGATTTGTGACCCCGGGGTTTAGGGATTTTTTCAAAAAAATATTTTTCTGCCGGTCAAGTTGTCGAGGTCTGATTTCTTGTCCTGTGATAAAAAGCCTTCTGTTTCGACCTCCAAACATCTCAGGGGATCATTTGCAACCCTTTGGCAGCATTTTTGAGTGAATTGGCAAAAGTCAGATTTTTCCTGATATTGTGACCCCGGGGCTTAGGGATTTTTTCAAAAAAAATTTTTTCTGCAGGTCAAGTTGTCGAGGTCTGATTTCTTGTCCTGTGATAAAAAGCCTTCAGTTTCGACTGCCAAACATCTCAGTGGAACATTTGCAACCCTTTAGCACCATTTTTGAGTTAATTGGCAAAAGTCAGATTTTTCCTGAAATTGTGACCCCGGGGCTTAGGAATTTTTTCAAAAAAACGTTTTTCTGCCGGTTAAGTTGTCAAGGTCTGATTCCTTATCCTGTAATAAAAAGCCTTCTGTTTCGACCGCCAAACCTCTCACGGGAGCATTTCAACCTTTTGGCACCATTTTTAAGTGAATTTGCCAAAGTCAGATTTTTGATGGAATTGTGACCCCGGGGCTAAGGGATTTTTTCAAAAAAATATTTTTCTGCCGCTTAAGTTGTTGAGGTCTGATTTCTTGTCCTGTGATAAAAAGCCTTCTGTTTCGACCGCCAAATATCTCAGGGGATCATTTGCAACCCTTTGGCACCATTTTTGAGTGAATTGGCAAAAGTCAGATTTTTCCTTAAATTGTGGCCCCTGGGCTTAGGGATTTTTTCAAAAAAATATTTTTCTGCCGGTTAAGTTGTCAATGTCTGATTTCTTGTCCTGTGATAAAAAGCCTTCTGTTTCGACCGCCAAACCTCTCAGGGGAGCATTTGCAACCCTTTGGCACCATTTTTAAGTGAATTGGCAAAAGTCAGATTTTTGATGGAATTGTGACCCCGGGTCTTAGGGATTTTTTCAAAAAAATATTTTTAAGCCGGTTAAGTTGTCGAGGTCTGATTTCTTGTCCTGTGATAAAAAGCCTTCTGTTTCGACCGCCAAACCCCTCAGGGGAGCATTTGCAACTGTTTGGCACCATTTTTGAGTGAATTGGCGAAAGTCAGATTTTTCCTTAAATTGTGACCCCGGGGCTTAGGGATTTTTTCAAAAAAATATTTTCCTGCCAGTTAAGTTGTCGAGATGTGATTTCTTGTCCGGTGATAAAAAGCCTTCTGTTTCGACCGCCAAACATCTCAGGGGATCATTTGCAACCCTTTGGCACCATTTTTGAGTGAATTGGCAAAAGTCAGATTTTTCCTTAAATTGTGACCCCGGGGCTTAGAGATTTTTTCAAAAAAATATTTTTCTGCCGGTTAAGTTGTCGATATCTGATTTCTTGTCCTGTGATAAAAAGCCTTCTGTTTCGACCGCCAAACATCTCAGGGGAGCATTTGCAACCGTTTGCCACCATTTTGAGTGAATTGGCGAAAGTTAGATTTTTCCTGAAATTGTGACCCCGGGCCTTAGGGATTTTTTAAAAAAAATATTTTTCCGCCGGTTAAGTTTTGAGGTATGATTTCTTGTCCTGTGATAAAAAGCCTTCTGTTTCGACCGCCAAACATATCAGGGGAGCATTTGCAACCGTTTGGCACCATTTTTGAATTAATTGGCAAAAGTCGGATTTTTCCTGAAATTGTGACCCCGGGGCTTAGGGATTTTTTCAAAAAAATACTTTTCTGCCGGTTAAGTTGTCGAGGTCTGATTTCTTGTCCTGTGATAAAAAGCCTTCTGTTTGGACCGCCAAACATCTCAGGGGAGCATATGCAACCCTTTGGCACCATTTTTGAGTGAATAGGCGAAAGTCAGATTTTTGATTGAATTGTGATTTTAGGGATTTTTTCAAAAAAATATTTTTCGGCCGGTTAAGTTGTCGAGGTCTGATTTCTTGTCCAGTGATAAAAAGCCTTCTATTTCGACCGCCAAACCCCTCAGGGGAGCATTTGCAACTGTTTGGCACCATTTTTGAGTGAATTGGCGAAAGTCAGATTTTTCCTAAAATTGTGACCCCGGGTCTTAGGGATTTTTTCAAAAAAATATTTTTCGGCCGGTTAAGTTGTCGAGGTCTGATTTCTTCTCCTGTGATAAAAAGCCTTCTGTTTCAACCACCAAACATCTCAGGGGAGCATTTGCAACCCTTTGGCACCATTTTTGAGTGAATTGGCGAAAGTCAGATTTTTGATTGATTTGTGACCCCGGGGTTTAGGGATTTTTTCAAAAAAATATTGTTCTGCCGGTCAAGTTGTCGAGGTTTGATTTCTTGTCCTGTGATAAAAAGCCGTCTGTTTCGACCTCCAAACATCTCAGGGGATCATTTGCAACCCTTTGGCAGCATTTTTGAGTGAATTGGCAAAAGTCAGATTTTTCCTGATATTGTGACCCCGGGGCTTAGGGATTTTTTCAAAAAAATTTTTTTCTGCAGGTCAAGTTGTCGAGGTCTGATTTCTTGTCCTGTGATAAAAAGCCTTCTGTTTCGACTGCCAAACATCTCAGTGGAACATTTGCAACCCTTTAGCACCATTTTTGAGTTAATTGGCAAAAGTCAGATTTTTCCTGAAATTGTGACCCCGGGGCTTAGGAATTTTTTCAAAAAAACGTTTTTCTGCCGGTTAAGTTGTCAAGGTCTGATTCCTTATCCTGTAATAAAAAGCCTTCTGTTTCGACCGCCAAACCTCTCACGGGAGCATTTCAACCTTTTGGCACCATTTTTAAGTGAATTTGCCAAAGTCAGATTTTTGATGGAATTGTGACCCCGGGGCTAAGGGATTTTTTCAAAAAAATATTTTTCTGCCGCTTAAGTTGTTGAGGTCTGATTTCTTGTCCTGTGATAAAAAGCCTTCTGTTTCGACCGCCAAATATCTCAGGGGATCATTTGCAACCCTTTGGCACCATTTTTGAGTGAATTGGCAAAAGTCAGATTTTTCCTTAAATTGTGGCCCCTGGGCTTAGGGATTTTTTCAAAAAAATATTTTTCTGCCGGTTAAGTTGTCAATGTCTGATTTCTTGTCCTGTGATAAAAAGCCTTCTGTTTCGACCGCCAAACCTCTCAGGGGAGCATTTGCAACCCTTTGGCACCATTTTTAAGTGAATTGGCAAAAGTCAGATTTTTGATGGAATTGTGACCCCGGGTCTTAGGGATTTTTTCAAAAAAATATTGTTAAGCCGGTTAAGTTGTCGAGGTCTGATTTCTTGTCCTGTGATAAAAAGCCTTCCGTTTCGACCGCCAAACATCTCAGGGGAGCATTTGCAACTGTTTGGCACCATTTTTGAGTGAATTGGCAAAAGTCAGATTTTTCCTTAAATTGTGACCCCGGGCCTTAGGGATTTTTTCAAAAAAATATTTTTCCGCCGGTTAAGTTTTGAGGTATGATTTCTTGTCCTGTGATAAAAAGCCTTCTGTTTCGACCGCCAAACATATCAGGGGAGCATTTGCAACCGTTTGGCACCATTTTTGAATTAATTGGCAAAAGTCGGATTTTTCCTGAAATTGTGACCCCGGGGCTTAGGGATTTTTTCAAAAAAATACTTTTCTGCCGGTTAAGTTGTCGAGGTCTGATTTCTTGTCCTGTGATAAAAAGCCTTCTGTTTCAACCGCCAAACATATCAGTGGAGCATATGCAACCCTTTGGCACCATTTTTGAGTGAATAGGCGAAAGTCAGATTTTTGATTGAATTGTGATTTTAGGGATTTTTTCAAAAAAATATTTTTCTGCCGGTCAAGTTGTTGAGGTCTGATTTCTTTTCCTGTGATAAAAGGCCTTCTGTTTCGACCGCCAAACCTCTCAGGGGAGCATTTGCAACCGTTTGGCACCATTTTTGAATTAATTGGCAAAACTCGGATTTTTCCTGAAATTTTGACCCCCATGGCTTAAGGATTTTTTAAAAAAAAAAATACTTTTCTGCCAGTTAAGTTGTCGAGGTCTGATTTCTTGTCCTGTGATAAAAAGCCTTCTATTTCGACCGCCAAACCCCTCAGGGGATCATTTGCAACTGTTTGGCACCATTTTTGAGTGAATTGGCGAAAGACAGATTTTTCCTGAAATTGTGACCCCGGGTCTTAGGGATTTTTTCAAAAAAATATTTTTCGGCCGGTTAAGTTGTCGAGGTCTGATTTCTTGTCCTGTGATAAAAAGCCTTCTGTTTCGACCGCCAAACATCTCAGGGGAGCATTTGCAACCGTTTGCCACCATTTTGAGTGAATTGGCGAAAGTTAGATTTTTCCTGAAATTGTGACCCCGGGCCTTAGGGATTTTTTCAAAAAAATATTTTTCCGCCGGTTAAGTTCTGAGGTATGATTTCTTGTCCTGTGATAAAAAGCCTTCTGTTTCGACCGCCAAACATCTCAGGGGAGCATTTGCAACCGTTTGCCACCATTTTGAGTGAATTGGCGAAAGTTAGATTTTTCCTGAAATTGTGACCCCGGGGCTTAGGGATTTTTTCAAAAAAATACTTTTCTGCCGGTTAAGTTGTCGAGGTCTGATTTCTTGTCCTGTGATAAAAAGCCTTCTGTTTCGACCGCCAAACCCCTCAGGGGAGCATTTGCAACTGTTTGGCACCATTTTTGAGTGAATTGGCGAAAGTCAGATTTTTCCGTAAATTGTGACCCCGGGGCTTAGGGATTTTTTCAAAAAAATATTTTTCTGCCAGTTAAGTTGTTGAGGTATGATTTCTTGTCCTGTGATAAAAAGCCTTCTGTTTCGACGGCCAAACATCTCAGGGGAACATTTGCAACCCTTTAGCACCATTTTTGAATTAATTGGCAAAAGTCGGATTTTTCCTGAAATTGTGACCCCGGGGCTTAGGGATTTTTTCAAAAAAATACTTTTCTGCCGGTTAAGTTGTCGAGGTCTGATTTCTTGTCCTGTGATAAAAAGCCTTCTGTTTCAACCGCCAAACATCTCAGGGGAGCATATGCAACCCTTTGGCACCATTTTTGAGTGAATAGGCGAAAGTCAGATTTTTGATTGAATTGTGATTTTAGGGATTTTTTCAAAAAAATATTTTTCGGCCGGTTAAGTTGTCGAGGTCTGATTTCTTGTCCTGTGATAAAAAGCCTTCTATTTCGACCGCCAAACCCCTCAGGGGAGCATTTGCAAGTGTTTGGCACCATTTTTGAGTGAATTGGGGAAAGTCAGATTTTTCCTGAAATTGTGACCCCGGGTCTTAGGGATTTTTTCAAAAAAATATTTTTCGGCCGGTTAAGTTGTCGGGGTCTGATTTCTTCTCCTGTGATAAAAAGCCTTCTGTTTCAACCACCAAACATCTCAGGGGAGCATTTGCAACTGTTTGGCACCATTTTTGAGTGAATTGGCGAAAGTCAGATTTTTCCTGAAATTGTGACCCCGGGGCTTAGGGATTTTTTCAAAAAAACGTTTTTCTGCCGGTCAAGTTGTCGAGGTCTGATTTCTTGTCCTGTGATAAAAAGCCTTCTGTTTCGACTGCCAAACATCTCAGTGGAACATTTGCAACCCTTTAGCACCATTTTTGAGTTAATTGGCAAAAGTCAGATTTTTCCTGAAATTGTGACCCCGGGGCTTAGGGATTTTTTCAAAAAAACGTTTTTCTGCCGGTTAAGTTGTCAAGGTCTGATTCCTTCTCCTGTAATAAAAAGCCTTCTGTTTCGACCGCCAAACCTCTCACGGGAGCATTTCAACCTTTTGGCACCATTTTTAAGTGAATTTGCCAAAGTCAGATTTTTGATGGAATTGTGACCCCGGGGCTTAGGGATTTTTTCAAAAAAATATTTTTCTGCCGGTTAAGTTGTTGAGGTCTGATTTCTTGTCCTGTGATAAAAAGCCTTCTGTTTCGACCGCCAAATATCTCAGGGGATCATTTGCAACCCTTTGGCACCATTTTTGAGTGAATTGGCAAAAGTCAGATTTTTCCTTAAATTGTGGCCCCTGGGCTTAGGGATTTTTTCAAAAAAATATTTTTCTGCCGGTTAAGTTGTCGAGGTCTGATTTATTGTCCTGTGATAAAAAGCCTTCTGTTTCGACCGCCAAAAATCTCAGGGGAACATTTGCAACCCTTTGGTACCATTTTTAAGTGAATTTGTGAAAGTCAGATTTTTCATGGAATTGTGACCCCGGGGCTCAGGGAATTTTTTCAAAAAAATATTTTTTTGCCGCTTAAGTTGTCGAGGTCTGAATTCTTTACCTGTGATAAAAAGCCTTCTGTTTAGACCGCCAAACCTCTCACGGGAGCATTTGCAACCCTTTGGCACTATTTTTAAGTGAATTGGCGAAAGTCAGATTTTTCATGGAATTGTGACCCCGGGGCTAAGGGATTTTGTCAAAAAAATATTTTACTGCCATTTAAGTTGTCGAGATGTGATTTCTTGTCCGGTGATAAAAAGCCTTCTGTTTCGACCGCCAAACATCTCAGGGGATCATTTGCAACCCTTTGGCACCATTTTTGAGTGAATTGGCAAAAGTCAGATTTTTCCTTAAATTGTGACCCCGGGGCTTAGAGATTTTTTCAAAAAAATATTTTTCTGCCGGTTAAGTTGTCGATATCTGATTTCTTGTCCTGTGATAAAAAGCCTTCTGTTTCGACCGCCAAACATCTCAGGGGAGCATTTGCAACCGTTTGCCAACATTTTGAGTGAATTGGCGAAAGTCAGATTTTTCCTGAAATTGTGACCCCGGGCCTTAGGGATTTTTTCAAAAAAATATTTTTCCACCGGTTAAGTTTTGAGGTATGATTTCTTGTCCTGTGATAAAAAGCCTTCTGTTTCGACGGCCAAACATCTCAGGGGAACATTTGCAACCCTTTAGCACCATTTTTGAATTAATTGGCAAAAGTCGGATTTTTCCTGAAATTGTGACCCCGGGGCTTAGGGATTTTTTCAAAAAAATACTTTTCTGCCGGTTAAGTTGTCGAGGTCTGATTTCTTGTCCTGTGATAAAAAGCCTTCTGTTTCAACCGCCAAACATCTCAGGGGAGCATATGCAACCCTTTGGCACCATTTTTGAGTGAATAGGCGAAAGTCAGATTTTTGATTGAATTGTGATTTTAGGGATTTTTTCAAAAAAATATTTTTCGGCCGGTTAAGTTGTCGAGGTCTGATTTCTTGTCCTGTGATAAAAAGCCTTCTATTTCGACCGCCAAACCCCTCAGGGGAGCATTTGCAACTGTTTGGCACCATTTTTGAGTGAATTGGCGAAAGTCAGATTTTTCCTGAAATTGTGACCCCGGGTCTTAGGGATTTTTTCAAAAAAATATTTTTCGGCCGGTTAAGTTGTCGAGGTCTGATTTCTTCTCCTGTGATAAAAAGCCTTCTGTTTCAACCACCAAACATCTCAGGGGAGCATTTGCAACCCTTTGGCACCATTTTTGAGTGAATTGGCGAAAGTCAGATTTTTGATTGATTTGTGACCCCGGGGTTTAGGGATTTTTTCAAAAAAATATTTTTCTGCCGGTCAAGTTGTCGAGGTCTGATTTCTTGTCCTGTGATAAAAAGCCTTCTGTTTCGACCTCCAAACATCTCAGGGGATCATTTGCAACCCTTTGGCAGCATTTTTGAGTGAATTGGCAAAAGTCAGATTTTTCCTGATATTGTGACCCCGGGGCTTAGGGATTTTTTCAAAAAAAAGTTTTTCTGCCGGTCAAGTTGTCGAGGTCTGATTTCTTGTCCTGTGATAAAAAGCCTTCTGTTTCGACTGCCAAACATCTCAGTGGAACATTTGCAACCCTTTAGCACCATTTTTGAGTTAATTGGCAAAAGTCAGATTTTTCCTGAAATTGTTACCCCGGGGCTTAGGAATTTTTTCAAAAAAACGTTTTTCTGCCGGTTAAGTTGTCAAGGTCTGATTCCTTATCCTGTAATAAAAAGCCTTCTGTTTCGACCGCCAAACCTCTCACGGGAGCATTTCAACCTTTTGGCACCATTTTTAAGTGAATTTGCCAAAGTCAGATTTTTGATGGAATTGTGACCCCGGGGCTAAGGGATTTTTTCAAAAAAATATTTTTCTGCCGCTTAAGTTGTTGAGGTCTGATTTCTTGTCCTGTGATAAAAAGCCTTCTGTTTCGACCGCCAAATATCTCAGGGGATCATTTGCAACCCTTTGGCACCATTTTTGAGTGAATTGGCAAAAGTCAGATTTTTCCTTAAATTGTGGCCCCTGGGCTTAGGGATTTTTTCAAAAAAATATTTTTCTGCCGGTTAAGTTGTCAATGTCTGATTTCTTGTGCTGTGATAAAAAGCCTTCTGTTTCGACCGCCAAACCTCTCAGGGGAGCATTTGCAACCCTTTGGCACCATTTTTAAGTGAATTGGCAAAAGTCAGATTTTTGATGGAATTGTGACCCCGGGTCTTAGGGATTTTTTCAAAAAAATATTTTTAAGCCGGTTAAGTTGTCGAGGTCTGATTTCTTGTCCTGTGATAAAAAGCCTTCTGTTTCGACCGCCAAACCCCTCAGGGGAGCATTTGCAACGGTTTGGCACCATTTTTGAGTGAATTGGCGAAAGTCAGATTTTTCCTTAAATTGTGACCCCGGGGCTTAGGGATTTTTTCAAAAAAATATTTTCCTGCCAGTTAAGTTGTCGAGATGTGATTTCTTGTCCGGTGATAAAAAGCCTTCTGTTTCGACCGCCAAACATCTCAGGGGATCATTTGCAACCCCTTGGCACCATTTTTGAGTGAATTGGCAAAAGTTAGATTTTTCCTTAAATTGTGACCCCGGGGCTTAGAGATTTTTTCAAAAAAATATTTTTCTGCCGGTTAAGTTGTCGATATCTGATTTCTTGTCCTGTGATAAAAAGCCTTCTGTTTCGACCGCCAAACATCTCAGGGGAGCATTTGCAACCGTTTGCCACCATTTTGAGTGAATTGGCGAAAGTTAGATTTTTCCTGAAATTGTGACCCCGGGCCTTAGGGATTTTTTCAAAAAAATATTTTTCCGCCGGTTAAGTTTTGAGGTATGATTTCTTGTCCTGTGATAAAAAGCCTTCTGTTTCGACCGCCAAACATATCAGGGGAGCATTTGCAACCGTTTGGCACCATTTTTGAATTAATTGGCAAAAGTCGGATTTTTCCTGAAATTGTGACCCCGGGGCTTAGGGATTTTTTCAAAAAAATACTTTTCTGCCGGTTAAGTTGTCGAGGTCTGATTTCTTGTCCTGTCATAAAAAGCCGTCTGTTTCGACCGCCAAACCCCTCAGGGGAGCATTTGCAACTGTTTGGCACCATTTTTGAGTGAATTGGCGAAAGACAGATTTTTCCTGAAATTGTGACCCCGGGGCTTAGGGATTTTTTCAAAAAAATATTTTTCTGCCAGTTAAGTTGTCGAGATGTGATTTCTTGTCCGGTGATAAAAAGCCTTCTGTTTCGACCGCCAAACATCTCAGGGGATCATTTGCAACCCTTTGGCACCATTTTTGAGTGAATTGGCAAAAGTCAGATTTTTCCTTAAATTGTGACCCCGGGGCTTAGAGATTTTTTTTAAAAAATATTTTTCTGCCGGTTAAGTTGTCGATATCTGATTTCTTGTCCTGTGATAAAAAGCCTTCTGTTTCAACCGCCAAACATCTCAGGGGAGCATTTGCAACCGTTTGCCACCATTTTGAGTGAATTGGCGAAAGTTAGATTTTTCCTGAAATTGTGACCCCGGGCCTTAGGCATTTTTTCAAAAAAATATTTTTCCGCCGGTTAAGTTTTGAGGTATGATTTCTTGTCCTGTGATAAAAAGCCTTCTGTTTCGATCGCCAAACATATCAGGGGAGCATTTGCAACCGTTTGGCACCATTTTTGAATTAATTGGCAAAAGTCGGATTTTTCCTGAAATTGTGACCCCGGGGCTTAGGGATTTTTTCAAAAAAATACTTTTCTGCCGGTTAAGTTGTCGAGGTCTGATTTCTTGTCCTGTGATAAAAAGCCTTCTGTTTCAACCGCCAAACATCTCAGGGGAGCATATGCAACCCTTTGGCACCATTTTTGAGTGAATAGGCGAAAGTCAGATTTTTGATTGAATTGTGATTTTAGGGATTTTTTCAAAAAAATATTTTTCTGCCGGTCAAGTTGTTGAGGTCTGATTTCTTTTCCTGTGATAAAAAGCCTTCTGTTTCGACCGCCAAACCTCTCAGGGGAGCATTTGCAACCGTTTGGCACCATTTTTGAATTAATTGGCAAAAGTCGGATTTTTCCTGAAATTGTGATCCCCATGGCTTAAGGATTTTTTCAAAAAAAAAATACTTTTCTGCCAGTTAAGTTGTCGAGGTCTGATTTCTTGTCCTGTGATAAAAAGCCTTCTATTTCGCCCGCCAAACCCCTCAGGGGAGCATTTGCAACTGTTTGGCACCATTTTTGAGTGAATTGGCGAAAGACAGATTTTTCCTGAAATTGTGACCCCGGGTCTTAGGGATTTTTTCAAAAAAATATTTTTCGACCGGTTAAGTTGTCATGGTCTGATTTCTTGTCCTGTGATAAAAAGCCTTCTGTTTCAACCACCAAAAATCTCAGGGGAGCATTTGCAACCCTTTGGCACCATTTTTGAGTGAATTGGCAAAAGTCAGATTTTTCCTGAAATTGTGACCCCGGGGATTAGGGATTTTTTCAAAAAAATATTTTTCTGCCGGTTAAGTTGTCGATGTCTGATTTCTTGTCCTTTGATAAAAAGCCTTCTGTTTCGACCGCCAAACCTCTCAGGGGAGCATTTGCAACCCTTTGGCACCATTTTTAAGTGAATTGGCAAAAGTCAGATTTTTGATTGATTTGTGACCCCGGGGTTTAGGGATTTTTTCAAAAAAATATTTTTCCGCCGGTCAAGTTGTCGAGGTCTGATTTCTTGTCCTGTGATAAAAAGCCTTCTGTTTCGACCGCCAAACATCTCAGGGGATCATTTGCAACCCTTTGGCAGCATTTTTGAGAGAATTGGCAAAAGTCAGATTTTTCCTGAAATTGTGACCCCGGGGCTTAGGGATTTTTTCAAAAAAACGTTTTTCTGCCGGTCAAGTTGTCGAGGTCTGATTTCTTGTCCTGTGATAAAAAGCCTTCTGTTTCGACTGCCAAACATCTCAGTGGAACATTTGCAACCCTTTAGCACCATTTTTGAGTTAATTGGCAAAAGTCAGATTTTTCCTGAAATTGTGACCCCGGGGCTTAGGGATTTTTTCAAAAAAACGTTTTTCTGCCGGTTAAGTTGTCAAGGTCTGATTCCTTCTCCTGTAATAAAAAGCCTTCTGTTTCGACCGCCAAACCTCTCACGGGAGCATTTCAACCTTTTGGCACCATTTTTAAGTGAATTTGCCAAAGTCAGATTTTTGATGGAATTGTGACCCCGGGGCTTAGGGATTTTTTCAAAAAAATATTTTTCTGCCGGTTAAGTTGTTGAGGTCTGATTTCTTGTCCTGTGATAAAAAGCCTTCTGTTTCGACTGCCAAACATCTCAGGGGAACATTTGCAACCCTTTAGCACCATTTTTGAGTTAATTGGCAAAAGTCAGATTTTTCCTGAAATTGTGACCCCGGGGCTTAGGGATTTTTTCAAAAAAATATTTTCCTGCCCTTCAAGTTGTCAAGGTCTGATTTCTTTTCCTGTGATTAAAAGCCTTCTGTTTCGACCACCAAATATCTCAGGGGATCATTTGCAACCCTTTGGCACCATTTTTGAGTGAATTTGCGAACGTCAGATTTTTGATGGAATTGTGACCCCGGGGCTTAGGGATTTTTTCAAAAAAATATTTTCCTGCCCTTCAAGTTGTCAAGGTCTGATTTCTTTTCCTGTGATTAAAAGCCTTCTGTTTCGACCGCCAAACCTCTCACGGGAGCATTTGTAACCCTTTGGCACCATTTTTGAGTGAATAGGTGGAAGTCAGATTTTTTATTGCATTGTGACCCCGGGTCTCAGGGATTTTTTCAAAAAAATACTTTTCCGCCGGTTAAGTTGTCAAGGTCTGATTTCTTGTCCTTTGATAAAAAGCCTTCTGTTTCGACCGCCAAACATCTCAGGGGAGCATTTGCAACCCTTTGGCACCATTTTTGAGTCAATTGGCGAAAGTCAGATTTTTGATGGATTTGTGACCCCGGGGCTTAGGGATTTTTTCAAAAAAATATTTTTCTGCCGGTGAAGTTGTCGAGGTCTGATTTCTTTTCCTGTGATAAAAAGCCTTCTGTTTCGACCGCCAAACCTCTCACGGGAGCATTTCAACCTTTTGGCACCATTTTTAAGTGAATTTGCCAAAGTCAGATTTTTGATGGAATTGTGACCCCGGGTCTCAGGGATTTTTTCAAAAAAATACTTTTCCGCCGGTTAAGTTGTCAAGGTCTGATTTCTTTTCCTTTGATAAAAAGCCTTCTGTTTCGACCGCCAAACATCTCAGGGGATCATTTGCAACCCTTTGGCACCATTTTTAAGTGAATTGGAGAAAGTCAGATTTTTCCTGAAATTGTGACCCCGGGTCTTAGGGATTTTTTCAAAAAAATATTTTTCCGCCGGTTAAGTTGTCGAGGTCTGATTTCTTGTCCTGTGATAAAAAGCCTTCTGTTTCGACCGCCAAACCTCTCAGGGGAGCATTTGCAACCCTTTAGCACCATTTTTGATTTAATTGGCAAAAGTCAGATTTTTCCTGAAATTGTGACCCCGGGGCTTAGGGATTTTTTCAAAAAAACGTTTTTCTGCCGGTTAAGTTGTCAAGGTCTGATTCCTTGTCCTGTAATAAAAAGCCTTCTGTTTCGACCACCAAATACCTCAGGGGATCATTTGCAACCCTTTGGCACCATTTTTGAGTCAATTTGCGAACGTCAGATTTTTGATGGAATTGTGACCCCGGGGCTTAGGGATTTTTTCAAAAAAATATTTTTCTGCCGGTTAAGTTGTCGAGGTCTGATTTCTTGTCCTGTGATAAAAAGCCTTCTGTTTCGGCCGCCAAACCTCTCAGGGGAACATTTGCAACCCTTTGGCACCATTTTTGATTTAATAGGCGAAAGTCAGATTTTTGATGGAATTGTGACCCCGGGGCTTAGGGATTTTTTCACAAAAATATTTTTCTGCCGGTTAAGTTGTCAAGGTCTGATTTCTTCTCCTGTGATAAAAAGCCTTCTGTTTCGACCGCCAAACCTCTCAGTGGAACATTTGCAACCCTTTGGCAGCATTTTTCGAATGAATAGGCGAAAGTCAGATTTTTGATGGAATTGTGACCCCGGGGCTTAGGGATTTTTTCAAAAAAATATATTTCTGCCAGAAAATATGTCGAGGTCTGAATTCTTGTCCTGTGATAAAAAGCCTTCTGTTTCGACCGCCAAACATCTGAGGGGAACATTTGCAACCCTTTAGCACCATTTTTGATTTAATTGGCAAAAGTCAGATTTTTCCTGAAATTGTGACCCCGGTGCTTAGGGATATTTTCAAAAAAATATTTTTCTGCCGGTTAAGTTGTCGAGGTCTGATTTCTTGTCCTGTCATAAAAAGCCTTCTGTTTTGACTGCCAAACATCTCAGGGGAGCATTTGCAACCCTTTGGCACCATTTTTAAGTGAATTGGCGAAAGTCAGATTTTTCCTGAAATTGTGACCCCGGGTCTTAGGGATTTTTTCAAAAAAATATTTTTCCGCCGGTTAAGTTGTCGAGGTCTGATTTCTTGTCCTGTGAAAAAAAGCCTTCTGTTTCGACCGCCAAACCTCTCAAGGGAGCATTTGCAACCGTTTGGCACCATTTTTGAATTAATTGGCAAAAGTCGGATTTTTCCTGAAATTGTGACCCCCATGGCTTAAGGATTTTTTCAAAAAAATACTTTTCTGCCAGTTAAGTTGTCGAGGTCTGATTTCTTGTCCTGTGATAAAAAGCCTTCTATTTCGACCGCCAAACCCCTCAGGGGAGCATTTGCAACCGTTTGGCACCATTTTTGAGTGAATTTGCGAACGTCAGATTTTTGATGGAATTGTGACCCCGGGGCTTAGGGATTTTTTCAAAAAAATATTTTTCTGCCAGTTAAGTTGTCGAGGTCTGTTTTCTTGTCCTGTGATAAAAAGCCTTCTGTTTCGACCGCCAAACATCTCAGGGGAACATTTGCAACCCTTTAGCACCATTTTTGAGTTAATTGGCAAAACTCAGATTTTTCCTGAAATTGTGACCCAGGGGCTTACGGATTTTTTCAAAAAAATATTTTCCTGCCCTTCAAGTTGTCAAGGTCTGATTTCTTTTCCTGTGATTAAAAGCCTTCTGTTTCGACCGCCAAACCTCTCACGGGAGCATTTGTAACCCTTTGGCACCAGTTTTGAGTGAATAGGCGAAAGTCAGATTTTTTATTGAATTGTGACCCCGCGGCTTAGGGATTTTTTCAAAAAAATATTTTTCTGCCGGTTAAGTTGTTGAGGTCTGATTTCTTGTCCTGTGATAAAAAGCCTTCTGTTTCGACCGCCGAACATCTCAGGGGAGCATTTGCAACCCTTTGGCACCATTTTTGAGTGAATTGGCGAAAGTCAGATTTTTTATTGAATTGTGACCCCGGGTCTCAGGGATTTTTTCAAAAAAATACTTTTCCGCTGGTTAAGTTGTCAAGGTCTGATTTCTTGTCCTGTGATAAAAAGCCTTCTGTTTCGACCGCCGAACATCTCAGGGGAGCATTTGCAACCCTTTGGCACCATTTTTGAGTGAATTGGCGAAAGTCAGATTTTTTATTGAATTGTGACTCCGGGTCTCAGGGATTTTTTCAAAAAAATACTTTTCCGCCGGTTAAGTTGTCAAGGTCTGATTTCTTGTCCTGTGATAAAAAGCCTTCTGTTTCGACCGCCAAACATCTTAGGGGAGTATTTGCAACCCTTTGGCACCATTTTTGAGTGAATTGGCGAAAGTCAGATTTTTGATGGATTTGTGACCCCGGGGCTTAGGGATTTTTTCAAAAAAATATTTTTCTGCCGGTCAAGTTGTCGAGGTCTGATTTCTTTTCCTGTGATAAAAAGCCTTCTGTTTCGACCGCCAAACCTCTCACGGGAGCATTTCAACCTTTTGGCACCATTTTTAAGTGAATTTGCCAAAGTCAGATTTTTGATGGAATTGTGACCCCGGGGCTTAGGGATTTTTTCAAAAAAATATTTTTTTGCCGGTTAAGTTGTTGAGGTCTGATTTCTTGTCCTGTGATAAAAAGCCTTCTGTTTCGACCGCCAAACATCTCAGGGGATCATTTGCAACCCTTTGGCACCATTTTTAAGTGAATTGGAGGAAGTCAGATTTTTCCTGAAATTGTGACCCCGGTTCTTAGGGATTTTTTCAAAAGAATATTTTTCCGCCGGTTAAGTTGTCGAGGTCTGATTTCTTGTCCTGTGATAAAAAGCCTTCTGTTTCGACCGCCAAACCCCTCAGGGGAGCATTTGCAACTGTTTGGCACCATTTTTGAGTGAATTGGCGTAAGTCAGATTTTTCCTGAAATTGTGACCCCGGGTCTTAGTGATTTTTTCAAAAAAATATTTTTCGGCCGGTTAAGTTGTCGAGGTCTGATTTCTTGTCCTGTGATAAAAAGCCTTCTGTTTCGACCACCAAACATCTCAGGGGAGCATTTGCAACCCTTTGGCACCATTTTTGAGTGAATTGGCGAAAGTCAGATTTTTGATGGATTTGTGACCCCGGGGCTTAGGGTTTTTTTCAAAAAAATATTTTTCTGCCGGTCAAGTTGTCGAGGTCTGATTTCTTGTCCTGTGATAAAAAGCCTTCTGTTTCGAACGCCAAACATCTCAGGGGATCATTTGCAACTGTTTGGCACCATTTTTGAGTGAATTGGCAAAAGTCAGATTTTTCCTTAAATTGTGACCCCGGGGCTTAGGGATTTTTTCAAAAAAATATTTTTCTGCCGGTTAAGTTGTCGAGGTCTGATTTCTTGTCCTGTGATAAAAAGCCTTCTGTTTCGGCCGCCAAACCTCTCAGGGGAACATTTGCAACCCTTTGGCAGCAGTTTTGAATGAATAGGCGAAAGTCAGATTTTTGATGGAATTGTGACCCCGGGGCTTAGGGATATTTTCAAAAAAATATTTTTCTGCCGGTTAAGTTGTCGAGGTCTGATTTCTTGTCCTGTCATAAAAAGCCTTCTGTTTTGACTGCCAAACATCTCAGGGGAGCATTTGCAACCCTTTGGCACCATTTTTGAGTGAATTGGCGAAAGTCAGATTTTTGATGGATTTGTGACCCCGGGGCTTAGGGATTTTTTCAAAAAAATATTTTTCTGCCGGTCAAGTTGTCAAGGTCTGATTTCTTTTCCTGTGATAAAAAGCCTTCTGTTTCGACCGCCAAACCTCTCACGGGAGCATTTCAACCTTTTGGCACCATTTTTAAGTGAATTTGCCAAAGTCAGATTTTTGATGGAATTGTGACCCCGGGGCTTAGGGATATTTTCAAAAAAATATTTTTCTGCCGGTTAAGTTGTTGAGGTCTGATTTCTTGTCCTGTGATAAAAAGCCTTCTGTTTCGACCGCCAAACATCTCAGGGGATCATTTGCAACCCTTTGGCACCATTTTTAAGTGAATTGGAGGAAGTCAGATTTTTCCTGAAATTGTGACCCCGGTTCTTAGGGATTTTTTCAAAAGAATATTTTTCCGCCGGTTAAGTTGTCGAGGTCTGATTTCTTGTCCTGTGATAAAAAGCCTTCTGTTTCGACCGCCAAACCTCTCAGGGGAGCATTTGCAACCGTTTGGCACCATTTTTGAATTAATTGGCAAAAGTCGGATTTTTCCTGAAATTGTGACCCCCATGGCTTAAGGATTTTTTCAAAAAAATACTTTTCTGCCAGTTAAGTTGTCGAGGTCTGATTTCTTGTCCTGTGATAAAAAGCCTTCTATTTCGACCGCCAAACCCCTCAGGGGAGCATTTGCAACTGTTTGGCACCATTTTTGAGTGAATTGGCGAAAGTCAGATTTTTCCTGAAATTGTGACCCCGGGTCTTAGGGATTTTTTCAAAAAAATATTTTTCGGCCGGTTAAGTTGTCGAGGTCTGATTTCTTGTCCTGTGATAAAAAGCCTTCTGTTTCAACCACCAAACATCTCAGGGGAGCATTTGCAACCCTTTGGCACCATTTTTGAGTGAATTGGCGAAAGTCAGATTTTTGATTGATTTGTGACCCCGGGGTTTAGGGATTTTTTCAAAAAAATATTTTTCTGACGGTCAAGTTGTCGAGGTCTGATTTCTTGTCCTGTGATAAAAAGCCTTCTGTTTCGACCGCCAAACATCTCAGGGGATCATTTGCAACCCTTTGGCACCATTTTTGAGTCAATTGGCAAAAGTCAGATTTTTCCTTAAATTGTGACCCCGGGGCTTAGGGATTTTTTCAAAAAAATATTTTTCTGCCAGTTAAGTTGTCGAGGTCTGATTTCTTGTCCTGTGATAAAAAGCCTTCTGTTTCGGCCGCCAAACCTCTCAGGGGAACATTTGCAACCCTTTGGCAGCAGTTTTGAATGAATAGGCGAAAGTCAGATTTTTGATGGAATTGTGACCCCGGGGCTTAGGGATTTTTTCAAAAAAAAATATTTCTGCCAGAAAATATGTCGAGGTCTGAATTCTTGTCCTGTGATAAAAAGCCTTCTGTTTCGACCGCCAAACATCTGAGGGGAACATTTGCAACCCTTTAGCACCATTTTTGATTTAATTGGCAAAAGTCAGATTTTTCCTGAAATTGTGACCCCGGTGCTTAGGGATATTTTCAAAAAAATATTTTTCTGCCGGTTAAGTTGTCGAGGTCTGATTTCTTGTCCTGTCATAAAAAGCCTTCTGTTTTGACTGCCAAACATCTCAGGGGAGCATTTGCAACCCTTTGGCACCATTTTTAAGTGAATTGGCGAAAGTCAGATTTTTCCTGAAATTGTGACCCCGGGTCTTAGGGATTTTTTCAAAAAAATATTTTTCCGCCGGTTAAGTTGTCGAGGTCTGATTTCTTGTCCTGTGAAAAAAAGCCTTCTGTTTCGACCGCCAAACCTCTCAAGGGAGCATTTGCAACCGTTTGGCACCATTTTTGAATTAATTGGCAAAAGTCGGATTTTTCCTGAAATTGTGACCCCCATGGCTTAAGGATTTTTTCAAAAAAACATTTTTCTGCCGATTAAGTTGTCAAGGTCTGATTCCTTGTCCTGTAATAAAAAGCCTTCTGTTTCGACCGCCGAACATCTCAGGGGAGCATTTGCAACCCTTTAGCACCATTTTTGAGTGAATTGGCGAAAGTCAGATTTTTCCTGAAATTGTGACCCCGGGGCTTACGGATTTTTTCAAAAAAATATTTTCCTGCCCTTCAAGTTGTCAAGGTCTGATTTCTTGTCCTGTGATAAAAAGCCTTCTGTTTCGACCGCCGAACATCTCAGGGGAGCATTTGCAACCCTTTGGCACCATTTTTGAGTGAATTGGCGAAAGTCAGATTTTTTATTGAATTGTGACCCCGGGTCTCAGGGATTTTTTCAAAAAAATACTTTTCCGCCGGTTAAGTTGTCAAGGTCTGATTTCTTGTCCTGTGATAAAAAGCCTTCTGTTTCGACCGCCAAACATCTTAGGGGAGCATTTGCAACCCTTTGGCACCATTTTTGAGTGAATTGGCGAAAGTCAGATTTTTGATGGATTTGTGACCCCGGGGCTTAGGGATTTATTCAAAAAAATATTTTTCTGCCGGTCAAGTTGTCGAGGTCTGATTTCTTTTCCTGTGATAAAAAGCCTTCTGTTTCGACCGCCAAACCTCTCACGGGAGCATTTCAACCTTTTGGCACCATTTTTAAGTGAATTTGCCAAAGTCAGATTTTTGATGGAATTGTGACCCCGGGGCTTAGGGATTTTTTCAAAAAAATATTTTTCTGCCGGTTAAGTTGTTGAGGTCTGATTTCTTGTCCTGTGATAAAAAGCCTTCTGTTTCGACCGCCAAACATCTCAGGGGATCATTTGCAACCCTTTGGCACCATTTTTAAGTGAATTGGAGGAAGTCAGATTTTTCCTGAAATTGTGACCCCGGTTCTTAGGGATTTTTTCAAAAGAATATTTTTCCGCCGGTTAAGTTGTCGAGGTCTGATTTCTTGTCCTGTGATAAAAAGCCTTCTGTTTCGACCGCCAAACCTCTCAGGGGAGCATTTGCAACCGTTTGGCACCATTTTTGAATTAATTGGCAAAAGTCGGATTTTTCCTGAAATTGTGACCCCCATGGCTTAAGGATTTTTTCAAAAAAATACTTTTCTGCCAGTTAAGTTGTCGAGGTCTGATTTCTTGTCCTGTGATAAAAAGCCTTCTATTTCGACCGCCAAACCCCTCAGGGGAGCATTTGCAACCGTTTGGCACCATTTTTGAGTTAATTGGCAAAACTCAGATTTCTCCTGAAATTGTGACCCCGGGGCTTACGGATTTTTTCAAAAAAATATTTTCCTGCCCTTCAAGTTGTCAAGGTCTGATTTCTTTTCCTGTGATTAAAAGCCTTCTGTTTCGACCGCCAAACCTCTCACGGGAGCATTTGTAACCCTTTGGCACCAGTTTTGAGTGAATAGGCGAAAGTCAGATTTTTTATTGAATTGTGACCCCGGGGCTTAGGGATTTTTTCAAAAAAATATTTTTCTGCCGGTTAAGTTGTTGAGGTCTGATTTCTTGTCCTGTGATAAAAAGCCTTCTGTTTCGACCGCCGAACATCTCAGGGGAGCATTTGCAACCCTTTGGCACCATTTTTGAGTGAATTGGCGAAAGTCAGATTTTTTATTGAATTGTGACCCCGGGTCTCAGGGATTTTTTCAAAAAAATACTTTTCCGCTGGTTAAGTTGTCAAGGTCTGATTTCTTGTCCTGTGATAAAAAGCCTTCTGTTTCGACCGCCGAACATCTCAGGGGAGCATTTGCAACCCTTTGGCACCATTTTTGAGTGAATTGGCGAAAGTCAGATTTTTTATTGAATTGTGACCCCGGGTCTCAGGGATTTTTTCAAAAAAATACTTTTCCGCCGGTTAAGTTGTCAAGGTCTGATTTCTTGTCCTGTGATAAAAAGCCTTCTGTTTCGACCGCCAAACATCTTAGGGGAGTATTTGCAACCCTTTGGCACCATTTTTGAGTGAATTGGCGAAAGTCAGATTTTTGATGGATTTGTGACCCCGGGGCTTAGGGATTTTTTCAAAAAAATATTTTTCTGCCGGTCAAGTTGTCGAGGTCTGATTTCTTTTCCTGTGATAAAAAGCCTTCTGTTTCGACCGCCAAGCCTCTCACGGGAGCATTTCAACCTTTTGGCACCATTTTTAAGTGAATTTGCCAAAGTCAGATTTTTGATGGAATTGTGACCCCGGGGCTTAGGGATTTTTTCAAAAAAATATTTTTCTGCCGGTTAAGTTGTTGAGGTCTGATTTCTTGTCCTGTGATAAAAAGCCTTCTGTTTCGACCGCCAAACATCTCAGGGGATCATTTGCAACCCTTTGGCACCATTTTTAAGTGAATTGGAGGAAGTCAGATTTTTCCTGAAATTGTGACCCCGGTTCTTAGGGATTTTTTCAAAAGAATATTTTTCCGCCGGTTAAGTTGTCGAGGTCTGATTTCTTGTCCTGTGATAAAAAGCCTTCTGTTTCGACCGCCAAACCCCTCAGGGGAGCATTTGCAACTGTTTGGCACCATTTTTGAGTGAATTGGCGTAAGTCAGATTTTTCCTGAAATTGTGACCCCGGGTCTTAGTGATTTTTTCAAAAAAATATTTTTCGGCCGGTTAAGTTGTCGAGGTCTGATTTCTTGTCCTGTGATAAAAAGCCTTCTGTTTCGACCACCAAACATCTCAGGGGAGCATTTGCAACCCTTTGGCACCATTTTTGAGTGAATTGGCGAAAGTCAGATTTTTGATGGATTTGTGACCCCGGGGCTTAGGGTTTTTTTCAAAAAAATATTTTTCTGCCGGTCAAGTTGTCGAGGTCTGATTTCTTGTCCTGTGATAAAAAGCCTTCTGTTTCGAACGCCAAACATCTCAGGGGATCATTTGCAACTGTTTGGCACCATTTTTGAGTGAATTGGCAAAAGTCAGATTTTTCCTTAAATTGTGACCCCGGGGCTTAGGGATTTTTTCAAAAAAATATTTTTCTGCCGGTTAAGTTGTCGAGGTCTGATTTCTTGTCCTGTGATAAAAAGCCTTCTGTTTCGGCCGCCAAACCTCTCAGGGGAACATTTGCAACCCTTTGGCAGCAGTTTTGAATGAATAGGCGAAAGTCAGATTTTTGATGGAATTGTGACCCCGGGGCTTAGGGATTTTTTCAAAAAAATATATTTCTGCCAGAAAATATGTCGAGGTCTGAATTCTTGTCCTGTGATAAAAAGCCTTCTGTTTCGACCGCCAAACATCTGAGGGGAACATTTGCAACCCTTTAGCACCATTTTTGATTTAATTGGCAAAAGTCAGATTTTTCCTGAAATTGTGACCCCGGTGCTTAGGGATATTTTCAAAAAAATATTTTTCTGCCGGTTAAGTTGTCGAGGTCTGATTTCTTGTCCTGTCATAAAAAGCCTTCTGTTTTGACTGCCAAACATCTCAGGGGAGCATTTGCAACCCTTTGGCACCATTTTTAAGTGAATTGGCGAAAGTCAGATTTTTCCTGAAATTGTGACCCCGGGTCTTAGGGATTTTTTCAAAAAAATATTTTTCCGCCGGTTAAGTTGTCGAGGTCTGATTTCTTGTCCTGTGAAAAAAAGCCTTCTGTTTCGACCGCCAAACCTCTCAAGGGAGCATTTGCAACCGTTTGGCACCATTTTTGAATTAATTGGCAAAAGTCGGATTTTTCCTGAAATTGTGACCCCCATGGCTTAAGGATTTTTTCAAAAAAATACTTTTCTGCCAGTTAAGTTGTCGAGGTCTGATTTCTTGTCCTGTGATAAAAAGCCTTCTATTTCGACCGCCAAACCCCTCAGGGGAGCATTTGCAACCGTTTGGCACCATTTTTGAGTGAATTTGCGAACGTCAGATTTTTGATGGAATTGTGACCCCGGGGCTTAGGGATTTTTTCAAAAAAATATTTTTCTGCCAGTTAAGTTGTCGAGGTCTGTTTTCTTCTCCTGTGATAAAAAGCCTTCTGTTTCGACCGCCAAACATCTCAGGGGAACATTTGCAACCCTTTAGCACCATTTTTGAGTTAATTGGCAAAACTCAGATTTTTCCTGAAATTGTGACCCAGGGGCTTACGGATTTTTTCAAAAAAATATTTTCCTGCCCTTCAAGTTGTCAAGGTCTGATTTCTTTTCCTGTGATTAAAAGCCTTCTGTTTCGACCGCCAAACCTCTCACGGGAGCATTTGTAACCCTTTGGCACCAGTTTTGAGTGAATAGGCGAAAGTCAGATTTTTTATTGAATTGTGACCCCGGGGCTTAGGGATTTTTTCAAAAAAATATTTTTCTGCCGGTTAAGTTGTTGAGGTCTGATTTCTTGTCCTGTGATAAAAAGCCTTCTGTTTCGACCGCCGAACATCTCAGGGGAGCATTTGCAACCCTTTGGCACCATTTTTGAGTGAATTGGCGAAAGTCAGATTTTTTATTGAATTGTGACCCCGGGTCTCAGGGATTTTTTCAAAAAAATACTTTTCCGCTGGTTAAGTTGTCAAGGTCTGATTTCTTGTCCTGTGATAAAAAGCCTTCTGTTTCGACCGCCGAACATCTCAGGGGAGCATTTGCAACCCTTTGGCACCATTTTTGAGTGAATTGGCGAAAGTCAGATTTTTTATTGAATTGTGACTCCGGGTCTCAGGGATTTTTTCAAAAAAATACTTTTCCGCCGGTTAAGTTGTCAAGGTCTGATTTCTTGTCCTGTGATAAAAAGCCTTCTGTTTCGACCGCCAAACATCTTAGGGGAGTATTTGCAACCCTTTGGCACCATTTTTGAGTGAATTGGCGAAAGTCAGATTTTTGATGGATTTGTGACCCCGGGGCTTAGGGATTTTTTCAAAAAAATATTTTTCTGCCGGTCAAGTTGTCGAGGTCTGATTTCTTTTCCTGTGATAAAAAGCCTTCTGTTTCGACCGCCAAACCTCTCACGGGAGCATTTCAACCTTTTGGCACCATTTTTAAGTGAATTTGCCAAAGTCAGATTTTTGATGGAATTGTGACCCCGGGGCTTAGGGATTTTTTCAAAAAAATATTTTTTTGCCGGTTAAGTTGTTGAGGTCTGATTTCTTGTCCTGTGATAAAAAGCCTTCTGTTTCGACCGCCAAACATCTCAGGGGATCATTTGCAACCCTTTGGCACCATTTTTAAGTGAATTGGAGGAAGTCAGATTTTTCCTGAAATTGTGACCCCCGTTCTTAGGGATTTTTTCAAAAGAATATTTTTCCGCCGGTTAAGTTGTCGAGGTCTGATTTCTTGTCCTGTGATAAAAAGCCTTCTGTTTCGACCGCCAAACCCCTCAGGGGAGCATTTGCAACTGTTTGGCACCATTTTTGAGTGAATTGGCGTAAGTCAGATTTTTCCTGAAATTGTGACCCCGGGTCTTAGTGATTTTTTCAAAAAAATATTTTTCGGCCGGTTAAGTTGTCGAGGTCTGATTTCTTGTCCTGTGATAAAAAGCCTTCTGTTTCGACCACCAAACATCTCAGGGGAGCATTTGCAACCCTTTGGCACCATTTTTGAGTGAATTGGCGAAAGTCAGATTTTTGATGGATTTGTGACCCCGGGGCTTAGGGTTTTTTTCAAAAAAATATTTTTCTGCCGGTCAAGTTGTCGAGGTCTGATTTCTTGTCCTGTGATAAAAAGCCTTCTGTTTCGAACGCCAAACATCTCAGGGGATCATTTGCAACTGTTTGGCACCATTTTTGAGTGAATTGGCAAAAGTCAGATTTTTCCTTAAATTGTGACCCCGGGGCTTAGGGATTTTTTCAAAAAAATATTTTTCTGCCGGTTAAGTTGTCGAGGTCTGATTTCTTGTCCTGTGATAAAAAGCCTTCTGTTTCGGCCGCCAAACCTCTCAGGGGAACATTTGCAACCCTTTGGCAGCAGTTTTGAATGAATAGGCGAAAGTCAGATTTTTGATGGAATTGTGACCCCGGGGCTTAGGGATATTTTCAAAAAAATATTTTTCTGCCGGTTAAGTTGTCGAGGTCTGATTTCTTGTCCTGTCATAAAAAGCCTTCTGTTTTGACTGCCAAACATCTCAGGGGAGCATTTGCAACCCTTTGGCACCATTTTTAAGTGAATTGGCGAAAGTCAGATTTTTCCTGAAATTGTGACCCCGGGTCTTAGGGATTTTTTCAAAAAAATATTTTTCCGCCGGTTAAGTTGTCGAGGTCTGATTTCTTGTCCTGTGAAAAAAAGCCTTCTGTTTCGACCGCCAAACCTCTCAAGGGAGCATTTGCAACCGTTTGGCACCATTTTTGAATTAATTGGCAAAAGTCGGATTTTTCCTGAAATTGTGACCCCCATGGCTTAAGGATTTTTTCAAAAAAACATTTTTCTGCCGATTAAGTTGTCAAGGTCTGATTCCTTGTCCTGTAATAAAAAGCCTTCTGTTTCGACCACCAAACATCTCAGGGGAACATTTGCAACCCTTTAGCACCATTTTTGAGTTAATTGGCAAAAGTCAGATTTTTCCTGAAATTGTGACCCCGGGGCTTACGGATTTTTTCAAAAAAATATTTTCCTGCCCTTCAAGTTGTCAAGGTCTGATTTCTTTTCCTGTGATTAAAAGCCTTCTGTTTCGACCGCCAAACCTCTCACGGGAGCATTTGTAACCCTTTGGCACCAGTTTTGAGTGAATAGGCGAAAGTCAGATTTTTTATTGAATTGTGACCCCGGGGCTTAGGGATTTTTTCAAAAAAATATTTTTCTGCCGGTTAAGTTGTTGAGGTCTGATTTCTTGTCCTGTGATAAAAAGCCTTCTGTTTCGACCGCCGAACATCTCAGGGGAGCATTTGCAACCCTTTGGCACCATTTTTGAGTGAATTGGCGAAAGTCAGATTTTTTATTGAATTGTGACCCCGGGTCTCAGGGATTTTTTCAAAAAAATACTTTTCCGCCGGTTAAGTTGTCAAGGTCTGATTTCTTGTCCTGTGATAAAAAGCCTTCTGTTTCGACCGCCGAACATCTCAGGGGAGCATTTGCAACCCTTTGGCACCATTTTTGAGTGAATTGGCGAAAGTCAGATTTTTTATTGAATTGTGACCCCGGGTCTCAGGGATTTTTTCAAAAAAATACTTTTCCGCCGGTTAAGTTGTCAAGGTCTGATTTCTTGTCCTGTGATAAAAAGCCTTCTGTTTCGACCGCCAAACATCTTAGGGGAGCATTTGCAACCCTTTGGCACCATTTTTGAGTGAATTGGCGAAAGTCAGATTTTTGATGGATTTGTGACCCCGGGGCTTAGGGATTTTTTCAAAAAAATATTTTTCTACCGGTCAAGTTGTCGAGGTCTGATTTCTTTTCCTGTGATAAAAAGCCTTCTGTTTCGACCGCCAAACCTCTCACGGGAGCATTTCAACCTTTTGGCACCATTTTTAAGTGAATTTGCCAAAGTCAGATTTTTGATGGAATTGTGACCCCGGGGCTTAGGGATTTTTTCAAAAAAATATTTTTCTGCCGGTTAAGTTGTTGAGGTCTGATTTCTTGTCCTGTGATAAAAAGCCTTCTGTTTCGACCGACAAACATCTCAGGGGATCATTTGCAACCCTTTGGCACCATTTTTAAGTGAATTGGAGGAAGTCAGATTTTTCCTGAAATTGTGACCCCGGTTCTTAGGGATTTTTTCAAAAGAATATTTTTCCGCCGGTTAAGTTGTCGAGGTCTGATTTCTTGTCCTGTGATAAAAAGCCTTCTATTTCGACCGCCAAACCCCTCAGGGGAGCATTTGCAACCGTTTGGCACCATTTTTGAGTGAATTTGCGAACGTCAGATTTTTGATGGAATTGTGACCCCGGGGCTTAGGGATTTTTTCAAAAAAATATTTTTCTGCCAGTTAAGTTGTCGAGGTCTGTTTTCTTGTCCTGTGATAAAAAGCCTTCTGTTTCGACCGCCAAACATCTCAGGGGAACATTTGCAACCGTTTGGCACCATTTTTGAGTTAATTGGCAAAACTCAGATTTTTCCTGAAATTGTGACCCAGGGGCTTACGGATTTTTTCAAAAAAATATTTTCCTGCCCTTCAAGTTGTCAAGGTCTGATTTCTTTTCCTGTGATTAAAAGCCTTCTGTTTCGACCGCCAAACCTCTCACGGGAGCATTTGTAACCCTTTGGCACCAGTTTTGAGTGAATAGGCGAAAGTCAGATTTTTTATTGAATTGTGACCCCGGGGCTTAGGGATTTTTTCAAAAAAATATTTTTCTGCCGGTTAAGTTGTTGAGGTCTGATTTCTTGTCCTGTGATAAAAAGCCTTCTGTTTCGACCGCCGAACATCTCAGGGGAGCATTTGCAACCCTTTGGCACCATTTTTGAGTGAATTGGTGAAAGTCAGATTTTTTATTGAATTGTGACCCCGGGTCTCAGGGATTTTTTCAAAAAAATACTTTTCCGCTGGTTAAGTTGTCAAGGTCTGATTTCTTGTCCTGTGATAAAAAGCCTTCTGTTTCGACCGCCGAACATCTCAGGGGAGCATTTGCAACCCTTTGGCACCATTTTTGAGTGAATTGGCGAAAGTCAGATTTTTTATTGAATTGTGACTCCGGGTCTCAGGGATTTTTTCAAAAAAATACTTTTCCGCCGGTTAAGTTGTCAAGGTCTGATTTCTTGTCCTGTGATAAAAAGCCTTCTGTTTCGACCGCCAAACATCTTAGGGGAGTATTTGCAACCCTTTGGCACCATTTTTGAGTGAATTGGCGAAAGTCAGATTTTTGATGGATTTGTGACCCCGGGGCTTAGGGATTTTTTCAAAAAAATATTTTTCTGCCGGTCAAGTTGTCGAGGTCTGATTTCTTTTCCTGTGATAAAAAGCCTTCTGTTTCGACCGCCAAACCTCTCACGGGAGCATTTCAACCTTTTGGCACCATTTTTAAGTGAATTTGCCAAAGTCAGATTTTTGATGGAATTGTGACCCCGGGGCTTAGGGATTTTTTCAAAAAAATATTTTTTTGCCGGTTAAGTTGTTGAGGTCTGATTTCTTGTCCTGTGATAAAAAGCCTTCTGTTTCGACCGCCAAACATCTCAGGGGATCATTTGCAACCCTTTGGCACCATTTTTAAGTGAATTGGAGGAAGTCAGATTTTTCCTGAAATTGTGACCCCGGTTCTTAGGGATTTTTTCAAAAGAATATTTTTCCGCCGGTTAAGTTGTCGAGGTCTGATTTCTTGTCCTGTGATAAAAAGCCTTCTGTTTCGACCGCCAAACCCCTCAGGGGAGCATTTGCAACTGTTTGGCACCATTTTTGAGTGAATTGGCGTAAGTCAGATTTTTCCTGAAATTGTGACCCCGGGTCTTAGTGATTTTTTCAAAAAAATATTTTTCGGCCGGTTAAGTTGTCGAGGTCTGATTTCTTGTCCTGTGATAAAAAGCCTTCTGTTTCGACCACCAAACATCTCAGGGGAGCATTTGCAACCCTTTGGCACCATTTTTGAGTGAATTGGCGAAAGTCAGATTTTTGATGGATTTGTGACCCCGGGGCTTAGGGTTTTTTTCAAAAAAATATTTTTCTGCCGGTCAAGTTGTCGAGGTCTGATTTCTTGTCCTGTGATAAAAAGCCTTCTGTTTCGAACGCCAAACATCTCAGGGGAGCATTTGCAACTGTTTGGCACCATTTTTGAGTGAATTGGCAAAAGTCAGATTTTTCCTTAAATTGTGACCCCGGGTCTTAGGGATTTTTTCAAAAAAATATTTTTCCGCCGGTTAAGTTGTCGAGGTCTGATTTCTTGTCCTGTCATAAAAAGCCTTCTGTTTTGACTACCAAACATCTCAGGGGAGCATTTGCAACCCTTTGGCACCATTTTTAAGTGAATTTGTGAAAGTCAGATTTTTCATGGAATTGTGACCCCGGGGCTTAGGGATTTTTTCAAAAAAATATTTTTTTGCCGGTTAAGTTGTCGAGGTCTGAATTCTTTTCCTGTGATAAAAAGCCTTCTGTTTCGACCGCCAAACCTCTCACGGGAGCATTTGCAACCCTTTGGCACTATTTTTAAGTGAATTGGCGAAAGTCAGATTTTTGATGGAATTGTGACCCCGGGGCTTAGGGATTTTTTCAAAAAAATATTTTTCTGCCGGTTAAGTTGTTGAGGTCTGATTTCTTGTCCTGTGATAAAAAGCCTTCTGTTTTGACCGCCAAACCTCTCAGGGGAGCATTTGCAACCGTTTGGCACCATTTTTGAATTAATTGGCAAAAGTCGGATTTTTCCTGAAATTGTGACTCCCATGGCTTAAGGATTTTTTCAAAAAAATACTTTTCTGCTGGTTAAGTTGTCGAGGTCTGATTTCTTGTCCTGTGATAAAAAGCCTTCTGTTTCGACCGCCAAACCCCTCAGGGGAGCATTTGCAACTGTTTGGCACCATTTTTGAGTGAATTGGCGTAAGTCAGATTTTTCCTCAAATTGTGACCCCGGGTCTTAGTGATTTTTTCAAAAAAATATTTTTCGGCCGGTTAAGTTGTCGAGGTCTGATTTCTTGTCCTGTGATAAAAAGCCTTCTGTTTCGACCACCAAACATCTCAGGGGAGCATTTGCAACCCTTTGGCACCATTTTTGAGTGAATTGGCGAAAGTCAGATTTTTCCTTAAATTGTGACCCCGGGTCTTAGGGATTTTTTCAAAAAAATATTTTTCCGCCGGTTAAGTTGTCGAGGTCTGATTTCTTGTGCTGTGATAAAAAGCCTTCTGTTTCGACCACCAAATATCTCAGGGGATCATTTGCAACCCTTTGGCACCATTTTTGAGTTAATTGGCAAAAGTCAGATTTTTCCTGAAATTGTGACCCCGGGGCTTACGGATTTTTTCAAAAAAATATTTTCCTGCCCTTCAAGTTGTCAAGGTCTGATTTCTTTTCCTGTGATTAAAAGCCTTCTGTTTCGACCGCCAAACCTCTCACGGGAGCATTTGTAACCCTTTGGCACCAGTTTTGAGTGAATAGGCGAAAGTCAGATTTTTTATTGAATTGTGACCCCGGGGCTTAGGGATTTTTTCAAAAAAATATTTTTCTGCCGGTTAAGTTGTTGAGGTCTGATTTCTTGTCCTGTGATAAAAAGCCTTCTGTTTCGACCGCCGAACATCTCAGGGGAGCACTTGCAACCCTTTGGCACCATTTTTGAGTGAATTGGCGAAAGTCAGATTTTTTATTGAATTGTGACCCCGGGTCTCAGGGATTTTTTCAAAAAAATACTTTTCCGCCGGTTAAGTTGTCAAGGTCTGATTTCTTGTCCTGTGATAAAAAGCCTTCTGTTTCGACCGCCGAACATCTCAGGGGAGCATTTGCAACCCTTTGGCACCATTTTTGAGTGAATTGGCGAAAGTCAGATGTTTTATTGAATTGTGACCCCGGGGCTTAGGGATTTTTTCAAAAAAATATTTTTCTGCCGGTCAAGTTGTCGAGGTCTGATTTCTTTTCCTGTGATAAAAAGCCTTCTGTTTCGACCGCCAAACCTCTCACGGGAGCATTTCAACCTTTTGGCACCATTTTTAAGTGAATTTGCCAAAGTCAGATTTTTGATGGAATTGTGACCCCGGGGCTTAGGGATTTTTTCAAAAAAATATTTTTTTGCCGGTTAAGTTGTTGAGGTCTGATTTCTTGTCCTGTGATAAAAAGCCTTCTGTTTCGACCGCCAAACATCTCAGGGGATCATTTGCAACCCTTTGGCACCATTTTTAAGTGAATTGGAGGAAGTCAGATTTTTCCTGAAATTGTGACCCCGGTTCTTAGGGATTTTTTCAAAAGAATATTTTTCCGCCGGTTAAGTTGTCGAGGTCTGATTTCTTGTCCTGTGATAAAAAGCCTTCTGTTTCGACCGCCAAACCCCTCAGGGGAGCATTTGCAACTGTTTGGCACCATTTTTGAGTGAATTGGCGTAAGTCAGATTTTTCCTGAAATTGTGACCCCGGGTCTTAGTGATTTTTTCAAAAAAATATTTTTCGGCCGGTTAAGTTGTCGAGGTCTGATTTCTTGTCCTGTGATAAAAAGCCTTCTGTTTCGACCACCAAACATCTCAGGGGAGCATTTGCAACCCTTTGGCACCATTTTTGAGTGAATTGGCGAAAGTCAGATTTTTGATGGATTTGTGACCCCGGGGCTTAGGGTTTTTTTCAAAAAAATATTTTTCTGCCGGTCAAGTTGTCGAGGTCTGATTTCTTGTCCTGTGATAAAAAGCCTTCTGTTTCGAACGCCAAACATCTCAGGGGATCATTTGCAACTGTTTGGCACCATTTTTGAGTGAATTGGCAAAAGTCAGATTTTTCCTTAAATTGTGACCCCGGGTCTTAGGGATTTTTTCAAAAAAATATTTTTCCGCCGGTTAAGTTGTCGAGGTCTGATTTCTTGTCCTGTCATAAAAAGCCTTCTGTTTTGACTGCCAAACATCTCAGGGGAGCATTTGCAACCCTTTGGCACCATTTTTAAGTGAATTTGTGAAAGTCAGATTTTTCATGGAATTGTGACCCCGGGGCTTAGGGATTTTTTCAAAAAAATATTTTTTTGCCGGTTAAGTTGTCGAGGTCTGAATTCTTTTCCTGTGATAAAAAGCCTTCTGTTTCGACCGCCAAACCTCTCACGGGAGCATTTGCAACCCTTTGGCACTATTTTTAAGTGAATTGGCGAAAGTCAGATTTTTGATGGAATTGTGACCCCGGGGCTTAGGGATTTTTTCAAAAAAATATTTTCCTGCCCTTCAAGTTGTCAAGGTCTGATTTCTTGTCCTGTGATAAAAAGCCTTCTGTTTCGACCACCAAACATCTCAGGGGAGCATTTGCAACCCTTTGGCACCATTTTTGAGTGAATTGGCGAAAGTCAGATTTTTCCTTAAATTGTGACCCCGGGTCTTAGGGATTTTTTCAAAAAAATATTTTTCCGCCGGTTAAGTTGTCGAGGTCTGATTTCTTGTGCTGTGATAAAAAGCCTTCTGTTTCGACCACCAAATATCTCAGGGGATCATTTGCAACCCTTTGGCACCATTTTTGAGTTAATTGGCAAAAGTCAGATTTTTCCTGAAATTGTGACCCCGGGGCTTACGGATTTTTTCAAAAAAATATTTTCCTGCCCTTCAAGTTGTCAAGGTCTGATTTCTTTTCCTGTGATTAAAAGCCTTCTGTTTCGACCGCCAAACCTCTCACGGGAGCATTTGTAACCCTTTGGCACCAGTTTTGAGTGAATTGGCGAAAGTCAGATTTTTTATTGAATTGTGACCCCGGGTCTCAGGGATTTTTTCAAAAAAATACTTTTCCGCCGGTTAAGTTGTCAAGGTCTGATTTCTTGTCCTGTGATAAAAAGCCTTCTGTTTCGACCGCCGAACATCTCAGGGGAGCATTTGCAACCCTTTGGCACCATTTTTGAGTGAATTGGCGAAAGTCAGATTTTTTATTGAATTGTGACCCCGGGTCTCAGGGATTTTTTCAAAAAAATACTTTTCCGCCGGTTAAGTTGTCAAGGTCTGATTTCTTGTCCTGTGATAAAAAGCCTTCTGTTTCGACCGCCGAACATCTCAGGGGAGCATTTGCAACCCTTTGGCACCATTTTTGAGTGAATTGGCGAAAGTCAGATGTTTTATTGAATTGTGACCCCGGGGCTTAGGGATTTTTTCAAAAAAATATTTTTCTGCCGGTCAAGTTGTCGAGGTCTGATTTCTTTTCCTGTGATAAAAAGCCTTCTGTTTCGACCGCCAAACCTCTCACGGGAGCATTTCAACCTTTTGGCACCATTTTTAAGTGAATTTGCCAAAGTCAGATTTTTGATGGAATTGTGACCCCGGGGCTTAGGGATTTTTTCAAAAAAATATTTTTTTGCCGGTTAAGTTGTTGAGGTCTGATTTCTTGTCCTGTGATAAAAAGCCTTCTGTTTCGACCGCCAAACATCTCAGGGGATCATTTGCAACCCTTTGGCACCATTTTTAAGTGAATTGGAGGAAGTCAGATTTTTCCTGAAATTGTGACCCCGGTTCTTAGGGATTTTTTCAAAAGAATATTTTTCCGCCGGTTAAGTTGTCGAGGTCTGATTTCTTGTCCTGTGATAAAAAGCCTTCTGTTTCGACCGCCAAACCCCTCAGGGGAGCATTTGCAACTGTTTGGCACCATTTTTGAGTGAATTGGCGTAAGTCAGATTTTTCCTGAAATTGTGACCCCGGGTCTTAGTGATTTTTTCAAAAAAATATTTTTCGGCCGGTTAAGTTGTCGAGGTCTGATTTCTTGTCCTGTGATAAAAAGCCTTCTGTTTCGACCACCAAACATCTCAGGGGAGCATTTGCAACCCTTTGGCACCATTTTTGAGTGAATTGGCGAAAGTCAGATTTTTGATGGATTTGTGACCCCGGGGCTTAGGGTTTTTTTCAAAAAAATATTTTTCTGCCGGTCAAGTTGTCGAGGTCTGATTTCTTGTCCTGTGATAAAAAGCCTTCTGTTTCGAACGCCAAACATCTCAGGGGATCATTTGCAACTGTTTGGCACCATTTTTGAGTGAATTGGCAAAAGTCAGATTTTTCCTTAAATTGTGACCCCGGGTCTTAGGGATTTTTTCAAAAAAATATTTTTCCGCCGGTTAAGTTGTCGAGGTCTGATTTCTTGTCCTGTCATAAAAAGCCTTCTGTTTTGACTGCCAAACATCTCAGGGGAGCATTTGCAACCCTTTGGCACCATTTTTAAGTGAATTTGTGAAAGTCAGATTTTTCATGGAATTGTGACCCCGGGGCTTAGGGATTTTTTCAAAAAAATATTTTTTTGCCGGTTAAGTTGTCGAGGTCTGAATTCTTTTCCTGTGATAAAAAGCCTTCTGTTTCGACCGCCAAACCTCTCACGGGAGCATTTGCAACCCTTTGGCACTATTTTTAAGTGAATTGGCGAAAGTCAGATTTTTGATGGAATTGTGACCCCGGGGCTTAGGGATTTTTTCAAAAAAATATTTTTCTGCCGGTTAAGTTGTCGAGGTCTGATTTCTTGTCCTGTGATAAAAAGCCTTCTGTTTTGACCGCCAAACCTCTCAGGGGAGCATTTGCAACCGTTTGGCACCATTTTTGAATTAATTGGCAAAAGTCGGATTTTTCCTGAAATTGTGACTCCCATGGCTTAAGGATTTTTTCAAAAAAATACTTTTCTGCTGGTTAAGTTGTCGAGGTCTGATTTCTTGTCCTGTGATAAAAAGCCTTCTGTTTCGACCGCCAAACCCCTCAGGGGAGCATTTGCAACTGTTTGGCACCATTTTTGAGTGAATTGGCGTAAGTCAGATTTTTCCTCAAATTGTGACCCCGGGTCTTAGTGATTTTTTCAAAAAAATATTTTTCGGCCGGTTAAGTTGTCGAGGTCTGATTTCTTGTCCTGTGATAAAAAGCCTTCTGTTTCGACCACCAAACATCTCAGGGGAGCATTTGCAACCCTTTGGCACCATTTTTGAGTGAATTGGTGAAAGTCAGATTTTTGATTGATTTGTGACCCCGGGGTTTAGGGATTTTTTCAAAAAAATATTTTTCTGCCGGTCAAGTTGTCGAGGTCTGATTTCTTGTCCTGTGATAAAAAGCCTTCTGTTTCGAACGCCAAACATCTCAGGGGATCATTTGCAACTGTTTGGCACCATTTTTGAGTGAATTGGCAAAAGTCAGATTTTTCCTTAAATTGTGACCCCGGGTCTTAGGGATTTTTTCAAAAAAATATTTTTCCGCCGGTTAAGTTGTCGAGGTCTGATTTCTTGTCCTGTCATAAAAAGACTTCTGTTTTGACTGCCAAACATCTCAGGGGAGCATTTGCAACCCTTTGGCACCATTTTTAAGTGAATTTGTGAAAGTCAGATTTTTCATGGAATTGTGACCCCGGGGCTTAGGGATTTTTTCAAAAAAATATTTTTTTGCCGGTTAAGTTGTCGAGGTCTGAATTCTTTTCCTGTGATAAAAAGCCTTCTGTTTCGACCGCCAAACCTCTCACGGGAGCATTTGCAACCCTTTGGCACTATTTTTAAGTGAATTGGCGAAAGTCAGATTTTTGATGGAATTGTGACCCCGGGGCTTAGGGATTTTTTCAAAAAAATATTTTTCTGCCGGTTAAGTTGTCGAGGTCTGATTTCTTGTCCTGTGATAAAAAGCCTTCTGTTTTGACCGCCAAACCTCTCAGGGGAGCATTTGCAACCGTTTGGCACCATTTTTGAATTAATTGGCAAAAGTCGGATTTTTCCTGAAATTGTGACTCCCATGGCTTAAGGATTTTTTCAAAAAATACTTTTCTGCCGGTTAAGTTGTCGAGGTCTGATTTCTTGTCCTGTGATAAAAAGCCTTCTGTTTCGACCGCCAAACCCCTCAGGGGAGCATTTGCAACTGTTTGGCACCATTTTTGAGTGAATTGGCGTAAGTCAGATTTTTCCTGAAATTGTGACCCCGGGTCTTAGTGATTTTTTCAAAAAAATATTTTTCGGCCGGTTAAGTTGTCGAGGTCTGATTTCTTGTCCTGTGATAAAAAGCCTTCTGTTTCGACCACCAAACATCTCAGGGGAGCATTTGCAACCCTTTGGCACCATTTTTGAGTGAATTGGCGAAAGTCAGATTTTTCCTTAAATTGTGACCCCGGGTCTTAGGGATTTTTTCAAAAAAATATTTTTCCGCCGGTTAAGTTGTCGAGGTCTGATTTCTTGTGCTGTGATAAAAAGCCTTCTGTTTCGACCACCAAATATCTCAGGGGATCATTTGCAACCCTTTGGCACCATTTTTGAGTTAATTGGCAAAAGTCAGATTTTTCCTGAAATTGTGACCCCGGGGCTTACGGATTTTTTCAAAAAAATATTTTCCTGCCCTTCAAGTTGTCAAGGTCTGATTTCTTTTCCTGTGATTAAAAGCCTTCTGTTTCGACCGCCAAACCTCTCACGGGAGCATTTGTAACCCTTTGGCACCAGTTTTGAGTGAATAGGCGAAAGTCAGATTTTTTATTGAATTGTGACCCCGGGGCTTAGGGATTTTTTCAAAAAAATATTTTTCTGCTGGTTAAGTTGTTGAGGTCTGATTTCTTGTCCTGTGATAAAAAGCCTTCTGTTTCGACCGCCGAACATCTCAGGGGAGCATTTGCAACCCTTTGGCACCATTTTTGAGTGAATTGGCGAAAGTCAGATTTTTGATGGATTTGTGACCCCGGGGCTTAGGGATTTTTTCAAAAAAATATTTTTCTGCCGGTCAAGTTGTCGAGGTCTGATTTCTTTTCCTGTGATAAAAAGCCTTCTGTTTCGACCGCCAAACCTCTCACGGGAGCATTTCAACCTTTTGGCACCATTTTTAAGTGAATTTGCCAAAGTCAGATTTTTGATGGAATTGTGACCCCGGGGCTTAGGGATTTTTTCAAAAAAATATTTTTCTGCCGGTTAAGTTGTTGAGGTCTGATTTCTTGTCCTGTGATAAAAAGCCTTCTGTTTCGACCGCCAAACATCTCAGGGGATCATTTGCAACCCTTTGGCACCATTTTTAAGTGAATTGGAGGAAGTCAGATTTTTCCTGAAATTGTGACCCCGGTTCTTAGGGATTTTTTCAAAAGAATATTTTTCCGCCGGTTAAGTTGTCGAGGTCTGATTTCTTGTCCTGTGATAAAAAGCCTTCTGTTTCGACCGCCAAACCTCTCAGGGGAGCATTTGCAACCGTTTGGCACCATTTTTGAATTAATTGGCAAAAGTCGGATTTTTCCTGAAATTGTGACCCCCATGGCTTAAGGATTTTTTCAAAAAAATACTTTTCTGCCAGTTAAGTTGTCGAGGTCTGATTTCTTGTCCTGTGATAAAAAGCCTTCTATTTCGACCGCCAAACCCCTCAGGGGAGCATTTGCAACTGTTTGGCACCATTTTTGAGTGAATTGGCGAAAGTCAGATTTTTCCTGAAATTGTGACCCCGGGTCTTAGGGATTTTTTCAAAAAAATATTTTTCGGCCGGTTAAGTTGTCGAGGTCTGATTTCTTGTCCTGTGATAAAAAGCCTTCTGTTTCAACCACCAAACATCTCAGGGGAGCATTTGCAACCCTTTGGCACCATTTTTGAGTGAATTGGCGAAAGTCAGATTTTTGATTGATTTGTGACCCTGGGGTTTAGGGATTTTTTCAAAAAAATATTTTTCTGACGGTCAAGTTGTCGAGGTCTGATTTCTTGTCCTGTGATAAAAAGCCTTCTGTTTCGACCGCCAAACATCTCAGGGGATCATTTGCAACTGTTTGGCACCATTTTTGAGTGAATTGGCAAAAGTCAGATTTTTCCTTAAATTGTGACCCCGGGGCTTAGGGATTTTTTCAAAAAAATATTTTTCTGCCGGTTAAGTTGTCGAGGTCTGATTTCTTGTCCTGTGATAAAAAGCCTTCTGTTTCGGCCGCCAAACCTCTCAGGGGAACATTTGCAACCCTTTGGCAGCAGTTTTGAATGAATAGGCGAAAGTCAGATTTTTGATGGAATTGTGACCCCGGGGCTTAGGGATTTTTTCAAAAAAATATATTTCTGCCAGAAAATATGTCGAGGTCTGAATTCTTGTCCTGTGATAAAAAGCCTTCTGTTTCGACCGCCAAACATCTGAGGGGAACATTTGCAACCCTTTAGCATCATTTTTGATTTAATTGGCAAAAGTCAGATTTTTCCTGAAATTGTGACCCCGGTGCTTAGGGATATTTTCAAAAAAATATTTTTCTGCCGGTTAAGTTGTCGAGGTCTGATTTCTTGTCCTGTCATAAAAAGCCTTCTGTTTTGACTGCCAAACATCTCAGGGGAGCATTTGCAACCCTTTGGCACCATTTTTAAGTGAATTGGCGAAAGTCAGATTTTTGATGGAATTGTGACCCCGGGTCTTAGGGATTTTTTCAAAAAAATATTTTTCCGCCGGTTAAGTTGTCGAGGTCTGATTTCTTGTCCTGTGATAAAAAGCCTTCTGTTTCGACCGCCAAACCTCTCAAGGGAGCATTTGCAACCGTTTGGCACCATTTTTGAATTAATTGGCAAAAGTCGGATTTTTCCTGAAATTGTGACCCCCATGGCTTAAGGATTTTTTCAAAAAAACATTTTTCTGCCGATTAAGTTGTCAAGGTCTGATTCCTTGTCCTGTAATAAAAAGCCTTCTGTTTCGACCACCAAACATCTCAGGGGAACATTTGCAACCCTTTAGCACCATTTTTGAGTTAATTGGCAAAAGTCAGATTTTTCCTGAAATTGTGACCCCGGGGCTTACGGATTTTTTCAAAAAAATATTTTCCTGCCCTTCAAGTTGTCAAGGTCTGATTTCTTTTCCTGTGATTAAAAGCCTTCTGTTTCGACCGCCAAACCTCTCACGGGAGCATTTGTAACCCTTTGGCACCAGTTTTGAGTGAATAGGCGAAAGTCAGATTTTTTATTGAATTGTGACCCCGGGGCTTAGGGATTTTTTCAAAAAAATATTTTTCTGCCGGTTAAGTTGTTGAGGTCTGATTTCTTGTCCTGTGATAAAAAGCCTTCTGTTTCGACCGCCGAACATCTCAGGGGAGCATTTGCAACCCTTTGGCACCATTTTTGAGTGAATTGGCGAAAGTCAGATTTTTTATTGAATTGTGACCCCGGGTCTCAGGGATTTTTTCAAAAAAATACTTTTCCGCCGGTTAAGTTGTCAAGGTCTGATTTCTTGTCCTGTGATAAAAAGCCTTCTGTTTCGACCGCCGAACATCTCAGGGGAGCATTTGCAACCCTTTGGCACCATTTTTGAGTGAATTGGCGAAAGTCAGATTTTTTATTGAATTGTGACCCCGGGTCTCAGGGATTTTTTCAAAAAAATACTTTTCCGCCGGTTAAGTTGTCAAGGTCTGATTTCTTGTCCTGTGATAAAAAGCCTTCTGTTTCGACCGCCAAACATCTTAGGGGAGCATTTGCAACCCTTTGGCACCATTTTTGAGTGAATTGGCGAAAGTCAGATTTTTGATGGATTTGTGACCCCGGGGCTTAGGGATTTTTTCAAAAAAATATTTTTCTGCCGGTCAAGTTGTCGAGGTCTGATTTCTTTTCCTGTGATAAAAAGCCTTCTGTTTCGACCGCCAAACCTCTCACGGGAGCATTTCAACCTTTTGGCACCATTTTTAAGTGAATTTGCCAAAGTCAGATTTTTGATGGAATTGTGACCCCGGGGCTTAGGGATTTTTTCAAAAGAATATTTTTCCGCCGGTTAAGTTGTCGAGGTCTGATTTCTTGTCCTGTGATAAAAAGCCTTCTGTTTCGACCGCCAAACCTCTCAAGGGAGCATTTGCAACCGTTTGGCACCATTTTTGAATTAATTGGCAAAAGTCGGATTTTTCCTGAAATTGTGACCCCCATGGCTTAAGGATTTTTTCAAAAAAATACTTTTCTGCCAGTTAAGTTGTCGAGGTCTGATTTCTTGTCCTGTGATAAAAAGCCTTCTATTTCGACCGCTAAACCCCTCAGGGGAGCATTTGCAACCGTTTGGCACCATTTTTGAGTGAATTTGCGAACGTCAGATTTTTGATGGAATTGTGACCCCGGGGCTTAGGGATTTTTTCAAAAAAATATTTTTCTGCCAGTTAAGTTGTCGAGGTCTGTTTTCTTGTCCTGTGATAAAAAGCCTTCTGTTTCGACCGCCAAACATCTCAGGGGAACATTTGCAACCCTTTAGCACCATTTTTGAGTAAATTGGCAAAACTCAGATTTTTCCTGAAATTGTGACCCCGGGGCTTACGGATTTTTTCAAAAAAATATTTTCCTGCCCTTCAAGTTGTCAAGGTCTGATTTCTTTTCCTGTGATTAAAAGCCTTCTGTTTCGACCGCCAAACCTCTCACGGGAGCATTTGTAACCCTTTGGCACCAGTTTTGAGTGAATAGGCGAAAGTCAGATTTTTTATTGAATTGTGACCCCGGGGCTTAGGGATTTTTTCAAAAAAATATTTTTCTGCCGGTTAAGTTGTTGAGGTCTGATTTCTTGTCCTGTGATAAAAAGCCTTCTGTTTCGACCGCCGAACATCTCAGGGGAGCATTTGCAACCCTTTGGCACCATTTTTGAGTGAATTGGCGAAAGTCAGATTTTTTATTGAATTGTGACCCCGGGTCTTAGGGATTTTTTCAAAAAAATACTTTTCCGCTGGTTAAGTTGTCAAGGTCTGATTTCTTGTCCTGTGATAAAAAGCCTTCTGTTTCGACCGCCGAACATCTCAGGGGAGCATTTGCAACCCTTTGGCACCATTTTTGAGTGAATTGGCGAAAGTCAGATTTTTTATTGAATTGTGACCCCGGGTCTCAGGGATTTTTTCAAAAAAATACTTTTCCGCCGGTTAAGTTGTCAAGGTCTGATTTCTTGTCCTGTGATAAAAAGCCTTCTGTTTCGACCGCCAAACATCTTAGGGGAGTATTTGCAACCCTTTGGCACCATTTTTGAGTGAATTGGCGAAAGTCAGATTTTTGATGGATTTGTGACCCCGGGGCTTAGGGATTTTTTCAAAAAAATATTTTTCTGCCGGTCAAGTTGTCGAGGTCTGATTTCTTTTCCTGTGATAAAAAGCCTTCTGTTTCGACCGCCAAACCTCTCACGGGAGCATTTCAACCTTTTGGCACCATTTTTAAGTGAATTTGCCAAAGTCAGATTTTTGATGGAATTGTGACCCCGGGGCTTAGGGATTTTTTCAAAAAAATATTTTTCTGCCGGTTAAGTTGTTGAGGTCTGATTTCTTGTCCTGTGATAAAAAGCCTTCTGTTTCGACCGCCAAACATCTCAGGGGATCATTTGCAACCCTTTGGCACCATTTTTAAGTGAATTGGAGGAAGTCAGATTTTTCCTGAAATTGTGACCCCGGTTCTTAGGGATTTTTTCAAAAGAATATTTTTCCGCCGGTTAAGTTGTCGAGGTCTGATTTCTTGTCTTGTGATAAAAAGCCTTCTGTTTCGACCGCCAAACCTCTCAGGGGAGCATTTGCAACCGTTTGGCACCATTTTTGAATTAATTGGCAAAAGTCGGATTTTTCCTGAAATTGTGACCCCCATGGCTTAAGGATTTTTTCAAAAAAATACTTTTCTGCCAGTTAAGTTGTCGAGGTCTGATTTCTTGTCCTGTGATAAAAAGCCTTCTATTTCGACCGCCAAACCCTTCAGGGGAGCATTTGCAACTGTTTGGCACCATTTTTGAGTGAATTGGCGAAAGTCAGATTTTTCCTGAAATTGTGACCCCGGGTCTTAGGGATTTTTTCAAAAAAATATTTTTCTGCCGGTTAAGTTGTCGAGGTCTGATTTCTTGTCCTGTGATAAAAAGCCTTCT
Source organism: Podarcis gaigeae (assembly GCF_964106915.1). Taxonomy (NCBI): domain Eukaryota; kingdom Metazoa; phylum Chordata; class Lepidosauria; order Squamata; family Lacertidae; genus Podarcis; species Podarcis gaigeae. Next base: position 13,722,409 of record NC_139677.1, on the reverse strand, counting down.
GTTTCAACCACCAAACATCTCAGGGGAGCATTTGCAACCCTTTGGCACCATTTTTGAGTGAATTGGCGAAAGTCAGATTTTTGATGGATTTGTGACCCCGGGGTTTAGGTATTTTTTCAAAAAAATATTTTTCTGCCGGTCAAGTTGTCGAGGTCTGATTTCTTGTCCTGTGATTAAAAGCCTTCTGTTTCGACCGCCAAACATCTCAGGGGATCATTTGCAACCCTTTGGCACCATTTTTGAGTCAATTGGCAAAAGTCAGATTTTTCCTTAAATTGTGACCCCGGGGCTTAGGGATTTTTTCAAAAAAATATTTTTCTGCCGGTTAAGTTGTCGAGGTCTGATTTCTTGTCCTGTGATAAAAAGCCTTCTGTTTCGGCCGCCAAACCTCTCAGGGGAACATTTGCAACCCTTTGGCACCATTTTTGAGTAAATAGGCGAAAGTCAGATTTTGATGGAATTGTGACCCCGGGGCTTAGGGATTTTTTCACAAAAATATTTTTCTGCCGGTTAAGTTGTCAAGGTCTGATTTCTTGTCCTGTGATAAAAAGCCTTCTGTTTCGACCGCCAAACCTCTCAGTGGAACATTTGCAACCCTTTGGCAGCAGTTTTGAATGAATAGGCGAAAGTCAGATTTTTGATGGAATTGTGACCCCGGGGCTTAGGGATTTTTTCAAAAAAATATATTTCTGCCAGAAAATATGTCGAGGTCTGAATTCTTGTCCTGTGATAAAAAGCCTTCTGTTTCGACCGCCAAACATTTGAGGGGAACATTTGCAACCCTTTAGCACCATTTTTGATTTAATTGGCAAAAGTCAGATTTTTCCTGAAATTGTGACCCCGGTGCTTAGGGATATTTTCAAAAAAATATTTTTCTGCCGGTTAAGTTGCCGAGGTCTGATTTCTTGTCCTGTGATGAAAAGCCTTCTGTTTCGACCGCCAAACATCTCAGGGGAGCATTTGCAACCCTTTGGCACCATTTTTGAGTGAATAGGCGAAAGTCAGATTTTTGATGGAATTGTGACCCCGGGGCTTAGGGATTTTTTCACAAAAATATTTTTCTGCCGGTTAAGTTGTCGAGGTCTGATTTCTTGTCCTGTGATAAAAAGCCTTCTGTTTCGACTGCCAAACATCTCAGGGGAACATTTGCAACCCTTTAGCACCATTTTTGAGTTAATTGGCAAAAGTCAGATTTTTCCTGAAATTGTGACCCCGGGGCTTAGGGATTTTTTCAAAAAAACGTTTTTCTGCCGGTTAAGTTGTCAAGGTCTGATTCCTTGTCCTGTAATAAAAAGCCTTCTGTTTCGACCACCAAATATCTCAGGGGATCATTTGCAACCCTTTGGCACCATTTTTGAGTCAATTTGCGAACGTCAGATTTTTGATGGAATTGTGACCCCCGGGGCTTAGGGATTTTTTCACAAAAATATTTTTCTGCCGGTTAAGTTGTCGAGGTCTGATTTCTTGTCCTGTGATAAAAAGCCTTCTGTTTCGGCCGCCAAACCTCTCAGGGGAACATTTGCAACCCTTTGGCACCATTTTTGAGTGAATTGGCGAAAGTCAGATTTTTCCTGAAATTGTGACCCCGGGTCTCAGGGATTTTTTCAAAAAAATACTTTTCCGCCGGTTAAGTTGTCAAGGTCTGATTTCTTGTCCTGTGATAAAAAGCCTTCTGTTTCGACCGCCAAACATCTTAGGGGAGCATTTGCAACCCTTTGGCACCATTTTTGAGTGAATTGGCGAAAGTCAGATTTTTGATGGATTTGTGACCCCGGGGCTTAGGGATTTTTTCAAAAAAATATTTTTCTGCCGGTCAAGTTGTCGAGGTCTGATTTCTTTTCCTGTGATAAAAAGCCTTCTGTTTCGACCGCCAAACCTCTCACGGGAGCATTTCAACCTTTTGGCACCATTTTTAAGTGAATTTGCCAAAGTCAGATTTTTGATGGAATTGTGACCCCGGGGCTTAGGGATTTTTTCAAAAGAATATTTTTCCGCCGGTTAAGTTGTCGAGGTCTGATTTCTTGTCCTGTGATAAAAAGCCTTCTGTTTCGACCGCCAAACCTCTCAAGGGAGCATTTGCAACCGTTTGGCAACATTTTTGTATTAATTGGCAAAAGTCGGATTTTTCCTGAAATTGTGACCCCCATGGCTTAAGGATTTTTTCAAAAAAATACTTTTCTGCCAGTTAAGTTGTCGAGGTCTGATTTCTTGTCCTGTGATAAAAAGCCTTCTATTTCGACCGCTAAACCCCTCAGGGGAGCATTTGCAACCGTTTGGCACCATTTTTGAGTGAATTTGCGAACGTCAGATTTTTGATGGAATTGTGACCCCGGGGCTTAGGGATTTTTTCAAAAAAATATTTTTCTGCCAGTTAAGTTGTCGAGGTCTGTTTTCTTGTCCTGTGATAAAAAGCCTTCTGTTTCGACCGCCAAACCTCTCACGGGAGCATTTGTAACCCTTTGGCACCAGTTTTGAGTGAATAGGCGAAAGTCAGATTTTTTATTGAATTGTGACCCCGGGGCTTAGGGATTTTTTCAAAAAAATATTTTTCTGCCGGTTAAGTTGTTGAGGTCTGATTTCTTGTCCTGTGATAAAAAGCCTTCTGTTTCGACCGCCGAACATCTCAGGGGAGCATTTGCAACCCTTTGGCACCATTTTTGAGTGAATTGGCGAAAGTCAGATTTTTTATTGAATTGTGACCCCGGGTCTTAGGGATTTTTTCAAAAAAATACTTTTCCGCTGGTTAAGTTGTCAAGGTCTGATTTCTTGTCCTGTGATAAAAAGCCTTCTGTTTCGACCGCCGAACATCTCAGGGGAGCATTTGCAACCCTTTGGCACCATTTTTGAGTGAATTGGCGAAAGTCAGATTTTTTATTGAATTGTGACCCCGGGTCTCAGGGATTTTTTCAAAAAAATACTTTTCCGCCGGTTAAGTTGTCAAGGTCTGATTTCTTGTCCTGTGATAAAAAGCCTTCTGTTTCGACCGCCAAACATCTTAGGGGAGTATTTGCAACCCTTTGGCACCATTTTTGAGTGAATTGGCGAAAGTCAGATTTTTGATGGATTTGTGACCCCGGGGCTTAGGGATTTTTTCAAAAAAATATTTTTCTGCCGGTCAAGTTGTCGAGGTCTGATTTCTTTTCCTGTGATAAAAAGCCTTCTGTTTCGACCGCCAAACCTCTCACGGGAGCATTTCAACCTTTTGGCACCATTTTTAAGTGAATTTGCCAAAGTCAGATTTTTGATGGAATTGTGACCCCGGGGCTTAGGGATTTTTTCAAAAAAATATTTTTCTGCCGGTTAAGTTGTTGAGGTCTGATTTCTTGTCCTGTGATAAAAAGCCTTCTGTTTCGACCGCCAAACATCTCAGGGGATCATTTGCAACCCTTTGGCACCATTTTTAAGTGAATTGGAGGAAGTCAGATTTTTCCTGAAATTGTGACCCCGGTTCTTAGGGATTTTTTCAAAAGAATATTTTTCCGCCGGTTAAGTTGTCGAGGTCTGATTTCTTGTCTTGTGATAAAAAGCCTTCTGTTTCGACCGCCAAACCTCTCAGGGGAGCATTTGCAACCGTTTGGCACCATTTTTGAATTAATTGGCAAAAGTCGGATTTTTCCTGAAATTGTGACCCCCATGGCTTAAGGATTTTTTCAAAAAAATACTTTTCTGCCAGTTAAGTTGTCGAGGTCTGATTTCTTGTCCTGTGATAAAAAGCCTTCTGTTTCAACCACCAAACATCTCAGGGGAGCATTTGCAACCCTTTGGCACCATTTTTGAGTGAATTGGCGAAAGTCAGATTTTTGATGGATTTGTGACCCCGGGGTTTAGGGATTTTTTCAAAAAAATATTTTTCTGCCGGTCAAGTTGTCGAGGTCTGATTTCTTGTCCTGTGATTAAAAGCCTTCTGTTTCGACCGCCAAACATCTCAGGGGATCATTTGCAACCCTTTGGCACCATTTTTGAGTCAATTGGCAAAAGTCAGATTTTTCCTTAAATTGTGACCCCGGGGCTTAGGGATTTTTTCAAAAAAATATTTTTCTGCCGGTTAAGTTGTCGAGGTCTGATTTCTTGTCCTGTGATAAAAAGCCTTCTGTTTCGGCCGCCAAACCTCTCAGGGGAACATTTGCAACCCTTTGGCACCATTTTTGAGTAAATAGGCGAAAGTCAGATTTTGATGGAATTGTGACCCCGGGGCTTAGGGATTTTTTCACAAAAATATTTTTCTGCCGGTTAAGTTGTCAAGGTCTGATTTCTTGTCCTGTGATAAAAAGCCTTCTGTTTCGACCGCCAAACCTCTCAGTGGAACATTTGCAACCCTTTGGCAGCAGTTTTGAATGAATAGGCGAAAGTCAGATTTTTGATGGAATTGTGACCCCGGGGCTTAGGGATTTTTTCAAAAAAATATATTTCTGCCAGAAAATATGTCGAGGTCTGAATTCTTGTCCTGTGATAAAAAGCCTTCTGTTTCGACCGCCAAACATTTGAGGGGAACATTTGCAACCCTTTAGCACCATTTTTGATTTAATTGGCAAAAGTCAGATTTTTCCTGAAATTGTGACCCCGGTGCTTAGGGATATTTTCAAAAAAATATTTTTCTGCCGGTTAAGTTGCCGAGGTCTGATTTCTTGTCCTGTGATGAAAAGCCTTCTGTTTCGACCGCCAAACATCTCAGGGGAGCATTTGCAACCCTTTGGCACCATTTTTGAGTGAATAGGCGAAAGTCAGATTTTTGATGGAATTGTGACCCCGGGGCTTAGGGATTTTTTCACAAAAATATTTTTCTGCCGGTTAAGTTGTCGAGGTCTGATTTCTTGTCCTGTGATAAAAAGCCTTCTGTTTCGACTGCCAAACATCTCAGGGGAACATTTGCAACCCTTTAGCACCATTTTTGAGTTAATTGGCAAAAGTCAGATTTTTCCTGAAATTGTGACCCCGGGGCTTAGGGATTTTTTCAAAAAAACGTTTTTCTGCCGGTTAAGTTGTCAAGGTCTGATTCCTTGTCCTGTAATAAAAAGCCTTCTGTTTCGACCACCAAATATCTCAGGGGATCATTTGCAACCCTTTGGCACCATTTTTGAGTCAATTTGCGAACGTCAGATTTTTGATGGAATTGTGACCCCCGGGGCTTAGGGATTTTTTCACAAAAATATTTTTCTGCCGGTTAAGTTGTCGAGGTCTGATTTCTTGTCCTGTGATAAAAAGCCTTCTGTTTCGGCCGCCAAACCTCTCAGGGGAACATTTGCAACCCTTTGGCACCATTTTTGAGTGAATTGGCGAAAGTCAGATTTTTCCTGAAATTGTGACCCCGGGGCTTAGGGATTTTTTCAAAAAAATATATTTCTGCCAGAAAATATGTCGAGGTCTGAATTCTTGTCCTGTGATAAAAAGCCTTCTGTTTCGACCGCCAAACATCTGAGGGGAACATTTGCAACCCTTTAGCACCATTTTTGATTTAATTGGCAAAAGTCAGATTTTTCCTGAAATTGTGACCCCGGTGCTTAGGGATATTTTCAAAAAAATATTTTTCTGCCGGTTAAGTTGCCGAGGTCTGATTTCTTGTCCTGTGATGAAAAGCCTTCTGTTTCGACCGCCAAACATCTCAGGGGAGCATTTGCAACCCTTTGGCACCATTTTTGAGTGAATAGGCGAAAGTCAGATTTTTGATGGAATTGTGACCCCGGGGCTTAGGGATTTTTTCACAAAAATATTTTTCTGCCGGTTAAGTTGTCGAGGTCTGATTTCTTGTCCTGTGATAAAAAGCCTTCTGTTTCGACTGCCAAACATCTCAGGGGAACATTTGCAACCCTTTAGCACCATTTTTGAGTTAATTGGCGAAAGTCAGATTTTTGATGGAATTGTGACCCCGGGGCTTAGGGATTTTTTCACAAAAATATTTTTCTGCCGGTTAAGTTGTCAAGGTCTGATTCCTTGTCCTGTAATAAAAAGCCTTCTGTTTCGACCACCAAATATCTCAGGGGATCATTTGCAACCCTTTGGCACCATTTTTGAGTTAATTGGCGAAAGTCAGATTTTTGATTGATTTGTGACCCCGGGGTTTAGGGATTTTTTCAAAAAAATATTATTCTGCCGGTTAAGTTGCCGAGGTCTGATTTCTTGTCCTGTGATAAAAAGCCTTCTGTTTCGACCGCCAAACATCTCAGGGGAGCATTTGCAACCCTTTGGCACCATTTTTGAGTGAATAGGCGAAAGTCAGATTTTTGATGGAATTGTGACCCCGGGGCTTAGGGATTTTTTCAAAAAAATATTTTTCTGCCGGTTAAGTTGTCGAGGTCTGATTTCTTGTCCTGTGATAAAAAGCCTTCTGTTTCGGCCGCCAAACCTCTCAGGGGAACATTTGCAACCCTTTGGCACTATTTTTGAGTGAATAGGCGAAAGTCAGATTTTTGATGGAATTGTGACCCCGGGGCTTAGGGATTTTTTCACAAAAATATTTTTCTGCCGGTTAAGTTGTCAAGGTCTGATTTCTTGTCCTGTGATAAAAAGCCTTCTGTTTCGACCGCCAAACCTCTCAGTGGAACATTTGCAACCCTTTGGCAGCATTTTTGAGTTCATTGGCAAAAGTCAGATTTTTCCTGAAATTGTGACCCCGGGGCTTAGGGATATTTTCAAAAAAATATTTTTCTGCCGGTTAAGTTGCCGAGGTCTGATTTCTTGTCCTGTGATAAAAAGCCTTCTGTTTCGACCGCCAAACATCTCAGGGGAGCATTTGCAACCTTTTGGCACCATTTTTGAGTGAATAGGCGAAAGTCAGATTTTTGATGGAATTGTGACCCCGGGGCTTAGGGATTTTTTCAAAAAAAAATTTTTCCGCCGCTTAAGTTGTTGAGGTCTGATTTCTTGTCCTGTGATAAAAAGCCTTCTGTTTCGACCGCCAAACATCTCAGGGGATCATTTGCAACCCTTTGGCACCATTTTTGAGTGAATTGGCAAAAGTCAGATTTTTCCTTAAATTGTGGCCCCTGGGCTTAGGGATTTTTTCAAAAAAATATTTTTCTGCCGGTTAAGTTGTCGAGGTCTGATTTCTTGTCCTGTGATAAAAAGCCTTCTGTTTCTACCGCCAAACATCTCAGGGGAGCATTTGCAACCCTTTAGCACCATTTTTGAGTTAATTGGTAAAAGTCAGATTTTTGATGGATTTGTGACCCCGGGGCTTAGGGATTTTTTCAAAAAAATATTTTCCTGCCCTTCAAGTTGTCGAGGTCTGATTTCTTTTCCTGTGATTAAAAGCCTTCTGTTTCGACCGCCAAACATCTCAGGGGAGCATTTGCAACCCTTTGGCACCATTTTTGAGTGAATTGGCGAAAGTCAGATTTTTGATGGATTTGTGACCCCGGGGCTTAGGGTTTTTTTCAAAAAAATATTTTCCTGCCGGTCAAGTTGTCGAGGTCTGATTTCTTTTCCTGTGATAAAAAGCCTTCTGTTTCGACCGCCAAACCTCTCACGGGAGCATTTCAACCTTTTGGCACCATTTTTAAGTGAATTTGCCAAAGTCAGATTTTTGATGGAATTGTGACCCCGGGGCTTAGGGATTTTTTCAAAAAAATATTTTTCTGCCGGTTAAGCTGTTGAGGTCTGATTTCTTGTCCTGTGATTAAAAGCCTTCTGTTTCGACCGCCAAACATCTCAGGGGATCATTTGCAACCCTTTGGCACCATTTTTGAGTGAATAGGCAAAAGTCAGATTTTTCATGGAATTGTGACTCCTGGGCTTAGGGATTTTTTCAAAAAAATATTTTTCTGCCGGTTAAGTTGTCAAGGTCTGATTTCTTGTCCTGTGATAAAAAGCCTTCTGTTTTGACTGCCAAACATCTCAGGGGAGCATTTGCAACCCTTTGGCACCATTTTTAAGTGAATTGGCGAAAGTCAGATTTTTCCTGAAATTGTGACCCCGGGTCTTAGGGATTTTTTCAAAAAAATATTTTTCCGCCGGTTAAGTTGTCAAGGTCTGATTTCTTGTCCTGTGATAAAAAGCCTTCTGTTTCGACAGCCAAACCTCTCAGGGCAGCATTTGCAACCGTTTGGCACCATTTTTGAATTAATTGGCAAAAGTCGGATTTTTCCTGAAATTGTGACCCCCATGGCTTAAGGATTTTTTCAAAAAAATACTTTTCTGCCGGTTAAGTTGTCGAGGTCTGATTTCTTGTCCTGTGATTAAAAGCCTTCTGTTTCGAACGCCCAACCCCTCAGGGGAGCATTTGCAACTGTTTGGCACCATTTTTGAGTGAATTGGCGAAAGTCAGATTTTTGATGGAATTGTGACCCCGGGTCTTAGGGATTTTTTCAAAAAAATATTTTTCCGCCGGTTAAGTTGTCAAGGTCTGATTTCTTGTCCTGTGATAAAAAGCCTTCTGTTTCCACCGCCAAACCTCTCAGGGGAGCATTTGCAACCCTTTGGCACCATTTTTGAGTGAATTGGCGAAAGTCAGATTTTTGATGGAATTGTGACCACGGGTCTTAGGGATTTTTTCAAAAAAATATTTTTCTGCCGGTTAAGTTGTCGAGGTCTGATTTCTTGTCCTGTGATAAAAAGCCTTTTGTTTCGACCGCCAAACATCTCAGGGGAACATTTGCAACCCTTTAGCACCATTTTTGAGTTAATTGGCAAAAGTCAGATTTTTGATGGATTTGTGACCCCGGGGCTTAGGAATTTTTTCAAAAAAATATTTTTCTGCCGGTTAAGTTGTTGAGGTCTGATTTCTTGTCCTGTGATAAAAAGCCTTCTGTTTCGACCGCCAAACACCTCAGGGGAGCATTTGCAACCCTTTGGCACCATTTTTGAGTGAATAGGCGAAAGTCAGATTTTTTATTGAATTGTGACCCCGGGTCTTAGGGATTTTTTCAAAAAAATATTTTTCCGCCGGTTAAGTTCTCAAGGTCTGATTTCTTGTCCTGTGATAAAAAGCCTTCTGTTTCGACCGCCAAACAAATCAGGGGAACATTTGCAACCCTTTGGCACCATTTTTAAGTGAATTTGCGAAAGTCAGATTTTTGATGGAATTGTGACCCCGGGGCTTAGGGATTTTTTCAAAAAAATATTTTTCTGCCGGTTAAGTTGTCGAGGTCTGATTTCTTGTCCTGTGATAAAAAGCCTTCTGTTTCTATCGCCAAACATCTCAGGGGAACATTTGCAACCCTTTAGCACCATTTTTGAGTTAATTGGCAAAAGTCAGATTTTTCCTGAAATTGTGACCCCGGGGCTTAGGGATTTTTTCAAAAAAATATTTTTCTGCCGGTTAAGTTGTCTAGGTCTGATTTCTTGTCCTGTGATAAAAAGCCTTCTGTTTTGACTGCCAAACATCTCAGGGGAGCATTTGCAACCCTTTGGCACCATTTTTAAGTGAATTGGCGAAAGTCAGATTTTTCCTGAAATTGTGACCCTGGGTCTTAGGGATTTTTTCAAAAAAATATTTTTCCGCCGGTTAAGTTGTCAAGGTCTGATTTCTTGTCCTGTGATAAAAAGCCTTCTGTTTCGACAGCCAAACCTCTCAGGGGAGCATTTGCAACCGTTTGGCACCATTTTTGAATTAATTGGCAAAAGTCGGATTTTTCCTGAAATTGTGACCCCCATGGCTTAAGGATTTTTTCAAAAAAATACTTTTCTGCCGGTTAAGTTGTCGAGGTCTGATTTCTTGTCCTGTGATTAAAAGCCTTCTGTTTCGACCGCCCAACCCCTCAGGGGAGCATTTGCAACTGTTTGGCACCATTTTTGAGTGAATTGGCGAAAGTCAGATTTTTGATTGATTTGTGACCCAGGGGTTTAGGGATTTTTTCAAAAAAATATTTTTCTGCCGGTCAAGTTGTCGAGGTCTGATTTCTTGTCCTGTGATAAAAAGCCTTCTGTTTCGACCGCCAAACATCTCAGGGGATCATTTGCAACCCTTTGGCAGCATTTTTGAGTTAATTGGCAAAAGTCAGATTTTTGATGGAATTGTGACCCCGGGGCTTAGGGATTTTTTCAAAAAAATATTTTTCTGCCGGTTAAGTTGTTGAGGTCTGATTTCTTGTCCTGTGATAAAAAGCCTTCTGTTTCGACCGCCAAACACCTCAGGGGAGCATTTGTAACCCTTTGGCACCATTTTTGAGTGAATAGGCGAAAGTCAGATTTTTTATTGAATTGTGACCCCGGGTCTTAGGGATTTTTTCAAAAAAATATTTTTCCGCCGGTTAAGTTGTCAAGGTCTGATTTCTTGTCCTGTGATAAAAAGCCTTCTGTTTCGACCGCCAAACAAATCAGGGGAGCATTTGCAACCCTTTGGCACCATTTTTGAGTGAATTGGCGAAAGTCAGATTTTTGATGGAATTGTGACCCCGGGGCTTAGGGATTTTTTCAAAAAAATATTTTTCTGCCGGTTAAGTTGTCGAGGTCTGATTTCTTGTCCTGTGATAAAAAGCCTTTTGTTTCGACCGGCAAACATCTCAGGGGAACATTTGCAACCCTTTAGCACCATTTTTGAGTTAATTGGCAAAAGTCAGATTTTTCCTGAAATTGTGACCCCGGGGCTTAGCGATTTTTTCAAAAAAATATTTTTCTGTCAGTTAAGTTGTCGAGATGTAATTTCTTTTCCTGTGATAAAAAGCCTTCTGTTTCGACCGCCAAACACCTCAGGGGAGCATGTGCAACCCTTTGGCACCATTTTTGAGTGAATAGGCGAAAGTCAGATTTTTTATTGAATTGTGACCCCGGGTCTTAGGGATTTTTTCAAAAAAATATTTTTCCGCCGGTTAAGTTGTCAAGGTCTGATTTCTTGTCCTGTGATAAAAAGCCTTCTGTTTCCACCGCCAAACATATCAGGGGAGCATTTGCAACCCTTTGGCACCATTTTTGAGTGAATTGGCGAAAGTCAGATTTTTGATGGAATTGTGACCACGGGGCTTAGGGATTTTTTCAAAAAAATATTTTTCTGCCGGTTAAGTTGTCGAGGTCTGATTTCTTGTCCTGTGATAAAAAGCCTTTTGTTTCGACCGCCAAACATCTCAGGGGAACATTTGCAACCCTTTAGCACCATTTTTGAGTTAATTGGCAAAAGTCAGATTTTTGATGGATTTGTGACCCCGGGGCTTAGGGATATTTTCAAAAAAATATTTTTCCGCCGGTTAAGTTCTCAAGGTCTGATTTCTTGTCCTGTGATAAAAAGCCTTCTTTTTCGACCGCCAAACAAATCAGGGGAACATTTGCAACCCTTTGGCACCATTTTTAAGTGAATTTGCGAAAGTCAGATTTTTGATGGAATTGTGACCCCGGGGCTTAGGGATTTTTTCAAAAAAATATTTTTCTGCCGGTTAAGTTGTCGAGGTCTGATTTCTTGTCCTGTGATAAAAAGCCTTCTGTTTCTACCGCCAAACATCTCAGGGGAACATTTGCAACCCTTTAGCACCATTTTTGAGTTAATTGGCAAAAGTCAGATTTTTCCTGAAATTGTGACCCCGGGGCTTAGGGATTTTTTCAAAAAAAATATTTTTCTGCCAGTTAAGTTGTCGAGATGTGATTTCTTGTCCTGTGATAAAAAGCCTTCTGTTTCTACCGCCAAACATCTCAGGGGAACATTTTCAACCCTTTAGCACCATTTTTGAGTTAATTGGCAAAAGTCAGATTTTTCCTTAAATTGTGACCCCGGGGCTTAGGGATTTTTTCAAAAAAAATATTTTTCTGCCGGTTAAGTTGTCTAGGTCTGATTTCTTGTCCTGTGATAAAAAGCCTTCTGTTTTGACTGCCAAACATCTCAGGGGAGCATGTGCAACCCTTTGGCACCATTTTTAAGTGAATTGGCGAAAGTCAGATTTTTCCTGAAATTGTGACCCTGGGTCTTAGGGATTTTTTCAAAAAAATATTTTTCCGCCGGTTAAGTTGTCAAGGTCTGATTTCTTGTCCTGTGATAAAAAGCCTTCTGTTTCGACAGCCAAACCTCTCAGGGGAGCATTTGCAACCGTTTGGCACAATTTTTGAATTAATTGGCAAAAGTCGGATTTTTCCTGAAATTGTGACCCCCATGGCTTAAGGATTTTTTCAAAAAAATACTTTTCTGCCGGTTAAGTTGTCGAGGTCTGATTTCTTGTCCTGTGATTAAAAGCCTTCTGTTTCGACCGCCCAACCCCTCAGGGGAGCATTTGCAACTGTTTGGCACCATTTTTGAGTGAATTGGCGAAAGTCAGATTTTTGATTGATTTGTGACCCCGGGGTTTAGGGATTTTTTCAAAAAAATATTTTTCTGCCGGTCAAGTTGTCGAGGTCTGATTTCTTGTCCTGTGATAAAAAGCCTTCTGTTTCGACCGCCAAACATCTCAGGGGATCATTTGCAACCCTTTGGCAGCATTTTTGAGTTAATTGGCAAAAGTCAGATTTTTGATGGATTTGTGACCCCGGGGCTTAGGGATTTTTTCAAAAAAATATTTTTCTGCCGGTTAAGTTGTTGAGGTCTGATTTCTTGTCCTGTGATAAAAAGCCTTCTGTTTCGACCGCCAAACACCTCAGGGGAGCATTTGTAACCCTTTGGCACCATTTTTGAGTGAATAGGCGAAAGTCAGATTTTTTATTGAATTGTGACCCCGGGTCTTAGGGATTTTTTCAAAAAAATATTTTTCCGCCGGTTAAGTTGTCAAGGTCTGATTTCTTGTCCTGTGATAAAAAGCCTTCTGTTTCGACCGCCAAACAAATCAGGGGAACATTTGCAACCCTTTGGCACCATTTTTAAGTGAATTTGCGAAAGTCAGATTTTTGATGGAATTGTGACCCCGGGGCTTAGCGATTTTTTCAAAAAAATATTTTTCTGTCAGTTAAGTTGTCGAGATGTAATTTCTTTTCCTGTGATAAAAAGCCTTCTGTTTCGACCGCCAAACATCTCAGGGGAACATTTTCAACCCTTTAGCACCATTTTTGAGTTAATTGGCAAAAGTCAGATTATTGATGGATTTGTGACCCCGGGGCTTAGGGATTTTTTCAAAAAAATATTTTTCTGCCGGTTAAGTTGTCGAGGTCTGATTTCTTGTCCTATGATAAAAATCCTTCTGTTTCGACCGCCAAACACCTCAGGGGAGCATTTGCAACCCTTTGGCACCATTTTTGAGTGAATAGGCGAAAGTCAGATTTTTTATTGAATTGTGACCCCGGGTCTTAGGGATTTTTTCAAAAAAATATTTTTCCGCCGGTTAAGTTGTCAAGGTCTGATTTCTTGTCCTGTGATAAAAAGCCTTCTGTTTCCACCGCCAAACCTCTCAGGGGAGCATTTGCAACCCTTTGGCACCATTTTTGAGTGAATTGGCGAAAGTCAGATTTTTGATGGAATTGTGACCACGGGGCTTAGGGATTTTTTCAAAAAAATATTTTTCTGCCGGTTAAGTTGTCGAGGTCTGATTTCTTGTCCTGTGATAAAAAGCCTTTTGTTTCGACCGCCAAACATCTCAGGGGAACATTTGCAACCCTTTAGCACCATTTTTGAGTTAATTGGCAAAAGTCAGATTATTGATGGATTTGTGACCCCGGGGCTTAGGGATTTTTTCAAAAAAATATTTTTCTGCCGGTTAAGTTGTCGAGGTCTGATTTCTTGTCCTATGATAAAAAGCCTTCTGTTTCGACCGCCAAACACCTCAGGGGAGCATGTGCAACCCTTTGGCACCATTTTTGAGTGAATAGGCGAAAGTCAGATTTTTTATTGAATTGTGACCCCGGGTCTTAGGGATTTTTTCAAAAAAATATGTTTCCGCCGGTTAAGTTGTCAAGGTCTGATTTCTTGTCCTGTGATAAAAAGCCTTCTGTTTCCACCGCCAAACATATCAGGGGAGCATTTGCAACCCTTTGGCACCATTTTTGAGTGAATTGGCGAAAGTCAGATTTTTGATGGAATTGTGACCACGGGGCTTAGGGATTTTTTCAAAAAAATATTTTTCTGCCGGTTAAGTTGTCGAGGTCTGATTTCTTGTCCTGTGATAAAAAGCCTTTTGTTTCGACCGCCAAACATCTCAGGGGAACATTTGCAACCCTTTAGCACCATTTTTGAGTTAATTGGCAAAAGTCAGATTTTTGATGGATTTGTGACCCCGGGGCTTAGGGATTTTTTCAAAAAAATATTTTTCTGCCGGTTAAGTTGTTGAGGTCTGATTTCTTGTCCTGTGATAAAAAGCCTTCTGTTTCGACCGCCAAACACCTCAGGGGAGCATTTGCAACCCTTTGGCACCATTTTTGAGTGAATAGGCGAAAGTCAGATTTTTTATTGAATTGTGACCCCGGGTCTTAGGGATTTTTTCAAAAAAATATTTTTCCGCCGGTTAAGTTCTCAAGGTCTGATTTCTTGTCCTGTGATAAAAAGCCTTCTGTTTCGACCGCCAAACAAATCAGGGGAACATTTGCAACCCTTTGGCACCATTTTTAAGTGAATTTGCGAAAGTCAGATTTTTGATGGAATTGTGACCACGGGGCTTAGGGATTTTTTCAAAAAAATATTTTTCTGCCGGTTAAGTTGTCGAGGTCTGATTTCTTGTCCTGTGATAAAAAGCCTTTTGTTTCGACCGCCAAACATCTCAGGGGAGCATTTGCAACTCTTTGGCACCATTTTTGAGTGAATTGGCGAAAGTCAGATTTTTGATTGATTTGTGACCCCGGGGTTTAGGGATTTTTTCAAAAAAATATTTTTCTGCCGGTCAAGTTGTCGAGGTCTGATTTCTTGTCCTGTGATAAAAAGCCTTCTGTTTCGACCGCCAAACATCTCAGGGGATCATTTGCAACCCTTTGGCAGCATTTTTGAGTTAATTGGCAAAAGTCAGATTTTTGATGGATTTGTGACCCCGGGGCTTAGGGATTTTTTCAAAAAAATATTTTTCTGCCGGTTAAGTTGTCTAGGTCTGATTTCTTGTCCTGTGATAAAAAGCCTTCTGTTTCGACCGCCCAACCCCTCAGGGGAGCATTTGCAACTGTTTGGCACCATTTTTGAGTGAATTGGCGAAAGTCAGATTTTTGATTGATTTGTGACCCCGGGGTTTAGGGATTTTTTCAAAAAAATATTTTTCTGCCGGTCAAGTTGTCGAGGTCTGATTTCTTGTCCTGTGATAAAAAGCCTTCTGTTTCTACCGCCAAACATCTCAGGGGAACATTTGCAACCCTTTAGCACCATTTTTGAGTTAATTGGCAAAAGTCAGATTTTTCCTGAAATTGTGACCCCGGGGCTTAGGGATTTTTTCAAAAAAAATATTTTTCTGCCAGTTAAGTTGTCGAGATGTGATTTCTTGTCCTGTGATAAAAAGCCTTCTGTTTCTACCGCCAAACATCTCAGGGGAACATTTTCAACCCTTTAGCACCATTTTTGAGTTAATTGGCAAAAGTCAGATTTTTCCTTAAATTGTGACCCCGGGGCTTAGGGATTTTTTCAAAAAAATATTTTTCTGCCGGTTAAGTTGTCTAGGTCTGATTTCTTGTCCTGTGATAAAAAGCCTTCTGTTTTGACTGCCAAACATCTCAGGGGAGCATTTGCAACCCTTTGGCACCATTTTTAAGTGAATTGGCGAAAGTCAGATTTTTCCTGAAATTGTGACCCTGGGTCTTAGGGATTTTTTCAAAAAAATATTTTTCCGCCGGTTAAGTTGTCGAGGTCTGATTTCTTGTCCTGTGATAAAAAGCCTTCTGTTTCGACAGCCAAACCTCTCAGGGGAGCATTTGCAACCGTTTGGCACCATTTTTGAATTAATTGGCAAAAGTCGGATTTTTCCTGAAATTGTGACCCCCATGGCTTAAGGATTTTTTCAAAAAAATACTTTTCTGCCGGTTAAGTTGTCGAGGTCTGATTTCTTGTCCTGTGATTAAAAGCCTTCTGTTTCGACCGCCCAACCCCTCAGGGGAGCATTTGCAACTCTTTGGCACCATTTTTGAGTGAATTGGCGAAAGTCAGATTTTTGATTGATTTGTGACCCCGGGGTTTAGGGATTTTTTCAAAAAAATATTTTTCTGCCGGTCAAGTTGTCGAGGTCTGATTTCTTGTCCTGTGATAAAAAGCCTTCTGTTTCGACCGCCAAACATCTCAGGGGATCATTTGCAACCCTTTGGCAGCATTTTTGAGTTAATTGGCAAAAGTCAGATTTTTGATGGATTTGTGACCCCGGGGCTTAGGGATTTTTTCAAAAAAATATTTTTCTGCCGGTTAAGTTGTTGAGGTCTGATTTCTTGTCCTGTGATAAAAAGCCTTCTGTTTCGACCGCCAAACAAATCAGGGGAACATTTGCAACCCTTTGGCACCATTTTTAAGTGAATTTGCGAAAGTCAGATTTTTGATGGAATTGTGACCCCGGGGCTTAGGGATTTTTTCAAAAAAATATTTTTCTGCCGGTTAAGTTGTCGAGGTCTGATTTCTTGTCCTGTGATAAAAAGCCTTCTGTTTCTACCGCCAAACATCTCAGGGGAACATTTTCAACCCTTTAGCACCATTTTTGAGTTAATTGGCAAAAGTCAGATTTTTCCTTAAATTGTGACCCCGGGGCTTAGGGATTTTTTCAAAAAAATATTTTTCTGCCGGTTAAGTTGTCTAGGTCTGATTTCTTGTCCTGTGATAAAAAGCCTTCTGTTTCGACCGCCCAACCCCTCAGGGGAGCATTTGCAACTGTTTGGCACCATTTTTGAGTGAATTGGCGAAAGTCAGATTTTTGATTGATTTGTGACCCCGGGGTTTAGGGATTTTTTCAAAAAAATATTTTTCTGCCGGTCAAGTTGTCGAGGTCTGATTTCTTGTCCTGTGATAAAAAGCCTTCTGTTTCGACCGCCAAACATCTCAGGGGATCATTTGCAACCCTTTGGCAGCATTTTTGAGTGAATTAGCAAAAGTCAGATTTTTCCTTAAATTGTGACCCCGGGGCTTAAGGATTTTTTCAAAAAAATATTTTTCCGCCGGTTAAGTTGTCGAGGTCTGATTTCTTGTCCTGTGATAAAAAGCCTTCTGTTTCAACTGCCAAACACCTCAGGGGAACATTTGCAACCCTTTAGCACCATTTTTGAGTTAATTGGCAAAAGTCAGATTTTTCCTGAAATTGTGACCCCGGGGCTTAGGGATTTTTTCAAAAAAACATTTTTCTGCCGGTTAAGTTGTCAAGGTCTGATTCCTTGTCCTGTAATAAAAAGCCTTCTGTTTCGACCACCAAATATCTCAGGGGATCATTTGCAACCCTTTGGCACCATTTTTGAGTGAATTTGCGAACGTCAGATTTTTGATGGAATTGTGACCCCGGGGCTTAGGGATTTTTTCAAAAAAATATTTTTCTGCCGGTTAAGTTGTCGAGGTCTGATTTCTTGTCCTGTGATAAAAAGCCTTCTGTTTCGACCGCCAAACATCTCAGGGGAACATTTGCAACCCTTTAGCACCATTTTTCAGTTAATTGGCAAAAGTCAGATTTTTCCTGAAATTGTGACCCCGGGGCTTAGGGATTTTTTCAAAAAAATATTTTTCTGCCGGTTAAGTTGTCTAGGTCTGATTTCTTGTCCTGTGATAAAAAGCCTTCTGTTTCGACCGCCCAACCCCTCAGGGGAGCATTTGCAACTGTTTGGCACCATTTTTGAGTGAATTGGCGAAAGTCAGATTTTTGATTGATTTGTGACCCCGGGGTTTAGGGATTTTTTCAAAAAAATATTTTTCTGCCGGTCAAGTTGTCGAGGTCTGATTTCTTGTCCTGTGATAAAAAGCCTTCTGTTTCGACCGCCAAACATCTCAGGGGATCATTTGCAACCCTTTGGCAGCATTTTTGAGTGAATTAGCAAAAGTCAGATTTTTCCTTAAATTGTGACCCCGGGGCTTAAGGATTTTTTCAAAAAAATATTTTTCCGCCGGTTAAGTTGTCGAGGTCTGATTTCTTGTCCTGTGATAAAAAGCCTTCTGTTTCAACTGCCAAACACCTCAGGGGAACATTTGCAACCCTTTAGCACCATTTTTGAGTTAATTGGCAAAAGTCAGATTTTTCCTGAAATTGTGACCCCGGGGCTTAGGGATTTTTTCAAAAAAACATTTTTCTGCCGGTTAAGTTGTCAAGGTCTGATTCCTTGTCCTGTAATAAAAAGCCTTCTGTTTCGACCACCAAATATCTCAGGGGATCATTTGCAACCCTTTGGCACCATTTTTGAGTGAATTTGCGAACGTCAGATTTTTGATGGAATTGTGACCCCGGGGCTTAGG
Organism: Podarcis gaigeae; assembly: GCF_964106915.1. NCBI lineage: Eukaryota > Metazoa > Chordata > Lepidosauria > Squamata > Lacertidae > Podarcis > Podarcis gaigeae. The sequence goes on along the minus strand of NC_139677.1, from coordinate 13,704,252 downwards.
GATTTTTTCAAAAAAATATTTTTCTGCCGGTTAAGTTGTCGAGGTCTGATTTCTTGTCCTGTGATAAAAAGCCTTCTGTTTCGACCGCCAAACATCTCAGGGGAACATTTGCAACCCTTTAGCACCATTTTTCAGTTAATTGGCAAAAGTCAGATTTTTCCTGAAATTGTGACCCCGGGGCTTAGGGATTTTTTCAAAAAAATATTTTCCTGCCCTTCAAGTTGTCAAGGTCTGATTTCTTTTCCTGTGATTAAAAGCCTTCTGTTTCGACCGCCAAACCTCTCACGGGAGCATTTGTAACCCTTTGGCACCATTTTTGAGTGAATAGGCGAAAGTCAGATTTTTTATTGAATTGTGACCCCGGGTCTCAGGGATTTTTTCAAAAAAATACTTTTCCGCCGGTTAAGTTGTCAAGGTCTGATTTCTTGTCCTGTGATAAAAAGCCTTCTGTTTTGACCGCCAAACATCTCAGGGGAGCATTTGCAACTCTTTGGCACCATTTTTGAGTGAATTGGCGAAAGTCAGATTTTTGATGGATTTGTGACCCCGGGGCTTAGGGATTTTTTCAAAAAAATATTTTTCTGCCGGTCAAGTTGTTGAGGTCTGATTTCTTGTCCTATGATAAAAAGCCTTCTGTTTCGACCGCCAAACATCTCAGGGGAGCATTTGCAACCCTTTGGCACCATTTTTGAGTGAATTGGCGAAAGTCAGATTTTTGATGGATTTGTGACCCCGGGGCTTAGGGTTTTTTTCAAAAAAATATTTTCCTGCTGGTCAAGTTGTGAAGGTCTGATTTCTTTTCCTGTGATAAAAAGCCTTCTGTTTCGACCGCCAAACAAATCAGGGGAACATTTGCAACCCTTTGGCACCATTTTTAAGTGAATTTGCGAAAGTCAGATTTTTGATGGAATTGTGACCCCGGGGCTTAGGGATTTTTTCAAAAAAATATTTTTCTGCCGGTTAAGTTGTCGAGGTCTGATTTCTTGTCCTGTGATAAAAAGCCTTCTGTTTCTACCGCCAAACATCTCAGGGGAACATTTGCAACCCTTTAGCACCATTTTTGAGTTAATTGGCAAAAGTCAGATTTTTCCTGAAATTGTGACCCCGGGGCTTAGGGATTTTTTCAAAAAAAATATTTTTCTGCCAGTTAAGTTGTCGAGATGTGATTTCTTGTCCTGTGATAAAAAGCCTTCTGTTTCTACCGCCAAACATCTCAGGGGAACATTTTCAACCCTTTAGCACCATTTTTGAGTTAATTGGCAAAAGTCAGATTTTTCCTTAAATTGTGACCCCGGGGCTTAGGGATGTTTTCAAAAAAATATTTTTCTGCCGGTTAAGTTGTCTAGGTCTGATTTCTTGTCCTGTGATAAAAAGCCTTCTGTTTTGACTGCCAAACATCTCAGGGGAGCATTTGCAACCCTTTGGCACCATTTTTAAGTGAATTGGCGAAAGTCAGATTTTTCCTGAAATTGTGACCCTGGGTCTTAGGGATTTTTTCAAAAAAATATTTTTCCGCCGGTTAAGTTGTCAAGGTCTGATTTCTTGTCCTGTGATAAAAAGCCTTCTGTTTCGACAGCCAAACCTCTCAGGGGAGCATTTGCAACCGTTTGGCAGCATTTTTGAATTAATTGGCAAAAGTCGGATTTTTCCTGAAATTGTGACCCCCATGGCTTAAGGATTTTTTCAAAAAAATACTTTTCTGCCGGTTAAGTTGTCGAGGTCTGATTTCTTGTCCTGTGATTAAAAGCCTTCTGTTTCGACCGCCCAACCCCTCAGGGGAGCATTTGCAACTGTTTGGCACCATTTTTGAGTGAATTGGCGAAAGTCAGATTTTTGATTGATTTGTGACCCCGGGGTTTAGGGATTTTTTCAAAAAAATATTTTTCTGCCGGTCAAGTTGTCGAGGTCTGATTTCTTGTCCTGTGATAAAAAGCCTTCTGTTTCGACCGCCAAACATCTCAGGGGATCATTTGCAACCCTTTGGCAGCATTTTTGAGTTAATTGGCAAAAGTCAGATTTTTGATGGATTTGTGACCCCGGGGCTTAGGGATTTTTTCAAAAAAATATTTTTCTGCCGGTTAAGTTGTCAAGGTCTGATTTCTTGTCCTGTGATAAAAAGCCTTCTGTTTCGACAGCCAAACATCTCAGGGGAACATTTGCAACCCTTTAGCACCATTTTTGAGTTAATTGGCAAAAGTCAGATTTTTCCTGAAATTGTGACCCCGGGGCTTAGGGATTTTTTCAAAAAAAATATTTTTCTGCCAGTTAAGTTGTCGAGATGTGATTTCTTGTCCTGTGATAAAAAGCCTTCTGTTTCTACCGCCAAACATCTCAGGGGAACATTTTCAACCCTTTAGCACCATTTTTGAGTTAATTGGCAAAAGTCAGATTTTTCCTTAAATTGTGACCCCGGGGCTTAGGGATTTTTTCAAAAAAATATTTTTCTGCCGGTTAAGTTGTCGAGGTCTGATTTCTTGTCCTGTGATAAAAAGCCTTCTGTTTCGACCACCAAACACCTCAGGGGAGCATTTGTAACCCTTTGGCACCATTTTTGAGTGAATAGGCGAAAGTCAGATTTTTTATTGAATTGTGACCCCGGGTCTTAGGGATTTTTTCAAAAAAATATTTTTCCGCCGGTTAAGTTGTCAAGGTCTGATTTCTTGTCCTGTGATAAAAAGCCTTCTGTTTCGACCGCCAAACAAATCAGGGGAACATTTGCAAGCCTTTGGCACCATTTTTAAGTGAATTTGCGAAAGTCAGATTTTTGATGGAATTGTGACCCCCGGGCTTAGGGATTTTTTCAAAAAAATATTTTTCTGCCGGTTAAGTTGTCGAGGTCTGATTTCTTGTCCTGTGATAAAAAGCCTTCTGTTTCTACCGCCAAACATCTCAGGGGAACATTTGCAACCCTTTAGCACCATTTTTGAGTTAATTGGCAAAAGTCAGATTTTTCCTGAAATTGTGACCCCGGGGCTTAGGGATTTTTTCAAAAAAAATATTTTTCTGCCAGTTAAGTTGTCGAGATGTGATTTCTTGTCCTGTGATAAAAAGCCTTCTGTTTCTACCGCCAAACATCTCAGGGGAACATTTTCAACCCTTTAGCACCATTTTTGAGTTAATTGGCAAAAGTCAGATTTTTCCTTAAATTGTGACCCCGGGGCTTAGGGATTTTTTCAAAAAAATATTTTTCTGCCGGTTAAGTTGTCTAGGTCTGATTTCTTGTCCTGTGATAAAAAGCCTTCTGTTTTGACTGCCAAACATCTCAGGGGAGCATTTGCAACCCTTTGGCACCATTTTTAAGTGAATTGGCGAAAGTCAGATTTTTCCTGAAATTGTGACCCCGGGTCTTAGGGATTTTTTCAAAAAAATATTTTTCCGCCGGTTAAGTTGTCAAGGTCTGATTTCTTGTCCTGTGATAAAAAGCCTTCTGTTTCGACAGCCAAACCTCTCAGGGGAGCATTTGCAACCGTTTGGCACCATTTTTGAATTAATTGGCAAAAGTCGGATTTTTCCTGAAATTGTGACCCCCATGGCTTAAGGATTTTTTCAAAAAAATACTTTTCTGCCGGTTAAGTTGTCGAGGTCTGATTTCTTGTCCTGTGATTAAAAGCCTTCTGTTTCGACCGCCCAACCCCTCAGGGGAGCATTTGCAACTGTTTGGCACCATTTTTGAGTGAATTGGCGAAAGTCAGATTTTTGATTGATTTGTGACCCCGGGGTTTAGGGATTTTTTCAAAAAAATATTTTTCTGCCGGTCAAGTTGTCGAGGTCTGATTTCTTGTCCTGTGATAAAAAGCCTTCTGTTTCGACCGCCAAACATCTCAGGGGATCATTTGCAACCCTTTGGCAGCATTTTTGAGTGAATTAGCAAAAGTCAGATTTTTCCTTAAATTGTGACCCCGGGGCTTAAGGATTTTTTCAAAAAAATATTTTTCCGCCGGTTAAGTTGTCGAGGTCTGATTTCTTGTCCTGTGATAAAAAGCCTTCTGTTTCGACTGCCAAACACCTCAGGGGAACATTTGCAACCCTTTAGCACCATTTTTGAGTTAATTGGCAAAAGTCAGATTTTTCCTGAAATTGTGACCCCGGGGCTTAGGGATTTTTTCAAAAAAACATTTTTCTGCCGGTTAAGTTGTCAAGGTCTGATTCCTTGTCCTGTAATAAAAAGCCTTCTGTTTCGACCACCAAATATCTCAGGGGATCATTTGCAACCCTTTGGCACCATTTTTGAGTGAATTTGCGAACGTCAGATTTTTGATGGAATTGTGACCCCGGGGCTTAGGGATTTTTTCAAAAAAATATTTTTCTGCCGGTTAAGTTGTCGAGGTCTGATTTCTTGTCCTGTGATAAAAAGCCTTCTGTTTCGACCGCCAAACATCTCAGGGGAACATTTGCAACCCTTTAGCACCATTTTTCAGTTAATTGGCAAAAGTCAGATTTTTCCTGAAATTGTGACCCCGGGGCTTAGGGATTTTTTCAAAAAAATATTTTCCTGCCCTTCAAGTTGTCAGGGTCTGATTTCTTTTCCTGTGATTAAAAGCCTTCTGTTTCGACCGCCAAACCTCTCACGGGAGCATTTGTAACCCTTTGGCACCATTTTTGAGTGAATAGGCGAAAGTCAGATTTTTTATTGAATTGTGACCCCGGGTCTCAGGGATTTTTTCAAAAAAATACTTTTCCGCCGGTTAAGTTGTCAAGGTCTGATTTCTTGTCCTGTGATAAAAAGCCTTCTGTTTTGACCGCCAAACATCTCAGGGGAGCATTTGCAACTCTTTGGCACCATTTTTGAGTGAATTGGCGAAAGTCAGATTTTTGATGGATTTGTGACCCCGGGGCTTAGGGATTTTTTCAAAAAAATATTTTTCTGCCGGTCAAGTTGTTGAGGTCTGATTTCTTGTCCTATGATAAAAAGCCTTCTGTTTCGACCGCCAAACATCTCAGGGGAGCATTTGCAACCCTTTGGCACCATTTTTGAGTGAATTGGCGAAAGTCAGATTTTTGATGGATTTGTGACCCCGGGGCTTAGGGTTTTTTTCAAAAAAATATTTTCCTGCTGGTCAAGTTGTGAAGGTCTGATTTCTTTTCCTGTGATAAAAAGCCTTCTGTTTCGACCGACAAACAAATCAGGGGAACATTTGCAACCCTTTGGCACCATTTTTAAGTGAATTTGCGAAAGTCAGATTTTTGATGGAATTGTGACCCGGGGGCTTAGGGATTTTTTCAAAAAAATATTTTTCTGCCGGTTAAGTTGTCAAGGTCTGATTTCTTGTCCTGTGATAAAAAGCCTTTTGTTTCGACCGGCAAACATCTCAGGGGAACATTTGCAACCCTTTAGCACCATTTATGAGTTAATTGGCAAAAGTCAGATTTTTCCTGAAATTGTGACCCCGGGGCTTAGCCATTTTTTCAAAAAAATATTTTTCTGTCAGTTAAGTTGTCGAGATGTAATTTCTTTTCCTGTGATAAAAAGCCTTCTGTTTCGACCGCCAAACATCTCAGGGGAACATTTTCAACCCTTTAGCACCATTTTTGAGTTAATTGGCAAAAGTCAGATTATTGATGGATTTGTGACCCCGGGGCTTAGGGATTTTTTCAAAAAAATATTTTTCTGCCGGTTAAGTTGTCGAGGTCTGATTTCTTGTCCTATGATAAAAAGCCTTCTGTTTCGACCGCCAAACACCTCAGGGGAGCATTTGCAACCCTTTGGCACCATTTTTGAGTGAATAGGCGAAAGTCAGATTTTTTATTGAATTGTGACCCCGGGGCTTAGGGATTTTTTCAAAAAAATATTTTTCTGCCGGTTAAGTTGTCTAGGTCTGATTTCTTGTCCTGTGATAAAAAGCCTTCTGTTTTGACTGCCAAACATCTCAGGGGAGCATTTGCAACCCTTTGGCACCATTTTTAAGTGAATTGGCGAAAGTCAGATTTTTCCTGAAATTGTGACCCCGGGTCTTAGGGATTTTTTCAAAAAAAAATTTTTCCGCCGGTTAAGTTGTCAAGGTCTGATTTCTTGTCCTGTGTTAAAAAGCCTTCTGTTTCGACAGCCAAACCTCTCAGGGGAGCATTTGCAACCGTTTGGCACCATTTTTGAATTAATTGGCAAAAGTCGGATTTTTCCTGAAATTGTGACCCCCATGGCTTAAGGATTTTTTCAAAAAAATACTTTTCTGCCGGTTAAGTTGTCGAGGTCTGATTTCTTGTCCTGTGATTAAAAGCCTTCTGTTTCGACCGCCCAACCCCTCAGGGGAGCATTTGCAACTGTTTGGCACCATTTTTGAGTGAATTGGCGAAAGTCAGATTTTTGATTGATTTGTGACCCCGGGGTTTAGGGATTTTTTCAAAAAAATATTTTTCTGCCGGTCAAGTTGTCGAGGTCTGATTTCTTGTCCTGTGATAAAAAGCCTTCTGTTTCGACCGCCAAACATCTCAGGGGATCATTTGCAACCCTTTGGCAGCATTTTTGAGTGAATTAGCAAAAGTCAGATTTTTCCTTAAATTGTGACCCCGGGGCTTAAGGATTTTTTCAAAAAAATATTTTTCCGCCGGTTAAGTTGTCGAGGTCTGATTTCTTGTCCTGTGATAAAAAGCCTTCTGTTTCGACTGCCAAACACCTCAGGGGAACATTTGCAACCCTTTAGCACCATTTTTGAGTTAATTGGCAAAAGTCAGATTTTTCCTGAAATTGTGACCCCGGGGCTTAGGGATTTTTTCAAAAAAACATTTTTCTGCCGGTTAAGTTGTCAAGGTCTGATTCCTTGTCCTGTAATAAAAAGCCTTCTGTTTCGACCACCAAATATCTCAGGGGATCATTTGCAACCCTTTGGCACCATTTTTGAGTGAATTTGCGAACGTCAGATTTTTGATGGAATTGTGACCCCGGGGCTTAGGGATTTTTTCAAAAAAATATTTTTCTGCCGGTTAAGTTGTCGAGGTCTGATTTCTTGTCCTGTGATAAAAAGCCTTCTGTTTCGACCGCCAAACATCTCAGGGGAACATTTGCAACCCTTTAGCACCATTTTTCAGTTAATTGGCAAAAGTCAGATTTTTCCTGAAATTGTGACCCCGGGGCTTACGGATTTTTTCAAAAAAATATTTTCCTGCCCTTCAAGTTGTCAAGGTCTGATTTCTTTTCCTGTGATTAAAAGCCTTCTGTTTCGACCGCCAAACCTCTCACGGGAGCATTTGTAACCCTTTGGCACCATTTTTGAGTGAATAGGCGAAAGTCAGATTTTTTATTGAATTGTGACCCCGGGTCTCAGGGATTTTTTCAAAAAAATACTTTTCCGCCGGTTAAGTTGTCAAGGTCTGATTTCTTGTCCTGTGATAAAAAGCCTTCTGTTTTGACCGCCAAACATCTCAGGGGAGCATTTGCAACCCTTTGGCACCATTTTTGAGTGAATTGGCAAAAGTCAGATTTTTCCTTAAATTGTGGCCCCTGGGCTTAGGGATTTTTTCAAAAAAATATTTTTCTGCCGGTTAAGTTGTCGAGGTCTGATTTCTTTTCCTGTGATAAAAAGCCTTCTGTTTCCACCGCCAAACCTCTCACGGGAGCATTTGCAACCCTTTGGCACTATTTTTAAGTGAATTGGCGAAAGTCAGATTTTTGATGGAATTGTGATCCCGGGGCTTAGGGATTTTTTCAAAAAAATATTTTTATGCCGGTTAAGTTGTCGAGGTCTGATTTCTTGTCCTGTGATAAAAAGCCTTCTGTTTCTACCGCCAAACATCTCAGGGGAACATTTGCAACCCTTTAGCACCGTTTTTGAGTTAATTGGCAAAAGTCAGATTTTTCCTGAAATTGTGACCCCGGGGCTTAGGGATTTTTTCAAAAAAATATTTTTCTGCCCTTCAAGTTGTCGAGATGTGATTTCTTGTCCTGTGATAAAAAGCCTTCTGTTTCGACCGCCAAACATCTCAGGGGAACATTTTCAACCCTTTAGCACCATTTTTGAGTTAATTGGTAAAAGTCAGATTTTTGATGGATTTGTGACCCCGGGGCTTAGGGATTTTTTCAAAAAAATATTTTCCTGCCCTTCAAGTTGTCGAGGTCTGATTTCTTTTCCTGTGATTAAAAGCCTTCTGTTTCGACCGCCAAACATCTCAGGGGAGCATTTCAACCTTTTGGCACCATTTTTAAGTGAATTTGCCAAAGTCAGATTTTTGATGGAATTGTGACCCCGGGGCTTAGGGATTTTTTCAAAAAAATATTTTTCTGCCGGTTAAGCTGTTGAGGTCTGATTTCTTGTCCTGTGATTAAAAGCCTTCTGTTTCGACCGCCAAACATCTCAGGGGATCATTTGCAACCCTTTGGCACCATTTTTGAGTGAATAGGGAAAAGTCAGATTTTTCATGGAATTGTGACTCCTGGGCTTAGGGATTTTTTCAAAAAAATATTTTTCTGCCGGTTAAGTTGTCAAGGTCTGATTTCTTGTCCTGTGATAAAAAGCCTTCTGTTTTGACCGCCAAACCTCTCACGGGAGCATTTCAACCTTTTGGCACCATTTTTAAGTGAATTTGCCAAAGTCAAATTTTTGATGGAATTGTGACCCCGGGGCTTAGGGATTTTTTCAAAAAAATATTTTTCTGCCGGTTAAGTTGTCGAGGTCTGATTTCTTGTCCTGTGATAAAAAGCCTTCTGTTTCGACCGCCAAACCTCTCAGGGGAGCATTTGCAACCGTTTGGCAGCATTTTTGAATTAATTGGCAAAAGTCAGATTTTTCCTGAAATTGTGACCCCCATGGCTTAGGGATTTTTTCAAAAAAACATTTTTCTGCCGGTTAAGTTGTCAAGGTCTGATTCCTTGTCCTGTAATAAAAAGCCTTCTGTTTCGACCACCAAATATCTCAGGGGATCATTTGCAACCCTTTGGCAGCATTTTTGAGTTAATTGGCAAAAGTCAGATTTTTCCTGAAATTGTGACCCCGGGGCTTACGGATTTTTTCAAAAAAATATTTTCCTGCCCTTCAAGTTGTCAAGGTCTGATTTCTTTTCCTGTGATTAAAAGCCTTCTGTTTCGACCGCCAAACATCTCAGGGGAGCATTTGCAACCCTTTGGCACCATTTTTGAGTGAATTGGCGAAAGTCAGATTTTTGATGGATTTGTGACCCCGGGGCTTAGGGATTTTTTCAAAAAAATATTTTTCTGCCGGTCAAGTTGTTGAGGTCTGATTTCTTGTCCTATGATAAAAAGCCTTCTGTTTCGACCGCCAAACATCTCAGGGGAGCATTTGCAACCCTTTGGCACCATTTTTGAGTGAATTGGCGAAAGTCAGATTTTTGATGGATTTGTGACCCCGGGGCTTAGGGTTTTTTTCAAAAAAATATTTTCCTGCTGGTCAAGTTGTGAAGGTCTGATTTCTTTTCCTGTGATAAAAAGCCTTCTGTTTCGACCGACAAACAAATCAGGGGAACATTTGCAACCCTTTGGCACCATTTTTAAGTGAATTTGCGAAAGTCAGATTTTTGATGGAATTGTGACCCGGGGCCTAGGGATTTTTTCAAAAAAATATTTTTCTGCCGGTTAAGTTGTCAAGGTCTGATTTCTTGTCCTGTGATAAAAAGCCTTTTGTTTCGACCGGCAAACATCTCAGGGGAACATTTGCAACCCTTTAGCACCATTTTTGAGTTAATTGGCAAAAGTCAGATTTTTCCTGAAATTGTGACCCCGGGGCTTAGAGATTTTTTCAAAAAAATATTTTTCTGTCAGTTAAGTTGTCGAGATGTAATTTCTTTTCCTGTGATAAAAAGCCTTCTGTTTCGACCGCCAAACATCTCAGGGGAACATTTTCAACCCTTTAGCACCATTTTTGAGTTAATTGGCAAAAGTCAGATTATTGATGGATTTGTGACCCCGGGGCTTAGGGATTTTTTCAAAAAAATATTTTTCTGCCGGTTAAGTTGTCGAGGTCTGATTTCTTGTCCTATGATAAAAAGCCTTCTGTTTCGACCGCCAAACACCTCAGGGGAGCATTTGCAACCCTTTGGCACCATTTTTGAGTGAATAGGCGAAAGTCAGATTTTTCCTGAAATTGTGACCCCGGGGCTTAGGGATTTTTTCAAAAAAACATTTTTCTGCCGGTTAAGTTGTCAAGGTCTGATTCCTTGTCCTGTAATAAAAAGCCTTCTGTTTCGACCACCAAATATCTCAGGGGATCATTTGCAACCCTTTGGCAGCATTTTTGAGTTAATTGGCAAAAGTCAGATTTTTCCTGAAATTGTGACCCCGGGGCTTACGGATTTTTTCAAAAAAATATTTTCCTGCCCTTCAAGTTGTCAAGGTCTGATTTCTTTTCCTGTGATTAAAAGCCTTCTGTTTCGACCGCCAAACCTCTCACGGGAGCATTTGTAACCCTTTGGCACCATTTTTGAGTGAATAGGCGAAAGTCAGATTTTTTATTGAATTGTGACCCCGGGTCTCAGGGATTTTTTCAAAAAAATACTTTTCCGCCGGTTAAGTTGTCAAGGTCTGATTTCTTGTCCTGTGATAAAAAGCCTTCTGTTTCGACCGCAAAACATCTCAGGGGAGCATTTGCAACTCTTTGCACCATTTTTGAGTGAATTGGCGAAAGTCAGATTTTTGATGGATTTGTGACCCCGGGGCTTAGGGATTTTTTCAAAAAAATATTTTTCTGCCGGTCAAGTTGTTGAGGTCTGATTTCTTTTCCTGTGATAAAAAGCCTTCTGTTTTGACCGCCAAACATCTCAGGGGAGCATTTGCAACCCTTTGGCACCATTTTTGAGTGAATTGGCAAAAGTCAGATTTTTCCTTAAATTGTGGCCCCTGGGCTTAGGGATTTTTTCAAAAAAATATTTTTCTGCCGGTTAAGTTGTCGAGGTCTGATTTCTTTTCCTGTGATAAAAAGCCTTCTGTTTCCACCGCCAAACCTCTCACGGGAGCATTTGCAACCCTTTGGCACTATTTTTAAGTGAATTGGCGAAAGTCAGATTTTTGATGGAATTGTGATCCCGGGGCTTAGGGATTTTTTCAAAAAAATATTTTTATGCCGGTTAAGTTGTCGAGGTCTGATTTCTTGTCCTGTGATAAAAAGCCTTCTGTTTCTACCGCCAAACATCTCAGGGGAACATTTGCAACCCTTTAGCACCGTTTTTGAGTTAATTGGCAAAAGTCAGATTTTTCCTGAAATTGTGACCCCGGGGCTTAGGGATTTTTTCAAAAAAAATATTTTTCTGCCCTTCAAGTTGTCGAGATGTGATTTCTTGTCCTGTGATAAAAAGCCTTCTGTTTCGACCGCCAAACATCTCAGGGGAACATTTTCAACCCTTTAGCACCATTTTTGAGTTAATTGGTAAAAGTCAGATTTTTGATGGATTTGTGACCCCGGGGCTTAGGGATTTTTTCAAAAAAATATTTTCCTGCCCTTCAAGTTGTCGAGGTCTGATTTCTTTTCCTGTGATTAAAAGCCTTCTGTTTCGACCGCCAAACATCTCAGGGGAGCATTTGCAACCCTTTGGCACCATTTTTGAGTGAATTGGCGAAAGTCAGATTTTTGATGGATTTGTGACCCCGGGGCTTAGGGTTTTTTTCAAAAAAATATTTTCCTGCCGGTCAAGTTGTCGAGGTCTGATTTCTTTTCCTGTGATAAAAAGCCTTCTGTTTCGACCGCCAAACCTCTCACGGGAGCATTTCAACCTTTTGGCACCATTTTTAAGTGAATTTGCCAAAGTCAGATTTTTGATGGAATTGTGACCCCGGGGCTTAGGGATTTTTTCAAAAAAATATTTTTCTGCCGGTTAAGCTGTTGAGGTCTGATTTCTTGTCCTGTGATTAAAAGCCTTCTGTTTCGACCGCCAAACATCTCAGGGGATCATTTGCAACCCTTTGGCACCATTTTTGAGTGAATAGGGAAAAGTCAGATTTTTCATGGAATTGTGACTCCTGGGCTTAGGGATTTTTTCAAAAAAATATTTTTCTGCCGGTTAAGTTGTCAAGGTCTGATTTCTTGTCCTGTGATAAAAAGCCTTCTGTTTCGACCGCCAAACCTCTCACGGGAGCATTTCAACCTTTTGGCACCATTTTTAAGTGAATTTGCCAAAGTCAAATTTTTGATGGAATTGTGACCCCGGGGCTTAGGGATTTTTTCAAAAAAATATTTTTCTGCCGGTTAAGTTGTCGAGGTCTGATTTCTTGTCCTGTGATAAAAAGCCTTCTGTTTCGACCGCCAAACCTCTCAGGGGAGCATTTGCAACCGTTTGGCAGCATTTTTAAATTAATTGGCAAAAGTCAGATTTTTCCTGAAATTGTGACCCCCATGGCTTAAGGATTTTTTCAAAAAAATATTTTTCTGCCGGTTAAGTTGTCTAGGTCTGATTCCTTGTCCTGTAATAAAAAGCCTTCTGTTTCGACCGCCAAATATCTCAGGGGATCATTTGCAACCCTTTGGCAGCATTTTTGAGTTAATTGGCAAAAGTCAGATTTTTCCTGAAATTGTGACCCCGGGGCTTACGGATTTTTTCAAAAAAACATTTTTCTGCCGGTTAAGTTGTCAAGGTCTGATTCCTTGTCCTGTAATAAAAAGCCTTCTGTTTCGACCACCAAATATCTCAGGGGATCATTTGCAACCCTTTGGCAGCATTTTTGAGTTAATTGGCAAAAGTCAGATTTTTCCTGAAATTGTGACCCCGGGGCTTACGGATTTTTTCAAAAAAATATTTTCCTGCCCTTCAAGTTGTCAAGGTCTGATTTCTTTTCCTGTGATTAAAAGCCTTCTGTTTCGACCGCCAAACCTCTCACGGGAGCATTTGTAACCCTTTGGCACCATTTTTGAGTGAATAGGCGAAAGTCAGATTTTTTATTGAATTGTGACCCCGGGTCTCAGGGATTTTTTCAAAAAAATACTTTTCCGCCGGTTAAGTTGTCAAGGTCTGATTTCTTGTCCTGTGATAAAAAGCCTTCTGTTTCGACCGCCAAACATCTCAGGGGAGCATTTGCAACTCTTTGGCACCATTTTTGAGTGAATTGGCGAAAGTCAGATTTTTGATGGATTTGTGACCCCGGGGCTTAGGGATTTTTTCAAAAAAATATTTTTCTGCCGGTCAAGTTGTTGAGGTCTGATTTCTTGTCCTATGATAAAAAGCCTTCTGTTTCGACCGCCAAACATCTCAGGGGAGCATTTGCAACCCTTTGGCACCATTTTTGAGTGAATTGGCGAAAGTCAGATTTTTGATGGATTTGTGACCCCGGGGCTTAGGGTTTTTTTCAAAAAAATATTTTCCTGCTGGTCAAGTTGTGAAGGTCTGATTTCTTTTCCTGTGATAAAAAGCCTTCTGTTTCGACCGACAAACAAATCAGGGGAACATTTGCAACCCTTTGGCACCATTTTTAAGTGAATTTGCGAAAGTCAGATTTTTGATGGAATTGTGACCCGGGGCCTAGGGATTTTTTCAAAAAAATATTTTTCTGCCGGTTAAGTTGTCAAGGTCTGATTTCTTGTCCTGTGATAAAAAGCCTTTTGTTTCGACCGGCAAACATCTCAGGGGAACATTTGCAACCCTTTAGCACCATTTTTGAGTTAATTGGCAAAAGTCAGATTTTTCCTGAAATTGTGACCCCGGGGCTTAGCGATTTTTTCAAAAAAATATTTTTCTGTCAGTTAAGTTGTCGAGATGTAATTTCTTGTCCTATGATAAAAAGCCTTCTGTTTCGACCGCCAAACACCTCAGGGGAGCATTTGCAACCCTTTGGCACCATTTTTGAGTGAATAGGCGAAAGTCAGATTTTTCCTGAAATTGTGACCCCGGGGCTTAGGGATTTTTTCAAAAAAACATTTTTCTGCCGGTTAAGTTGTCAAGGTCTGATTCCTTGTCCTGTAATAAAAAGCCTTCTCTTTCGACCACCAAATATCTCAGGGGATCATTTGCAACCCTTTGGCAGCATTTTTGAGTTAATTGGCAAAAGTCAGATTTTTCCTGAAATTGTGACCCCGGGGCTTACGGATTTTTTCAAAAAAATATTTTCCTGCCCTTCAAGTTGTCAAGGTCTGATTTCTTTTCCTGTGATTAAAAGCCTTCTGTTTCGACCGCCAAACCTCTCACGGGAGCATTTGTAACCCTTTGGCACCATTTTTGAGTGAATAGGCGAAAGTCAGATTTTTTATTGAATTGTGACCCCGGGTCTCAGGGATTTTTTCAAAAAAATACTTTTCCGCCGGTTAAGTTGTCAAGGTCTGATTTCTTGTCCTGTGATAAAAAGCCTTCTGTTTCGACCGCCAAACATCTCAGGGGAGCATTTGCAACTCTTTGCACCATTTTTGAGTGAATTGGCGAAAGTCAGATTTTTGATGGATTTGTGACCCCGGGGCTTAGGGATTTTTTCAAAAAAATATTTTTCTGCCGGTCAAGTTGTTGAGGTCTGATTTCTTGTCCTATGATAAAAAGCCTTCTGTTTCGACCGCCAAACATCTCAGGGGAGCATTTGCAACCCTTTGGCACCATTTTTAAGTGAATTTGCGAAAGTCAGATTTTTGATGGAATTGTGACCCGGGGGCTTAGGGATTTTTTCAAAAAAATATTTTTCTGCCGGTTAAGTTGTCAAGGTCTGATTTCTTGTCCTGTGATAAAAAGCCTTTTGTTTCGACCGGCAAACATCTCAGGGGAACATTTGCAACCCTTTAGCACCATTTTTGAGTTAATTGGCAAAAGTCAGATTTTTCCTGAAATTGTGACCCCGGGGCTTAGCGATTTTTTCAAAAAAATATTTTTCTGTCAGTTAAGTTGTCGAGATGTAATTTCTTTTCCTGTGATAAAAAGCCTTCTGTTTCGACCGCCAAACATCTCAGGGGAACATTTTCAACCCTTTAGCACCATTTTTGAGTTAATTGGCAAAAGTCAGATTATTGATGGATTTGTGACCCCGGGGCTTAGGGATTTTTTCAAAAAAATATTTTTCTGCCGGTTAAGTTGTCGAGGTCTGATTTCTTGTCCTATGATAAAAAGCCTTCTGTTTCGACCGCCAAACACCTCAGGGGAGCATTTGCAACCCTTTGGCACCATTTTTGAGTGAATAGGCGAAAGTCAGATTTTTTATTGAATTGTGACCCCGGGTCTTAGGGATTTTTTCAAAAAAATATTTTTCCGCCGGTTTAGTTGTCAAGGTCTGATTTCTTGTCCTGTGATAAAAAGCCTTCTGTTTCCACCGCCAAACATATCAGGGGAGCATTTGCAACCCTTTGGCACCATTTTTGAGTGAATTGGCGAAAGTCAGATTTTTGATGGAATTGTGACCACGGGGCTTAGGGATTTTTTCAAAAAAATATTTTTCTGCCGGTTAAGTTGTCGAGGTCTGATTTCTTGTCCTGTGATAAAAAGCCTTCTGTTTCGACCGCCAAACACCTCAGGGGAGCATTTGCAACCCTTTGGCACCATTTTTGAGTGAATAGGCGAAAGTCAGATTTTTTATTGAATTGTGACCCCGGGTCTTAGGGATTTTTTCAAAAAAATATTTTTCCGCCGGTTAAGTTCTCAAGGTCTGATTTCTTGTCCTGTGATAAAAAGCCTTCTCTTTCGACCGCCAAACAAATCAGGGGAACATTTGGAACCCTTTGGCACCATTTTTAAGTGAATTTGCGAAAGTCAGATTTTTGATGGAATTGTGACCCCGGGGCTTAGGGATTTTTTCAAAAAAATATTTTTCTGCCGGTTAAGTTGTCGAGGTCTGATTTCTTGTCCTGTGATAAAAAGCCTTCTGTTTCTACCGCCAAACATCTCAGGGGAACATTTGCAACCCTTTAGCACCATTTTTGAGTTAATTGGCAAAAGTCAGATTTTTCCTTAAATTGTGACCCCGGGGCTTAGGGATTTTTTCAAAAAAATATTTTTCTGCCGGTTAAGTTGTCTAGGTCTGATTTCTTGTCCTGTGATAAAAAGCCTTCTGTTTTGACTGCCAAACATCTCAGGGGAGCATTTGCAACCCTTTGGCACCATTTTTAAGTGAATTGGCGAAAGTCAGATTTTTCCTGAAATTGTGACCCTGGGTCTTAGGGATTTTTTCAAAAAAATATTTTTCCGCCGGTTAAGTTGTCAAGGTCTGATTTCTTGTCCTGTGATAAAAAGCCTTCTGTTTCGACAGCCAAACCTCTCAGGGGAGCATTTGCAACCGTTTGGCACCATTTTTGAATTAATTGGCAAAAGTCGGATTTTTCCTGAAATTGTGACCCCCATGGCTTAAGGATTTTTTCAAAAAAATACTTTTCTGCCGGTTAAGTTGTCGAGGTCTGATTTCTTGTCCTGTGATTAAAAGCCTTCTGTTTCGACCGCCCAACCCCTCAGGGGAGCATTTGCAACTGTTTGGCACCATTTTTGAGTGAATTGGCGAAAGTCAGATTTTTGATTGATTTCTGACCCCGGGGTTTAGGGATTTTTTCAAAAAAATATTTTTCTGCCGGTCAAGTTGTCGAGGTCTGATTTCTTGTCCTGTGATAAAAAGCCTTCTGTTTCGACCGCCAAACATCTCAGGGGATCATTTGCAACCCTTTGGCAGCATTTTTGAGTTAATTGGCAAAAGTCAGATTTTTGATGGATTTGTGACCCCGGGGCTTAGGGATTTTTTCAAAAAAATATTTTTCTGCCGGTTAAGTTGTTGAGGTCTGATTTCTTGTCCTGTGATAAAAAGCCTTCTGTTTCGACCGCCAAACACCTCAGGGGAGCATTTGTAACCCTTTGGCACCATTTTTGAGTGAATAGGCGAAAGTCAGATTTTTTATTGAATTGTGACCCCGGGTCTTAGGGATTTTTTCAAAAAAATATTTTTCCGCCGGTTAAGTTGTCAAGGTCTGATTTCTTGTCCTGTGATAAAAAGCCTTCTGTTTCGACCGCCAAACATCTCAGGGGAGCATTTGCAACTCTTTGGCACCATTTTTGAGTGAATTGGCGAAAGTCAGATTTTTGATGGATTTGTGACCCCGGGGCTTAGGGATTTTTTCAAAAAAATATTTTTCTGCCGGTCAAGTTGTTGAGGTCTGATTTCTTGTCCTATGATAAAAAGCCTTCTGTTTCGACCGCCAAACATCTCAGGGGAGCATTTGCAACCCTTTGGCACCATTTTTGAGTGAATTGGCGAAAGTCAGATTTTTGATGGATTTGTGACCCCGGGGCTTAGGGTTTTTTTCAAAAAAATATTTTCCTGCTGGTCAAGCTGTGAAGGTCTGATTTCTTTTCCTGTGATAAAAAGCCTTCTGTTTCGACCGACAAACAAATCAGGGGAACATTTGCAACCCTTTGGCACCATTTTTAAGTGAATTTGCGAAAGTCAGATTTTTGATGGAATTGTGACCCGGGGCCTAGGGATTTTTTCAAAAAAATATTTTTCTGCCGGTTAAGTTGTCAAGGTCTGATTTCTTGTCCTGTGATAAAAAGCCTTTTGTTTCGACCGGCAAACATCTCAGGGGAACATTTGCAACCCTTTAGCACCATTTTTGAGTTAATTGGCAAAAGTCAGATTTTTCCTGAAATTGTGACCCCGGGGCTTAGCGATTTTTTCAAAAAAATATTTTTCTGTCAGTTAAGTTGTCGAGATGTAATTTCTTTTCCTGTGATAAAAAGCCTTCTGTTTCGACCGCCAAACATCTCAGGGGAACATTTTCAACCCTTTAGCACCATTTTTGAGTTAATTGGCAAAAGTCAGATTATTGATGGATTTGTGACCCCGGGGCTTAGGGATTTTTTCAAAAAAATATTTTTCTGCCGGTTAAGTTGTCGAGGTCTGATTTCTTGTCCTATGATAAAAAGCCTTCTGTTTCGACTGCCAAACACCTCAGGGGAGCATTTGCAACCCTTTGGCACCATTTTTGAGTGAATAGGCGAAAGTCAGATTTTTCCTGAAATTGTGACCCCGGGGCTTAGGGATTTTTTCAAAAAAACATTTTTCTGCCGGTTAAGTTGTCAAGGTCTGATTCCTTGTCCTGTAATAAAAAGCCTTCTCTTTCGACCACCAAATATCTCAGGGGATCATTTGCAACCCTTTGGCAGCATTTTTGAGTTAATTGGCAAAAGTCAGATTTTTCCTGAAATTGTGACCCCGGGGCTTACGGATTTTTTCAAAAAAATATTTTCCTGCCCTTCAAGTTGTCAAGGTCTGATTTCTTTTCCTGTGATTAAAAGCCTTCTGTTTCGACCGCCAAACCTCTCACGGGAGCATTTGTAACCCTTTGGCACCATTTTTGAGTGAATAGGCGAAAGTCAGATTTTTTATTGAATTGTGACCCCGGGTCTCAGGGATTTTTTCAAAAAAATACTTTTCCGCCGGTTAAGTTGTCAAGGTCTGATTTCTTGTCCTGTGATAAAAAGCCTTCTGTTTCGACCGCCAAACATCTCAGGGGAGCATTTGCAACTCTTTGCACCATTTTTGAGTGAATTGGCGAAAGTCAGATTTTTGATGGATTTGTGACCCCGGGGCTTAGGGATTTTTTCAAAAAAATATTTTTCTGCCGGTCAAGTTGTTGAGGTCTGATTTCTTGTCCTATGATAAAAAGCCTTCTGTTTCGACCGCCAAACATCTCAGGGGAGCATTTGCAACCCTTTGGCACCATTTTTAAGTGAATTTGCGAAAGTCAGATTTTTGATGGAATTGTGACCCGGGGGCTTAGGGATTTTTTCAAAAAAATATTTTTCTGCCGGTTAAGTTGTCAAGGTCTGATTTCTTGTCCTGTGATAAAAAGCCTTTTGTTTCGACCGGCAAACATCTCAGGGGAACATTTGCAACCCTTTAGCACCATTTTTGAGTTAATTGGCAAAAGTCAGATTTTTCCTGAAATTGTGACCCCGGGGCTTAGCGATTTTTTCAAAAAAATATTTTTCTGTCAGTTAAGTTGTCGAGATGTAATTTCTTTTCCTGTGATAAAAAGCCTTCTGTTTCGACCGCCAAACATCTCAGGGGAACATTTTCAACCCTTTAGCACCATTTTTGAGTTAATTGGCAAAAGTCAGATTATTGATGGATTTGTGACCCCGGGGCTTAGGGATTTTTTCAAAAAAATATTTTTCTGCCGGTTAAGTTGTCGAGGTCTGATTTCTTGTCCTATGATAAAAAGCCTTCTGTTTCGACCGCCAAACACCTCAGGGGAGCATTTGCAACCCTTTGGCACCATTTTTGAGTGAATAGGCGAAAGTCAGATTTTTTATTGAATTGTGACCCCGGGTCTTAGGGATTTTTTCAAAAAAATATTTTTCCGCCGGTTTAGTTGTCAAGGTCTGATTTCTTGTCCTGTGATAAAAAGCCTTCTGTTTCCACCGCCAAACATATCAGGGGAGCATTTGCAACCCTTTGGCACCATTTTTGAGTGAATTGGCGAAAGTCAGATTTTTGATGGAATTGTGACCACGGGGCTTAGGGATTTTTTCAAAAAAATATTTTTCTGCCGGTTAAGTTGTCGAGGTCTGATTTCTTGTCCTGTGATAAAAAGCCTTCTGTTTCGACCGCCAAACACCTCAGGGGAGCATTTGCAACCCTTTGGCACCATTTTTGAGTGAATAGGCGAAAGTCAGATTTTTTATTGAATTGTGACCCCGGGTCTTAGGGATTTTTTCAAAAAAATATTTTTCCGCCGGTTAAGTTCTCAAGGTCTGATTTCTTGTCCTGTGATAAAAAGCCTTCTCTTTCGACCGCCAAACAAATCAGGGGAACATTTGCAACCCTTTGGCACCATTTTTAAGTGAATTTGCGAAAGTCAGATTTTTGATGGAATTGTGACCCCGGGGCTTAGGGATTTTTTCAAAAAAATATTTTTCTGCCGGTTAAGTTGTCGAGGTCTGATTTCTTGTCCTGTGATAAAAAGCCTTCTGTTTCTACCGCCAAACATCTCAGGGGAACATTTGCAACCCTTTAGCACCATTTTTGAGTTAATTGGCAAAAGTCAGATTTTTCCTTAAATTGTGACCCCGGGGCTTAGGGATTTTTTCAAAAAAATATTTTTCTGCCGGTTAAGTTGTCTAGGTCTGATTTCTTGTCCTGTGATAAAAAGCCTTCTGTTTTGACTGCCAAACATCTCAGGGGAGCATTTGCAACCCTTTGGCACCATTTTTAAGTGAATTGGCGAAAGTCAGATTTTTCCTGAAATTGTGACCCTGGGTCTTAGGGATTTTTTCAAAAAAATATTTTTCCGCCGGTTAAGTTGTCAAGGTCTGATTTCTTGTCCTGTGATAAAAAGCCTTCTGTTTCGACAGCCAAACCTCTCAGGGGAGCATTTGCAACCGTTTGGCACCATTTTTGAATTAATTGGCAAAAGTCGGATTTTTCCTGAAATTGTGACCCCCATGGCTTAAGGATTTTTTCAAAAAAATACTTTTCTGCCGGTTAAGTTGTCGAGGTCTGATTTCTTGTCCTGTGATTAAAAGCCTTCTGTTTCGACCGCCCAACCCCTCAGGGGAGCATTTGCAACTGTTTGGCACCATTTTTGAGTGAATTGGCGAAAGTCAGATTTTTGATTGATTTCTGACCCCGGGGTTTAGGGATTTTTTCAAAAAAATATTTTTCTGCCGGTCAAGTTGTCGAGGTCTGATTTCTTGTCCTGTGATAAAAAGCCTTCTGTTTCGACCGCCAAACATCTCAGGGGATCATTTGCAACCCTTTGGCAGCATTTTTGAGTTAATTGGCAAAAGTCAGATTTTTGATGGATTTGTGACCCCGGGGCTTAGGGATTTTTTCAAAAAAATATTTTTCTGCCGGTTAAGTTGTTGAGGTCTGATTTCTTGTCCTGTGATAAAAAGCCTTCTGTTTCGACCGCCAAACACCTCAGGGGAGCATTTGTAACCCTTTGGCACCATTTTTGAGTGAATAGGCGAAAGTCAGATTTTTTATTGAATTGTGACCCCGGGTCTTAGGGATTTTTTCAAAAAAATATTTTTCCGCCGGTTAAGTTGTCAAGGTCTGATTTCTTGTCCTGTGATAAAAAGCCTTCTGTTTCGACCGCCAAACATCTCAGGGGAGCATTTGCAACTCTTTGGCACCATTTTTGAGTGAATTGGCGAAAGTCAGATTTTTGATGGATTTGTGACCCCGGGGCTTAGGGATTTTTTCAAAAAAATATTTTTCTGCCGGTCAAGTTGTTGAGGTCTGATTTCTTGTCCTATGATAAAAAGCCTTCTGTTTCGACCGCCAAACATCTCAGGGGAGCATTTGCAACCCTTTGGCACCATTTTTGAGTGAATTGGCGAAAGTCAGATTTTTGATGGATTTGTGACCCCGGGGCTTAGGGTTTTTTTCAAAAAAATATTTTCCTGCTGGTCAAGTTGTGAAGGTCTGATTTCTTTTCCTGTGATAAAAAGCCTTCTGTTTCGACCGACAAACAAATCAGGGGAACATTTGCAACCCTTTGGCACCATTTTTAAGTGAATTTGCGAAAGTCAGATTTTTGATGGAATTGTGACCCGGGGCCTAGGGATTTTTTCAAAAAAATATTTTTCTGCCGGTTAAGTTGTCAAGGTCTGATTTCTTGTCCTGTGATAAAAAGCCTTTTGTTTCGACCGGCAAACATCTCAGGGGAACATTTGCAACCCTTTAGCACCATTTTTGAGTTAATTGGCAAAAGTCAGATTTTTCCTGAAATTGTGACCCCGGGGCTTAGCGATTTTTTCAAAAAAATATTTTTCTGTCAGTTAAGTTGTCGAGATGTAATTTCTTTTCCTGTGATAAAAAGCCTTCTGTTTCGACCGCCAAACATCTCAGGGGAACATTTTCAACCCTTTAGCACCATTTTTGAGTTAATTGGCAAAAGTCAGATTATTGATGGATTTGTGACCCCGGGGCTTAGGGATTTTTTCAAAAAAATATTTTTCTGCCGGTTAAGTTGTCGAGGTCTGATTTCTTGTCCTATGATAAAAAGCCTTCTGTTTCGACTGCCAAACACCTCAGGGGAGCATTTGCAACCCTTTGGCACCATTTTTGAGTGAATAGGCGAAAGTCAGATTTTTTCCTGAAATTGTGACCCCGGGGCTTAGGGATTTTTTCAAAAAAACATTTTTCTGCCGGTTAAGTTGTCAAGGTCTGATTCCTTGTCCTGTAATAAAAAGCCTTCTCTTTCGACCACCAAATATCTCAGGGGATCATTTGCAACCCTTTGGCAGCATTTTTGAGTTAATTGGCAAAAGTCAGATTTTTCCTGAAATTGTGACCCCGGGGCTTACGGATTTTTTCAAAAAAATATTTTCCTGCCCTTCAAGTTGTCAAGGTCTGATTTCTTTTCCTGTGATTAAAAGCCTTCTGTTTCGACCGCCAAACCTCTCACGGGAGCATTTGTAACCCTTTGGCACCATTTTTGAGTGAATAGGCGAAAGTCAGATTTTTTATTGAATTGTGACCCCGGGTCTCAGGGATTTTTTCAAAAAAATACTTTTCCGCCGGTTAAGTTGTCAAGGTCTGATTTCTTGTCCTGTGATAAAAAGCCTTCTGTTTCGACCGCCAAACATCTCAGGGGAGCATTTGCAACTCTTTGCACCATTTTTGAGTGAATTGGCGAAAGTCAGATTTTTGATGGATTTGTGACCCCGGGGCTTAGGGATTTTTTCAAAAAAATATTTTTCTGCCGGTCAAGTTGTTGAGGTCTGATTTCTTGTCCTATGATAAAAAGCCTTCTGTTTCGACCGCCAAACATCTCAGGGTAGCATTTGCAACCCTTTGGCACCATTTTTAAGTGAATTTGCGAAAGTCAGATTTTTGATGGAATTGTGACCCGGGGGCTTAGGGATTTTTTCAAAAAAATATTTTTCTGCCGGTTAAGTTGTCAAGGTCTGATTTCTTGTCCTGTGATAAAAAGCCTTTTGTTTCGACCGGCAAACATCTCAGGGGAACATTTGCAACCCTTTAGCACCATTTTTGAGTTAATTGGCAAAAGTCAGATTTTTCCTGAAATTGTGACCCCGGGGCTTAGCGATTTTTTCAAAAAAATATTTTTCTGTCAGTTAAGTTGTCGAGATGTAATTTCTTTTCCTGTGATAAAAAGCCTTCTGTTTCGACCGCCAAACATCTCAGGGGAACATTTTCAACCCTTTAGCACCATTTTTGAGTTAATTGGCAAAAGTCAGATTATTGATGGATTTGTGACCCCGGGGCTTAGGGATTTTTTCAAAAAAATATTTTTCTGCCGGTTAAGTTGTCGAGGTCTGATTTCTTGTCCTATGATAAAAAGCCTTCTGTTTCGACCGCCAAACACCTCAGGGGAGCATTTGCAACCCTTTGGCACCATTTTTGAGTGAATAGGCGAAAGTCAGATTTTTTATTGAATTGTGACCCCGGGTCTTAGGGATTTTTTCAAAAAAATATTTTTCCGCCGGTTTAGTTGTCAAGGTCTGATTTCTTGTCCTGTGATAAAAAGCCTTCTGTTTCCACCGCCAAACATATCAGGGGAGCATTTGCAACCCTTTGGCACCATTTTTGAGTGAATTGGCGAAAGTCAGATTTTTGATGGAATTGTGACCACGGGGCTTAGGGATTTTTTCAAAAAAATATTTTTCTGCCGGTTAAGTTGTCGAGGTCTGATTTCTTGTCCTGTGATAAAAAGCCTTCTGTTTCGACCGCCAAACACCTCAGGGGAGCATTTGCAACCCTTTGGCACCATTTTTGAGTGAATAGGCGAAAGTCAGATTTTTTATTGAATTGTGACCCCGGGTCTTAGGGATTTTTTCAAAAAAATATTTTTCCGCCGGTTAAGTTCTCAAGGTCTGATTTCTTGTCCTGTGATAAAAAGCCTTCTCTTTCGACCGCCAAACAAATCAGGGGAACATTTGCAACCCTTTGGCACCATTTTTAAGTGAATTTGCGAAAGTCAGATTTTTGATGGAATTGTGACCCCGGGGCTTAGGGATTTTTTCAAAAAAATATTTTTCTGCCGGTTAAGTTGTCGAGGTCTGATTTCTTGTCCTGTGATAAAAAGCCTTCTGTTTCTACCGCCAAACATCTCAGGGGAACATTTGCAACCCTTTAGCACCATTTTTGAGTTAATTGGCAAAAGTCAGATTTTTCCTTAAATTGTGACCCCGGGGCTTAGGGATTTTTTCAAAAAAATATTTTTCTGCCGGTTAAGTTGTCTAGGTCTGATTTCTTGTCCTGTGATAAAAAGCCTTCTGTTTTGACTGCCAAACATCTCAGGGGAGCATTTGCAACCCTTTGGCACCATTTTTAAGTGAATTGGCGAAAGTCAGATTTTTCCTGAAATTGTGACCCTGGGTCTTAGGGATTTTTTCAAAAAAATATTTTTCCGCCGGTTAAGTTGTCAAGGTCTGATTTCTTGTCCTGTGATAAAAAGCCTTCTGTTTCGACAGCCAAACCTCTCAGGGGAGCATTTGCAACCGTTTTGCACCATTTTTGAATTAATTGGCAAAAGTCGGATTTTTCCTGAAATTGTGACCCCCATGGCTTAAGGATTTTTTCAAAAAAATACTTTTCTGCCGGTTAAGTTGTCGAGGTCTGATTTCTTGTCCTGTGATTAAAAGCCTTCTGTTTCGACCGCCCAACCCCTCAGGGGAGCATTTGCAACTGTTTGGCACCATTTTTGAGTGAATTGGCGAAAGTCAGATTTTTGATTGATTTCTGACCCCGGGGTTTAGGGATTTTTTCAAAAAAATATTTTTCTGCCGGTCAAGTTGTCGAGGTCTGATTTCTTGTCCTGTGATAAAAAGCCTTCTGTTTCGACCGCCAAACATCTCAGGGGATCATTTGCAACCCTTTGGCAGCATTTTTGAGTTAATTGGCAAAAGTCAGATTTTTGATGGATTTGTGACCCCGGGGCTTAGGGATTTTTTCAAAAAAATATTTTTCTGCCGGTTAAGTTGTTGAGGTCTGATTTCTTGTCCTGTGATAAAAAGCCTTCTGTTTCGACCGCCAAACACCTCAGGGGAGCATTTGTAACCCTTTGGCACCATTTTTGAGTGAATAGGCGAAAGTCAGATTTTTTATTGAATTGTGACCCCGGGTCTTAGGGATTTTTTCAAAAAAATATTTTTCCGCCGGTTAAGTTGTCAAGGTCTGATTTCTTGTCCTGTGATAAAAAGCCTTCTGTTTCGACCGCCAAACAAATCAGGGGAACATTTGCAACCCTTTGGCACCATTTTTAAGTGAATTTGCGAAAGTCAGATTTTTGATGGAATTGTGACCCCGGGGCTTAGGGATTTTTTCAAAAAAATATTTTTCTGCCGGTTAAGTTCTCAAGGTCTGATTTCTTGTCCTGTGATAAAAAGCCTTCTGTTTCTACCGCCAAATATCTCAGGGGAACATTTGCAACCCTTTAGCACCATTTTTGAGTTAATTGGCAAAAGTCAGATTTTTCCTGAAATTGTGACCCCGGGGCTTAGGGATTTTTTCAAAAAAAATATTTTTCTGCCAGTTAAGTTGTCGAGATGTGATTTCTTGTCCTGTGATAAAAAGCCTTCTGTTTCTACCGCCAAACATCTCAGGGGAACATTTTCAACCCTTTAGCACCATTTTTGAGTTAATTGGCAAAAGTCAGATTTTTCCTTAAATTGTGACCCCGGGGCTTAGGGATTTTTTCAAAAAAATATTTTTCTGCCGGTTAAGTTGTCTAGGTCTGATTTCTTGTCCTGTGATAAAAAGCCTTCTGTTTTGACTGCCAAACATCTCAGGGGAGCATTTGCAACCCTTTGGCACCATTTTTAAGTGAATTGGCGAAAGTCAGATTTTTCCTGAAATTGTGACCCCGGGTCTTAGGGATTTTTTCAAAAAAATATTTTTCCGCCGGTTAAGTTGTCAAGGTCTGATTTCTTGTCCTGTGATAAAAAGCCTTCTGTTTCGACAGCCAAACCTCTCAGGGGAGCATTTGCAACCGTTTGGCACCATTTTTGAATTAATTGGCAAAAGTCGGATTTTTCCTGAAATTGTGACCCCCATGGCTTAAGGATTTTTTCAAAAAAATACTTTTCTGCCGGTTAAGTTGTCGAGGTCTGATTTCTTGTCCTGTGATTAAAAGCCTTCTGTTTCGACCGCCCAACCCCTCAGGGGAGCATTTGCAACTGTTTGGCACCATTTTTGAGTGAATTGGCGAAAGTCAGATTTTTGATTGATTTGTGACCCCGGGGTTTAGGGATTTTTTCAAAAAAATATTTTTCTGCCGGTCAAGTTGTCGAGGTCTGATTTCTTGTCCTGTGATAAAAAGCCTTCTGTTTCGACCGCCAAACATCTCAGGGGATCATTTGCAACCCTTTGGCAGCATTTTTGAGTGAATTAGCAAAAGTCAGATTTTTCCTTAAATTGTGACCCCGGGGCTTAAGGATTTTTTCAAAAAAATATTTTTCCGCCGGTTAAGTTGTCAAGGTCTGATTCCTTGTCCTGTAATAAAAAGCCTTCTGTTTCGACCACCAAATATCTCAGGGGATCATTTGCAACCCTTTGGCACCATTTTTGAGTGAATTTGCGAACGTCAGATTTTTGATGGAATTGTGACCCCAGGGCTTAGGGATTTTTTCAAAAAAATATTTTTCTGCCGGTTAAGTTGTCGAGGTCTGATTTCTTGTCCTGTGATAAAAAGCCTTCTGTTTCGACCGCCAAACATCTCAGGGGAACATTTGCAACCCTTTAGCACCATTTTTCAGTTAATTGGCAAAAGTCAGATTTTTCCTGAAATTGTGACCCCGGGGCTTACGGATTTTTTCAAAAAAATATTTTCCTGCCCTTCAAGTTGTCAAGGTCTGATTTCTTTTCCTGTGATTAAAAGCCTTCTGTTTCGACCGCCAAACCTCTCACGGGAGCATTTGTAACCCTTTGGCACCATTTTTGAGTGAATAGGCGAAAGTCAGATTTTTTATTGAATTGTGACCCCGGGTCTCAGGGATTTTTTCAAAAAAATACTTTTCCGCCGGTTAAGTTGTCAAGGTCTGATTTCTTGTCCTGTGATAAAAAGCCTTCTGTTTTGACCGCCAAACATCTCAGGGGAGCATTTGCAACCCTTTGGCACCATTTTTGAGTGAATTGGCGAAAGTCAGATTTTTGATGGATTTGTGACCCCGGGGCTTAGGGATTTTTTCAAAAAAATATTTTTCTGCCGGTCAAGTTGTCGAGGTCTGATTTCTTTTCCTGTGATAAAAAGCCTTCTGTTTCGACCGCCAAACCTCTCACGGGAGCATTTCAACCTTTTGGCACCATTTTTAAGTGAATTTGCCAAAGTCAGATTTTTGATGGAATTGTGACCCCGGGGCTTAGGGATTTTTTCAAAAAAATATTTTTCTGCCGGTTAAGTTGTTGATGTCTGATTTCTTGTCCTGTGATAAAAAGCCTTCTGTTTCGACCGCCAAACATCTCAGGGGATCATTTGCAACCCTTTGGCACCATTTTTGAGTGAATTGGCAAAAGTCAGATTTTTCCTTAAATTGTGGCCCCTGGGCTTAGGGATTTTTTCAAAAAAATATTTTTCTGCCAGTTAAGTTGTCGAGGTCTGATTTCTTTTCCTGTGATAAAAAGCCTTCTGTTTCGACCGCCAAACCTCTCACGGGAGCATTTGTAACCCTTTGGCACCATTTTTGAGTGAATAGGCGAAAGTCAGATTTTTTATTGAATTGTGACCCCGGGTCTCAGGGATTTTTTCAAAAAAATACTTTTCCGCCGGTTAAGTTGTCAAGGTCTGATTTCTTGTCCTGTGATAAAAAGCCTTCTGTTTTGACCGCCAAACATCTCAGGGGAGCATTTGCAACCCTTTGGCACCATTTTTGAGTGAATTGGCGAAAGTCAGATTTTTGATGGATTTGTGACCCCGGGGCTTAGGGATTTTTTCAAAAAAATATTTTTCTGCCGGTCAAGTTGTCGAGGTCTGATTTCTTTTCCTGTGATAAAAAGCCTTCTGTTTCGACCGCCAAACCTCTCACGGGAGCATTTCAACCTTTTGGCACCATTTTTAAGTGAATTTGCCAAAGTCAGATTTTTGATGGAATTGTGACCCCGGGGCTTAGGGATTTTTTCAAAAAAATATTTTTCTGCCGGTTAAGTTGTTGAGGTCTGATTTCTTGTCCTGTGATAAAAAGCCTTCTGTTTCGACCGCCAAACATCTCAGGGGATCATTTGCAACCCTTTGGCACCATTTTTGAGTGAATTGGCAAAAGTCAGATTTTTCCTTAAATTGTGGCCCCTGGGCTTAGGGATTTTTTCAAAAAAATATTTTTCTGCCAGTTAAGTTGTCGAGGTCTGATTTCTTTTCCTGTGATAAAAAGCCTTCTGTTTCGACCGCCAAACCTCTCACGGGAGCATTTGCAACCCTTTGGCACTATTTTTAAGTGAATTGGCGAAAGTCAGATTTTTCCTGAAATTGTGACCTAGGGGCTTAGGGATTTTTTCAAAAAAATATTTTTCTGCCAGTTAAGTTGTCGAGATGTGATTTCTTGTCCTGTGATAAAAAGCCTTCTGTTTCGACCGCCAAACATCTCAGGGGAACATTTTCAACCCTTTAGCACCATTTTTGAGTTAATTGGTAAAAGTCAGATTTTTGATGGATTTGTGACCCCGGGGCTTAGGGATTTTTTCAAAAAAATATTTTCCTGCTCTCAAGTTGTCAAGGTCTGATTTCTTGTCCTGTGATAAAAAGCCTTCTGTTTCGACAGCCAAACCTCTCAGGGGAGCATTTGCAACCGTTTGGCACCATTTTTGAATTAATTGGCAAAAGTCGGATTTTTCCTGAAATTGTGACCCCCATGGCTTAAGGATTTTTTCAATTCACAATTCCATCAAAAATCGGACGTTCGCAAATTCACTCAAAAATGGTGCCAAAGGGTTGCAAATGATCCCCTGAGATATTTGGTGGTCGAAACAGAAGGCTTTTTATTACAGGACAAGGAATCAGACCTTGACAACTTAACCGGCAGAAAAATGTTTTTTTGAAAAAATCCCTAAGCCCCGGGGTCACAATTTCAGGAAAAATCTGACTCTTGCCAATTAACTCAAAAATGGTGCTAAAGGGTTGAAAATGTTCCCCTGAGGTGTTTGGCAGTCGAAACAGAAGGCTTTTTATCACAGGACAAGAAATCAGACCTCGACAACTTAACCGGCGGAAAAATATTTTTTTGAAAAAATCCTTAAGCCCCGGGGTCACAATTTAAGGAAAAATCTGACTTTTGCCAATTCACTCAAAAATGCTGCCAAAGGGTTGCAAATGATCCCCTGAGATGTTTGGCGGTCGAAACAGAAGGCTTTTTATCACAGGACAAGAAATCAGACCTCGACAACTTGACCGGCAGAAAAATATTTTTTTAAAAAAAATCCCTAAACCCCGGGGTCACAAATCAATCAAAAATCTGACTTTCGCCAATTCACTCAAAAATGGTGCCAAACAGTTGCAAATGCTCCCCTGAGGGGTTGGGCGGTCGAAACAGAAGGCTTTTAATCACAGGACAAGAAATCAGACCTCGACAACTTAACCGGCAGAAAAGTATTTTTTTGAAAAAATCCTTAAGCCATGGGGGTCACAATTTCAGGAAAAATCCGACTTTTGCCAATTAATTCAAAAATGGTGCCAAACGGTTGCAAATGCTCCCCTGAGAGATTTGGCTGTCGAAACAGAAGGCTTTTTATCACAGGACAAGAAATCAGACCTTGACAACTTAACCGGCGGAAAAATATTTTTTTGAAAAAATCCCTAAGACCCGGGGTCACAATTTCAGGAAAAATCTGACTTTCGCCAATTCACTTAAAAATGGTGCCAAAGGGTTGCAAATGCTCCCCTGAGATGTTTGGCAGTCAAAACAGAAGGCTTTTTATCACAGGACAAGAAATCAGACCTAGACAACTTAACCGGCAGAAAAATATTTTTTTGAAAAAATCCCTAAGCCCCGGGGTCACAATTTAAGGAAAAATCTGACTTTTGCCAATTAACTCAAAAATGGTGCCAAAGGGTTGCAAATGCTCCCCTGATATGTTTGGCGGTGGAAACAGAAGGCTTTTTATCACAGGACAAGAAATCAGACCTTGACAACTTAACCGGCGGAAAAATATTTTTTTGAAAAAATCCCTAAGACCCGGGGTCACAATTCAATAAAAAATCTGACTTTCGCCTATTCACTCAAAAATGGTGCCAAAGGGTTGCAAATGCTCCCCTGAGGTGTTTGGCGGTCGAAACAGAAGGCTTTTTATCATAGGACAAGAAATCAGACCTCGACAACTTAACCGGCAGAAAAATATTTTTTTGAAAAAATCCCTAAGCCCCGGGGTCACAAATCCATCAATAAACTGACTTTTGCCAATTAACTCAAAAATGGTGCTAAAGGGTTGAAAATGTTCCCCTGAGATGTTTGGCGGTCGAAACAGAAGGCTTTTTATCACAGGAAAAGAAATTACATCTCGACAACTTAACTGACAGAAAAATATTTTTTTGAAAAAATCGCTAAGCCCCGGGGTCACAATTTCAGGAAAAATCTGACTTTTGCCAATTAACTCAAAAATGGTGCTAAAGGGTTGCAAATGTTCCCCTGAGATGTTTGTCGGTCGAAACAGAAGGCTTTTTATCACAGGAAAAGAAATCAGACCTTCACAATTTGACCAGCAGGAAAATATTTTTTTGAAAAAAACCCTAAGCCCCGGGGTCACAAATCCATCAAAAATCTGACTATCGCCAATTCACTCAAAAATGGTGCCAAAGGGTTGCAAATGCTCCCCTGAGATGTTTGGCGGTCAAAACAGAAGGCTTTTTATGATAGGACAAGAAATCAGACCTCAACAACTT
Organism: Podarcis gaigeae; assembly: GCF_964106915.1. Classification (NCBI taxonomy): domain Eukaryota; kingdom Metazoa; phylum Chordata; class Lepidosauria; order Squamata; family Lacertidae; genus Podarcis; species Podarcis gaigeae. The sequence goes on along the minus strand of NC_139677.1, from coordinate 13,673,593 downwards.
GACCGGCAGAAAAATATTTTTTTGAAAAAATCCCTAAGCCTCGGGGAAACAAATCCATCAAAAATCTGACTTTCGCCAATTCACTCTAAAATGGTGCCAAAGGGTTGCAAATGCTCCCCTGAGGTGTTTGGCGGTCGAAACAGAAGGCTTTTTATCACAGGAAAAGAAATCAGACCTCGACAACTTAACTGGCAGAAAAATATTTTTTTGAAAAAATCCCTAAGCCCCGGGGTCACAATTCAATAAAAAATCTGACTTTCGCCTATTCACTCAAAAATGGTGCCAAAGGGTTGCAAATGCTCCCCTGAGGTGTTTGGCGGTCGAAACAGAAGGCTTTTTATCATAGGACAAGAAATCAGACCTCGACAACTTAACCGGCAGAAAAATATTTTTTTGAAAAAATCCCTAAGCCCCGGGGTCACAAATCCATCAATAAACTGACTTTTGCCAATTAACTCAAAAATGGTGCTAAAGGGTTGAAAATGTTCCCCTGAGATGTTTGGCGGTCGAAACAGAAGGCTTTTTATCACAGGAAAAGAAATTACATCTCGACAACTTAACTGACAGAAAAATATTTTTTTGAAAAAATCGCTAAGCCCCGGGGTCACAATTTCAGGAAAAATCTGACTTTTGCCAATTAACTCAAAAATGGTGCTAAAGGGTTGCAAATGTTCCCCTGAGATGTTTGGCGGTCGAAACAAAAGGCTTTTTATCACAGGACAAGAAATCAGACCTTGACAACTTAACCGGCAGAAAAATATTTTTTTGAAAAAATCCCTAAGCCCCCGGGTCACAATTCCATCAAAAATCTGACTTTCGCAAATTCACTTAAAAATGGTGCCAAAGGGTTGCAAATGTTCCCCTGATTTGTTTGTCGGTCGAAACAGAAGGCTTTTTATCACAGGAAAAGAAATCAGACCTTCACAATTTGACCAGCAGGAAAATATTTTTTTGAAAAAAACCCTAAGCCCCGGGGTCACAAATCCATCAAAAATCTGACTTTCGCCAATTCACTCAAAAATGGTGCCAAAGGGTTGCAAATGCTCCCCTGAGATGTTTGGCGGTCAAAACAGAAGGCTTTTTATGATAGGACAAGAAATCAGACCTCAACAACTTGACCGGCAGAAAAATATTTTTTTGAAAAAATCCCTAAGCCTCGGGGAAACAAATCCATCAAAAATCTGACTTTCGCCAATTCACTCTAAAATGGTGCCAAACAGTTGCAAATGCTCCCCTGAGGGGTTGGGCGGTCGAAACAGAAGGCTTTTAATCACAGGACAAGAAATCAGACCTCGACAACTTAACCGGCAGAAAAATATTTTTTTGAAAAAATCCCTAAGCCCCGGGGTCACAATTCCATCAAAAATCTGACTTTTCGCAAATTTTTTCAAAAAAATATTTTTCTGCCGGTTAAATTGTCGAGGTCTGATTTCTTGTCCTGTGATAAAAAGCCTTCTGTTTCGACCGCCAAACATCTCAGGGGAACATTTGCAACCCTTTAGCACCATTTTTCAGTTAATTGGCAAAAGTCAGATTTTTCCTGAAATTGTGACCCCGGGGCTTACGGATTTTTTCAAAAAAATACTTTTCTGCCGGTTAAGTTGTCGAGGTCTGATTTCTTGTCCTGTGATTAAAAGCCTTCTGTTTCGACCGCCCAACCCCTCAGGGGAGCATTTGCAACTGTTTGGCACCATTTTTGAGTGAATTGGCGAAAGTCAGATTTTTGATGGATTTGTGACCCCGGGGCTTAGGGATTTTTTCAAAAAAATATTTTCCTGCCCTCAAGTTGTCAAGGTCTGATTTCTTGTCCTGTGATAAAAAGCCTTCTGTTTCGACAGCCAAACCTCTCAGGGGAGCATTTGCAACCGTTTGGCACCATTTTTGAATTAATTGGCAAAAGTCAGATTTTTCCTGAAATTGTGACCCCCATGGCTTAAGGATTTTTTCAAAAAAATACTTTTCTGCCGGTTAAGTTGTCGAGGTCTGATTTCTTGTCCTGTGATTAAAAGCCTTCTGTTTCGACCGCCCAACCCCTCAGGGGAGCATTTGCAACTGTTTGGCACCATTTTTGAGTGAATTGGCGAAAGTCAGATTTTTGATTGATTTGTGACCCCGGGGTTTAGGGATTTTTTCAAAAAAATATTTTTCTGCCGGTCAAGTTGTCGAGGTCTGATTTCTTGTCCTGTGATAAAAAGCCTTCTGTTTCGACTGCCAAACACCTCAGGGGAACATTTGGAACCCTTTAGCACCATTTTTGAGTTAATTGGCAAAAGTCAGATTTTTCCTTAAATTGTGGCCCCAGGGCTTAGGGATTTTTTCAAAAAAATATTTTTCCGCCGGTTAAGTTGTCAAGGTCTGATTTCTTGTCCTGTGATAAAAAGCCTTCTGTTTCCACCGCCAAACATATCAGGGGAGCATTTGCAACCCTTTGGCACCATTTTTGAGTGAATTGGCGAAAGTCAGATTTTTGATGGAATTGTGACCACGGGGCTTAGGGATTTTTTCAAAAAAATATTTTTCCGCCGGTTAAGTTGTCAAGGTCTGATTTCTTGTCCTGTGATAAAAAGCCTTCTGTTTCGACCGCCAAACAAATCAGGGGAACATTTGCAACCCTTTGGCACCATTTTTGAGTTAATTGGCAAAAGTCAGATTTTTCCTGAAATTGTGACCCCGGGGCTTAGGGATTTTTTCAAAAAAAATATTTTTCTGCCAGTTAAGTTGTCGAGATGTGATTTCTTGTCCTGTGATAAAAAGCCTTCTGTTTCTACCGCCAAACATCTCAGGGGAACATTTTCAACCCTTTAGCATCATTTTTGAGTTAATTGGCAAAAGTCAGATTTTTCCTTAAATTGTGACCCCGGGGCTTAGGGATTTTTTCAAAAAAATATTTTTCTGCCGGTTAAGTTGTCTAGGTCTGATTTCTTGTCCTGTGATAAAAAGCCTTCTGTTTTGACTGCCAAACATCTCAGGGGAGCATTTGCAACCCTTTGGCACCATTTTTAAGTGAATTGGCGAAAGTCAGATTTTTGATGGATTTGTGACCCCGGGGCTTAGGGATTTTTTCAAAAAAATATTTTCCTGCCCTCAAGTTGTCAAGGTCTGATTTCTTGTCCTGTGATAAAAAGCCTTCTGTTTCGACAGCCAAACCTCTCAGGGGAGCATTTCAACCGTTTGGCACCATTTTTGAATTAATTGGCAAAAGTCGGATTTTTCCTGAAATTGTGACCCCCATGGCTTAAGGATTTTTTCAAAAAAATACTTTTCTGCCGGTTAAGTTGTCGAGGTCTGATTTCTTGACCTGTGATTAAAAGCCTTCTGTTTCGACCGCCCAACCCCTCAGGGGAGCATTTGCAACTGTTTGGCACCATTTTTGAGTGAATTGGCGAAAGTCAGATTTTTGATTGATTTGTGACCCCGGGGTTTAGGAATTTTTTCAAAAAAGTATTTTTCTGCCGGTCAAGTTGTCGAGGTCTGATTTCTTGTCCTGTGATAAAAAGCCTTCTGTTTCGACCGGCAAACATCTCAGGGGATCATTTGCAACCCTTTGGCAGCATTTTTGAGTGAATTGGCAAAAGTCAGATTTTTCCTTAAATTGTGACCCCGGGGCTTAAGGATTTTTTCAAAAAAATATTTTTCCGCCGGTTAAGTTGTCGAGGTCTGATTTCTTGTCCTGTGATAAAAAGCCTTCTGTTTCGACTGCCAAACACCTCAGGGGAACATTTGCAACCCTTTAGCACCATTTTTGAGTTAATTGGCAAAAGTCAGATTTTTCCTGAAATTGTGACCCCGGGGCTTAGGGATTTTTTCAAAAAAACATTTTTCTGCCGGTTAAGTTGTCAAGGTCTGATTCCTTGTCCTGTAATAAAAAGCCTTCTGTTTCGACTACCAAATATCTCAGGGGATCATTTGCAACCCTTTGGCACCATTTTTGAGTGAATTTGCGAACCTCAGATTTTTGATGGAATTGTGACCCCGGGGCTTAGGGATTTTTTCAAAAAAATATTTTTCTGCCGGTTAAGTTGTCGAGGTCTGATTTCTTGTCCTGTGATAAAAAGCCTTCTGTTTCGACCGCCAAACATCTCAGGGGAACATTTGCAACCCTTTAGCACCATTTTTCAGTTAATTGGCAAAAGTCAGATTTTTCCTGAAATTGAGACCCCGGGGCTTACGGATTTTTTCAAAAAAATATTTTCCTGCCCTTCACGTTGTCAAGGTCTGATTTCTTTTCCTGTGATTAAAAGCCTTCTGTTTCGACCGCCAAACCTCTCACGGGAGCATTTGTAACCCTTTGGCACCATTTTTGAGTGAATAGGCGAAAGTCAGATTTTTTATTGAATTGTGACCCCGGGTCTCAGGGATTTTTTCAAAAAAATACTTTTCCGCCGGTTAAGTTGTCAAGGTCTGATTTCTTGTCCTGTGATAAAAAGCCTTCTGTTTCTACCGCCAAACATCTCAGGGGAACATTTTCAACCCTTTAGCACCATTTTTGAGTTAATTGGCAAAAGTCAGATTTTTCCTGAAATTGTGACCCCGGGGCTTAGGGATTTTTTCAAAAAAACATTTTTCTGCCGGTTAAGTTGTCAAGGTCTGATTCCTTGTCCTGTAATAAAAAGCCTTCTGTTTCGACTACCAAATATCTCAGGGGATCATTTGCAACCCTTTGGCACCATTTTTGAGTGAATTTGCGAACGTCAGATTTTTGATGGAATTGTGACCCCGGGGCTTAGGGATTTTTTCTAAAAAATATTTTTCTGCCGGTTAAGTTGTCGAGGTCTGATTTCTTGTCCTGTGATAAAAAGCCTTCTGTTTCGACCGCCAAACATCTCAGGGGAACATTTGCAACCCTTTAGCACCATTTTTCAGTTAATTGGCAAAAGTCAGATTTTTCCTGAAATTGTGACCCCGGGGCTTACGGATTTTTTCAAAAAAATATTTTCCTGCCCTTCACGTTGTCAAGGTCTGATTTCTTTTCCTGTGATTAAAAGCCTTCTGTTTCGACCGCCAAACCTCTCACGGGAGCATTTGTAACCCTTTGGCACCATTTTTGAGTGAATAGGCGAAAGTCAGATTTTTTATTGAATTGTGACCCCGGGTCTCAGGGATTTTTTCAAAAAAATACTTTTCCGCCGGTTAAGTTGTCAAGGTCTGATTTCTTGTCCTGTGATAAAAAGCCTTCTGTTTCGACCGCCGAACATCTCAGGGGAGCATATGCAACCCTTTGGCACCATTTTTGAGTGAATTGGCGAAAGTCAGATTTTTGATGGATTTGTGACCCCGGGGCTTAGGGATTTTTTCAAAAAAATATTTTTCTGCCGGTCAAGTTGTCGAGGTCTGATTTCTTGTCCTGTGATAAAAAGCCTTCTGTTTCGACTGCCAAACATCTCAGGGGATCATTTGCAACCCTTTGGCAGCATTTTTGAGTGAATTGGCAAAAGTCAGATTTTTCCTTAAATTGCGACCCCGGGGCTTAAGGATTTTTTCAAAAAAATATTTTTCCGCCGGTTAAGTTGTCGAGGTCTGATTTCTTGTCCTGTGATAAAAAGCCTTCTGTTTCGACTGCCAAACACCTCAGGGGAACATTTGCAACCCTTTAGCACCATTTTTGAGTTAATTGGCAAAAGTCAGATTTTTCCTGAAATTGTGACCCCGGGGCTTAGGGATTTTTTCAAAAAAACATTTTTCTGCCGGTTAAGTTGTCAAGGTCTGATTCCTTGTCCTGTAATAAAAAGCCTTCTGTTTCGACCACCAAATATCTCAGGGGATCATTTGCAACCCTTTGGCACCATTTTTGAGTGAATTTGCGAACGTCAGATTTTTGATGGAATTGTGACCCCGGGGCTTAGGGATTTTTTCAAAAAAATATTTTTCTGCCGGTTAAGTTGTCGAGGTCTGATTTCTTGTCCTGTGATAAAAAGCCTTCTGTTTCGACCGCCAAACATCTCAGGGGAACATTTGCAACCCTTTAGCACCATTTTTCAGTTAATTGGCAAAAGTCAGATTTTTCCTGAAATTGTGACCCCGGGGCTTACGGATTTTTTCAAAAAAATATTTTCCTGCCCTTCACGTTGTCAAGGTCTGATTTCTTTTCCTGTGATTAAAAGCCTTCTGTTTCGACCGCCAAACCTCTCACGGGAGCATTTGTAACCCTTTGGCACCATTTTTGAGTGAATAGGCGAAAGTCAGATTTTTTATTGAATTGTGACCCCGGGTCTCAGGGATTTTTTCAAAAAAATACTTTTCCGCCGGTTAAGTTGTCAAGGTCTGATTTCTTGTCCTGTGATAAAAAGCCTTCTGTTTCGACCGCCGAACATCTCAGGGGAGCATATGCAACCCTTTGGCACCATTTTTGAGTGAATTGGCGAAAGTCAGATTTTTGATGGATTTGTGACCCCGGGGCTTAGGGATTTTTTCAAAAAAATATTTTTCTGCCGGTCAAGTTGTCGAGGTCTGATTTCTTTTCCTGTGATAAAAAGCCTTCTGTTTCGACCGCCAAACCTCTCACGGGAGCATTTCAACCTTTTGGCACCATTTTTAAGTGAATTTGCCAAAGTCAGATTTTTGATGGAATTGTGACCCCGGGGCTTAGGGATTTTTTCAAAAAAATATTTTTCTGCCGGTTAAGTTGTTGAGGTCTGATTTCTTGTCCTGTGATAAAAAGCCTTCTGTTTCGACCGCCAAACATCTCAGGGGATCATTTGCAACCCTTTAGCACCATTTTTGAGTGAATTGGCAAAAGTCAGATTTTTCCTTAAATTGTGGCCCCTGGGCTTAGGGATTTTTTCAAAAAAATATTTTTCTGCCGGTTAAGTTGTCGAGGTCTGATTTCTTTTCCTGTGATAAAAAGCCTTCTGTTTCGACCGCCAAACCTCTCACGGGAGCATTTGCAACCCTTTGGCACTATTTTTAAGTGAATTGGCGAAAGTCAGATTTTTCCTGAAATTGTGACCTAGGGGCTTAGGGATTTTTTCAAAAAAATATTTTTCTGCCAGTTAAGTTGTCGAGATGTGATTTCTTGTCCTGTGATAAAAAGCCTTCTGTTTCGACCGCCAAACATCTCAGGGGAACATTTTCAACCCTTTAGCACCATTTTTGAGTTAATTGGTAAAAGTCAGATTTTTGATGGATTTGTGACCCCGGGGCTTAGGGATTTTTTCAAAAAAATATTTTCCTGCCCTCAAGTTGTCGAGGTCTGATTTCTTTTCCTGTGATAAAAAGCCTTCTGTTTCGACCGCCAAACCTCTCACGGGAGCATTTCAACCTTTTGGCACCATTTTTAAGTGAATTTGCCAAAGTCAGATTTTTGATGGAATTGTGACCCCGGGGCTTAGGGTTTTTTTCAAAAAAATATTTTCCTGCCGGTCAAGTTGTCGAGGTCTGATTTCTTTTCCTGTGATAAAACGCCTTCTGTTTCGACCGCCAAACCTCTCACGGGAGCATTTCAACCTTTTGGCACCATTTTTAAGTGAATTTGCCAAAGTCAGATTTTTGATGGAATTGTGACCCCGGGGCTTAGGGATTTTTTCAAAAAAATATTTTTCCGCCGGATAAGTTGTCGAGGTCTGATTTCTTGTCCTGTGATAAAAAGCCTTCTGTTTCGACTGCCAAACATCTCAGGGGAACATTTGCAACCCTTTAGCACCATTTTTGAGTTAATTGGCAAAAGTCAGATTTTTCCTGAAATTGTGACCCCGGGGCTTAGGGATTTTTTCAAAAAAACATTTTTCTGCCGGTTAAGTTGTCAAGGTCTGATTTCTTGTCCTGTGATAAAAAGCCTTCTGTTTCGACCACCAAACATCTCAGGGGATCATTTGCAACCCTTTGGCACCATTTTTGAGTGAATTGGCAAAAGTCAGATTTTTGATGGATTTGTGACCCCGGGGCTTAGGGTTTTTTTCAAAAAAATATTTTCCTGCCGGTCAAGTTGTCGAGGTCTGATTTCTTTTCCTGTGATAAAAAGCCTTCTGTTTCGACCGCCAAACCTCTCACGGGAGCATTTGCAACCCTTTTGCACCATGTTTGAGTGAATTGGCAAAAGTCAGATTTTTCCTTAAATTGTGACCCCGGGGCTTAGGGATTTTTTCAAAAAAATATTTTTCTGCCGGTCAAGTTGTCGAGGTCTGATTTCTTGTCCTGTGATAAAAAGCCTTCTGTTTCGACTGCCAAACATCTCAGGGGATCATTTGCAACCCTTTGGCAGCATTTTTGAGTGAATTGGCAAAAGTCAGATTTTTCCTTAAATTGCGACCCCGGGGCTTAAGGATTTTTTCAAAAAAATATTTTTCCGCCGGTTAAGTTGTCGAGGTCTGATTTCTTGTCCTGTGATAAAAAGCCTTCTGTTTCGACTGCCAAACACCTCAGGGGAACATTTGCAACCCTTTAGCACCATTTTTGAGTTAATTGGCAAAAGTCAGATTTTTCCTGAAATTGTGACCCCGGGGCTTAGGGATTTTTTCAAAAAAACATTTTTCTGCCGGTTAAGTTGTCAAGGTCTGATTCCTTGTCCTGTAATAAAAAGCCTTCTGTTTCGACCACCAAATATCTCAGGGGATCATTTGCAACCCTTTGGCACCATTTTTGAGTGAATTTGCGAACGTCAGATTTTTGATGGAATTGTGACCCCGGGGCTTAGGGATTTTTTCAAAAAAATATTTTTCTGCCGGTTAAGTTGTCGAGGTCTAATTTCTTGTCCTGTGATAAAAAGCCTTCTGTTTCGACCGCCAAACATCTCAGGGGAACATTTGCAACCCTTTAGCACCATTTTTCAGTTAATTGGCAAAAGTCAGATTTTTCCTGAAATTGTGACCCCGGGGCTTACGGATTTTTTCAAAAAAATATTTTCCTGCCCTTCAAGTTGTCAAGGTCTGATTTCTTTTCCTGTGATTAAAAGCCTTCTGTTTCGACCGCCAAACCTCTCACGGGAGCATTTGTAACCCTTTGGCACCATTTTTGAGTGAATAGGCGAAAGTCAGATTTTTTATTGAATTGTGACCCCGGGTCTCAGGGATTTTTTCAAAAAAATACTTTTCCGCCGTTTAAGTTGTCAAGGTCTGATTTCTTGTCCTGTGATAAAAAGCCTTCTGTTTCGACCGCCAAACATCTCAGGGGAGCATTTGCAACCCTTTGGCACCATTTTTGAGTGAATTGGCGAAAGTCAGATTTTTGATGGATTTGTGATCCCGGGGCTTAGGGATTTTTTCAAAAAAATATTTTTCTGCCGGTCAAGTTGTCGAGGTCTGATTTCTTTTCCTGTGATAAAAAGCCTTCTGTTTCGACCGCCAAACCTCTCACGGGAGCGTTTCAACCTTTTGGCACCATTTTTAAGTGAATTTGCCAAAGTCAGATTTTTGATGGAATTGTGACCCCGGGGCTTAGGGATTTTTTCAAAAAAATATTTTTCTGCCGGTTAAGTTGTTGAGGTCTGATTTCTTGTCCTGTGATAAAAAGCCTTCTGTTTCGACCGCCAAACATCTCAGGGGATCATTTGCAACCCTTTGGCACCATTTTTGAGTGAATTGGCAAAAGTCAGATTTTTCCTTAAATTGTGGCCCCTGGGCTTAGGGATTTTTTCAAAAAAATATTTTTCTGCCGGTTAAGTTGTCGAGGTCTGATTTCTTTTCCTGTGATAAAAAGCCTTCTGTTTCGACCGCCAAACCTCTCACGGGAGCATTTGCAACCCTTTGGCACTATTTTTAAGTGAATTGGCGAAAGTCAGATTTTTCCTGAAATTGTGACCTAGGGGCTTAGGGATTTTTTCAAAAAAATATTTTTCTGCCAGTTAAGTTGTCGAGATGTGATTTCTTGTCCTGTGATAAAAAGCCTTCTGTTTCGACCGCCAAACATCTCAGGGGAACATTTTCAACCCTTTAGCACCATTTTTGAGTTAATTGGTAAAAGTCAGATTTTTGATGGATTTGTGACCCCGGGGCTTAGGGATTTTTTCAAAAAAATATTTTCCAGCCCTCAAGTTGTCGAGGTCTGATTTCTTTTCCTGTGATTAAAAGCCTTCTGTTTCGACCGCCAAACATCTCAGGGGAGCATTTGCAACCCTTTGGCACCATTTTTGAGTGAATTGGCGAAAGTCAGATTTTTGATGGATTTGTGACCCCGGGGCTTAGGGTTTTTTTCAAAAAAATATTTTCCTGCCAGTCAAGTTGTCGAGGTCTGATTTCTTTTCCTGTGATAAAAAGGCTTCTGTTTCGACCGCCAAACCTCTCACGGGAGCATTTCAACCTTTTGGCACCATTTTTAAGTGAATTTGCCAAAGTCAGATTTTTGATGGAATTGTGACCCCGGGGCTTAGGGATTTTTTCAAAAAAATATTTTTCCGCCGGATAAGTTGTCGAGGTCTGATTTCTTGTCCTGTGATAAAAAGCCTTCTGTTTCGACTGCCAAACATCTCAGGGGAACATTTGCAACCCTTTAGCACCATTTTTGAGTTAATTGGCAAAAGTCAGATTTTTCCTGAAATTGTGACCCCGGGGCTTAGGGATTTTTTCAAAAAAACATTTTTCTGCCGGTTAAGTTGTCAAGGTCTGATTTCTTGTCCTGTGATAAAAAGCCTTCTGTTTCGACCACCAAACATCTCAGGGGATCATTTGCAACCCTTTGGCACCATTTTTGAGTGAATTGGCAAAAGTCAGATTTTTGATGGATTTGTGACCCCGGGGCTTAGGGTTTTTTTCAAAAAAATATTTTCCTGCCCTCAAGTTGTCGAGGTCTGATTTCTTTTCCTGTGATTAAAAGCCTTCTGTTTCGACTGCCAAACATCTCAGGGGATCATTTGCAACCCTTTGGCAGCATTTTTGAGTGAATTGGCAAAAGTCAGATTTTTCCTTAAATTGCGACCCCGGGGCTTAAGGATTTTTTCAAAAAAATATTTTTCCGCCGGTTAAGTTGTCGAGGTCTGATTTCTTGTCCTGTGATAAAAAGCCTTCTGTTTCGACTGCCAAACACCTCAGGGGAACATTTGCAACCCTTTAGCACCATTTTTGAGTTAATTGGCAAAAGTCAGATTTTTCCTGAAATTGTGACCCCGGGGCTTAGGGATTTTTTCAAAAAAACATTTTTCTGCCGGTTAAGTTGTCAAGGTCTGATTCCTTGTCCTGTAATAAAAAGCCTTCTGTTTCGACCACCAAATATCTCAGGGGATCATTTGCAACCCTTTGGCACCATTTTTGAGTGAATTTGCGAACGTCAGATTTTTGATGGAATTGTGACCCCGGGGCTTAGGGATTTTTTCAAAAAAATATTTTTCTGCCGGTTAAGTTGTCGAGGTCTGATTTCTTGTCCTGTGATAAAAAGCCTTCTGTTTCGACCGCCAAACATCTCAGGGGAACATTTGCAACCCTTTAGCACCATTTTTCAGTTAATTGGCAAAAGTCAGATTTTTCCTGAAATTGTGACCCCGGGGCTTACGGATTTTTTCAAAAAAATATTTTCCTGCCCTTCAAGTTGTCAAGGTCTGATTTCTTTTCCTGTGATTAAAAGCCTTCTGTTTCGACCGCCAAACCTCTCATGGGAGCATTTGTAACCCTTTGGCACCATTTTTGAGTGAATAGGCGAAAGTCAGATTTTTTATTGAATTGTGACCCCGGGTCTCAGGGATTTTTTCAAAAAAATACTTTTCCGCCGTTTAAGTTGTCAAGGTCTGATTTCTTGTCCTGTGATAAAAAGCCTTCTGTTTCGACCGCCAAACATCTCAGGGGAGCATTTGCAACCCTTTGGCACCATTTTTGAGTGAATTGGCGAAAGTCAGATTTTTGATGGATTTGTGACCCCGGGGCTTAGGGATTTTTTCAAAAAAATATTTTTCTGCCGGTCAAGTTGTCGAGGTCTGATTTCTTTTCCTGTGATAAAAAGCCTTCTGTTTCGACCGCCAAACCTCTCACGGGAGCATTTCAACCTTTTGGCACCATTTTTAAGTGAATTTGCCAAAGTCCGATTTTTGATGGAATTGTGACCCCGGGGCTTAGGGATTTTTTCAAAAAAATATTTTTCTGCCGGTTAAGTTGTTGAGGTCTGATTTCTTGTCCTGTGATAAAAAGCCTTCTGTTTCGACCGCCAAACATCTCAGGGGATCATTTGCAACCCTTTGGCACCATTTTTGAGTGAATTGGCAAAAGTCAGATTTTTCCTTAAATTGTGGCCCCTGGGCTTAGGGATTTTTTCAAAAAAATATTTTTCTGCCGGTTAAGTTGTCGAGGTCTGATTTCTTTTCCTGTGATAAAAAGCCTTCTGTTTCGACCGCCAAACCTCTCACCGGAGCATTTGCAACCCTTTGGCACTATTTTTAAGTGAATTGGCGAAAGTCAGATTTTTCCTGAAATTGTGACCTAGGGGCTTAGGGATTTTTTCAAAAAAATATTTTTCTGCCAGTTAAGTTGTCGAGATGTGATTTCTTGTCCTGTGATAAAAAGCCTTCTGTTTCGACCGCCAAACATCTCAGGGGAACATTTTCAACCCTTTAGCACCATTTTTGAGTTAATTGGTAAAAGTCAGATTTTTGATGGATTTGTGACCCCGGGGCTTAGGGATTTTTTCAAAAAAATATTTTCCTGCCCTCAAGTTGTCGAGGTCTGATTTCTTTTCCTGTGATTAAAAGCCTTCTGTTTCGACCGCCAAACATCTCAGGGGAGCATTTGCAACCCTTTGGCACCATTTTTGAGTGAATTGGCGAAAGTCAGATTTTTGATGGATTTGTGACCCCGGGGCTTAGGGTTTTTTTCAAAAAAATATTTTCCTGCCGGTCAAGTTGTCGAGGTCTGATTTCTTTTCCTGTGATAAAAAGCCTTCTGTTTCGACAGCCAAACCTCTCACGGGACCATTTGCAACCCTTTGGCACCATTTCTAAGTGAATAGGTGAAAGTCAGATTTTTGATGGAATTGTGACCCCGGGGCTTAGGGTTTTTTTCAAAAAAATATTTTCCTGCCCTTCAAGTTGTCGAGGTCTGATTTCTTGTCCTGTGATAAAAAGCCTTCTGTTTCGACCGCCAAACATCTCAGGGGAGCATTTGCAACCCTTTGGCACCATTTTTGAGTGAATAGGCGAAAGTCAGATTTTTTATTGAATTGTGACCCCGGGTCTTAGGGATTTTTTCAAAAAAATATTTTTCCGCCGGTTAAGTTGTCAAGGTCTGATTTCTTGTCCTGTGATAAAAAGCCTTCTGTTTCGACCGCCAAACAAATCAGCGGAACATTTGCAACCCTTTGGCACCATTTTTAAGTGAATTTGCGAAAGTCAGATTTTTTATTGAATTGTGACCCCGGGTCTTAGGGATTTTTTCAAAAAAATATTTTTCTGCCGGTTAAGTTGCCGAGGTCTGATTTCTTGTCCTGTGATAAAAAGCCTTCTGTTTCGACCGCCAAACATCTCAGGGGAGCATTTGCAACCCATTGGCACCATTTTTGAGTGAATTGGCGAAAGTCAGATTTTTGATGGATTTGTGACCCCGGGGCTTAGGGTTTGTTTCAAAAAAATATTTTCCTGCTGGTCAAGTTGTCAAGGTCTGATTTCTTTTCCTGTGATAAAAAGCCTTCTGTTTCGACCGACAAACAAATCAGGGGAACATTTGCAACCCTTTGGCACCATTTTTAAGTGAATTTGCGAAAGTCAGATTTTTGATGGAATTGTGACCCCGGGGCTTAGGGATTTTTTCAAAAAAATATTTTTCTGCCGGTTAAGTTGTCAAGGTCTGATTTCTTGTCCTGTGATAAAAAGCCTTCTGTTTCGACCACCAAACATCTCAGGGGAACATTTGCAACCCTTTAGCACCATTTTTAAGTGAATTTGCGAAAGTCAGATTTTTGATGGAATTGTGACCCCGGGGCTTAGGGATTTTTTCAAAAAAATATTTTTCTGCCGGTTAAGTTGTCGAGGTCTGATTTCTTGTCCTGTGATAAAAAGCCTTCTGTTTCTACCGCCAAACATCTCAGGGGAACATTTGCAACCCTTTAGCACCGTTTTTGAGTTAATTGGCAAAAGTCAGATTTTTCCTGAAATTGTGACCCCGGCGCTTAGGGATTTTTTCAAAAAAATATTTTTCTGCCAGTTAAGTTGTCGAGATGTGATTTCTTGTCCTGTGATAAAAAGCCTTCTGTTTCGACCGCCAAACATCTCAGGGGAACATTTTCAACACTTTAGCACCATTTTGGTGTGAATTGGCAAAAGTCAGATTTTTGATGGATTTGTGACCCCGGGGCTTAGGGATTTTTTCAAAAAAATATTTTTCCGCCGGTTAAGTTGTCAAGGTCTGATTTCTTGTCCTGTGATAAAAAGCCTTCTGTTTCGACCGCCAAACAAATCAGCGGAACATTTGCAACCCTTTGGCACCATTTTTAAGTGAATTTGCGAAAGTCAGATTTTTGATGGAATTGTGACCCCGGGGCTTAGGGATTTTTTCAAAAAAATATTTTTCTGCCAGTTAAGTTGTCGAGTTCTGATTTCTTGTCCTGTGATAAAAAGCCTTCTGTTTCGACCGCCAAACATCTCAGGGGAACATTTTCAACCCTTTAGCACCATTTTTGAGTTAATCGGCAAAAGTCAGATTTTTGATGGATTTGTGACCCCGGGGCTTAGGGATTTTTTCAAAAAAATATTTTCCTGCCCTTCAAATTGTCGAGGTCTGATTTCTTGTCCTGTGATTAAAAGCCTTCTGTTTCGACCGCCAAACAAATCAGGGGAACATTTGCAACCCTTTGGCACCATTTTTAAGTGAATTTGCGAAAGTCAGATTTTTGATGGAATTGTGACCCCGGGGCTTAGGGATTTTTTCAAAAAAATATTTTTCTGCCGGTTAAGTTGTCGAGGTCTGATTTCTTGTCCTATGATAAAAAGCCTTCTGTTTCTACCGCCAAACATCTCAGGGGAACATTTGCAACCCTTTAGCACCGTTTTTGAGTTAATTGGCAAAAGTCAGATTTTTCCTGAAATTCTGACCCCGGGGCTTAGGGATTTTTTCAAAAAAATATTTTTCTGCCAGTTAAGTTGTCGAGATGTGATTTCTTGTCCTGTGATAAAAAGCCTTCTGTTTCTACCGCCAAACATCTCAGGGGAACATTTTCAACCCTTTAGCACCATTTTTGAGTTAATTGGCAAAAGTCAGATTTTTCCTTAAATTGTGACCCCGGGGCTTAGGGATTTTTTCAAAAAAATATTTTTCTGCCGGTTAAGTTGTTGAGGTCTGATTTCTTGTCCTGTGATAAAAAGCCTTCTGTTTCGACTGCCAAACACCTCAGGGGAGCATTTGCAACCCTTTGGCACCATTTTTGAGTGAATAGGCGAAAGTCAGATTTTTTATTGAATTGTGACCCCGGGTCTTAGGGATTTTTTCAAAAAAATATTTTTCCGCCGGTTAAGTTGTCAAGGTCTGATTTCTTGTCCTGTGATAAAAAGCCTTCTGTTTCGACCGCCAAACAAATCAGGGGAACATTTGCAACCCTTTGGCACCATTTTTAAGTGAATTTGCGAAAGTCAGATTTTTGATGGAATTGTGATCCGGGGGCTTAGGGATTTTTTCAAAAAAATATTTTTCTGCCGGTTAAGTTGTCGAGGTCTGATTTCTTGTCCTGTGATAAAAAGCCTTCTGTTTCGACCGCCAAACATCTCAGGGGAACATTTTCAACCCTTTAGCACCATTTTTGAGTTAATTGGTAAAAGTCAGATTTTTGATGGATTTGTGACCCCGGGGCTTAGGGATTTTTTCAAAAAAATATTTTCCTGCCCTCAAGTTGTCGAGGTCTGATTTCTTTTCCTGTGATTAAAAGCCTTCTGTTTCGACCGCCAAACATCTCAGGGGAGCATTTGCAACCCTTTGGCACCATTTTTGAGTGAATTGGCGAAAGTCAGATTTTTGATGGATTTGTGACCCCGGGGCTTAGGGTTTTTTTCAAAAAAATATTTTCCTGCCGGTCAAGTTGTCGAGGTCTGATTTCTTTTCCTGTGATAAAAAGCCTTCTGTTTCGACAGCCAAACCTCTCACGGGACCATTTGCAACCCTTTGGCACCATTTCTAAGTGAATAGGTGAAAGTCAGATTTTTGATGGAATTGTGACCCCGGGGCTTAGGGTTTTTTTCAAAAAAATATTTTCCTGCCCTTCAAGTTGTCGAGGTCTGATTTCTTGTCCTGTGATAAAAAGCCTTCTGTTTCGACCGCCAAACATCTCAGGGGAGCATTTGCAACCCTTTGGCACCATTTTTGAGTGAATAGGCGAAAGTCAGATTTTTTATTGAATTGTGACCCCGGGTCTTAGGGATTTTTTCAAAAAAATATTTTTCCGCCGGTTAAGTTGTCAAGGTCTGATTTCTTGTCCTGTGATAAAAAGCCTTCTGTTTCGACCGCCAAACAAATCAGCGGAACATTTGCAACCCTTTGGCACCATTTTTAAGTGAATTTGCGAAAGTCAGATTTTTTATTGAATTGTGACCCCGGGTCTTAGGGATTTTTTCAAAAAAATATTTTTCTGCCGGTTAAGTTGCCGAGGTCTGATTTCTTGTCCTGTGATAAAAAGCCTTCTGTTTCGACCGCCAAACATCTCAGGGGAGCATTTGCAACCCATTGGCACCATTTTTGAGTGAATTGGCGAAAGTCAGATTTTTGATGGATTTGTGACCCCGGGGCTTAGGGTTTGTTTCAAAAAAATATTTTCCTGCTGGTCAAGTTGTCAAGGTCTGATTTCTTTTCCTGTGATAAAAAGCCTTCTGTTTCGACCGACAAACAAATCAGGGGAACATTTGCAACCCTTTGGCACCATTTTTAAGTGAATTTGCGAAAGTCAGATTTTTGATGGAATTGTGACCCCGGGGCTTAGGGATTTTTTCAAAAAAATATTTTTCTGCCGGTTAAGTTGTCAAGGTCTGATTTCTTGTCCTGTGATAAAAAGCCTTCTGTTTCGACCACCAAACATCTCAGGGGAACATTTGCAACCCTTTAGCACCATTTTTAAGTGAATTTGCGAAAGTCAGATTTTTGATGGAATTGTGACCCCGGGGCTTAGGGATTTTTTCAAAAAAATATTTTTCTGCCGGTTAAGTTGTCGAGGTCTGATTTCTTGTCCTGTGATAAAAAGCCTTCTGTTTCTACCGCCAAACATCTCAGGGGAACATTTGCAACCCTTTAGCACCGTTTTTGAGTTAATTGGCAAAAGTCAGATTTTTCCTGAAATTGTGACCCCGGCGCTTAGGGATTTTTTCAAAAAAATATTTTTCTGCCAGTTAAGTTGTCGAGATGTGATTTCTTGTCCTGTGATAAAAAGCCTTCTGTTTCGACCGCCAAACATCTCAGGGGAACATTTTCAACACTTTAGCACCATTTTGGTGTGAATTGGCAAAAGTCAGATTTTTGATGGATTTGTGACCCCGGGGCTTAGGGATTTTTTCAAAAAAATATTTTTCCGCCGGTTAAGTTGTCAAGGTCTGATTTCTTGTCCTGTGATAAAAAGCCTTCTGTTTCGACCGCCAAACA
This sequence comes from Podarcis gaigeae, assembly GCF_964106915.1. Taxonomy (NCBI): domain Eukaryota; kingdom Metazoa; phylum Chordata; class Lepidosauria; order Squamata; family Lacertidae; genus Podarcis; species Podarcis gaigeae. The sequence continues at coordinate 13,656,134 of NC_139677.1, read as the reverse complement.
AATCAGCGGAACATTTGCAACCCTTTGGCACCATTTTTAAGTGAATTTGCGAAAGTCAGATTTTTGATGGAATTGTGACCCCGGGGCTTAGGGATTTTTTCAAAAAAATATTTTTCTGCCAGTTAAGTTGTCGAGTTCTGATTTCTTGTCCTGTGATAAAAAGCCTTCTGTTTCGACCGCCAAACATCTCAGGGGAACATTTTCAACCCTTTAGCACCATTTTTGAGTTAATCGGCAAAAGTCAGATTTTTGATGGATTTGTGACCCCGGGGCTTAGGGATTTTTTCAAAAAAATATTTTCCTGCCCTTCAAATTGTCGAGGTCTGATTTCTTGTCCTGTGATTAAAAGCCTTCTGTTTCGACCGCCAAACAAATCAGGGGAACATTTGCAACCCTTTGGCACCATTTTTAAGTGAATTTGCGAAAGTCAGATTTTTGATGGAATTGTGACCCCGGGGCTTAGGGATTTTTTCAAAAAAATATTTTTCTGCCGGTTAAGTTGTCGAGGTCTGATTTCTTGTCCTATGATAAAAAGCCTTCTGTTTCTACCGCCAAACATCTCAGGGGAACATTTGCAACCCTTTAGCACCGTTTTTGAGTTAATTGGCAAAAGTCAGATTTTTCCTGAAATTCTGACCCCGGGGCTTAGGGATTTTTTCAAAAAAATATTTTTCTGCCAGTTAAGTTGTCGAGATGTGATTTCTTGTCCTGTGATAAAAAGCCTTCTGTTTCTACCGCCAAACATCTCAGGGGAACATTTTCAACCCTTTAGCACCATTTTTGAGTTAATTGGCAAAAGTCAGATTTTTCCTTAAATTGTGACCCCGGGGCTTAGGGATTTTTTCAAAAAAATATTTTTCTGCCGGTTAAGTTGTTGAGGTCTGATTTCTTGTCCTGTGATAAAAAGCCTTCTGTTTCGACTGCCAAACACCTCAGGGGAGCATTTGCAACCCTTTGGCACCATTTTTGAGTGAATAGGCGAAAGTCAGATTTTTTATTGAATTGTGACCCCGGGTCTTAGGGATTTTTTCAAAAAAATATTTTTCCGCCGGTTAAGTTGTCAAGGTCTGATTTCTTGTCCTGTGATAAAAAGCCTTCTGTTTCGACCGCCAAACAAATCAGGGGAACATTTGCAACCCTTTGGCACCATTTTTAAGTGAATTTGCGAAAGTCAGATTTTTGATGGAATTGTGATCCGGGGGCTTAGGGATTTTTTCAAAAAAATATTTTTCTGCCGGTTAAGTTGTCGAGGTCTGATTTCTTGTCCTGTGATAAAAAGCCTTTTGTTTCGACCGCCAAACATCTCAGGGGAACATTTGCAACCCTTTAGCACCGTTTTTGAGTTAATTGGCAAAATCAGATTTTTTCCTGAAATTGTGACCCCGGGGCTTAGGGATTTTTTCAAAAAAATATTTTTCTGCCAGTTAAGTTGTCGAGATGTGATTTCTTGTCCTGTGATAAAAAGCCTTCTCTTTCGACCGCCAAACATCTGAGGGGAACATTTTCAACCCTTTAGCACCATTTTTGAGTTAATTGGCAAAAGTCAGATTTTTGATGCATTTGTGACCCCGGGGCTTAGGGATTTTTTCAAAAAAATATTTTTCTGCCGGTTAAGTTGTCGAGGTCTGATTTCTTGTCCTATGATAAAAAGCCTTCTGTTTCTACCGCCAAACATCTCAGGGGAACATTTGCAACCCTTTAGCACCGTTTTTGAGTTAATTGGCAAAAGTCAGATTTTTCCTGAAATTGTGACCCCGGGGCTTAGGGATTTTTTCAAAAAAATATTTTTCTGCCAGTTAAGTTGTCGAGATGTGATTTCTTGTCCTGTGATAAAAAGCCTTCTGTTTCTACCGCCAAACATCTCAGGGGAACATTTTCAACCCTTTAGCACCATTTTTGAGTTAATTGGCAAAAGTCAGATTTTTCCTTAAATTGTGACCCCGGGGCTTAGGGATTTTTTCAAAAAAATATTTTTCTGCCGGTTAAGTTGTTGAGGTCTGATTTCTTGTCCTGTGATAAAAAGCCTTCTGTTTCGACTGCCAAACACCTCAGGGGAGCATTTGCAACCCTTTGGCACCATTTTTGAGTGAATAGGCGAAAGTCAGATTTTTTATTGAATTGTGACCCCGGGTCTTAGGGATTTTTTCAAAAAAATATTTTTCCGCCGGTTAAGTTGTCAAGGTCTGATTTCTTGTCCTGTGATAAAAAGCCTTCTGTTTCGACCGCCAAACAAATCAGGGGAACATTTGCAACCCTTTGGCACCATTTTTAAGTGAATTTGCGAAAGTCAGATTTTTGATGGAATTGTGATCCGGGGGCTTAGGGATTTTTTCAAAAAAATATTTTTCTGCCGGTTAAGTTGTCGAGGTCTGATTTCTTGTCCTGTGATAAAAAGCCTTTTGTTTCGACCGCCAAACATCTCAGGGGAACATTTGCAACCCTTTAGCACCGTTTTTGAGTTAATTGGCAAAATCAGATTTTTTCCTGAAATTGTGACCCCGGGGCTTAGGGATTTTTTCAAAAAAATATTTTTCTGCCAGTTAAGTTGTCGAGATGTGATTTCTTGTCCTGTGATAAAAAGCCTTCTCTTTCGACCGCCAAACATCTGAGGGGAACATTTTCAACCCTTTAGCACCATTTTTGAGTTAATTGGCAAAAGTCAGATTTTTGATGCATTTGTGACCCCGGGGCTTAGGGATTTTTTCAAAAAAATATTTTTCTGCCGGTTAAGTTGTCGAGGTCTGATTTCTTGTCCTATGATAAAAAGCCTTCTGTTTCTACCGCCAAACATCTCAGGGGAACATTTGCAACCCTTTAGCACCGTTTTTGAGTTAATTGGCAAAAGTCAGATTTTTCCTGAAATTGTGACCCCGGGGCTTAGGGATTTTTTCAAAAAAATATTTTTCTGCCAGTTAAGTTGTCGAGATGTGATTTCTTGTCCTGTGATAAAAAGCCTTCTGTTTCTACCGCCAAACATCTCAGGGGAACATTTTCAACCCTTTAGCACCATTTTTGAGTTAATTGGCAAAAGTCAGATTTTTCCTTAAATTGTGACCCCGGGGCTTAGGGATTTTTTCAAAAAAATATTTTTCTGCCGGTTAAGTTGTTGAGGTCTGATTTCTTGTCCTGTGATAAAAAGCCTTCTGTTTCGACTGCCAAACACCTCAGGGGAGCATTTGCAACCCTTTGGCACCATTTTTGAGTGAATAGGCGAAAGTCAGATTTTTTATTGAATTGTGACCCCGGGTCTTAGGGATTTTTTCAAAAAAATATTTTTCCGCCGGTTAAGTTGTCAAGGTCTGATTTCTTGTCCTGTGATAAAAAGCCTTCTGTTTCGACCGCCAAACAAATCAGGGGAACATTTGCAACCCTTTGGCACCATTTTTAAGTGAATTTGCGAAAGTCAGATTTTTGATGGAATTGTGATCCGGGGGCTTAGGGATTTTTTCAAAAAAATATTTTTCTGCCGGTTAAGTTGTCGAGGTCTGATTTCTTGTCCTGTGATAAAAAGCCTTTTGTTTCGACCGCCAAACATCTCAGGGGAACATTTGCAACCCTTTAGCACCGTTTTTGAGTTAATTGGCAAAATCAGATTTTTTCCTGAAATTGTGACCCCGGGGCTTAGGGATTTTTTCAAAAAAATATTTTTCTGCCAGTTAAGTTGTCGAGATGTGATTTCTTGTCCTGTGATAAAAAGCCTTCTCTTTCGACCGCCAAACATCTGAGGGGAACATTTTCAACCCTTTAGCACCATTTTTGAGTTAATTGGCAAAAGTCAGATTTTTGATGCATTTGTGACCCCGGGGCTTAGGGATTTTTTCAAAAAAATATTTTTCTGCCGGTTAAGTTGTCGAGGTCTGATTTCTTGTCCTATGATAAAAAGCCTTCTGTTTCTACCGCCAAACATCTCAGGGGAACATTTGCAACCCTTTAGCACCGTTTTTGAGTTAATTGGCAAAAGTCAGATTTTTCCTGAAATTGTGACCCCGGGGCTTAGGGATTTTTTCAAAAAAATATTTTTCTGCCAGTTAAGTTGTCGAGATGTGATTTCTTGTCCTGTGATAAAAAGCCTTCTGTTTCTACCGCCAAACATCTCAGGGGAACATTTTCAACCCTTTAGCACCATTTTTGAGTTAATTGGCAAAAGTCAGATTTTTCCTTAAATTGTGACCCCGGGGCTTAGGGATTTTTTCAAAAAAATATTTTTCTGCCGGTTAAGTTGTTGAGGTCTGATTTCTTGTCCTGTGATAAAAAGCCTTCTGTTTCGACTGCCAAACACCTCAGGGGAGCATTTGCAACCCTTTGGCACCATTTTTGAGTGAATAGGCGAAAGTCAGATTTTTTATTGAATTGTGACCCCGGGTCTTAGGGATTTTTTCAAAAAAATATTTTTCCGCCGGTTAAGTTGTCAAGGTCTGATTTCTTGTCCTGTGATAAAAAGCCTTCTGTTTCGACCGCCAAACAAATCAGGGGAACATTTGCAACCCTTTGGCACCATTTTTAAGTGAATTTGCGAAAGTCAGATTTTTGATGGAATTGTGATCCGGGGGCTTAGGGATTTTTTCAAAAAAATATTTTTCTGCCGGTTAAGTTGTCGAGGTCTGATTTCTTGTCCTGTGATAAAAAGCCTTTTGTTTCGACCGCCAAACATCTCAGGGGAACATTTGCAACCCTTTAGCACCGTTTTTGAGTTAATTGGCAAAAGTCAGATTTTTTCCTGAAATTGTGACCCCGGGGCTTAGGGATTTTTTCAAAAAAATATTTTTCTGCCAGTTAAGTTGTCGAGATGTGATTTCTTGTCCTGTGATAAAAAGCCTTCTGTTTCGACCGCCAAACATCTGAGGGGAACATTTTCAACCCTTTAGCACCATTTTTGAGTTAATTGGCAAAAGTCAGATTTTTGATGCATTTGTGACCCCGGGGCTTAGGGATTTTTTCAAAAAAATATTTTCCTGCCCTTCAAGTTGTCGAGGTCTGATTTCTTTTCCTGTGATTAAAAGCCTTCTTTTTCGACCGCCAAACCTCTCACGGGAGCATTTGCAACCCTTTGGCACCATTTCTAAGTGAATTGGTGAAAGTCAGATTTTTGATGGAATTGTGACCCCGGGGCTTAGGGATTTTTTCAAAAAAATATTTTTCTGCCGGTTAAGTTGTCGAGGTCTGATTTCTTGTCCTATGATAAAAAGCCTTCTGTTTCGACCGCCAAACATCTCAGGGGAGCATTTGCAACCCTTTGGCACCATTTTTGAGTGAATTGGCGAAAGTCAGATTTTTGATGGATTTGTGACCCCGGGGCTTAGGGTTTTTTTCAAAAAAATATTTTCCTGCTGGTCAAGTTGTGAAGGTCTGATTTCTTTTCCTGTGATAAAAAGCCTTTTGTTTCGACCGCCAAACATCTCAGGGGAACATTTGCAACCCTTTGGCACCATTTTTAAGTGAATTTGCGAAAGTCAGATTTTTGATGGAATTGTGACCCGGGGGCTTAGGGATTTTTTCAAAAAAATATTTTTCTGCCGGTTAAGTTGTCAAGGTCTGATTTCTTGTCCTGTGATAAAAAGCCTTCTGTTTCGACCGCCAAACACCTCAGGGGAGCATTTGCAACCCTTTGGCACCATTTTTGAGTGAATAGGCGAAAGTCAGATTTTTTATTGAATTGTGACCCCGGGTCTTAGGGATTTTTTCAAAAAAATATTTTTCCGCCGGTTAAGTTGTCAAGGTCTGATTTCTTGTCCTGTGATAAAAAGCCTTTTGTTTCGACCGCCAAACATCTCAGGGGAACATTTTCAACCCTTTAGCACCATTTTTGAGTTAATTGGCAAAAGTCAGATTATTGATGGATTTGTGACCCCGGGGCTTAGGGATTTTTTCAAAAAAATATTTTTCTGCCGGTTAAGTTGTCGAGGTCTGATTTCTTGTCCTATGATAAAAAGCCTTCTGTTTCGACCGCCAAACACCTCAGGGGAGCATTTGCAACCCTTTGGCACCATTTTTGAGTGAATAGGCGAAAGTCAGATTTTTTATTGAATTGTGACCCCGGGTCTTAGGGATTTTTTCAAAAAAATATTTTTCCGCCGGTTAAGTTGTCAAGGTCTGATTTCTTGTCCTGTGATAAAAAGCCTTCTGTTTCCACCGCCAAACATATCAGGGGAGCATTTGCAACCCTTTGGCACCATTTTTGAGTGAATTGGCGAAAGTCAGATTTTTGATGGAATTGTGACCCCGGGGCTTAGGGATTTTTTCAAAAAAATATTTTTCTGCCGGTTAAGTTGTCGAGGTCTGATTTCTTGTCCTGTGATAAAAAGCCTTTTGTTTCGACCGCCAAACATCTCAGGGGAACATTTGCAACCCTTTAGCACCATTTTTGAGTTAATTGGCAAAAGTCAGATTTTTGATGGATTTGTGACCCCGGGGCTTAGGGATTTTTTCAAAAAAATATTTTTCTGCCGGTTAAGTTGTTGAGGTCTGATTTCTTGTCCTGTGATAAAAAGCCTTCTGTTTCGACCGCCAAACACCTCAGGGGAGCATTTGCAACCCTTTGGCACCATTTTTGAGTGAATAGGCGAAAGTCAGATTTTTTATTGAATTGTGACCCCGGGTCTTAGGGATTTTTTCAAAAAAATATTTTTCCGCCGGTTAAGTTGTCAAGGTCTGATTTCTTGTCCTGTGATAAAAAGCCTTCTGTTTCGACCGCCAAACAAATCAGGGGAACATTTGCAACCCTTTGGCACCATTTTTAAGTGAATTTGCGAAAGTCAGATTTTTGATGGAATTGTGACCCCGGGGCTTAGGGATTTTTTCAAAAAAATATTTTTCTGCCGGTTAAGTTGTCGAGGTCTGATTTCTTGTCCTGTGATAAAAAGCCTTCTGTTTCTACCGCCAAACATCTCAGGGGAACATTTGCAACCCTTTAGCACCATTTTTGAGTTAATAGGCAAAAGTCAGATTTTTCCTTAAATTGTGACCCCGGGGCTTAGGGATTTTTTCAAAAAAATATTTTTCTGCCGGTTAAGTTGTTGAGGTCTGATTTCTTGTCCTGTGATAAAAAGCCTTCTGTTTCGACCGCCAAACACCTCAGGGGAGCATTTGCCACCCTTTGGCACCATTTTTGCGTGAATAGGCGAAAGTCAGATTTTTGATGGAATTGTGACCCCGGGTCTTAGGGATTTTTTCAAAAAAATATTTTTCCGCCGGTTAAGTTGTCAAGGTCTGATTTCTTGTCCTGTGATAAAAAGCCTTCTGTTTCCACCGCCAAACATATCAGGGGAGCATTTGCAACCCTTTGGCACCATTTTTGAGTGAATTGGCGAAAGTCAGATTTTTGATGGAATTGTGACCCCGGGGCTTAGGGATTTTTTCAAAAAAATATTTTTCTGCCGGTTAAGTTGTCGAGGTCTGATTTCTTGTCCTGTGATAAAAAGCCTTTTGTTTCTACCGCCAAACATCTCAGGGGAACATTTGCAACCCTTTAGCACCATTTTTGAGTTAATTGGCAAAAGTCAGATTTTTGATGGATTTGTGACCCCGGGGCTTAGGGATTTTTTCAAAAAAATATTTTTCTGCCAGTTAAGTTGTCGAGATGTGATTTCTTGTCCTGTGATAAAAAGCCTTCTGTTTCGACCGCCAAACATCTGAGGGGAACATTTTCAACCCTTTAGCACCATTTTTGAGTTAATTGGCAAAAGTCAGATTTTTGATGCATTTGTGACCCCGGGGCTTAGGGATTTTTTCAAAAAAATATTTTCCTGCCCTTCAAGTTGTCGAGGTCTGATTTCTTTTCCTGTGATTAAAAGCCTTCTTTTTCGACCGCCAAACCTCTCACGGGAGCATTTGCAACCCTTTGGCACCATTTCTAAGTGAATTGGTGAAAGTCAGATTTTTGATGGAATTGTGACCCCGGGGCTTAGGGATTTTTTCAAAAAAATATTTTTCTGCCGGTTAAGTTGTCGAGGTCTGATTTCTTGTCCTATGATAAAAAGCCTTCTGTTTCGACCGCCAAACATCTCAGGGGAGCATTTGCAACCCTTTGGCACCATTTTTGAGTGAATTGGCGAAAGTCAGATTTTTGATTGATTTGTGACCCCGGGGCTTAGGGTTTTTTTCAAAAAAATATTTTCCTGCTGGTCAAGTTGTGAAGGTCTGATTTCTTTTCCTGTGATAAAAAGCCTTTTGTTTCGACCGCCAAACATCTCAGGGGAACATTTGCAACCCTTTGGCACCATTTTTAAGTGAATTTGCGAAAGTCAGATTTTTGATGGAATTGTGACCCGGGGGCTTAGGGATTTTTTCAAAAAAATATTTTTCTGCCGGTTAAGTTGTCAAGGTCTGATTTCTTGTCCTGTGATAAAAAGCCTTCTGTTTCGACCGCCAAACACCTCAGGGGAGCATTTGCAACCCTTTGGCACCATTTTTGAGTGAATAGGCGAAAGTCAGATTTTTTATTGAATTGTGACCCCGGGTCTTAGGGATTTTTTCAAAAAAATATTTTTCCGCCGGTTAAGTTGTCAAGGTCTGATTTCTTGTCCTGTGATAAAAAGCCTTTTGTTTCGACCGCCAAACATCTCAGGGGAACATTTTCAACCCTTTAGCACCATTTTTGAGTTAATTGGCAAAAGTCAGATTATTGATGGATTTGTGACCCCGGGGCTTAGGGATTTTTTCAAAAAAATATTTTTCCGCCGGTTAAGTTGTCAAGGTCTGATTTCTTGTCCTGTGATAAAAAGCCTTCTGTTTCCACCGCCAAACATATCAGGGGAGCATTTGCAACCCTTTGGCACCATTTTTGAGTGAATTGGCGAAAGTCAGATTTTTGATGGAATTGTGACCCCGGGGCTTAGGGATTTTTTCAAAAAAATATTTTTCTGCCGGTTAAGTTGTCGAGGTCTGATTTCTTGTCCTGTGATAAAAAGCCTTTTGTTTCGACCGCCAAACATCTCAGGGGAACATTTGCAACCCTTTAGCAACATTTTTGAGTTAATTGGCAAAAGTCAGATTTTTGATGGATTTGTGACCCCGGGGCTTAGGGATTTTTTCAAAAAAATATTTTTCTGCCGGTTAAGTTGTTGAGGTCTGATTTCTTGTCCTGTGATAAAAAGCCTTCTGTTTCGACCGCCAAACACCTCAGGGGAGCATTTGCAAGCCTTTGGCACCATTTTTGAGTTAATTGGCAAAAGTCAGATTATTGATGGATTTGTGACCCCGGGCCTTAGGGATTTTTTCAAAAAAATATTTTTCTGCCGGTTAAGTTGTTGAGGTCTGATTTCTTGTCCTGTGATAAAAAGCCTTCTGTTTCGACCGCCAAACACCTCAGGGGAGCATTTGCAACCCTTTGGCACCATTTTTGAGTGAATAGGCGAAAGTCAGATTATTGATGGATTTGTGACCCCGGGGCTTAGGGATTTTTTCAAAAAAATATTTTTCTGCCGGTTAAGTTGTCGAGGTCTGATTTCTTGTCCTGTCATAAAAAGCCTTCTGTTTCGACCGACAAACATCTCAGGGGAACATTTGCAACCCTTTAGCACCGTTTTTGAGTTAATTGGCAAAAGTCAGATTTTTCCTGAAATTGTGACCCCGGGGCTTAGGGATTTTTTCAAAAAAATATTTTTCTGCCAGTTAAGTTGTCGAGATGTGATTTCTTGTCCTGTGATAAAAAGCCTTCTGTTTCGACCGCCAAACATCTCAGGGGAACATTTTCAACCCTTTAGCACCATTTTTGAGTTAACTGGCAAAAGTCAGATTTTTGATGGATTTGTGAACCCGGGTCTTAGGGATTTTTTCAAAAAAATATTTTCCTGCCCTTCAAGTTGTCGAGGTCTGATTTCTTTTCCTGTGATTAAAAGCCTTCTTTTTCGACCGCCAAACCTCTCACGGGAGCATTTGCAACCCTTTGGCACCATTTTTGAGTGAATTGGCGAAAGTCAGATTTTTGATGGATTTGTGACACCGGGGCTTAGGGTTTTTTTCAAAAAAATATTTTCCTGCTGGTCAAGTTGTGAAGGTCTGATTTCTTTTCCTGTGATAAAAAGCCTTCTGTTTCGACCGACAAACATCTCAGGGGAACATTTGCAACCCTTTAGCACCGTTTTTGATTTAATTGGCAAAAGTCAGATTTTTCCTGAAATTGTGACCCCGGGGCTTAGCGATTTTTTCAAAAAAATATTTTTCTGTCAGTTAAGTTGTCGAGATGTGATTTCTTTTCCTGTGATAAAAAGCATTCTGTTTCGACCGCCAAACATCTCAGGGGAACATTTTCAACCCTTTAGCACCATTTTTGAGTTAATTGGCAAAAGTCAGATTATTGATGGATTTGTGACCCCGGGTCTTAGGGATTTTTTCAAAAAAATATTTTTCTGCCGGTTAAGTTGTTGAGGTCTGATTTCTTGTCCTGTGATAAAAAGCCTTCTGTTTCGACCGCCAAACACCTCAGGGGAGCATTTGCAACCCTTTGGCACCATTTTTGAGTGAATAGGCGAAAGTCAGATTTTTGATGGAATTGTGACCCCGGGTCTTAGGAATTTTTTCAAAAAAATATTTTTCCGCCGGTTAAGTTGTCAAGGTCTGATTTCTTGTCCTGTGATAAAAAGCCTTCTGTTTCGACCGCCAAACAAATCAGGGGAACATTTGCAAGCCTTTGGCACCATTTTAAAGTGAATTTGCGAAAGTCAGATTTTTGATGGAATTGTGACCCCGGGGCTTAGGGATTTTTTCAGAAAAATATTTTTCTGCCGGTTAAGTTGTCGAGGTCTGATTTCTTGTCCTGTGATAAAAAGCCTTCTGTTTCTACCGCCAAACATCTCAGGGGAACATTTTCAACCCTTTAGCACCATTTTTGAGTTAATTGGCAAAAGTCAGATTTTTGATGCATTTGTGACCCCGGGGCTTAGGGATTTTTTCAAAAAAATATTTTTCTGCCGGTTAAGTTGTCAAGGTCTGATTTCTTGTCCTGTGATAAAAAGCCTTTTGTTTCGACCGCCAAACATCTCAGGGGAACATTTGCAACCCTTTAGCACCATTTTTGAGTTAATTGGCAAAAGTCAGATTTTTCCTGAAATTGTGACCCCGGGGCTTAGCGATTTTTTCAAAAAAATATTTTTCTGTCAGTTAAGTTGTCGAGATGTGATTTCTTTTCCTGTGATAAAAAGCCTTCTGTTTCGACCGCCAAACATCTCAGGGGAACATTTTCAACCCTTTAGCACCATTTTTGAGTTAATTGGCAAAAGTCAGATTATTGATGGATTTGTGACCCCGGGGCTTAGGGATTTTTTCAAAAAAATATTTTTCTGCCGGTTAAGTTGTCGAGGTCTGATTTCTTGTCCTGTCATAAAAAGCCTTCTGTTTCGACCGACAAACATCTCAGGGGAACATTTGCCACCCTTTAGCACCGTTTTTGAGTTAATTGGCAAAAGTCAGATTTTTCCTGAAATTGTGACCCCGGGGCTTAGGGATTTTTTCAAAAAAATATTTTTCTGCCAGTTAAGTTGTCGAGATGTGATTTCTTGTCCTGTGATAAAAAGCCTTCTGTTTCGACCGCCAAACATCTCAGGGGAACATTTTCAACCCTTTAGCACCATTTTTGAGTTAATTGGCAAAAGTCAGATTTTTGATGGATTTGTGACCCCGGGGCTTAGGGATTTTTTCAAAAAAATATTTTCCTGCCCTACAAGTTGTCGAGGTCTGATTTCTTTTCCTGTGATTAAAAGCCTTCTTTTTCGACCGCCAAACCTCTCACGGGAGCATTTGCAACCCTTTGGCACCATTTTTGAGTGAATTGGCGAAAGTCAGATTTTTGATGGATTTGTGACCCCGGGGCTTAGGGTTTTTTTCAAAAAAATATTTTCCTGCTGGTCAAGTTGTGAAGGTCTGATTTCTTTTCCTGTGATAAAAAGCCTTCTGTTTCGACCGACAAACAAATCAGGGGAACATTTGCAACGCTTTGGCACCATTTTTAAGTGAATTTGCGAAAGTCAGATTTTTGATGGAATTGTGACCCGGGGGCTTAGCGATTTTTTCAAAAAAATATTTTTCTGTCAGTTAAGTTGTCGAGATGTGATTTCTTTTCCTGTGATAAAAAGCCTTCTGTTTCGACCGCCAAACATCTCAGGGGAACATTTTCAACCCTTTAGCACCATTTTTGAGTTAATTGGCAAAAGTCAGATTATTGATGGATTTGTGACCCCGGGGCTTAGGGATTTTTTCAAAAAAATATTTTTCTGCCGGTTAAGTTGTTGAGGTCTGATTTCTTGTCCTGTGATAAAAAGCCTTCTGTTTCGACCGCCAAACCTCTCACGGGAGCATTTCAACCTTTTGGCACCATTTTTAAGTGAATTTGCCAAAGTCAGATTTTTGATGGAATTGTGACCCCGGGGCTTAGGGATTTTTTCAAAAAAATATTTTTCTGCCGGTTAAGTTGTTGAGGTCTGATTTCTTGTCCTGTGATAAAAAGCCTTCTGTTTCGACCGCCAAACATCTCAGGGGATCATTTGCAACCCTTTGGCACCATTTTTGAGTGAATTGGCAAAAGTCAGATTTTTCCTTAAATTGTGGCCCCTGGGCTTAGGGATTTTTTCAAAAAAATATTTTTCTGCCCGTTAAGTTGTCGAGGTCTGATTTCTTGTCCTGTGATAAAAAGCCTTCTGTTTCTACCGCCAAACATCTCAGGGGAACATTTGCAACCCTTTAGCATCATTTTTGAGTTAATTGGCAAAAGTCAGATTTTTCCTGAAATTGTGACCCCGGGGCTTAGGGATTTTTTCAAAAAAATATTTTTCTGCCAGTTAAGTTGTCGAGATGTGATTTCTTGTCCTGTGATAAAAAGCCTTCTGTTTCTACCACCAAACATCTCAGGGGAACATTTGCAACCCTTTGGCACCATTTTTGAGTTAATTTGCAAAAGTCAGATTTTTCCTTAAATTGTGACCCCGGGGCTTAGGGATTTTTTCAAAAAACTATTTTTCTGCCGGTTAAGTTGTTGAGGTCTGATTTCTTGTCCTGTGATAAAAAGCCTTCTGTTTCGACCGCCAAACACCTCAGGGGAGCATTTGCAACCCTTTGGCACCATTTTTGCGTGAATAGGCGAAAGTCAGATTTTTTATTGAATTGTGACCCCGGGTCTTAGGGATTTTTTCAAAAAAATATTTTTCCGCCGGTTAAGTTGTCAAGGTCTGATTTCTTGTCCTGTGATAAAAAGCCTTCTGTTTCGACCGCCAAACAAATCAGGGGAACATTTGCAACCCTTTGGCACCATTTTTAAGTGAATTTGCGAAAGTCAGATTTTTGATGGAATTGTGACCCCGGGGCTTAGGGATTTTTTTAAAAAAATTTTTTCTGCCGGTTAAGTTGTCGAGGTCTGATTTCTTGTCCTGTGATAAAAAGCCTTCTTTTTCTACCGCCAAACATCTCAGGGGAACATTTGCAACCCTTTAGCACCGTTTTTGAGTTAATTGGCAAAAGTCAGATTTTTCCTGAAATTGTGACCCCGGGGCCTAGGGATTTTTTCAAAAAAATATTTTTCTGCCAGTTAAGTTGTCGAGATGTGATTTCTTCTCCTGTGATAAAAAGCCTTCTGTTTCGACCGCCAAACATCTCAGGGGAACATTTTCAACCCTTTAGCACCATTTTTGAGTTAATTGGCAAAAGTCAGATTTTTGATGCATTTGTGACCCCGGGGCTTAGGGATTTTTTCAAAAAAATATTTTCCTGCCCTTCAAGTTGTCGAGGTCTGATTTCTTTTCCTGTGATTAAAAGCCTTCTTTTTCGACCGCCAAACCTCTCACGGGAGCATTTGCAACCCTTTGGCACCATTTTTGAGTGAATTGGCGAAAGTCAGATTTTTGATGGATTTGTGACCCCGGGGCTTAGGGTTTTTTTCAAAAAAAATTTTTCCTGCTGGTCAAGTTGTGAAGGTCTGATTTCTTGTCCTGTGATAAAAAGCCTTTTGTTTCGACCGCCAAACATCTCAGGGGAACATTTGCAACCCTTTAGCACCATTTTTGAGTTAATTGGCAAAAGTCAGATTTTTCCTGGAATTGTGACCCCGGGGCTTAGCGATTTTTTCAAAAAAATATTTTTCTGTCAGTTAAGTTGTCGAGATGTGATTTCTTTTCCTGTGATAAAAAGCCTTCTGTTTCGACCGCCAAACATCTCAGGGGAACATTTTCAACCCTTTAGCACCATTTTTGAGTTAATTGGCAAAAGTCAGATTATTGATGGATTTGTGACCCCGGGGCTTAGGGATTTTTTCAAAAAAATATTTTTCTGCCGGTTAAGTTCTCGAGGTCTGATTTCTTGTCCTATGATAAAAAGCCTTCTGTTTCGACCGCCAAACACCTCAGGGGAGCATTTGCAACCCTTTGGCACCATTTTTGAGTGAATAGGCGAAAGTCAGATTTTTTATTGAATTGTGACCCCGGGTCTTAGGGATTTTTTCAAAAAAATATTTTTCTGCCGGTTAAGTTGTTGAGGTCTGATTTCTTGTCCTGTGATAAAAAGCCTTCTGTTTCGACCGCCAAACACCTCAGGGGAGCATTTGCAACCGTTTGGCACCATTTTTAAGTGAATTTGCGAAAGTCAGATTTTTGATGGAATTGTGACCCGGGGGCTTAGGGATTTTTTCAAAAAAATATTTTTCTGCCGGTTAAGTTGTCAAGGTCTGATTTCTTGTCCTGTGATAAAAAGCCTTTTGTTTCGACCGCCAAACATCTCAGGGGAACATTTGCAACCCTTTAGCACCATTTTTGAGTTAATTGGCAAAAGTCAGATTTTTCCTGAAATTGTGACCCCGGGGCTTAGCGATTTTTTCAAAAAAATATTTTTCTGTCAGTTAAGTTGTCGAGATGTGATTTCTTTTCCTGTGATAAAAAGCCTTCTGTTTCGACCGCCAAACATCTCAGGGGAACATTTTCAACCCTTTAGCACCATTTTTGAGTTAATTGGCAAAAGTCAGATTATTGATGGATTTGTGACCCCGGGGCTTAGGGATTTTTTCAAAAAAATATTTTTCTGCCGGTTAAGTTGTCGAGGTCTGATTTCTTGTCCTATGATAAAAAGCCTTCTGTTTCGACCGCCAAACACCTCAGGGGAGCATTTGCAACCCTTTGGCACCATTTTTGAGTGAATAGGCGAAAGTCAGATTTTTTATTGAATTGTGACCCCGGGTCTTAGGGATTTTTTCAAAAAAATATTTTTCTGCCGGTTAAGTTGTTGAGGTCTGATTTCTTGTCCTGTGATAAAAAGCCTTCTGTTTCGACCGCCAAACATCTCAGGGGAACATTTTCAACCCTTTAGCACCATTTTTGAGTTAATTGGCAAAAGTCAGATTTTTGATGGATTTGTGACCCCGGGGCTTAAGGATTTTTTCAAAAAAATATTTTCCTGCCCTTCAAGTTGTCGAGGTCTGATTTCTTTTCCTGTGATTAAAAGCCTTCTTTTTCGACCGCCAAACCTCTCACGGGAGCATTTGCAACCCTTTGGCACCATTTTTGAGTGAATTGGCGAAAGTCAGATTTTTGATGGATTTGTGACCCCGGGGCTTAGGGTTTTTTTCAAAAAAATATTTTCCTGCTGGTCAAGTTGTGAAGGTCTGATTTCTTTTCCTGTGATAAAAAGCCTTCTGTTTCGACCGACAAACAAATCAGGGGAACATTTGCAACGCTTTGGCACCATTTTTAAGTGAATTTGCGAAAGTCAGATTTTTGATGGAATTGTGACCCGGGGGCTTAGGGATTTTTTCAAAAAAATACTTTTCTGCCGGTTCAGTTGTCAAGGTCTGATTTCTTGTCCTGTGATAAAAAGCCTTTTGTTTCGACCGCCAAACATCTCAGGGGAACATTTTCAACCCTTTAGCACCATTTTTGAGTTAATTGGCAAAAGTCAGATTATTGATGGATTTGTGACCCCGGGGCTTAGGGATTTTTTCAAAAAAATATGTTTCTGCCGGTTAAGTTGTTGAGGTCTGATTTCTTGTCCTGTGATAAAAAGCCTTCTGTTTCGACCGCCAAACACCTCAGGGGAGTATTTGCAACCCTTTGGCACCATTTTTGAGTGAATAGGCGAAAGTCAGATTTTTGATGGAATTGTGACCCCGGGTCTTAGGGATTTTTTCAAAAAAATATTTTTCCGCCGGTTAAGTTGTCAAGGTCTGATTTCTTGTCCTGTGATAAAAAGCCTTCTGTTTCGACCGCCAAACAAATCAGGGGAACATTTGCAAGCCTTTGGCACCATTTTTAAGTGAATTTGCGAAAGTCAGATTTTTGATGGATTTGTGACCCCGGGGCTTAGGGATTTTTTCAAAAAAATATTTTTCTGCCGGTTAAGTTGTCGAGGTCTGATTTCTTGTCCTGTGATAAAAAGCCTTCTGTTTCTACCGCCAAACATCTCAGGGGAACATTTTCAACCCTTTAGCACCATTTTTGAGTTAATTGGCAAAAGTCAGATTTTTCCTGAAATTGTGACCCCGGGGCTTAGGGATTTTTTCAAAAAAAAATTTTTCTGCCCGTTAAGTTGTCGAGGTCTGATTTCTTGTCCTGTGATAAAAAGCCTTCTGTTTCTACCGCCAAACATCTCAGGGGAACATTTGCAACCCTTTAGCATCATTTTTGAGTTAATTGGCAAAAGTCAGATTTTTCCTGAAATTGTGACCCCGGGGCTTAGGGATTTTTTCAAAAAAATATTTTTCTGCCAGTTAAGTTGTCGAGATGTGATTTCTTGTCCTGTGATAAAAAGCCTTCTGTTTCTACCGCCAAACATCTCAGGGGAACATTTGCAACCCTTTGGCACCATTTTTGAGTTAATTGGCAAAAGTCAGATTTTTCCTTAAATTGTGACCCCGGGGC
The DNA here is from genome assembly GCF_964106915.1 of Podarcis gaigeae. Lineage (NCBI taxonomy): Eukaryota > Metazoa > Chordata > Lepidosauria > Squamata > Lacertidae > Podarcis > Podarcis gaigeae. The sequence goes on along the minus strand of NC_139677.1, from coordinate 13,639,308 downwards.
TTAGGGATTTTTTCAAAAAACTATTTTTCTGCCGGTTAAGTTGTTGAGGTCTGATTTCTTGTCCTGTGATAAAAAGCCTTCTGTTTCGACCGCCAAACACCTCAGGGGAGCATTTGCAACCCTTTGGCACCATTTTTGCGTGAATAGGCGAAAGTCAGATTTTTTATTGAATTGTGACCCCGGGTCTTAGGGATTTTTTCAAAAAAATATTTTTCCGCCGGTTAAGTTGTCAAGGTCTGATTTCTTGTCCTGTGATAAAAAGCCTTCTGTTTCGACCGCCAAACAAATCAGGGGAACATTTGCAACCCTTTGGCACCATTTTTAAGTGAATTTGCGAAAGTCAGATTTTTGATGGAATTGTGACCCCGGGGCTTAGGGATTTTTTCAAAAAAATATTTTTCTGCCGGTTAAGTTGTCGAGGTCTGATTTCTTGTCCTGTCATAAAAAGCCTTCTGTTTCGACCGCCAAACATCTCAGGGGAACATTTGCAACCCTTTAGCACCGTTTTTGAGTTAATTGGCAAAAGTCAGATTTTTGATGGATTTGTGACCCCGGGGCTTAAGGATTTTTTCAAAAAAATATTTTCCTGCCCTTCAAGTTGTCGAGGTCTGATTTCTTTTCCTGTGATTAAAAGCCTTCTTTTTCGACCGCCAAACCTCTCACGGGAGCATTTGCAACCCTTTGGCACCATTTTTGAGTGAATTGGCGAAAGTCAGATTTTTGATGGATTTGTGACCCCGGGGCTTAGGGTTTTTTTCAAAAAAATATTTTCCTGCTGGTCAAGTTGTGAAGGTCTGATTTCTTTTCCTGTGATAAAAAGCCTTCTGTTTCGACCGACAAACAAATCAGGGGAACATTTGCAACGCTTTGGCACCATTTTTAAGTGAATTTGCGAAAGTCAGATTTTTGATGGAATTGTGACCCGGGGGCTTAGGGATTTTTTCAAAAAAATACTTTTCTGCCGGTTAAGTTGTCAAGGTCTGATTTCTTGTCCTGTGATAAAAAGCCTTTTGTTTCGACCGCCAAACATCTCAGGGGAACATTTTCAACCCTTTAGCACCATTTTTGAGTTAATTGGCAAAAGTCAGATTATTGATGGATTTGTGACCCCGGGGCTTAGGGATTTTTTCAAAAAAATATGTTTCTGCCGGTTAAGTTGTTGAGGTCTGATTTCTTGTCCTGTGATAAAAAGCCTTCTGTTTCGACCGCCAAACACCTCAGGGGAGCATTTGCAACCCTTTGGCACCATTTTTGAGTGAATAGGCGAAAGTCAGATTTTTGATGGAATTGTGACCCCGGGTCTTAGGGATTTTTTCAAAAAAATATTTTTCCGCCGGTTAAGTTGTCAAGGTCTGATTTCTTGTCCTGTGATAAAAAGCCTTCTGTTTCGACCGCCAAACAAATCAGGGGAACATTTGCAAGCCTTTGGCACCATTTTTAAGTGAATTTGCGAAAGTCAGATTTTTGATGGATTTGTGACCCCGGGGCTTAGGGATTTTTTCAAAAAAATATTTTTCTGCCGGTTAAGTTGTCGAGGTCTGATTTCTTGTCCTGTGATAAAAAGCCTTCTGTTTCTACCGCCAAACATCTCAGGGGAACATTTTCAACCCTTTAGCACCATTTTTGAGTTAATTGGCAAAAGTCAGATTTTTCCTGAAATTGTGACCCCGGGGCTTAGGGATTTTTTCAAAAAAAAATTTTTCTGCCCGTTAAGTTGTCGAGGTCTGATTTCTTGTCCTGTGATAAAAAGCCTTCTGTTTCTACCGCCAAACATCTCAGGGGAACATTTGCAACCCTTTAGCATCATTTTTGAGTTAATTGGCAAAAGTCAGATTTTTCCTGAAATTGTGACCCCGGGGCTTAGGGATTTTTTCAAAAAAATATTTTTCTGCCAGTTAAGTTGTCGAGATGTGATTTCTTGTCCTGTGATAAAAAGCCTTCTGTTTCTACCGCCAAACATCTCAGGGGAACATTTGCAACCCTTTGGCACCATTTTTGAGTTAATTGGCAAAAGTCAGATTTTTCCTTAAATTGTGACCCCGGGGCTTAGGGATTTTTTCAAAAAACTATTTTTCTGCCGGTTAAGTTGTTGAGGTCTGATTTCTTGTCCTGTGATAAAAAGCCTTCTGTTTCGACCGCCAAACACCTCAGGGGAGCATTTGCAACCCTTTGGCACCATTTTTGCGTGAATAGGCGAAAGTCAGATTTTTTATTGAATTGTGACCCCGGGTCTTAGGGATTTTTTCAAAAAAATATTTTTCCGCCGGTTAAGTTGTCAAGGTCTGATTTCTTGTCCTGTGATAAAAAGCCTTCTGTTTCGACCGCCAAACAAATCAGGGGAACATTTGCAACCCTTTGGCACCATTTTTAAGTGAATTTGCGAAAGTCAGATTTTTGATGGAATTGTGACCCCGGGGCTTAGGGATTTTTTCAAAAAAATATTTTTCTGCCGGTTAAGTTGTCGAGGTCTGATTTCTTGTCCTGTCATAAAAAGCCTTCTGTTTCGACCGCCAAACATCTCAGGGGAACATTTGCAACCCTTTAGCACCGTTTTTGAGTTAATTGGCAAAAGTCAGATTTTTCCTGAAATTGTGACCCCGGGGCTTAGGGATTTTTTCAAAAAAATATTTTTCTGCCAGTTAAGTTGTCGAGATGTGATTTCTTGTCCTGTGATAAAAAGCCTTCTGTTTCGACCGCCAAACATCTCAGGGGAACATTTTCAACCCTTTAGCACCATTTTTGAGTTAATTGGCAAAAGTCAGATTTTTGATGCATTTGTGACCCCGGGGCTTAGGGATTTTTTCAAAAAAATATTTTCCTGCCCTTCAAGTTGTCGAGGTCTGATTTCTTTTCCTGTGATTAAAAGCCTTCTTTTTCGACCGCCAAACCTCTCACGGGAGCATTTGCAACCCTTTGGCACCATTTTTGAGTGAATTGGCGAAAGTCAGATTTTTGATGGATTTGTGACCCCGGGGCTTAGGGTTTTTTTCAAAAAAATATTTTCCTGCTGGTCAAGTTGTGAAGGTCTGATTTCTTTTCCTGTGATAAAAAGCCTTCTGTTTCGACCGACAAACAAATCAGGGGAACATTTGCAACCCTTTGGCACCATTTTTAAGTGAATTTGCGAAAGTCAGATTTTTGATGGAATTGTGATCCGGGGGCTTAGGGATTTTTTCAAAAAAATATTTTTCTGCCGGTTAAGTTGTCGAGGTCTGATTTCTTGTCCTGTGATAAAAAGCCTTCTGTTTCGACCGCCAAACAAATCAGGGGAACATTTGCAAGCCTTTGGCACCATTTTTAAGTGAATTTGCGAAAGTCAGATTTTTGATGGATTTGTGACCCCGGGGCTTAGGGATTTTTTCAAAAAAATATTTTTCTGCCGGTTAAGTTGTCGAGGTGTGATTTCTTGTCCTGTGATAAAAAGCCTTCTGTTTCTACCGCCAAACATCTCAGGGGAACATTTTCAACCCTTTAGCACCATTTTTGAGTTAATTGGCAAAAGTCAGATTATTCCTGAAATTGTGACCCCGGGGCTTAGGGATTTTTTCAAAAAAAAAATTTTCTGCCCGTTAAGTTGTTGAGGTCTGATTTCTTGTCCTGTGATAAAAAGCCTTCTGTTTCTACCGCCAAACATCTCAGGGGAACATTTGCAACCCTTTAGCATCATTTTTGAGTTAATTGGCAAAAGTCAGATTTTTCCTGAAATTGTGACCCCGGGGCTTAGGGATTTTTTCAAAAAAATATTTTTCTGCCAGTTAAGTTGTCGAGATGTGATTTCTTGTCCTGTGATAAAAAGCCTTCTGTTTCTACCGCCAAACATCTCAGGGGAACATTTGCAACCCTTTGGCACCATTTTTGAGTTAATTGGCAAAAGTCAGATTTTTCCTTAAATTGTGACCCCGGGGCTTAGGGATTTTTTCAAAAAACTATTTTTCTGCCGGTTAAGCTGTTGAGGTCTGATTTCTTGTCCTGTGATAAAAAGCCTTCTGTTTCGACCGCCAAACACCTCAGGGGAGCATTTGCAACCCTTTGGCACCATTTTTGCGTGAATAGGCGAAAGTCAGATTTTTTATTGAATTGTGACCCCGGGTCTTAGGGATTTTTTCAAAAAAATATTTTTCCGCCGGTTAAGTTGTCAAGGTCTGATTTCTTGTCCTGTGATAAAAAGCCTTCTGTTTCGACCGCCAAACAAATCAGGGGAACATTTGCAACCCTTTGGCACCATTTTTAAGTGAATTTGCGAAAGTCAGATTTTTGATGGAATTGTGACCCCGGGGCTTGGGGATTTTTTAAACAAAATATTTTTCTGCCGGTTAAGTTGTCGAGGTCTGATTTCTTGTCCTGTCATAAAAAGCCTTCTGTTTCGACCGCCAAACATCTCAGGGGAACATTTGCAACCCTTTAGCACCGTTTTTGAGTTAATTGGCAAAAGTCAGATTTTTCCTGAAATTGTGACCCCGGGGCTTAGGGATTTTTTCAAAAAAATATTTTTCTGCCAGTTAAGTTGTCGAGATGTGATTTCTTGTCCTGTGATAAAAAGCCTTCTGTTTCGACCGCCAAACATCTCAGGGGAACATTTTCAACCCTTTAGCACCATTTTTGAGTTAATTGGCAAAAGTCAGATTTTTGATGCATTTGTGACCCCGGGGCTTAGGGATTTTTTCAAAAAAATATTTTCCTGCCCTTCAAGTTGTCGAGGTCTGATTTCTTTTCCTGTGATTAAAAGCCTTCTTTTTCGACCGCCAAACCTCTCACGGGAGCATTTGCAACCCTTTGGCACCATTTTTGAGTGAATTGGCGAAAGTCAGATTTTTGATGGATTTGTGACCCCGGGGCTTAGGGTTTTTTTCAAAAAAATATTTTCCTGCTGGTCAAGTTGTGAAGGTCTGATTTCTTTTCCTGTGATAAAAAGCCTTCTGTTTCGACCGACAAACAAATCAGGGGAACATTTGCAACCCTTTGGCACCATTTTTAAGTGAATTTGCGAAAGTCAGATATTTGATGGAATTGTGACCGGCTTAGGGATTTTTTCAAAAAAATATTTTTCTGCCGGTTAAGTTGTCAAGGTCTGATTTCTTGTCCTGTGATAAAAAGCCTTTTGTTTCGACCGCCAAACATCTCAGGGGAACATTTGCAACCCTTTAGCAGCATTTTTGAGTTAATTGGCAAAAGTCAGATTTTTCCTGAAATTGTGACCCCGGGGCTTAGCGATTTTTTCAAAAAAATATTTTTCTGTCAGTTAAGTTGTCGAGATGTGATTTCTTTTCCTGTGATAAAAAGCCTTCTGTTTCGACCGCCAAACATCTCAGGGGAACATTTTCAACCCTTTAGCACCATTTTTGAGTTAATTGGCAAAAGTCAGATTATTGATGGATTTGTGACCCCGGGGCTTAGGGATTTTTTCAAAAAAATATTTTTCTGCCGGTTAAGTTGTCGAGGTCTGATTTCTTGTCCTATGATAAAAAGCCTTCTGTTTCGACCGCCAAACACCTCAGGGGAGCATTTGCAACCCTTTGGCACCATTTTTGAGTGAATAGGCGAAAGTCAGATTTTTGATGGAATTGTGACCCCGGGTCTTAGGGATTTTTTCAAAAAAATATTTTTCCGCCGGTTAAGTTGTCAAGGTCTGATTTCTTGTCCTGTGATAAAAAGCCTTCTGTTTCGACCGCCAAACAAATCAGGGGAACATTTGCAACCCTTTGGCACCATTTTTAAGTGAATTTGCGAAAGTCAGATTTTTGATGGAATTGTGACCCCGGGGCTTAGGGATTTTTTCAAAAAAATATTTTCCTGCCCTTCAAGTTGTCGAGGTCTGATTTCTTTTCCTGTGATTAAAAGCCTTCTGTTTCGACCGCCAAACCTCTCACGGGAGCATTTGCAACGCTTTGGCACCATTTCTAAGTGAATTGGTGAAAGTCAGATTTTTGATGGAATTGTGACCCCGGGGCTTAGGCATTTTTTCAAAAAAATATTTTTCTGCCGGTTAAGTTGTCGAGGTCTGATTTCTTGTCCTATGATAAAAAGCCTTCTGTTTCGACCGCCAAACATCTCAGGGGAGCATTTGCAACCCTTTGGCACCATTTTTGAGTGAATTGGCGAAAGTCAGATTTTTGATGGATTTGTGACCCCGGGGCTTAGGGTTTTTTTCAAAAAAAATATTTTCCTGCTCTTCAAGTTGTGAAGGTCTGATTTCTTTTCCTGCGATAAAAAGCCTTCTGTTTCGACCGACAAACAAATCAGGGGAACATTTGCAACCCTTTGGCACCATTTTTTAGTGAATTGGCAAAAGTCATATTTTTGATGGAATTGTGACCCCGGGGCTTAGGGATTTTTTCAAAAAAATATTTTTCTGCCGGTTAAGTTGTCAAGGTCTGATTTCTCGTCCTGTGATAAAAAGCCTTTTGTTTCGAACGCCAAACATCTCAGGGGAACATTTGCAACCCTTTAGCACCATTTTTGAGTTAATTGGCAAAAGTCAGATTTTTCCTGAAATTGTGACCCCGGGGCTTAGCGATTTTTTCAAAAAAATATTTTTCTGTCAGTTAAGTTGTCGAGATGTGATTTCTTTTCCTGTGATAAAAAGCCTTCTGTTTCGACCGCCAAACATCTCAGGGGAACATTTTCAACCCTTTAGCACCATTTTTGAGTTAATTGGCAAAAGTCAGATTATTGATGGATTTGTGACCCCGGGGCTTAGGGATTTTTTCAAAAAAATATTTTTCTGCCGGTTAAGTTGTCGAGGTCTGATTTCTTGTCCTATGATAAAAAGCCTTCTGTTTCGACCGCCAAACACCTCAGGGGAGCATTTGCAACCCTTTGGCACCATTTTTGAGTGAATAGGCGAAAGTCAGATTTTTTATTGAATTGTGACCCCGGGTCTTAGGGATTTTTTCAAGAAAATATTTTTCCGCCGGTTAAGTTGTCGAGGTCTGATTTCTTGTCCTGTGATAAAAAGCCTTCTGTTTCCACCGCCAAACATATCAGGGGAGCATTTGCAACCCTTTGGCACCATTTTTGAGTGAATTGGCGAAAGTCAGATTTTTGATGGATTTGTGACCCCGGGGCTTAGGGTTTTTTTCCCCAAAAATATCTTTCCGCCGGTTAAGTTGTCAAGGTCTGATTTCTTGTCCTGTGAAAAAAAGCCTTCTGTTTCGACCGCCAAACAAATCCGGGGAACATTTGCAACCCTTTGGCACCATTTTTGAGTTAATTGGCAAAAGTCAGATTTTTCCTTAAATTGTGACCCCGGGGCTTAGGGATTTTTTCAAAAAACTATTTTTCTGCCGGTTAAGTTGTTGAGGTCTGATTTCTTGTCCTGTGATAAAAAGCCTTCTGTTTCGACCGCCAAACACCTCAGGGGAGCATTTGCAACCCTTTGGCACCATTTTTGCGTGAATAGGCGAAAGTCAGATTTTTTATTGAATTGTGACCCCGGGTCTTAGGGATTTTTTCAAAAAAATATTTTTCCACCGGTTAAGTTGTCAAGGTCTGATTTCTTGTCCTGCGATAAAAAGCCTTCTGTTTCGACCGCCAAACAAATCAGGGGAACATTTGCAACCCTTTGGCACCATTTTTAAGTGAATTTGCGAAAGTCAGATTTTTGATGGAATTGTGACCCCGGGGCTTAGGGATTTTTTCAAAAAAATATTTTTCTGCCGGTTAAGTTGTCGAGGTCTGATTTCTTGTCCTGTGATAAAAAGCCTTCTGTTTCTACCGCCAAACATCTCAGGGGAACATTTGCAACCCTTTAGCACCGTTTTTGAGTTAATTGGCAAAAGTCAGATTTTTCCTGAAATTGTGACCCCGGGGCTTAGGGATTTTTTCAAAAAAATATTTTTCTGCCAGTTAAGTTGTCGAGATGTGATTTCTTGTCCTGTGATAAAAAGCCTTCTGTTTCGACCGCCAAACATCTCAGGGGAACATTTTCAACCCTTTAGCACCATTTTTGAGTTAATTGGCAAAAGTCAGATTTTTGATGCATTTGTGACCCCGGGGCTTAGGGATTTTTTCAAAAAAATATTTTCCTGCCCTTCAAGTTGTCGAGGTCTGATTTCTTTTCCTGTGATTAAAAGCCTTCTTTTTCGACCGCCAAACCTCTCACGGGAGCATTTGCAACCCTTTGGCACCATTTTTGAGTGAATTGGCGAAAGTCAGATTTTTGATGGATTTGTGATTTTTTCAAAAAAATATTTTCCTGCTGGTCAAGTTGTGAAGGTCTGATTTCTTTTCCTGTGATAAAAAGCCTTCTGTTTCGACCGACAAACAAATCAGGGGAACATTTGCAACCCTTTGGCACCATTTTTAAGTGAATTTGCGAAAGTCAGATTTTTGATGGAATTGTGACCCGGGGGCTTAGGGATTTTTTCAAAAAAATATTTTTCTGCCGGTTAAGTTGTCAAGGTCTGATTTCTTGTCCTGTGATAAAAAGCCTTTTGTTTCGACCGCCAAACATCTCAGGGGAACATTTGCAACCCTTTAGCACCATTTTTGAGTTAATTGGCAAAAGTCAGATTTTTCCTGAAATTGTGACCCCGGGGCTTAGCGATTTTTTCAAAAAAATATTTTTCTGTCAGTTAAGTTGTCGAGATGTGATTTCTTTTCCTGTGATAAAAAGCCTTCTGTTTCGACCGCCAAACATCTCAGGGGAACATTTTCAACCCTTTGGCACCATTTTTGAGTGAATTGGCGAAAGTCAGATTTTTGATGGATTTGTGACCCCGGGGCTTAGGGTTTTTTTTCCCAAAAATATCTTTCCGCCGGTTAAGTTGTCAAGGTCTGATTTCTTGTCCTGTGAAAAAAAGCCTTCTGTTTCGACCGCCAAACAAATCCGGGGAACATTTGCAACCCTTTGGCACCATTTTTGAGTTAATTGGCAAAAGTCAGATTTTTCCTTAAATTGTGACCCCGGGGCTTAGGGATTTTTTCAAAAAACTATTTTTCTGCCGGTTAAGTTGTTGAGGTCTGATTTCTTGTCCTGTGATAAAAAGCCTTCTGTTTCGACCGCCAAACACCTCAGGGGAGCATTTGCAACCCTTTGGCACCATTTTTGCGTGAATAGGCGAAAGTCAGATTTTTTATTGAATTGTGACCCCGGGTCTTAGGGATTTTTTCAAAAAAATATTTTTCCACCGGTTAAGTTGTCAAGGTCTGATTTCTTGTCCTGCGATAAAAAGCCTTCTGTTTCGACCGCCAAACAAATCAGGGGAACATTTGCAACCCTTTGGCACCATTTTTAAGTGAATTTGCGAAAGTCAGATTTTTGATGGAATTGTGACCCCGGGGCTTAGGGATTTTTTCAAAAAAATATTTTTCTGCCGGTTAAGTTGTCGAGGTCTGATTTCTTGTCCTGTGATAAAAAGCCTTCTGTTTCTACCGCCAAACATCTCAGGGGAACATTTGCAACCCTTTAGCACCGTTTTTGAGTTAATTGGCAAAAGTCAGATTTTTCCTGAAATTGTGACCCCAGGGCTTAGGGATTTTTTCAAAAAAATATTTTTCTGCCAGTTAAGTTGTCGAGATGTGATTTCTTGTCCTGTGATAAAAAGCCTTCTGTTTCGACCGCCAAACATCTCAGGGGAACATTTTCAACCCTTTAGCACCATTTTTGAGTTAATTGGCAAAAGTCAGATTTTTGATGCATTTGTGACCCCGGGGCTTAGGGATTTTTTCAAAAAAATATTTTCCTGCCCTTCAAGTTGTCGAGGTCTGATTTCTTTTCCTGTGATTAAAAGCCTTCTTTTTCGACCGCCAAACCTCTCACGGGAGCATTTGCAACCCTTTGGCACCATTTTTGAGTGAATTGGCGAAAGTCAGATTTTTGATGGATTTGTGATTTTTTCAAAAAAATATTTTCCTGCTGGTCAAGTTGTGAAGGTCTGATTTCTTTTCCTGTGATAAAAAGCCTTCTGTTTCGACCGACAAACAAATCAGGGGAACATTTGCAACCCTTTGGCACCATTTTTAAGTGAATTTGCGAAAGTCAGATTTTTGATGGAATTGTGACCCGGGGGCTTAGGGATTTTTTCAAAAAAATATTTTTCTGCCGGTTAAGTTGTCAAGGTCTGATTTCTTGTCCTGTGATAAAAAGCCTTTTGTTTCGACCGCCAAACATCTCAGGGGAACATTTGCAACCCTTTAGCACCATTTTTGAGTTAATTGGCAAAAGTCAGATTTTTCCTGAAATTGTGACCCCGGGGCTTAGCGATTTTTTCAAAAAAATATTTTTCTGTCAGTTAAGTTGTCGAGATGTGACTTCTTTTCCTGTGATAAAAAGCCTTCTGTTTCGACCGCCAAACATCTCAGGGGAACATTTTCAACCCTTTAGCACCATTTTTGAGTTAATTGGCAAAAGTCAGATTATTGATGGATTTGTGACCCCGGGGCTTAGGGATTTTTTCAAAAAAATATTTTTCTGCCGGTTAAGTTGTAGAGGTCTGATTTCTTGTCCTATGATAAAAAGCCTTCTGTTTCGACCGCCAAACACCTCAGGGGAGCATTTGCAACCCTTTGGCACCATTTTTGAGTGAATAGGCGAAAGTCAGATTTTTTATTGAATTGTGACCCCGGGTCTTAGGGATTTTTTCAAAAAAAATATTTTTCTGCCGGTTAAGTTGTTGAGGTCTGATTTCTTGTCCTGTGATAAAAAGCCTTCTGTTTCGACCGCCAAACATCTCAGGGGAACATTTGCAACCCTTTAGCACCATTTTTGAGTTAATTGGCAAAAGTCAGATTTTTCCTGAAATTGTGACCCCGGGGCTTAGCGATTTTTTCAAAAAAATATTTTTCTGTCAGTTAAGTTGTCGAGATGTGATTTCTTTTCCTGTGATAAAAAGCCTTCTGTTTCGACCGCCAAACATCTCAGGGGAACATTTTCAACCCTTTAGCACCATTTTTGAGTTAATTGGCGAAAGTCAGATTTTTTATTGAATTGTGACCCCGGGTCTTAGGGATTTTTTCAAAAAAATATTTTTCTGCCGGTTAAGTTGTTGAGGTCTGATTTCTTGTCCTGTGATAAAAAGCCTTCTGTTTCAACCGCCAAACACCTCAGGGGAGCATTTGCAACCGTTTGGCACCATTTTTGAGTGAATAGGCGAAAGTCAGATTTTTGATGGAATTGTGACCCCGGGTCTTAGGGATTTTTTCAAAAAAATATTTTTCCGCCGGTTAAGTTGTCAAGGTCTGATTTCTTGTCCTGTGATAAAAAGCCTTCTGTTTCGGCCGCCAAACAAATCAGGGGAACATTTGCAAGCCTTTGGCACCATTTTTAAGTGAATTTGCGAAAGTCAGATTTTTGATGGAATTGTGACCCCGGGGCTTAGGGATTTTTTCAAAAAAATATTTTTCTGCCGGTTAAGTTGTCGAGGTCTGATTTCTTGTCCTGTGATAAAAAGCCTTCTGTTTCTACCGCCAAACATCTCAGGGGAACATTTGCAACCCTTTAGCACCATTTTTGAGTTAATTGGCAAAAGTCAGATTTTTCCTGAAATTGTGACCCCGGGGCTTAGGGTTTTTTTCAAAAAAATATTTTCCTGCCCTTCAAGTTGTCGAGGTCTGATTTCTTTTCCTGTGATTAAAAGCCTTCTGTTTCGACCGCCAAACCTCTAACGGGAGCATTTGCAACCCTTTGGCACCATTTCTAAGTGAATTGGTGAAAGTCAGATTTTTGATGGAATTGTGACCCCGGGGCTTAGGGATTTTTTCAAAAAAATATTTTTCTGCCGGTTAAGTTGTCGAGGTCTGATTTCTTGTCCTATGATAAAAAGCCTTCTGTTTCGACCGCCAAACATCTCAGGGGAGCATTTGCAACCCTTTGGCACCATTTTTGAGTGAATTGGCGAAAGTCAGATTTTTGATGGATTTGTGACCCCGGGGCTTAGGGTTTTTTTCAAAAAAATATTTTCCTGCTCTTCAAGTTGTGAAGGTCTGATTTCTTTTCCTGTGATAAAAAGCCTTCTGTTTCGACCGACAAACAAATCAGGGGAACATTTGCAACCCTTTGGCACCATTTTTAAGTGAATTTGCGAAAGTCATATTTTTGATGGAATTGTGACCCGGGGGCTTAGGGATTTTTTCAAAAAAATATTTTTCTGCCGGTTAAGTTGTCAAGGTCTGATTTCTCGTCCTGTGATAAAAAGCCTTTTGTTTCGAACGCCAAACATCTCAGGGGAACATTTGCAACCCTTTAGCACCATTTTTGAGTTAATTGGCAAAAGTCAGATTTTTCCTGAAATTGTGACCCCGGGGCTTAGCGATTTTTTCAAAAAAATATTTTTCTGTCAGTTAAGTTGTCGAGATGTGATTTCTTTTCCTGTGATAAAAAGCCTTCTGTTTCGACCGCCAAACATCTCAGGGGAACATTTTCAACCCTTTAGCACCATTTTTGAGTTAATTGGCAAAAGTCAGATTATTGATGGATTTGTGACCCCGGGGCTTAGGGATTTTTTCAAAAAAATATTTTTCTGCCGGTTAAGTTGTCGAGGTCTGATTTCTTGTCCTATGATAAAAAGCCTTCTGTTTCGACCGCCAAACACCTCAGGGGAGCATTTGCAACCCTTTGGCACCATTTTTAAGTGAATTTGCGAAAGTCAGATTTTTGATGGAATTGTGACCCCGGGCCTTAGGGATTTTTTAAAAAAAATATTTTTCTGCCGGTTAAGTTGTCGAGGTCTGATTTCTTGTCCTGTGATAAAAAGCCTTCTGTTTCGACCGCCAAACAAATCAGGGGAACATTTGCAACCCTTTGGCACCATGTTTAAGTGAATTTGCGAAAGTCAGATTTTTGATGGAATTGTGACCCCGGGGCTTAGGGATTTTTTCAAGAAAATATTTTTCTGCCGGTTAAGTTGTCGAGGTCTGATTTCTTGTCCTGTGATAAAAAGCCTTCTGTTTCTACCGCCAAACATCTCAGGGGAACATTTGCAACCCTTTAGCACCATTTTTGAGTTAATTGGCAAAAGTCAGATTTTTCCTGAAATTGTGACCCCGGGGCTTAGGGATTTTTTCAAAAAAATATTTTCCTGCCCTTCAAGTTGTCGAGGTCTGATTTCTTTTCCTGTGATTAAAAGCCTTCTGTTTCGACCGCCAAACCTCTCACGGGAGCATTTGCAACCCTTTGGCACCATTTCTGAGTGAATTGGTGAAAGTCAGATTTTTGATGGAATTGTGACCCCGGGGCTTAGGGATTTTTTCAAAAAAATATTTTTCTGCCGGTTAAGTTGTCGAGGTCTGATTTCTTGTCCTATGATAAAAAGCCTTCTGTTTCCACCGCCAAACATCTCAGGGGAGCATTTGCAACCCTTTGGCACCATTTTTGAGTGAATTGGCGAAAGTCAGATTTTTGATGGATTTGTGACCCCGGGGCTTAGGGTTTTTTTCAAAAAAATATTTTCCTGCTCTTCAAGTTGTGAAGGTCTGATTTCTTTTCCTGTGATAAAAAGCCTTCTGTTTCGACCGACAAACAAATCAGGGGAACATTTGCAACCCTTTGGCACCATTTTTAAGTGAATTTGCGAAAGTCATATTTTTTATGGAATTGTGACCCCGGGGCTTAGGGATTTTTTCAAAAAAATATTTTTCTGCCGGTTAAGTTGTCAAGGTCTGATTTCTCGTCCTGTGATAAAAAGCCTTTTGTTTCGAACGCCAAACATCTCAGGGGAACATTTGCAACCCTTTAGCACCATTTTTGAGTTAATTGGCAAAAGTCAGATTTTTCCTGAAATTGTGACCCCGGGGCTTAGCAATTTTTTCAAAAAAATATTTTTCCGCCGTTTAAGTTGTCAAGGTCTGATTTCTTGTCCTGTGATAAAAAGCCTTTTGTTTCGACCGCCAAACATCTCAGGGGAACATTTGCAACCCTTTAGCACCATTTTTGAGTTAATTGGCAAAAGTCAGATTTTTGATGGATTTGTGACCCCGGGGCTTAGGGTTTTTTTCAAAAAAATATTTTCCTGCTGGTCAAGTTGTGAAGGTCTGATTTCTTTTCCTGTGATAAAAAGCCTTCTGTTTCGACCGACAAACAAATCAGGGGAACATTTGCAACCCTTTGGCACCATTTTTAAGTGAATTTGCGAAAGTCAGATTTTTGATGGAATTGTGACCCGGGGGCTTAGGGATTTTTTCAAAAAAATATTTTTCTGCCGGTTAAGTTGTCAAGGTCTGATTTCTTGTCCTGTGATAAAAAGCCTTTTGTTTCGACCGCCAAACATCTCAGGGGAACATTTGCAACCCTTTAGCACCATTTTTGAGTTAATTGGCAAAAGTCAGATTTTTCCTGAAATTGTGACCCCGGGGCTTAGCGATTTTTTCAAAAAAATATTTTTCTGTCAGTTAAGTTGTCGAGATGTGATTTCTTTTCCTGTGATAAAAAGCCTTCTGTTTCGACCGGCAAACACCTCAGGGGACCATTTGCAACCCTTTGGCACCATTTTTGAGTGAATTTGCGAAAGTCAGATTATTGATGGATTTGTGAACCCGGGGCTTAGGGATTTTTTCAAAAAAATATTTTCCTGCCCTTCAAGTTGTCGAGGTCTGATTTCTTTTCCTGTGATTAAAAGCCTTCTGTTTCGACCGCCAAACCTCTCACGGGAGCATTTGCAACCCTTTGGCACCATTTCTAAGTGAATTGGTGAAAGTCAGATTTTTGATGGAATTGTGACCCCGGGGCTTAGGGATTTTTTCAAAAAAATATTTTTCTGCCGGTTAAGTTGTCGAGGTCTGATTTCTTGTCCTATGATAAAAAGCCTTCTGTTTCGACCGCCAAACATCTCAGGGGAGCATTTGCAACCCTTTGGCACCATTTTTGAGTGAATTGGCGAAAGTCAGATTTTTGATGGATTTGTGACCCCGGGGCTTAGGGTTTTTTTCAAAAAAATATTTTCCTGCTCTTCAAGTTGTGAAGGTCTGATTTCTTTTCCTGTGATAAAAAGCCTTCTGTTTCGACCGCCAAACATCTCAGGGGAACATTTGCAACCCTTTAGCACCATTTTTGAGTTAATTGGCAAAAGTCAGATTTTTGATGGATTTGTGACCCCGGGGCTTAGGGATTTTTTCAAAAAAATATTTTTCTGCCGGTTAAGTTGTTGAGGTCTGATTTCTTGTCCTGTGATAAAAAGCCTTCTGTTTCGAGCGCCAAACACCTCAGGGGAGCATTTGCAACCCTTTGGCACCATTTTTGAGTGAATAGGCAAAAGTCAGATTTTTTATTGAATTGTGACCCCGGGTCTTAGGGATTTTTTCAAAAAAATATTTTTCCGCCGGTTAAGTTGTCAAGGTCTGATTTCTTGTCCTGTGATAAAAAGCCTTCTGTTTCGACCTACAAACAAATCAGGGGAACATTTGCAACCCTTTGGCACCATTTTTAAGTGAATTTGCGAAAGTCAGATTTTTGATGGAATTGTGACCCCGGGGCTTAGGGATTTTTTCAAAAAAATATTTTTCTGCCGGTTAAGTTGTCGAGGTCTGATTTCTTGTCCTGTGATAAAAAGCCTTCTGTTTCTACCGCCAAACATCTCAGGGGAACATTTGCAACCCTTTAGCACCATTTTTGAGTTAATTGGCAAAAGTCAGATTTTTCCTGAAATTGTGACCCCGGGGCTTAGGGATTTTTTCAAAAAAATATTTTCCTGCCCTTCAAGTTGTCGAGGTCTGATTTCTTTTCCTGTGATTAAAAGCCTTCTGTTTCGACCGCCAAACCTCTCACGGGAGCATTTGCAACCCTCTGGCACCATTTCTAAGTGAATTGGTGAAAGTCAGATTTTTGATGGAATTGTGACCCCGGGGCTTAGGGATTTTTTCAAAAAAATATTTTTCTGCCGGTTAAGTTGTCGAGGTCTGATTTCTTTTCCTGTGATTAAAAGCCTTTTGTTTCGACCGCCAAACATCTCAGGGGAACATTTGCAACCCTTTAGCACCATTTTTGAGTTAATTGGCAAAAGTCAGATTTTTGATGGATTTGTGACCCCGGGGCTTAGGGATTTTTTCAAAAAAATATTTTTCTGCCGTTTAAGTTGTTGAGGTCTGATTTCTTGTCCTGTGATAAAAAGCCTTCTGTTTCGAGCGCCAAACACCTCAGGGGAGAATTTGCAACCCTTTGGCACCATTTTTGAGTGAATAGGCGAAAGTCAGATTTTTTATTGAATTGTGACCCCGGGTCTTAGGGTTTTTTTCAAAAAAATATTTTCCTGCTCTTCAAGTTGTGAAGGTCTGATTTCTTTTCCTGTGATAAAAAGCCTTCTGTTTCGACCGACAAACAAATCAGGGGAACATTTGCAACCCTTTGGCACCATTTTTAAGTGAATTTGCGAAAGTCAGATTTTTGATGGAATTGTGACCCGGGGGCTTAGGGATTTTTTCAAAAAAATATTTTTCTGCCGGTTAAGTTGTCAAGGTCTGATTTCTTGTCCTGTGATAAAAAGCCTTTTGTTTCGACCGCCAAACATCTCAGGGGAACATTTGCAACCCTTTAGCACCATTTTTGAGTTAATTGGCAAAAGTCAGATTTTTCCTGAAATTGTGACCCCGGGGCTTAGCGATTTTTTCAAAAAAATATTTTTCTGTCAGTTAAGTTGTCGAGATGTAAATTCTTTTCCTGTGATAAAAAGCCTTCTGTTTCGACCTCCAAACATCTCCGGGGAACATTTGCAACCCTTTAGCACCATTTTTGAGTTAATTGGCAAAAGTCAGATTTTTGATGGATTTGTGACCCCGGGGCTTAGGGTTTTTTTCAAAAAAATATTTTCCTGCTGGTCAAGTTGTGAAGGTCTGATTTCTTTTCCTGTGATAAAAAGCCTTCTGTTTCGACCGACAAACAAATCAGGGGAACATTTGCAACCCTTTGGCACCATTTTTAAGTGAATTTGCGAAAGTCAGATTTTTGATGGAATTGTGACCCCGGGGCTTAGGGATTTTTTCAAAAAAATATTTTTCTGCCGGTTAAGTTGTCAAGGTCTGATTTCTTGTCCTGTGATAAAAAGCCTTTTGTTTCGACCGCCAAACATCTCAGGGGAACATTTGCAACCCTTTAGCACCATTTTTGAGTTAATTGGCAAAAGTCAGATTTTTCCTGAAATTGTGACCCCGGGGCTTAGCGATTTTTTCAAAAAAATATTTTTCTGTCAGTTAAGTTGTCGAGATGTGATTTCTTTTCCTGTGATAAAAAGCCTTCTGTTTCGACCGCCAAACATCTCAGGGGAACATTTTCAACCCTTTAGCACCATTTTTGAGTTAATTGGCAAAAGTCAGATTATTGATGGATTTGTGACCCCGGGGCTTGGGGTTTTTTTTCCCAAAAATATCTTTCCGCCGGTTAAGTTGTGAAGGTCTGATTTCTTTTCCTGTGATAAAAAGCCTTCTGTTTCGACCGACAAACAAATCAGGGGAACATTTGCAACCCTTTGGCACCATTTTTAAGTGAATTTGCGAAAGTCAGATTTTTGATGGAATTGTGACCCCGGGGCTTAGGGATTTTTTCAAAAAAATATTTTTCTGCCGGTTAAGTTGTCGAGGTCTGATTTCTTGTCCTGTGATAAAAAGCCTTTTGTTTCGACCGCCAAACATCTCAGGGGAACATTTGCAACCCTTTAGCACCATTTTTGAGTTAATTGGCAAAAGTCAGATTTTTGATGGATTTGTGACCCCGGGGCTTAGGGATTTTTTCAAAAAAATATTTTTCTGCCGGTTAAGTTGTTGAGGTCTGATTTCTTGTCCTGTGATAAAAAGCCTTCTGTTTCGAACGCCAAACACCTCAGGGGAGCATTTGCAACCCTTTGGCACCATTTTTGCGTGAATAGGCGAAAGTCAGATTTTTTATTGAATTGTGACCCCTGGTCTTAGGGATTTTTTCAAAAAAATATTTTTCCGCCGGTTAAGTTGTCAAGGTCTGATTTCTTGTCCTGTGATAAAAAGCCTTCTGTTTCGACCGCCAAACAAATCAGGGGAACATTTGCAACCCTTTGGCACCATTTTTAAGTGAATTTGCGAAAGTCAGATTTTTGTTGGAATTGTGACCCCGGGGCTTAGGGATTTTTTCAAAAAAATATTTTTCTGCCGGTTAAGTTGTCAAGGTCTGATTTCTTGTCCTGTGATAAAAAGCCTTTTGTTTCGACCGCCAAACATCTCAGGGGAACATTTGCAACCCTTTAGCACCATTTTTGAGTTAATTGGCAAAAGTCAGATTTTTCCTGAAATTGTGACCCCGGGGCTTAGCGATTTTTTCAAAAAAATATTTTTCTGTCAGTTAAGTTGTCGAGATGTGATTTCTTTTCCTGTGATAAAAAGCCTTCTGTTTCGACCGCCAAACATCTCAGGGGAACATTTTCAACCCTTTAGCACCATTTTTGAGTTAATTGGCAAAAGTCAGATTATTGATGGATTTGTGACCCCGGGGCTTGGGGTTTTTTTTCCCAAAAATATCTTTCCGCCGGTTAAGTTGTGAAGGTCTGATTTCTTTTCCTGTGATAAAAAGCCTTCTGTTTCGACCGACAAACAAATCAGGGGAACATTTGCAACCCTTTGGCACCATTTTTAAGTGAATTTGCGAAAGTCAGATTTTTGATGGAATTGTGACCCCGGGGCTTAGGGATTTTTTCAAAAAAATATTTTTCTGCCGGTTAAGTTGTCGAGGTCTGATTTCTTGTCCTGTGATAAAAAGCCTTCTGTTTCGACCGCCAAACATCTCAGGGGAACATTTGCAACCCTTTAGCACCATTTTTGAGTTAATTGGCAAAAGTCAGATTTTTGATGGATTTGTGACCCCGGGGCTTAGGGATTTTTTCAAAAAAATATTTTTCTGCCGGTTAAGTTGTTGAGGTCTGATTTCTTGTCCTGTGATAAAAAGCCTTCTGTTTCGAGCGCCAAACACCTCAGGGGAGCATTTGCAACCCTTTGGCACCATTTTTGAGTGAATAGGCAAAAGTCAGATTTTTTATTGAATTGTGACCCCGGGTCTTAGGGATTTTTTCAAAAAAATATTTTTCCGCCGGTTAAGTTGTCAAGGTCTGATTTCTTGTCCTGTGATAAAAAGCCTTCTGTTTCGACCTACAAACAAATCAGGGGAACATTTGCAACCCTTTGGCACCATTTTTAAGTGAATTTGCGAAAGTCAGATTTTTGATGGAATTGTGACCCCGGGGCTTAGGGATTTTTTCAAAAAAATATTTTTCTGCCGGTTAAGTTGTCGAGGTCTGATTTCTTGTCCTGTGATAAAAAGCCTTCTGTTTCTACCGCCAAACATCTCAGGGGAACATTTGCAACCCTTTAGCACCATTTTTGAGTTAATTGGCAAAAGTCAGATTTTTCCTGAAATTGTGACCCCGGGGCTTAGGGATTTTTTCAAAAAAATATTTTCCTGCCCTTCAAGTTGTCGAGGTCTGATTTCTTTTCCTGTGATTAAAAGCCTTCTGTTTCGACCGCCAAACCTCTCACGGGAGCATTTGCAACCCTCTGGCACCATTTCTAAGTGAATTGGTGAAAGTCAGATTTTTGATGGAATTGTGACCCCGGGGCTTAGGGATTTTTTCAAAAAAATATTTTTCTGCCGGTTAAGTTGTCGAGGTCTGATTTCTTTTCCTGTGATTAAAAGCCTTTTGTTTCGACCGCCAAACATCTCAGGGGAACATTTGCAACCCTTTAGCACCATTTTTGAGTTAATTGGCAAAAGTCAGATTTTTGATGGATTTGTGACCCCGGGGCTTAGGGATTTTTTCAAAAAAATATTTTTCTGCCGTTTAAGTTGTTGAGGTCTGATTTCTTGTCCTGTGATAAAAAGCCTTCTGTTTCGAGCGCCAAACACCTCAGGGGAGAATTTGCAACCCTTTGGCACCATTTTTGAGTGAATAGGCGAAAGTCAGATTTTTTATTGAATTGTGACCCCGGGTCTTAGGGTTTTTTTCAAAAAAATATTTTCCTGCTCTTCAAGTTGTGAAGGTCTGATTTCTTTTCCTGTGATAAAAAGCCTTCTGTTTCGACCGACAAACAAATCAGGGGAACATTTGCAACCCTTTGGCACCATTTTTAAGTGAATTTGCGAAAGTCAGATTTTTGATGGAATTGTGACCCGGGGGCTTAGGGATTTTTTCAAAAAAATATTTTTCTGCCGGTTAAGTTGTCAAGGTCTGATTTCTTGTCCTGTGATAAAAAGCCTTTTGTTTCGACCGCCAAACATCTCAGGGGAACATTTGCAACCCTTTAGCACCATTTTTGAGTTAATTGGCAAAAGTCAGATTTTTCCTGAAATTGTGACCCCGGGGCTTAGCGATTTTTTCAAAAAAATATTTTTCTGTCAGTTAAGTTGTCGAGATGTAAATTCTTTTCCTGTGATAAAAAGCCTTCTGTTTCGACCTCCAAACATCTCCGGGGAACATTTGCAACCCTTTAGCACCATTTTTGAGTTAATTGGCAAAAGTCAGATTTTTGATGGATTTGTGACCCCGGGGCTTAGGGTTTTTTTCAAAAAAATATTTTCCTGCTGGTCAAGTTGTGAAGGTCTGATTTCTTTTCCTGTGATAAAAAGCCTTCTGTTTCGACCGACAAACAAATCAGGGGAACATTTGCAACCCTTTGGCACCATTTTTAAGTGAATTTGCGAAAGTCAGATTTTTGATGGAATTGTGACCCCGGGGCTTAGGGATTTTTTCAAAAAAATATTTTTCTGCCGGTTAAGTTGTCAAGGTCTGATTTCTTGTCCTGTGATAAAAAGCCTTTTGTTTCGACCGCCAAACATCTCAGGGGAACATTTGCAACCCTTTAGCACCATTTTTGAGTTAATTGGCAAAAGTCAGATTTTTCCTGAAATTGTGACCCCGGGGCTTAGCGATTTTTTCAAAAAAATATTTTTCTGTCAGTTAAGTTGTCGAGATGTGATTTCTTTTCCTGTGATAAAAAGCCTTCTGTTTCGACCGCCAAACATCTCAGGGGAACATTTTCAACCCTTTAGCACCATTTTTGAGTTAATTGGCAAAAGTCAGATTATTGATGGATTTGTGACCCCGGGGCTTGGGGTTTTTTTTCCCAAAAATATCTTTCCGCCGGTTAAGTTGTGAAGGTCTGATTTCTTTTCCTGTGATAAAAAGCCTTCTGTTTCGACCGACAAACAAATCAGGGGAACATTTGCAACCCTTTGGCACCATTTTTAAGTGAATTTGCGAAAGTCAGATTTTTGATGGAATTGTGACCCCGGGGCTTAGGGATTTTTTCAAAAAAATATTTTTCTGCCGGTTAAGTTGTCGAGGTCTGATTTCTTGTCCTGTGATAAAAAGCCTTTTGTTTCGACCGCCAAACATCTCAGGGGAACATTTGCAACCCTTTAGCACCATTTTTGAGTTAATTGGCAAAAGTCAGATTTTTGATGGATTTGTGACCCCGGGGCTTAGGGATTTTTTCAAAAAAATATTTTTCTGCCGGTTAAGTTGTTGAGGTCTGATTTCTTGTCCTGTGATAAAAAGCCTTCTGTTTCGAACGCCAAACACCTCAGGGGAGCATTTGCAACCCTTTGGCACCATTTTTGCGTGAATAGGCGAAAGTCAGATTTTTTATTGAATTGTGACCCCGGGTCTTAGGGATTTTTTCAAAAAAATATTTTTCCGCCGGTTAAGTTGTCAAGGTCTGATTTCTTGTCCTGTGATAAAAAGCCTTCTGTTTCGACCGCCAAACAAATCAGGGGAACATTTGCAACCCTTTGGCACCATTTTTAAGTGAATTTGCGAAAGTCAGATTTTTGTTGGAATTGTGACCCCGGGGCTTAGGGATTTTTTCAAAAAAATATTTTTCTGCCGGTTAAGTTGTCAAGGTCTGATTTCTTGTCCTGTGATAAAAAGCCTTTTGTTTCGACCGCCAAACATCTCAGGGGAACATTTGCAACCCTTTAGCACCATTTTTGAGTTAATTGGCAAAAGTCAGATTTTTCCTGAAATTGTGACCCCGGGGCTTAGCGATTTTTTCAAAAAAATATTTTTCTGTCAGTTAAGTTGTCGAGATGTGATTTCTTTTCCTGTGATAAAAAGCCTTCTGTTTCGACCGCCAAACATCTCAGGGGAACATTTTCAACCCTTTAGCACCATTTTTGAGTTAATTGGCAAAAGTCAGATTATTGATGGATTTGTGACCCCGGGGCTTGGGGTTTTTTTTCCCAAAAATATCTTTCCGCCGGTTAAGTTGTGAAGGTCTGATTTCTTTTCCTGTGATAAAAAGCCTTCTGTTTCGACCGACAAACAAATCAGGGGAACATTTGCAACCCTTTAGCACCATTTTTGAGTTAATTGGCAAAAGTCAGATTTTTGATGCATTTGTGACCCCGGGGCTTAGGGATTTTTTCAAAAAAATATTTTCCTGCCCTTCAAGTTGTCGAGGTCTGATTTCTTTTCCTGTGATTAAAAGCCTTCTGTTTCGACCGCCAAACCTCTCACGGGAGCATTTGCAACCCTTTGGCACCATTTCTAAGTGAATTGGTGAAAGTCAGATTTTTGATGGAATTGTGACCCCGGGGCTTAGGGATTTTTTCAAAAAAATATTTTTCTGCCGGTTAAGTTGTCGAGGTCTGATTTCTTTTCCTGTGATTAAAAGCCTTTTGTTTCGACCGCCAAACATCTCAGGGGAACATTTGCAACCCTTTAGCACCATTTTTGAGTTAATTGGCAAAAGTCAGATTTTTGATGGATTTGTGACCCCGGGGCTTAGGGTTTTTTTCAAAAAAATATTTTCCTGCTGGTCAAGTTGTGAAGGTCTGATTTCTTTTCCTGTGATAAAAAGCCTTCTGTTTCGACCGACAAACAAATCAGGGGAACATTTGCAACCCTTTGGCACCATTTTTAAGTGAATTTGCGAAAGTCAGATTTTTGATGGAATTGTGACCCCGGGGCTTAGGGATTTTTTCAAAAAAATATTTTTCTGCCGGTTAAGTTGTCAAGGTCTGATTTCTTGTCCTGTGATAAAAAGCCTTTTGTTTCGACCGCCAAACATCTCAGGGGAACATTTGCAACCCTTTAGCACGATTTTTGAGTTAATTGGCAAAAGTCAGATTTTTCCTGAAATTGTGACCCCGGGGCTTAGCGATTTTTTCAAAAAAATATTTTTCTGTCAGTTAAGTTGTCGAGATGTGATTTCTTTTCCTGTGATAAAAAGCCTTCTGTTTCGACTGTCAAACATCTCAGGGGAACATTTTCAACCCTTTAGCACCATTTTTGAGTTAATTGGCAAAAGTCAGATTATTGATGGATTTGTGACCCCGGGGCTTAGGGATTTTTTCAAAAAAATATTTTTCTGCCGGTTAAGTTGTCGAGGTCTGATTTCTTGTCCTATGATAAAAAGCCTTCTGTTTCGACCGCCAAACCCCTCAGGGGAGCATTTGCAACCCTTTGGCACCATTTTTGAGTGAATTTGCGAAAGTCAGATTTTTTATTGAATTGTGACCCCGGGTCTTAGGGATTTTTTCAAAAAAATATTTTTCCGCCGGTTAAGTTGTCGAGGTCTGATTTCTTGTCCTGTGATAAAAAGCCTTCTGTTTCCACCGCCAAACAGCTCAGGGGAGCATTTGCAACCCTTTGGCACCATTTTTGAGTGAATTGGCGAAAGTCAGATTTTTGATGGATTTGTGACCCCGGGGCTTAGGGTTTTTTTCAAAAAAATATTTTCCTGCTGGTCAAGTTGTGAAGGTCTGATTTCTTTTCCTGTGATAAAAAGCCTTCTGTTTCGACCGACAAACAAATCAGGGGAACATTTGCAACCCTTTGGCACCATTTTTAAGTGAATTTGCGAAAGTCAGATTTTTGATGGAATTGTGACCCGGGGGCTTAGGGATTTTTTCAAAAAAATATTTTTCTGCCGGTTAAGTTGTCGAGGTCTGATTTCTTGTCCTGTGATAAAAAGCCTTCTGTTTCGACCGCCAAACACCTCAGGGGAGCATTTGCAACCCTTTGGCACCATTTTTGAGTGAATAGGCGAAAGTCAGATTTTTTATTGAATTGTGACCCCGGGTCTTAGGGATTTTTTCAAAAAAATATTTTTCCGCCGGTTAAGTTGTCGAGGTCTGATTTCTTGTCCTGTGATAAAAAGCCTTCTGTTTCCACCGCCAAACATATCAGGGAAGCATTTGCAACCCTTTGGCACCATTTTTGAGTGAATTGGCGAAAGTCAGATTTTTGATGGATTTGTGACCCAGGGGCTTGGGGTTTTTTTTCCCAAAAATATCTTTCCGCCGGTTAAGTTGTGAAGGTCTGATTTCTTTTCCTGTGATAAAAAGCCTTCTGTTTCGACCGACAAACAAATCAGGGGAACATTTGCAACCCTTTGGCACCATTTTTAAGTGAATTTGCGAAAGTCAGATTTTTGATGGAATTGTGACCCCGGGGCTTAGGGATTTTTTCAAAAAAATATTTTTCCGCCGGTTAAGTTGTCGAGGTCTGATTTCTTGTCCTGTGATAAAAAGCCTTCTGTTTCCACCGCCAAACATATCAGGGGAGCATTTGCAACCCTTTGGCACCATTTTTGAGTGAATTGGCGAAAGTCAGATTTTTGATGGATTTGTGACCCCGGGGCTTTGCAGTTTTTTTTCCCAAAAATATCTTTCCGCCGGTTAAGTTGTGAAGGTCTGATTTCTTTTCCTGTGATAAAAAGCCTTCTGTTTCGACCGACAAACAAATCAGGGGAACATTTGCAACCCTTTGGCACCATTTTTAAGTGAATTTGCGAAAGTCAGATTTTTGATGGAATTGTGACCCCGGGGCTTAGGGATTTTTTCAAAAAAATATTTTTCTGCCGGTTAAGTTGTCGAGGTCTGATTTCTTGTCCTGTGATAAAAAGCCTTTTGTTTCGACCGCCAAACATCTCAGGGGAACATTTGCATCCCTTTAGCACCATTTTTGAGTTAATTGGCAAAAGTCAGATTTTTCCTGAAATTGTGACCCCGGGGCTTAGGGATTTTTTCAAAAAAATATTTTTCTGCCAGTTAAGTTGTCGAGATGTGATTTCTTGTCCTGTGATAAAAAGCCTTCTGTTTCTACCGCCAAACATCTCAGGGGAACATTTGCAACCCTTTGGCACCATTTTTGAGTGAATTGGCAAAAGTCAGATTTTTGATGGATTTGTGACCCTGGGGCTTAGGGATTTGTTCAAAAAAATCTTTTTCTACCGGTGAAGTTGTTTCGGGCTGATTTCTTGTCTTGTGATAAAAATCCTTCTGTTTCAACCGCCAAACCTCTCACGGGAGCATTTGCAACCTTTTGGCACCATTTTTAAGTGAATTTGCGAAAGTCAGATTTTTGATGGAATTGTGACCCCGGGGCTTAGGGATTTTTTCAAAAAAATATTTTTCTGCCGGTTAAGTTGTCGAGGTCTGATTTCTTGTCCTGTGATAAAAAGCCTTCTGTTTCCACCGCCAAACATATCAAGGGAGCATTTGCAACCCTTTGGCACCATTTTTGAGTGAATTGGCGAAAGTCAGATTTTTGATGGATTTGTGACCCCAGGGCTTAGGGTTTTTTTCAAAAAAATATTTTTCCGCCGATTAAGTTGTGAAGGTCTGATTTCTTTTCCTGTGATAAAAAGCCTTCTGTTTCGACCGACAAACAAATCAGGGGAACATTTGCAACCCTTTGGCACCATTTTTAAGTGAATTTGCGAAAGTCAGATTTTTGATGGAATTGTGATCCCGGGGCTTAGGGATTTTTTCAAAAAAATATTTTTCTGCCGGTTAAGTTGTCGAGGTCTGATTTCTTGTCCTGTGATAAAAAGCCTTCTGTTTCGACCGCCAAACATCTCAGGGGAACATTTTCAACCCTTTAGCACCATTTTTGAGTTAATTGGCAAAAGTCAGATTTTTGATGGATTTGTGACCCCGGGTCTTAGGGATTTTTTCAAAAAAATATTTTCCTGCCCTTCAAGTTGTCGAGGTCTGATTTCTTTTCCTGTGATAAAAAGCCTTCTGTTTCGACCGACAAACAAATAAGGGGAACATTTGCAACCCTTTGGCACCATTTTTAAGTGAATTTGCGAAAGTCAGATTTTTGATGGAATTGTGACCCCGGGGCTTAGGGATTTTTTCAAAAAAATATTTTTCTGCCGGTTAAGTTGTTGAGGTCTGATTTCTTGTCCTTTGATAAAAAGCCTTTTGTTTCGACCGCCAAACATCTCAGGGGAACATTTGCAACCCTTTAGCACCATTTTTGAGTTAATTGGCAAAAGTCAGAGTTTTGATGGATTTGTGACCCCGGGGCTTAGGGATTTTTTCAAAAAAATATTTTTCCGCCGGTTAAGTTGTCGAGGTCTGATTTCTTGTCCTGTGATAAAAAGCCTTCTGATTCGACCGCCAAACAAATCAGGGGAACATTTGCAACCCTTTGGCACCATTTTTAAGTGAATTTGCGAAAGTCAGATTTTTGATGGAATTGTGACCCCGGGGCTCTGCGATTTTTTCAAAAAAATATTTTTCTGCCGGTTAAGTTGTCGAGGTCTGATTTCTTGTCCTGTGATAAAAAGCCTTCTGTTTCTACCGCCAAACATCTCAGGGGAACATTTGCAACCCTTTAGCACCATTTTTGAGTTAATTGGCAAAAGTCAGATTTTTGATGCATTTGTGACCCCGGGGCTTAGGGATTTTTTCAAAAAAATATTTTCCTGCCCTTCAAGTTGTCGAGGTCTGATTTCTTTTCCTGTGATTAAAAGCCTTCTGTTTCGACCGCCAAACCTCTCACGGGAGCATTTGCAACGCTTTGGCACCATTTCTAAGTGAATTGGTGAAAGTCAGATTTTTGATGGAATTGTGACCCCGGGGCTTAGGGATTTTTTCAAAAAAATATTTTTCTGCCGGTTAAGTTGTCGAGGTCTGATTTCTTGTCCTATGATAAAAAGCCTTCTGTTTCGACCGCCAAACCCCTCAGGGGAGCATTTGCAACCCTTTGGCACCATTTTTGAGTGAATTTGCGAAAGTCAGATTTTTTATTGAATTGTGACCCCGGGTCTTAGGGATTTTTTCAAAAAAATATTTTTCCGCCGGTTAAGTTGTCGAGGTCTGATTTCTTGTCCTGTGATAAAAAGCCTTCTGTTTCCACCGCCAAACAGCTCAGGGGAGCATTTGCAACCCTTTGGCACCATTTTTGAGTGAATTGGCGAAAGTCAGATTTTTGATGGATTTGTGACCCCGGGGCTTAGGGTTTTTTTCAAAAAAATATTTTCCTGCTGGTCAAGTTGTGAAGGTCTGATTTCTTTTCCTGTGATAAAAAGCCTTCTGTTTCGACCGACAAACAAATCAGGGGAACATTTGCAACCCTTTGGCACCATTTTTAAGTGAATTTGCGAAAGTCAGATTTTTGATGGAATTGTGACCCGGGGGCTTAGGGATTTTTTCAAAAAAATATTTTTCTGCCGGTTAAGTTGTCGAGGTCTGATTTCTTGTCCTGTGATAAAAAGCCTTCTGTTTCGACCGCCAAACACCTCAGGGGAGCATTTGCAACCCTTTGGCACCATTTTTGAGTGAATAGGCGAAAGTCAGATTTTTTATTGAATTGTGACCCCGGGTCTTAGGGATTTTTTCAAAAAAATATTTTTCCGCCGGTTAAGTTGTCGAGGTCTGATTTCTTGTCCTGTGATAAAAAGCCTTCTGTTTCCACCGCCAAACATATCAGGGAAGCATTTGCAACCCTTTGGCACCATTTTTGAGTGAATTGGCGAAAGTCAGATTTTTGATGGATTTGTGACCCAGGGGCTTGGGGTTTTTTTTCCCAAAAATATCTTTCCGCCGGTTAAGTTGTGAAGGTCTGATTTCTTTTCCTGTGATAAAAAGCCTTCTGTTTCGACCGACAAACAAATCAGGGGAACATTTGCAACCCTTTGGCACCATTTTTAAGTGAATTTGCGAAAGTCAGATTTTTGATGGAATTGTGACCCCGGGGCTTAGGGATTTTTTCAAAAAAATATTTTTCCGCCGGTTAAGTTGTCGAGGTCTGATTTCTTGTCCTGTGATAAAAAGCCTTCTGTTTCCACCGCCAAACATATCAGGGGAGCATTTGCAACCCTTTGGCACCATTTTTGAGTGAATTGGCGAAAGTCAGATTTTTCCTGAAATTGTGACCCCGGGGCTTAGGGATTTTTTCAAAAAAATATTTTTCTGCCAGTTAAGTTGTCGAGATGTGATTTCTTGTCCTGTGATAAAAAGCCTTCTGTTTCTACCGCCAAACATCTCAGGGGAACATTTGCAACCCTTTGGCACCATTTTTGAGTGAATTGGCAAAAGTCAGATTTTTGATGGATTTGTGACCCTGGGGCTTAGGGATTTGTTCAAAAAAATCTTTTTCTACCGGTGAAGTTGTTTCGGGCTGATTTCTTGTCTTGTGATAAAAAGCCTTCTGTTTCAACCGCCAAACCTCTCACGGGAGCATTTGCAACCTTTTGGCACCATTTTTAAGTGAATAGGCGAAAGTCAGATTTTTTATTGAATTGTGACCCCGGGGCTTAGGGATTTTTTCAAAAAAATATTTTTCTGCCGGTTAAGTTGTCGAGGTCTGATTTCTTGTCCTGTGATAAAAAGCCTTCTGTTTCCACCGCCAAACATATCAAGGGAGCATTTGCAACCCTTTGGCACCATTTTTGAGTGAATTGGCGAAAGTCAGATTTTTGATGGATTTGTGACCCCGGGGCTTAGGGTTTTTTTCAAAAAAATATTTTTCCGCCGATTAAGTTGTGAAGGTCTGATTTCTTTTCCTGTGATAAAAAGCCTTCTGTTTCGACCGACAAACAAATCAGGGGAACATTTGCAACCCTTTGGCACCATTTTTAAGTGAATTTGCGAAAGTCAGATTTTTGATGGAATTGTGATCCCGGGGCTTAGGGATTTTTTCAAAAAAATATTTTTCTGCCGGTTAAGTTGTCGAGGTCTGATTTCTTGTCCTGTGATAAAAAGCCTTCTGTTTCGACCGCCAAACATCTCAGGGGAACATTTTCAACCCTTTAGCACCATTTTTGAGTTAATTGGCAAAAGTCAGATTTTTGATGGATTTGTGACCCCGGGTCTTAGGGATTTTTTCAAAAAAATATTTTCCTGCCCTTCAAGTTGTCGAGGTCTGATTTCTTTTCCTGTGATAAAAAGCCTTCTGTTTCGACCGACAAACAAATAAGGGGAACATTTGCAACCCTTTGGCACCATTTTTAAGTGAATTTGCGAAAGTCAGATTTTTGATGGAATTGTGACCCCGGGGCTTAGGGATTTTTTCAAAAAAATATTTTTCTGCCGGTTAAGTTGTTGAGGTCTGATTTCTTGTCCTTTGATAAAAAGCCTTTTGTTTCGACCGCCAAACATCTCAGGGGAACATTTGCAACCCTTTAGCACCATTTTTGAGTTAATTGGCAAAAGTCAGATTTTTGATGGATTTGTGACCCCGGGGCTTAGGGATTTTTTCAAAAAAATATTTTTCCGCCGGTTAAGTTGTCGAGGTCTGATTTCTTGTCCTGTGATAAAAAGCCTTCTGATTCGACCGCCAAACAAATCAGGGGAACATTTGCAACCCTTTGGCACCATTTTTAAGTGAATTTGCGAAAGTCAGATTTTTGATGGAATTGTGACCCCGGGGCTTAGCGATTTTTTCAAAAAAATATTTTTCTGCCGGTTAAGTTGTCGAGGTCTGATTTCTTGTCCTGTGATAAAAAGCCTTCTGTTTCTACCGCCAAACATCTCAGGGGAACATTTGCAACCCTTTAGCACCATTTTTGAGTTAATTGGCAAAAGTCAGATTTTTGATGCATTTGTGACCCCGGGGCTTAGGGAATTTTTCAAAAAAATATTTTCCTGCCCTTCAAGTTGTCGAGGTCTGATTTCTTTTCCTGTGATTAAAAGCCTTCTGTTTCGACCGCCAAACCTCTCACGGGAGCATTTGCAACGCTTTGGCACCATTTCTAAGTGAATTGGTGAAAGTCAGATTTTTGATGGAATTGTGACCCCGGGGCTTAGGGATTTTTTCAAAAAAATATTTTTCTGCCGGTTAAGTTGTCGAGGTCTGATTTCTTGTCCTATGATAAAAAGCCTTCTGTTTTGACCGCCAAACATCTCAGGGGAGCATTTGCAACCCTTTGGCACCATTTTTGAGTGAATTGGCGAAAGTCAGATTTTTGATGGATTTGTGACGCCGGGGCTTAGGGTTTTTTTCAAAAAAATATTTTCCTGCTGGTCAAGTTGTGAAGGTCTGATTTCTTTTCCTGTGATAAAAAGCCTTCTGTTTCGACCGACAAACAAATCAGGGGAACATTTGCAACCCTTTGGCACCATTTTTAAGTGAATTTGCGAAAGTCAGATTTTTGATGGAATTGTGACCCCGGGGCTTAGGGATTTTTTCAAAAAAATATTTTTCTGCCGGTTAAGTTGTCAAGGTCTGATTTCTTGTCCTGTGATAAAAAGCCTTTTGTTTCGACCGCCAAACATCTCAGGGGAACATTTGCAACCCTTTAGCACCATTTTTGAGTTAATTGGCAAAAGTCAGATTTTTGATGGATTTGTGACCCCGGGGCTTAGGGTTTTTTTCAAAAAAATATTTTCCTGCTGGTCAAGTTGTGAAGGTCTGATTTCTTTTCCTGTGATAAAAAGCCTTCTGTTTCGACCGCCAAACATCTCAGGGGAACATTTGCAACCCTTTAGCACTATTTTTGAGTTAATTGGCAAAAGTCAGATTTTTGATGGAATTGTGACCCCGGGGCTTAGCGATTTTTTCAAAAAAATATTTTTCTGTCAGTTAAGTTGTCGAGATGTGATTTCTTTTCCTGTGATAAAAAGCCTTCTGTTTCGACTGCCAAACATCTCAGGGGAACATTTTCAACCCTTTAGCACCATTTTTGAGTTAATTGGCAAAAGTCAGATTATTGATGGATTTGTGACCCCGGGGCTTAGGGATTTTTTCAAAAAAATATTTTTCTGCCGGTTAAGTTGTCGAGGTCTGATTTCTTGTCCTATGATAAAAAGCCTTCTGTTTCGACCGCCAAACCCCTCAGGGGAGCATTTGCAACCCTTTGGCACCATTTTTGAGTGAATAGGCGAAAGTCAGATTTTTTATTGAATTGTGACCCCGGGTCTTAGGGATTTTTTCAAAAAAATATTTTTCCGCCGGTTAAGTTGTCGAGGTCTGATTTCTTGTCCTGTGATAAAAAGCCTTCTGTTTCCACCGCCAAACATCTCAGGGGAGCATTTGCAACCCTTTGGCACCATTTTTGAGTGAATTGGCGAAAGTCAGATTTTTGATGGATTTGTGACCCCGGGGCTTAGGGTTTTTTTCAAAAAAATATTTTTCCGCCGGTTAAGTTGTGAAGGTCTGATTTCTTTTCCTGTGATAAAAAGCCTTCTGTTTCGACCGACAAACAAATCAGGGGAACATTTGCAACCCTTTGGCACCATTTTTAAGTGAATTTGCGAAAGTCAGATTTTTGATGGAATTGTGACCCCGGGGCTTAGGGATTTTTTCAAAAAAATATTTTTCTGCCGGTTAAGTTGTCGAGGTCTGATTTCTTGTCCTGTCATAAAAAGCCTTTTGTTTCGACCGCCAAACATCTCAGGGGAACATTTTCTTTTTTAAAAAAAAAAAAAAATATTGCTTTTTAGAAATACAGAAATACAGAAAAAAGAATAAAGAGTGGTTATAAGAAAATAGAGTAGAAAAATAACAAATTTCCATATTCTTTTTCCATCTAATCTATAGGACTTCCCCACATCCTCCGAACCCTGCGTTCTCTGTCTTATAAAGCATCAGCAATTTGTTAACTTATTTCAAAACTTATTGTAACTTCCATTTTATCATGTTCCCTATTTTCAATTTTACTGTAACTCAGTTCTTATATGTTTTATATTAAACACAATAAAGTTGTTTCATTATTTTACCTCTGAATTCTTGTGTCTTAATTTTCATTTCATTAACTTACATTTGCTGAAGCTAGAATTTCCTGAAAGGTGCATTTTTTAACATTCATACAGCTTATAGTGTTTTTTCAAATAGTCCTTAAACTTTTCCCAGTCCTCCTCAATTGTTTCTTCTCCCACGTCTCGGATTCTGCCAGTCATTTCAGCCAATTCCATATAGTCCATCAACTGCGATTGCCATTCCTCCAGCGTGGGTAAATCTTGTGTCTTCCAATATTTTGCAATCAGGATCCTTGCTGCTGTGGTAGCATACATGAAAAAGGTTCTGTCCTTCTTAAGCACTCTCTGGTCCACCATGCCCAGAAGGAAGGCCTCTGGTTTCTTAGGTAAGGTAAATCTCAGTACCTTTTTTAGTTCATTATGGATCATTTCCCAGAAGGCCTTCACTTTCGGGCAGGTCCACCAGAGATGAAAGAATGTCCCTTCCGCCTCTCCACATTTCCAACATTTGTTGTCAGACAGATGGTATATCTTAGCTAGCTTGACTGGGGTCATGTACCACCGGTATACCATTTTCATAATATTTTCCTTCAGGGCAGTACATGCCGTAAATTTCAAACCGGTGTTCCATAACCTTTCCCAGTCTACAAACATAATGTTGTGCCCCACATCCTGCGCCCATTTTATCATGGCGGATTTGACTGTCTCATCCTGTGTATTCCACTTAAGCAGCAAATTATACATTCTCGAAAGTAGTTTACTTTTTGGCTCTAACAATTCAGTCTCTAGTTTCGATTTTTCCACCTGGAATCCAACTTTTTTATCTATTTTAAATACCTCTTGAATTTGCGCATAGTGCAGCCAGTCTCGTACCTTAGTTTTCAATTTCTCCAAACTTAACAACCTCCAATTGTCTCCAATTTTTTCAATTATTTCCCAATATTTAGGCCAATGGGCCTCCATGTTGAGTCTCTTACGTGCCTTGGCCTCCACCGGTGAGAGCCACCTCGGAGTCTTACTCTCCAATAAGTCTTTGTATTTTATCCAGACCCTCCAAATTGCTCTTCTGACAATATGGTTTTTAAACAATTTGTGCACTTTAACCTTGTCATACCACAAATATGCATGCCACCCAAACGCATTGTCAAACCCTTCCAGATCTAGGACGTCAGTGTTCTCCAATAAAATCCAATCTTTCAACCAGCAGAAGGCTGCAGATTCATAATATAACCTCAAGTCTGGCAGGGCAAATCCCCCTCTTTCTTTCACATCAGTTAATATTTTAAACTTTATTCGGGGCTTTTTGCCCTGCCAAACAAACTTAGAAATATCCTTCTGCCACTTTCCAAAACATTCCACCTTGTCCACGATCTGTAGGGCCTGAAACAAAAATAACATTTTCGGCAATACATTCATCTTTACAGCAGCTATTCGGCCTAACAAGGAAAGTTTCAATCTTGACCATATTTCCAAGTCTCTTTTGATTTCTGACCAGCATTTCTCATAGTTATCTTTAAACAAATTCAAATTTTTGGAGGTCAAGTACACCCCTAGGTATTTTACTTTTTTAACCACATTCAGCTCCGTTTCTTTGGAGAACTCATCTGTTTCTGTAACTGTCAAATTTTTTGCTAAAACCTTGGTTTTTTGCTTATTTAACTTAAACCCCGCCACCCGACCAAAATCAGAAATTAATTCTAACACTCTTTTAGTGCTGGAGACTGGTTCCTGAAGTGTTAATACCAAGTCATCTGCAAATGCTTTCAATTTGTATTGTTTCACTCCGACCTCAATTCCCTGAACCAACCGGTCCTTTCTAATCATATTTAGCAACGCCTCCAGAACTGAGATGAACAATAGGGGGGATAGAGGGCACCCCTGACGTGTCCCTTTTTCAATTTTAAACTCCTCTGTCACCACATTGTTTACTATCAATTTAGCTTTTTGTTCTGTATAGATTGCTTCTATACCATTTTCGAACCCCCGCCCCACTCCCATCCCTTCCAAATTTTTCTTCATAAACATCCAAGAAATATTATCAAAGGCCTTCTCTGCATCAACAAAAATCAAAACCGCTCTGGTGTTCAAATTTGTTTGTAGAAGTTCCAAAATGTCAATAATGTTTCTTGTGTTATCAAACAAATGCCTACCAGGGAGAAAGCCGGCCTGGTCCTTGTGAATCACTTCATTTAGTACTTTTTTAAGTCTATTTGCCAAAATATCAGCAAAAATTTTATAATCCACATTTAGGAGTGAAATGGGGCGGTAATTCTTAAGTTGGGTCTTTTCAGTCTCTAATTTAGGTATCAATGTGATGAAAGCTTCTTTCCACGTTTCCGGTGCCTTCCTTCCCTCCATTATCTGGTTACAAACCTCCATCAAAGGTTGTATCAAATAGTCCTTTAAAACTTTATAGTATTTGGAGGTTAGGCCGTTCGGGCCTGGGGACTTGCCAAGTTGAAGATTTTGAATGGCACTTTCAATTTCTTGCTGTGTAATGTTCCAGTTCAGGTTTGTTCTCATTTCCAGGGGTATTTTTTGTAATCCATTAGTTTTAAGAAATTGATCCACCTCTGAGGCTTTTTGCGGCCCTTGTGAATAAAGTTCTTTGAAGTACCTCTGGAAGCACTTTCTGATTTCCTCGGGTTTCTGAACCATTCTCCCTTCGATCTCTAGATTTGTAACCGTATTAAGCTTTTGTCTCTTTTTCAACTGCCAGGCTAGCAGTTTCCCACACTTATTCGCCGATTCGAAGGATCTTTGTTTCATTTGTTTAATTTTCCATTCCACCTCTTGATTTATCAATTTTGAATATTGCGCCTGGAAAAATTTCACTTCTCTTAACACATCCTTCGACTTAGGCCTAGATCTTAATTTTTTCTCTCCTTCTCTTATTTTCTCCAATATCTTCTCCTTCTTTTCACTCCAGAGCCTTTTCTTAATCGTGTTTTGTTGTATTAGAAACCCTCTCATGACTGCCTTACTTGCGTCCCAGATTGTTCTTTTTTCCACGGTAGTATTCAAATTTATCTCAAAATAGTCCTTTAAAGTTTTTTGGGCCTTCTTCACAATCTCCTGATCTCTTAATAAAGTGTCATTCATTTTCCATCTAAAGGAACCGGTTGTATTAAGTCTCAATTCCACTTTCAAAGCACTATGGTCGGAGCAGGTTTTTGGGCAGATTTCCACTTTTCTAGTCTTGGGTGCCAGTCCTCTAGTTGTCCAGATTTGGTCGATTCGTGTCCATGTCAGATGAGCTTCAGAAAAGAAAGTCCCTTCTTTCCCTAGAGGGTTCTTAACCCTCCAAATGTCAACTAAGTCCATATTGTCTGTCATTTCAAAAAAAGTTTTAGGTAGTCTGCCGTCTTTCGATATGTTGGCACTTTGTGACTTATCCATATTTGCAGACACAACCCCATTCATATCACCCAGCATAATGATGTTACTATAGTCCAAATAATCCAGCATAGTCTCATGCAGCTTCCTGAAAAATTCCGACTTTCCCTCATTTGGAGCATATATTCCTAATATCAAAATTTTTTCTCCTTGTGTCTGTATTTCAATCGCCAAAATTCGGCCATATTCATCTTTAAATAAAAGTTTCGGTGACAGGCTCTCCTTTGCGTAAATCACCACTCCTCTCTTCTTAACTTTGTCCGAAGAAATAAATTCTTGGCCTAGTCTTTTGTTAATTAACACTTTTCTATGGAGCCTTGTCACATGTGTTTCCTGTAGGCAGATAACGTCCAGTTGTTCCTTTTTCAAGATGTGAAAGACTTTTCTTCTTTTTTCCGGGGAATTTCCGCCATTTATGTTCTAACTAAGAAGCTGCAGAGACATCCTGAATCAATTGATGGGTTCTACAATGGGGTATCTAAGCTTCCGCCCGATCCCGGGGGAGGTAATGCTGGTCCTGATCCAGGTGGTATAACTCTTGGAGGTGGTCCCGGTAGTGGTGGAGGCCAAGAAGCTGCAACTCCTTTTTGCAGGTCCTCCTCGTGGTCGTGTAGGAACTTCTGCTGGTCTTCAGGTGATTTAATCTTTATTTTCCTTCCTTTGTAAGTAAATGAAAGTCCTTGTGGAAACTCCCACCTATAAGGAATTCCGTTGTGTCTCAACAATTTGATCAGATCTATATAGGTAGTCCTAAGTTCCAAGAGATATTTGGGTATATCTCTGTAAATTTCGGCCCTTTTGCCTTCTATCTCCAAAGATTTCTTAAAATGTAGGCCTAATATCTTATCCCTTTCTTCTCTTGATCTCAGAGCAACCAAACAGTCTCTGGGCTTGTCTTTCTTTACTGATTTTCCCAGTCTAAAGGCTGTCACAATTTTAAAGTCCTTTTCTTCCTCAATTCCCCAGAATTTGGAGAACAAAAGTGTCAAAAATCCCTCTAGATTATTTTGCTCCAGTTCCGGGATAGCCCTTATCCTGAGATTACTATCTTTACTTTTCAATTCGACCAATGCCAGGTAGGCTTGTTGTTCCCCTACCTGCCTTCTCAGAGGTCTTACCTCTCCTTTAATTTCATCAACCTTTAAATTCGCCTGTTCTGCTTTTTGGTTGGCTTCCACAGCTAATTTGTAGTTTTCTGCCGTAGCTCCTTGCAATTTCTCAATTGCCTGAGTGTGCTGCGAAACCTGTTCAGTTAATTTGCCAATAGAGGATGTAGCTTGGTCAATCTTTGATGTTTGATTGTCCACTTTTTGGTTTAAAACTGCCAATTGTTCCAAAATTTGTTTTAAAACTGTTTCAGATCCTCCAGTTGCCATATCTTCTGCAGCAGGCTGCACTAGTTCCACCTCCTGTGCTGTCAGCACAGTTGGGAAAGATGATCTGCGGTGATGAGTTAAAGTTGTTTGCAAAAGTTGCCCAGATTTTTTCTCTTTTTCTTTATCTTTGGCTTTAGCTGCTCTTGTTCTCCCTGTGCCGCTCATTCCACACCTGCCTCTGTTCAAGGTCAGATGGTCTTTTGTCCCATGGGAAAAACAAGTCCCAAATATAAACAAATAAAACCACAAAAAGTTTCAATAAAGTTCAATTCCCATGCCACTATATTTCCACAGTCCTATAGGGGGAGTATTTCAAAGTTTCAAAGAAGAAAGGAACTATTTTCCGCCATTGAAGTTCCTCAATTCCCCATGTTGAGTTTTGTAATTCCCAAACACAAAAGGAAGGTTTCCAGAACTTCTGATCTCTTAAAATCCAGCCACAAGGTATCAATATAGGTCCATGTGACAATGTTTAATGTTAATATCTCAGTCTATGCAACAATTTCAATCTCTGCAACAATGTCGTCAGTTTGACAGCAGTTTGACAGTTCTTTTTCTATGCACTGGCAGCCCGATGACGGGGTTATCTCTTTCAACCCCGTTTAGCCCAGAAATAGGAGGATAGTTCCAAAGAATAAAAGTCTATAAATCACACAGTTCTTTCCTTTTCATCTTCAAAATGCAGAGTCTATCAATGCACCCTTTCTTCCACTTTTACAATCCCTTTTTAGATACTTCAGCTCATTTCCGAGCCCTTACTTTGATCTAATTAGCAGAGTCGGGAGGCGGACTTCCTGTTACTCGCCTCCCGTTTTCAGCCGAATTTCTTCAATTTAAGTTAAAAAATTTAGGTCCCTTACTCACGGGTATGTTGCTCCAATTCCGATAATTTCAAGAAGAAAGGTCAGCGCTCATCAGCAGCAGCAGCGCGGCTTTGCTTCCACGAAAAGAGCGATGAACTCACAGCGCCGCTCCCCCTTTCACGTTCCGGAGCCTCTTACGAGGCTCCTTCCCCGCTTCTGGGGGGGCTCCAGGCGCCCGCCGAGTCCCACGGCCGCAGGCTCGCTCAGCCTGCGGTTTTTCTTAATGGGTCTCCGCTTTGCCGCAGCGGACGACCCTTTTTCGCGGAGCCCCTCTTCACAGCGCGAAAAGGACCGCCATTGCTGTTTCGCGCCGCCTCCGGAAGTCCCATCTCAGGGGAACATTTTCAACCCTTTAGCACCATTTTTGAGTTAATTGGCAAAAGTCAGATTTTTGATGCATTTGTGACCCCGGGGCTTAGGGATTTTTTCAAAAAAATATTTTCCTGCCCTTCAAGTTGTCGAGGTCTGATTTCTTTTCCTGTGATTAAATGCCTTCTGTTACGACCGCCAAACCTCTCACGGGAGCATTTGCAACCCTTTGGCACCATTTCTAAGTGAATTGGTGAAAGTCAGATTTTTGATGGAATTGTGACCCCGGGGCTTAGGGATTTTTTCAAAAAAATATTTTTCTGCCGGTTAAGTTGTCGAGGTCTGATTTCTTGTCCTATGATAAAAAGCCTTCTGTTTCGACCGCCAAACATCTCAGGGGAGCATTTGCAACCCTTTGGCAGCATTTTTGAGTGAATAGGCGAAAGTCAGATTTTTTATTGAATTGTGACCCCGGGTCTTAGGGATTTTTCCAAAAAAATATTTTTCTGCCGGTTAAGTTGCAGAGGTCTGATTTCTTGTCCTGTGATAAAAAGCCTTCTGTTTCGACCGCCAAACATCTCAGGGGAGCATTTGCAACCCTTTGGCACCATTTTTGAGTGAATTGGCGAAAGTCAGATTTTTGATGGATTTGTGACCCCGGGGCTTAGGGTTTTTTTCAAAAAAATATTTTCCTGCTGGTCAAGTTGTGAAGGTCTGGTTTCTTTTCCTGTGATAAAAAGCCTTCTGTTTCGACCGACAAACAAATCAGGGGAACATTTGCAACCCTTTGGCACCATTTTTAAGTGAATTTGCGAAAGTCAGATTTTTGATGGAATTGTGACCCCGGGGCTTAGAGATTTTTTCAAAAAAATATTTTTCTGCCGGTTAAGTTGTCAAGGTCTGATTTCTTGTCCTGTGATAAAAAGCCTTTTGTTTCGACCGCCAAACATCTCAGGGGAACATTTGCAACCCTTTAGCACCATTTTTGAGTTAATTGGCAAAAGTCAGATTTTTCCTGAAATTGTGACCCCGGGGCTTAGCGATTTTTTCAAAAAAATATTTTTCTGTCAGTTAAGTAGTCGAGATGTGATTTCTTTTCCTGTGATAAAAAGCCTTCTGTTTCGACCGCCAAACATCTCAGGGGAACATTTTCAACCCTTTAGCACCATTTTTGAGTTAATTGGCAAAAGTCAGATTTTTGATGGATTTGTGACCCCGGGGCTTAGGGATTTTTTCAAAAAAATATTTTTCTGCCGGTTAAGTTGTCGAGGTCTGATTTCTTGTCCTATGATAAAAAGCCTTCTGTTTAAAGCGCCAAACATCTCAGGGGAGCATTTGCAACCCTTTGGCACCATTTTTGAGTGAATAGGCGAAAGTCAGATTTTTTATTGAATTGTGACCCCGGGTCTTAGGGATTTTTTCAAAAAAATATTTTTCCGCCGGTTAAGTTGTCAAGGTCTGATTTCTTGTCCTGTGATAAAAAGCCTTCTGTTTCCACCGCCAAACATATCAGGGGAGCATTTGCAACCCTTTGGCACCATTTTTGAGTGAATTGGCAAAAGTCAGATTTTTGATGGATTTGTGACCCCGGGGCTTAGGGTTTTTTTCAAAAAAATATTTTTCCGCCGATTAAGTTGTGAAGGTCTGATTTCTTTTCCTGTGATAAAAAGCCTTCTGTTTCGACCGACAAACAAATCAGGGGAACATTTGCAACCCTTTGGCACCATTTTTAAGTGAATTTGCGAAAGTCAGATTTTTGATGGAATTGTGATCCCGGGGCTTAGGGATTTTTTCAAAAAAATATTTTTCTGCCGGTTAAGTTGTCGAGGTCTGATTTCTTGTCCTGTGATAAAAAGCCTTTTGTTTCGACCGCCAAACATCTCAGGGGAACATTTTCAACCCTTTAGCACCATTTTTGAGTTAATTGGCAAAAGTCAGATTTTTGATGGATTTGTGACCCCGGGGCTTAGGGATTTTTTCAAAAAAATATTTTCCTGCCCTTCAAGTTGTCGAGGTCTGATTTCTTGTCCTGTGATTGAAAGCCTTCTGTTTCGACCGCCAAACCTCTCACGGGAGCATTTGCAACCTTTTGGCACCATTTTTAAGTGAATTTGTGAAAGTCAGATTTTTGATGGAATTGTGACCCCGGGGCTTAGGGATTTTTACAAAAAAATATTTTTCCGCCGGTTAAGTTGTCGAGGTCTGATTTCTTGTCCTGTGATAAAAAGCCTTCTGTTTCGACCGCCAAACATCTCAGGGGAGCATTTGCAACCCTTTGGCACCATTTTTGAGTGAATAGGCGAAAGTCAGATTTTTTACTGAATTGTGACCCCAGGTCTTAGGGATTTTTTCAAAAAAATATTTTTCCGCCGGTTAAGTTGTCGAGGTCTGATTTCTTGTCCTGTGATAAAAAGCCTTCTGTTTCCACCGCCAAACAGCTCAGGGGAGCATTTGCAACCCTTTGGCACCATTTTTGAGTGAATTGGCGAAAGTCAGATTTTTGATGGATTTGTGACCCCGGGGCTTAGGGTTTTTTTCAAAAAAATATTTTCCTGCCGGTCAAGTTGTCGAGGTCTGATTTATTTTCCTGTGATAAAAAGCCTTCTGTTTCGACCACCAAACATCTCAGGGGAAAATTTGCCACCCTTTAGCACCATTTTTGAGTTAATTGGCAAAAGTCAGATTTTTGATGGATTTGTGACCCCGGGGCTTAGGGATTTTTTCAAAAAAATATTTTCCTGCCCTTCAAGTTGTCAAGGTCTGGTTTCTTTTCCTGTGATTAAAAGCCTTCTGTTTCGACCGCCAAACCTCTCACGGGAGCATTTGCAACCCTTTGGCACCATTTCTAAGTGAATAGGTGAAAGTCAAATTTTTGATGGAATTGTGACCCTGGGGCTTCGGGATTTTTTCAAAAAAATATTTTTCCGCCGGTTAAGTTGTCGAGGTCTGATTTCTTGTCGTGTGATAAAAAGCCTTCTGTTTCGACCGCCAAACATCTCAGGGGAGCATTTGCAACCCGTTGGCACCATTTTTGAGTGAATAGGCGAAAGTCAGATTTTTTATTGAATTGTGACCCCGGGTCTTAGGGATTTTTCCAAAAAAATATTTTTCCGCCGGTTAAGTTGTCGAGGTCTGATTTCTTGTCCTTATATAAAAAGCCTTCTGTTTCGACCGCCAAACATCTCAGGGGATCATTTGCAACCCTTTGGCAACATTTTTGTGTGAATTGGCAAAAGTCAGATTTTTCCTTAAATTGTGACCCCGGGGCTTAGGGATTTTTTCAAAAAAATATTTTTCTGCCGGTTAAGTTGTCGAGGTCTGATTTCTTGTCCTGTGATAAAAAGCCTTTTGTTTCGACCGCCAAACATCTCAGGGGAACATTTGCAAGCCTTTAGCACCATTTTTGAGTAAATTGGCAAAAGTCAGATTTTTCCTGAAATTGTGACCCCGGGGCTTAGGGATTTTTTCAAAAAAATATTTTTCTGTCAGTTAAGTTGTCGAGATGTGATTTCTTTTCCTGTGATAAAAAGCTTCTGTTTCGACCGCCAAACATCTCAGGGGAACATTTTCAACCCTTTAGCACCATTTTTGAGTTAATTGGCAAAAGTCAGATTTTTGATGGATTTGTGACCCCGGGGCTTAGGGATTTTTTCAAAAAAATATTTTCCTGCCCTTCAAGTTGTCGAGGTCTGATTTCTTTTCCTGTGCTTGAAAGCCTTCTGTTTCGACCGCCAAACATCTCAGGGGAGCATTTGCAACCCTTTGGCACTATTTTTGAGTGAATAGGCGAAAGTCAGATTTTTTATTGAATTGTGACCCCGGGTCTTAGGGATTTTTTCAAAAAAATATTTTTCCGCCGGTTAAGTTGTTGAGGTCTGATTTCTTGTCCTGTGATAAAAAGCCTTCTGTTTTGTCCGCCAAACATCTCAGGGGAGCATTTGCAACCCTTTGGCACCATTTTTGAGTGAATTGGCAAAAGTCAGATTTTTGATGGATTTGTGACCCCGGGGCTTAGGGTTTTTTTTCAAAAAAATATTTTTCTGTCAGTTAAGTTGTCGAGATGTGATTTCTTTTCCTGTGATAAAAAGCTTCTGTTTCGACCGCCAAACATCTCAGGGGAACATTTTCAACCCTTTAGCACCATTTTTGAGTTAATTGGCAAAAGTCAGATTTTTGATGGATTTGTGACCCCGGGGCTTAGGGATTTTTTCAAAAAAATATTTTCCTGCCCTTCAAGTTGTCGAGGTCTGATTTCTTTTCCTGTGCTTGAAAGCCTTCTGTTTCGACCGCCAAACATCTCAGGGGAGCATTTGCAACCCTTTGGCACTATTTTTGAGTGAATAGGCGAAAGTCAGATTTTTTATTGAATTGTGACCCCGGGTCTTAGGGATTTTTTCAAAAAAATATTTTTCCGCCGGTTAAGTTGTTGAGGTCTGATTTCTTGTCCTGTGATAAAAAGCCTTCTGTTTTGTCCGCCAAACATCTCAGGGGAGCATTTGCAACCCTTTGGCACCATTTTTGAGTGAATTGGCAAAAGTCAGATTTTTGATGGATTTGTGACCCCGGGGCTTAGGGTTTTTTTTCAAAAAAATATTTTTCTGTCAGTTAAGTTGTCGAGATGTGATTTCTTTTCCTGTGATAAAAAGCTTCTGTTTCGACCGCCAAACATCTCAGGGGAACATTTTCAACCCTTTAGCACCATTTTTGAGTTAATTGGCAAAAGTCAGATTTTTGATGGATTTGTGACCCCGGGGCTTAGGGATTTTTTTAAAAAAATATTTTCCTGCCCTTCAAGTTGTCAAGGTCTGATTTCTTTTCCTGTGCTTGAAAGCCTTCTGTTTCGACCGCCAAACATCTCAGGGGAGCATTTGCAACCCTTTGGCACTATTTTTGAGTGAATAGGCGAAAGTCAGATTTTTTATTGAATTGTGACCCCGGGTCTTAGGGATTTTTTCAAAAAAATATTTTTCCGCCGGTTAAGTTGTTGAGGTCTGATTTCTTGTCCTGTGATAAAAAGCCTTCTGTTTTGTCCGCCAAACATCTCAGGGGAGCATTTGCAACCCTTTGGCACCATTTTTGAGTGAATTGGCAAAAGTCAGATTTTTGATGGATTTGTGACCCCGGGGCTTAGGGTTTTTTTCAAAAAAATATTTTTCTGTCAGTTAAGTTGTCGAGATGTGATTTCTTTTCCTGTGATAAAAAGCTTCTGTTTCGACCGCCAAACATCTCAGGGGAACATTTTCAACCCTTTAGCACCATTTTTGAGTTAATTGGCAAAAGTCAGATTTTTGATGGATTTGTGACCCCGGGGCTTAGGGATT
Source organism: Podarcis gaigeae (assembly GCF_964106915.1). NCBI lineage: Eukaryota > Metazoa > Chordata > Lepidosauria > Squamata > Lacertidae > Podarcis > Podarcis gaigeae. The sequence continues at coordinate 13,596,227 of NC_139677.1, read as the reverse complement.
TTTTCAAAAAAATATTTTCCTGCCCTTCAAGTTGTCAAGGTCTGATTTCTTTTCCTGTGATAAAAAGCCTTCTGTTTCGACCGCCAAACATCTCAGGGGAGCATTTGCAACCCTTTGGCACCATTTTTGAGTGAATAGGCGAAAGTCAGATTTTTTATTGAATTGTGACCCCGGGTCTTAGGGATTTTTTCAAAAAAATATTTTTCCGCCGGTTAAGTTGGCGAGGTCTGATTTCTTGTCCTTATATAAAAAGCCTTCTGTTTCGACCGCCAAACATCTCAGGGGAGCATTTGCAACCCTTTGGCACCATTTTTGAGTGAATTGGCGAAAGTCAGATTTTTGATGGATTTGTGACCCCGGGGCTTAGGGTTTTTTTCAAAAAATATTTTCCTGCCGGTCAAGTTGTCGAGGTCTGATTTCTTGTCCTGTGATAAAAAGCCTTCTGTTTCGACCGCCAAACATCTCAGGGGATCATTTGCAACCCTTTGCAGCATTTTTGAGTGAATTGGCAAAAGTCAGATTTTTCCTTAAATTGTGACCCCGGGGCTTAGGGATTTTTTCAAAAAAATATTTTTCTGCCGGTTAAGTTGTCGAATTCTGATTTCTTGTCCTGTGATAAAAAGCCTTCTGTTTCGACCGACAAACAAATCAGGGGAACATTTGCAACCCTTTGGCACCATTTTTAAGTGAATTTGCGAAAGTCAGATTTTTTATTGAATTGTGACCCCGGGTCTTAGGGATTTTTTCAAAAAAATATTTTTCCGCCGGTTAAGTTGTCGAGGTCTGATTTCTTGTCGTGTGATAAAAAGCCTTCTGTTTCCACCGCCAAACATATCAGGGGAGCATTTGCAACCCTTTGGCACCATTTTTGAGTGAATTGGCGAAAGTCAGATTTTTCCTTAAATTGTGACCCCGGGGCTTAGGGATTTTTTCAAAAAAATATTTTTCTGCCGGTTAAGTTGTCGAGGTCTGATTTCTTGTCCTGTGATAAAAAGCCTTTTGTTTCAACCGCCAAACATCTCAGGGGAACATTTGCAAGCCTTTAGCACCATTTTTGAGTTAATTGGCAAAAGTCAGATTTTTCCTGAAATTGTGACCCCGGGGCTTAGCGATTTTTTCAAAAAAATATTTTTCTGTCAGTTAAGTTGTCGAGATGTGATTTCTTTTCCTGTGATAAAAAGCTTCTGTTTCGACCGCCAAACATCTCAGGGGAACATTTTCAACCCTTTAGCACCATTTTTGAGTTAATTGGCAAAAGTCAGATTTTTGATGGATTTGTGACCCCGGGGCTTAGGGATTTTTTCAAAAAAATATTTTCCTGCCCTTCAAGTTGTCGAGGTCTGATTTCTTTTCCTGTGATTGAAAGCCTTCTGTTTCGACCGCCAAACATCTCAGGGGAGCATTTGCAACCCTTTGGCACTATTTTTGAGTGAATAGGCGAAAGTCAGATTTTTTATTGAATTGTGACCCCGGGTCTTAGGGATTTTTTCAAAAAAATATTTTTCCGCCGGTTAAGTTGTCGAGGTCTGATTTCTTGTCCTGTGATAAAAAGCCTTCTGTTTCGTCCGCCAAACATCTCAGGGGAGCATTTGCAACCCTTTGGCACCATTTTTGAGTGAATTGGCAAAAGTCAGATTTTTGATGGATTTGTGACCCTGGAGCTTAGGGATTTGTTCAAAAAAATCTTTTTCTACCGGTGAAGTTGTTTCGGGCTGATTTCTTGTCTTGTGATAAAAAGCCTTCTGTTTCAACCGCCAAACCTCTCAGGGGAGCATTTGCAACCGTGCGGCACCATTTTTGAGTGAATTGCCGAAAGTCAGATTTTTGCTGAAATTGTGACCCCGGGGCTTAGGGATTTTTTTTCCCAGTTTTTTTTTCTGCCGGTGAAGTTGTTGAGGGCTGATTTCTTGACCTGTGATAAAAAGCCTTCTGTTTCGACCGCCAAACCTCTCAGGGGAGCCTTTACAACCGTTTGGCACCATTTTTGAGTGAATTGCCGAAAGTCAGATTTTTGCTGAAATTGTGACCCTGGGGCTTAGGGATTTGTTCAAAAAAAATCTTTTTCTACCGGTGAAGTTGTTTCGGGCTGATTTCTTGTCTTGTGATAAAAAGCCTTCTGTTTCGACTTCCGGATGCGGCGCGAAACAGCAATGGCGGTCCTCTTTGCGCTGTGAAGAGGGGCTCCGCGAAAAAGGGTCGTCCGCTGCGGCAAAGCGGAGACCCATTAAGAAAAACCGCAGGCAGAGCGAGCCTGCGGCCGTGGGACTCGGCGGGCGCCTGGAGCCCCCCCAGAAGCGGGGAAGGAGCCTCGTAAGAGGCTCCGGAACGTGAAAGGGGGAGCGGCGCTGTTGGTTCATCGCTCTTTTCGTGGAAGCAAAGCCGCGCTGCTGCTGCTGATGAGCGCTGACCTTTCTTCTTGAATTTATCGGAATTGGAGCAACATACCCGTGAGTAAGGGACCTAAATTTTTTTTTTAACTTAAATTGAAGAAATTCGGCTGAAAACGGGAGGCGAGTAACAGGAAGTCCGCCTCCCGACTCTGCTAATTAGATCAAAGCAAGGGCTCGGAAACGAGCTGAAGTATCTAAAAAGGGATTGTAAAAGTGGAAGAAAGGGTGCATTGATAGACTCTGCATTTGGAAGATAAAAAGGAAAGAACTGTGTGATATATAGACTTTTATTCTTTGGAACTATCCTCCAATTTCTGGGCTAAACGGGGTTATAAGAGATAACCCCGTCATCGGGCTGCCAGTGCATAGAAAAAGAACTGTCAAACTGCTGTCAAACTGACGACATTGTTGCAGAGATTGAAATTGTTGCATAGACTGAGATATTAACATTAAACATTGTCGCATGGACTTATATTGATACCTTGTGGCTGGATTTTAAGAGATTAGAAGTTCTGGAAACCTTCCTTTTGTGTTTGGGAATTACAAAACTTAACATGGGGAATTGAGGAACTTCAATGGCGGAAAATAGTTCCTTTCTTCTTTGAAACTTTGAAATACTCCCCCTATAGGACTGTGGAAATATAGTGGCATGGGAATTGAGCTTTATTGAAACTTTTTGTGGTTCTATTTGTTTATATTTGGGACTTGTTTTTCCCATGGGACAAAAGACCATCTGACCTTGAACAGAGGCAGGTGTGGAATGAGCGGCACAGGGAGAACAAGAGCAGCTAAAGCCAAAGATAAAGAAAAAGAGAAAAAATCTGGGCAACTTTTGCAAACAACTTTAACTCATCACCGCAGATCATCTGTCCCAACTGTGCTGACAGCACAGGAGGTGGAACTAGTGCAGCCTGCTGCAGAAGACATGGCAACTGGAGGATCTGAAACAGTTTTAAAACAAATTTTGGAACAATTGGCAGTTTTAAACCAAAAAGTGGACAATCAAACATCAAAGATTGACCAAGCTACATCCTCTATTGGCAAATTAACTGAACAGGTTTCGCAGCACACTCAGGCAATTGAGAAATTGCAAGGAGCTACGGCAGAAAACTACAAATTAGCTGTGGAAGCCAACCAAAAAGCAGAACAGGCGAATTTAAAGGTTGATGAAATTAAAGGAGAGGTAAGACCTCTGAGAAGGCAAGTAGGGGAACAACAAGCCTACCTGGCATTGGTCGAATTGAAAAGTAAAGATAGTAATCTCAGGATAAGGGCTATCCCGGAACTGGAGCAAAATAATCTAGAGGGATTTTTGACACTTTTGTTCTCCAAATTCTGGGGAATTGAGGAAGAAAAGGACTTTAAAATTGTGACAGCCTTTAGACTGGGAAAATCAGTAAAGAAAGACAAGCCCAGAGACTGTTTGGTTGCTCTGAGATCAAGAGAAGAAAGGGACAAGATATTAGGCCTACATTTTAAGAAATCTTTGGAGATAGAAGGCAAAAGGGCCGAAATTTACAGAGATATACCCAAATATCTCTTGGAACTTAGGACTACCTATATAGATTTGACCAAATTGTTGAGACACAATGGAATTCCTTATAGGTGGGAGTTTCCACAAGGACTTTCATTTACTTACAAAGGAAGGAAAATAAAGATTAAATCACCTGAAGACCAGCAGAAGTTCCTACACGACCACGAGGAGGACCTGCAAAAAGGAGCTGCAGCTTCTTGGCCTCCACCACCACCGGGACCACCTCCAGGAGTTATACCACCTGGATCAGGACCAGCATTACCTCCCCCGGGATCGGGCGGAAGCTTAGATACCCCATTGTAGAACCCGTCAATTGATTCAGGATGTCTCTGCAGCTTCTTAGTTGGAACATAAATGGCGGAAACTCCCCGGAAAAAAGAAGAAAAGTCTTTCACATCTTGAAAAAGGAACAATTGGACGTTATCTGCCTACAGGAAACACATGTGACAAGGCTCCATAGAAAAGTGTTAATTAACAAAAGACTAGGCCAAGAATTTATTTCTTCGGACAAAGTTAAGAAGAGAGGAGTGGTGATTTACGCAAAGGAGAGCCTGTCACCGAAACTTTTATTCAAAGATGAATATGGCCGAATTTTGGTGATTGAAATACAGACACAAGGAGAAAAATTTTTGATATTAGGAATATATGCTCCAAATGAGGGAAAGTCGGAATTTTTCAGGAAGCTGCATGAGACTATGCTGGATTATTTGGACTATAGTAACATCATTATGCTGGGTGATATGAATGGGGTTGTGTCTGTAAATATGGATAAGTCACAAAGTGCCAACATATCGAAAGACGGCAGACTACCTAAAACTTTTTTTGAAATGACAGACAATATGGACTTAGTTGACATTTGGAGGGTTAAGAACCCTCTAGGGAAAGAAGGGACTTTCTTTTCTGAAGCTCATCTGACATGGACACGAATTGACCAAATCTGGACAACTAGAGGACTGGCACCTAAGACTAGAAAAGTGGAAATCTGCCCAAAAACCTGCTCCGACCATAGTGCTTTGAAAGTGGAATTGAGACTTAACACAACCGGTTCCTTTAGATGGAAAATGAATGACACTTTATTAAGAGATCAGGAGATTGTGAAGAAGGCCCAAAAAACTTTAAAGGACTATTTTGAGATAAATTTGAATACTACCGTGGAAAAAAGAACAATCTGGGACGCAAGTAAGGCAGTCATGAGAGGGTTTCTAATACAACAAAACACGATTAAGAAAAGGCTCTGGAATGAAAAGAAGGAGAAGATATTGGAGAAAATAAGAGAAGGAGAGAAAAAATTAAGATCTAGGCCTAAGTCGAAGGATGTGTTAAGAGAAGTGAAATTTTTCCAGGCGCAATATTCAAAATTGATAAACCAAGAGGTGGAATGGAAAATTAAACAAATGAAACAAAGATCCTTCGAATCGGCGAATAAGTGTGGGAAACTGCTAGCCTGGCAGTTGAAAAAGAGACAAAAGCTTAATACGGTTACAAATCTAGAGATCGAAGGGAGTATGGTTCAGAAACCCGAGGAAATCAGAAAGTGCTTCCAGAGGTACTTCAAAGAACTTTATTCACAAGGGCCGCAAAAAGCCTCAGAGGTGGATCAATTTCTTAAAACTAATGGATTACAAAAAATACCCCTGGAAATGAGAACAAACCTGAACTGTAACATTACACAGCAAGAAATTGAAAGTGCCATTCAAAATCTTCAACTTGGCAAGTCCCCAGGCCCGGACGGCCTAACCTCCAAATACTATAAAGTTTTAAAGGACTATTTGATACAACCTTTGATGGAGGTTTGTAACCAGATAATGGAGGGAAGGAAGGCACCGGAAACGTGGAAAGAAGCTTTCATCACATTGATACCTAAATTAGAGACTGAAAAGACCCAACTTAAGAATTACCGCCCATTTCACTCCTAAATGTGGATTATAAAATTTTTGCTGATATTTTGGCAAATAGACTTAAAAAAGTACTAAATGAAGTGATTCACAAGGACCAGGCCGGCTTTCTCCCTGGTAGGCATTTGTTTGATAACACAAGAAACATCATTGACATTTTGGAACTTCTACAAACAAATCTGAATACTAGAGCGGTTCTGATTTTTGTTGATGCAGAGAAGGCCTTTGATAATATTTCTTGGATGTTTATGAAGAAAAATTTGGAAGGGATGGGAGTGGGGCGGGGGTTCGAAAATGGTATAGAAGCAATCTATACAGAACAAAAAGCTAAATTGATAGTAAACAATGTGGTGACAGAGGAGTTTAAAATTGAAAAAGGGACACATCAGGGGTGCCCTCTATCCCCCCTATTGTTCATCTCAGTTCTGGAGGTGTTGCTAAATATGATTAGAAAGGACCGGTTGGTTCAGGGAATCGAGGTCGGAGTGAAACAATACAAATTGAAAGCATTTGCAGATGACTTGGTATTAACACTTCAGGAACCAGTCTCCAGCACTAAAAGAGTGTTAGAATTAATTTCTGATTTTGGTCGGGTGGCGGGGTTTAAGTTAAATAAGCAAAAAACCAAGGTTTTAGCAAAAAATTTGACAGTTACAGAAACAGATGAGTTCTCCAAAGAAACGGAGCTGAATGTGGTTTAAAAAGTAAAATACCTAGGGGTGTACTTGACCTCCAAAAATCTGAATTTGTTTAAAGATAACTATGAGAAATGCTGGTCAGAAATCAAAAGAGACTTGGAAATATGGTCAAGATTGAAACTTTCCTTGTTAGGCCGAATAGCTGCTGTAAAGATGAATGTATTGCCGAAAATGTTATTTTTGTTTCAGGCCCTACAGATCGTGGACAAGGTGGAATGTCTTGGAAAGTGGCAGAAGGATATTTCTAAGTTTGTTTGGCAGGGCAAAAAGCCCCGAATAAAGTTTAAAATATTAACTGATGCGAAAGAAAGAGGGGGATTTGCCCTGCCAGACTTGAGGTTATATTATGAATCTGCAGCCTTCTGCTGGTTGAAAGATTGGATTTTATTGGAGAACACTGACGTCCTGGATCTGGAAGGGTTTGACAATGCGTTTGGGTGGCATGCATATTTGTGGTATGACAAGGCTAAAGTGCACAAATTGTTTAAAAACCATATTGTCAGAAGAGCAATTTGGAGGGTCTGGATAAAATACAAAGACTTATTGGAGAGTAAAACTCCGAGGTGGCTCTCACCGGTGGAGGCCAAGGCACGTAAAAGACCCAACATGGAGGCCCATTGGCCTAAATATTGGGAAATAATTGAAAAAACTGGAGACAATTGGAGGCTGCTAAGCTTGGAGAAACTGAAAACTAAGGTACGAGACTGGCTGCACTATGCGCAAATTCAAGAGGTATTTAAAATAGATAAAAAAGTTGGATTCCAGGTGGAAAAATCGAAACTAGAGACTGAATTGTTAGAGCCAAAAAGTAAGCTACTTTCGAGAATGTATAACTTGCTGCTTAAGTGGAATACACAGGATGAGACAGTCAAATCCGCTATGATAAAATGGGCTCAGGATGTGGGGCATAACATTATGTTTGCAGACTGGGAAAGGTTATGGAACACCGGTTTGAAATTCACGGCATGCACTGCCTTGAAGGAAAATATTATGAAAATGGTATACCGGTGGTACATGACCCCAGTCAAGCTAGCTAAGATATATCATCTGTCTGACAACAAATGTTGGAAATGTGGAGAAGCGGAAGGGACATTCTTACATCTCTGGTGGACCTGCCCGAAAGTGAAGGCCTTCTGGGAAATGATCCATAATGAACTAAAAAAGGTACTGAGATTTACCTTACCTAAGAAACCAGAGGCCTTCCTTCTGGGCATGGTGGACCAGAGAGTGCTTAAGAAGGACAAAACCTTTTTCATGTATGCTACCACAGCAGCAAGGATACTGATTGCAAAATATTGGAAGACACAAGATTTACCCACGCTGGAGAAATGGCAATCGCAGTTGATGGACTATATGGAATTGGCTGAAATGACTGGCAGAATCCGAGACGTGGGAGAAGAAACAACTGAGGAGGACTGGGAAAAGTTTAAGGACTATTTGAAAAAACACTATAAGCTGTATGAATGTTAAAAAATGCACCTTTCAGGAAATTTTAGCTTCAGCAAATGTAAGTTAATGAAATGAAAATTAAGACACAAGAATTCAGAGGTAAAATAATGAAACAACTTTATTGTGTTTAATATAAAACATATAAGAATTGAGTTATAGTAAATTTGAAAATAGGGAACATGATAAAATGGAAGTTACAATAAGTTTTGAAATAAGTTAACAAATTGCTGATGTTTTATAAGACAGAGAACGCAGGGTTCGGAGGATGTGGGGAAGTCCTATAGATTAGATGGAAAAAGAATATGGAAATTTGTTATTTTTCTATTCTATTTTCTTATAACCACCCTTTATTCTTTTTTCTGTATTTCTGTATTTCTAAAAAGCAATAAAAACATATTTTTTTTAAAAAAAAAAGCCTTCTGTTTCAACCGCCAAACCTCTCAGGGGAGCATTTGCAACCGTGCGCACCATTTTTGAGTGAATTGCCGAAAGTCAGATTTTTACTGAAATTGTGACCCCGGGGCTTAGGGATTTTTTCAAAGAAATATTTTTCTGCCGGTTAAGATGTTGAGGGCTTATTTATAGTCCTGGGATAAAAAGCCTTCTGTTTCGACCGCCAAACCTCTCAGGGGAGGATTTGTAACCGTTTGGCACCATTTTTGAGTGTATTGTCGAAAGTCAGATTTTGCTGAAATTGTGACTCAGGGGCTTAGGGATTTTTTTTTAAAAAAAATATTCTGCAAGTTAAGTTGTCGAGGGCTGATTTCTTTTCCTGTGATAAAAAGCATTCTGTTTTGACCGTTTTTGAGTGGTGGAATAGTAGTAAAATAGCTTTAAAGTAGTAGTAAAGTAGTAGTAAAATTGTAGTTAAGTAGTAGTAAAATGATAGTAAAACAGTTGTGAAGTAGTAGTAAAGCAGTAGTAAAATGGTAGTAAAGCAGTAGTAAAGTAGTAGTAAAGCGGTAGTAAAATGGTAGTAAAGCAGTTGTAAAGCAGTAGTAAAGCATTAGTAAAATGGCAGTAAAGTAGTAGTAAAGCAGTAGTAAAGTAGTAGTAAAATGGTAGTAAAGTATAAAATTCTAGTAAAGTAGTAGTAAAGCTGTAGTAAAGCAGCAGTAAAATGGTAGTATAGCAGTAGTAAAGTAGTAGTGAAGCAGTAGTAAAGTAGTAGTAAAGCAGTAGTAAAATGGTAGTAAAGTAGTAGTAAAGCGGTAGTAAAGCAGTAGCAAAGTAAATCCAGCTTGCATTTCTAAATCTAGCTTGCACTTCTGGGAGTTCTCGATCCACATACTGCTTGAGCCTTCCTTGTAGAATTTTAAGCATAACCTTGCTAGCGTGTGAAATGAGTGCAATTGTGCGGTAGTTGGAGCATTCTTTGGCACTGCCCTTCTTTGGGATTGGGATGTAGACTGATCTTCTCCAATCTTCTGGCCACTGCTGAGTTTTCCAAATTTGCTGGCATATTGAGTGTAGCACCTTAACAGCATCATCTTTTAAAATTTTAAATAGTTCAGCTGGAATACCATCACTTCCACTGGCCTTGTTATTTGCAGTGCTTTCTAAGGCCCATTTGACTTCACTTTCCAGGATGTCTGGCTCAAGGTCAGCAACCACACTACCTGGGGTGTACGAGACATCCATAGCTTTCTGGTATAATTCCTCTGTGTATTCTTGCCACCTCTTCTTGATGTCTTCTGCTTCTGTTAGGTCCTTACCACTTTTGTCCTTTATTATGGTAATCTTTGTACGAAATGTTCCTTTCATAGCTCCAATTTTCTTGAACAGATCTCTGGTTCTTCCCATTCTGTTGTTTTCCTCTATTGTTTGCATTGCTCGTTTAAGAAGGCCTTCTTGTCTCTCCTTGCTATTCTTTGGAAATCTGAATTAGCCTTTGCCCTGCTTCGTTTTGATCTCCAAGGCCAAACTTGCCTGTTGTTCCTCTTATCTCTTGCCTCCCTACTTTAGCATTCCAATCCCCTATAATGAGAAGAACATCCTTCTTTGGTGTCACTTCTATAAGGTGTTGTAAGTCTTCATAGAATTGGTCAATTTCAGTTTCTTCAGCACCAGTAGTTGGTGCATAAACATGGATTACTGTGATGTTAAAAGGTTTGCCTTGGATTGGTATCGAGATCATTCTATCATTCTATTCTATGTATAACTCCATACCATCCAACATTTCTCCCATAAACATAGGGACGTCCTAAGGAAAAGCAGGATAACATCAGAAACCAGGACAGCTTCAATAAATCTGGGACTGTCCCGGCAAAATTAGGAACAACTGGAAGTTTTGCAAAAGTGAGGAAGTTAAGATCAAGGAACAAGAGAGAAGTCATGAGTGAAGGACAAGCCAAAGGAGAGGTTGAGGGAGGAGGCTTATTGGTTTGTTCTTGTTCTTGTTTTTATTGTGTATTTTGTGTTTTTTACCTTGCATTTTTAAGTCGTAAACCAACCTTAAATCAACGGCTGAAGGGCACTATATACAATTAATAAAATAGTAACAATACTATTTGTTACTATAGACAGGCATGCCATTGTTCAGGAAGGTCTACTGTATAAATAGGGGTATAAGTAGTAAAGTAGTATAAGTAATAAAGTAGCAGTAGTAAAGTGGAAGTAAAGTAGTAAAGGAATAGTAAACCAGTAGGGAAGCAGCTGTTAAGTAATGGTAAAACAATAGTAAAGTGGTGGAATAGTAGCAGTAAAATAGCAGTAAAGTAGTAGTAACGCAGTAGTAAAATAGTAGTAAAATGGTAGTAAGGCAGTAGTGAAACAGCAGTAAGATAGTAGTAAAGAAGTAGTAAAGCGGTAGTAAAATGTTCCAATAGTAAAGTGGTGGAATAGCAGTAAAATAGCTTTAAAGTAGTAGTAAAATTGTAGAAAAATAGTAAAATGGTAGTAAAGCAGTAGTAAGGTAGTAGTAAAATGGTAGTAAAGTAGTAGTAAAGCGGTAGTAAAGCAGTAGTAAAACGGTAGTAAAGCAGTAGTAAAATGGTAGTAAAGTAGTAGAAAAATTGTAGTAAAGTAGTAGTAAAGTGGTAGTAAAGTAGTAGTAAAGTGGTAGTAAAGTAGTAGTGAAGCAGGTTAAGAGGGCTGATTTCTTTTCCTTTCATAAAATGCCTTCTGTTTCGACCGCCAAACCTCTCAAGGGAGCATTTGCAACCGTTTGGCACCATTTTTGATTGAATGGCCAAAAGTCAGATTTTTGATCAAATTGTGACCCCGGGGCTTAGGGATTTTTTCAAAAAAATATTTTTCTGCCGGTTAAGTTGGCGTAGGGATGCGGGTGGCGCTGTGGGTAAAAGCCTCAGCCCCTAGGGCCTGCCGATCAAAAGGTCGGCGGTTCGAATCCACGCGGCTGGGTGCGCTCCTGTTGCTTGGTCCCAGCGCCTGCCAACCTAGCAGTTCGAAAGCAACCCCGGGTGCAAATAGATAAATAGGGACTGCTTACTGGCGGGAAGGTAAACGGCGTTTCCGTGTGCTGCGCTGGCTCACCAAATGCAGCTTTGTCACGCATTAGTAAAGCAGGTTAAGTTGTCGTAACAATATAGTAACAATACTATTTGTTACTATAGTACAAATACTATATTATAGGAACAATACTATTTGTTACTATAGACAGGCATGCCATTGTTCAGGAAGGTCTACTGTATAAATAGGGGTATAAATAGTAAAGTAGTATAAGTAATAAAGTAGCAGTAGTAAAGTGGAAGTAAAGTGGTAGTAAAGTAATAGTAAACAAGTAGGGAAGTAGCTGTTAAGTAATGGTAAAACAATAGTAAAGTGGTGGAATAGTAGCAGTAAAATATTAGTAAAGTAGTAGTAACGCAGTAGTAAAATAGTAGTAAAATGGTAGTAAGGCAGGAGTGAAACAGCAGTAAGATAGTAGTAAAGAAGTAGTAAAGTGGTAGTAAAATGGTCCAATAGTAAAGTGGTGGAATAGCAGTAAAAGAACTTTAAAGTAGTAGTAAAGTTGTAGTAAAATTGTAGAAAAATAGTAGTTAAATGGTAGTAAAGCAGTAGTAAGGTAGTAATAAAATGGTAGTAAAGTAATAGTAAAGCGGTAGTAAAGCAGTAGTAAAATTGTAGTAAAGCAGTAGGAAAGAAGTAGTAAAGTGGTAGTAAATTAGTAGTAAAGTGGTAGTAAAGTAGTAGTAAAGTTGTAGTAAAGCAGTACTAAAGTAGTAGTAAAGCATTAGTAAAGTGGTAGTAAAGTAGTAGTAAAGTGATAGTAAAGTAGTAGTAAAGTAGTAGTAAAGTGGTAGTAAAGTAGTAGTAAAGTGGTAGTAAAGTGGTAGTAAAGTAGTAGTAAAGTGGTAGTAAAGTAGTAGTAGTAAAGTAGTAGTAAAGCAGTAGTAAGAATGACCTCAGAAGTGTTCGTCGTACAAAAAGGCGCCTTGTTGATAGCCTCAATCACAGAGGTTTTTCCAGTTGTTTCCATATAAGGTAGTGGGGCGGGGGGAATGGCTTCTCAGTGTTTGTATGTTGATCCCTGTTTATACTATTATGTTAAAAAGTACACCAGAATTTAGTTGCGTTGGATATTTTGGGTCCCAAAAGGTCCCCGCCAGCAGTGGCTGCATAAAATCCTTTAGTCACAACAGAGCTATGGGCAACACACTGTCGTGAGTCAGGAGCTGTGTGAGGAGCCCGTAGTCAAAACTGAGGTGAGGACAAAAGCATACCCTCCAACATTTCTCCGATGAAAATAGGGGTGCCCTGTTCTGTAACAAGAATTTTACTACAGTGGTACCTCAGGTTAAGTACTTAATTCGTTCCGGAGGTCCGTTCTTAAACTGAAACTGTTCTTAACCCGAAGCACCACTTTAGCTAATGGGGCCTCCTGCTGTTGCCGCGCCGCCGGATCACGATTTCTGTTCTCAGAAGCAAATTTCTTAACCTGAAGCACTATTTCTGGGTTAGCGGAGTCTGTAACCTGAAGCATCTGTAACCTGAAGCATATGTAACCTGAAGCATATGTAACCCGAGGTACCACTGTATTTATACCACATCCATCTGCCTGGGTTGCTCTAGCCACTCTGGGCGGCTTCCAAAACATATAAAAAGGTAATAAAACAGTAAACATTAAAAAACTTCCCTAGGTTGTTGTTGTTTACTCGTTTAGTCGTGTCCGACTCTTCGTGACCCCATGGACCAGAGCACGCCAGGCACCTCTGTTCTCCACTACCTCCCGCAGTTTGGTCAAACTCATGCTGGTAACCTCGAAAACACTATCCAACCATCTCGTCCTCTGTCGCCCCCTTCTCCTTGTGCCCTCCATCTTTCCCAGCATCAGTGTCTATTCCAGGGAGTCTTCTCTTCTCATGAGGTGGCCAAAGTACAGGAGCCTCAGCTTCACGATCTGTCCTTCCAGTGAGCACTCAGGGCTGATTTCCTTAAGAATGGATGCGTTTGATCTTCTTGCAGTCCATGGGACTCTCAAGAGTCTCCTCCAGCACCAGAATTCAAAAGCATCAATTCTTTGGCGATCAGCCTTCTTTATGGTCCAGCTCTCACTTCCATACATCACTACTGGGAAAACCATGGCTTTAACTATACGGACCTTTGTTGGCAAGGGGACGTCTCTACTTCTCAAGATGCTGTCTAGGCCTGTCATTGCCTTTCTCCCAAGAAGCAGGCGTCTTTTAATTTTGTGGCTGCTGTCACCATCTGCAGTGATCATGGAGCCCAAGAAAGTAAAATCTCTCACTGCCTCCATTTCTTCCCCTTCTATTTGCCAGGAGGTGATGGGACCAGTGGCGATGATCTTTGTTTTTTTGATGTTGAGCTTCAGACCATATTTTGCGCTCTCCTCTTTCACCCTCATTAAAAGGTTCTTTAATTCCTCCTCACTTTCTGCCATCAAGGTTGTGTCATCTGCATATCTGAGGTTGTTGATATTTCTTCCGGCAATCTTAATTCCAATTTGGGATTCATCCAGCCCAGCCTTTCGCATGATGCATTCTGTATATAAATTGTTGTGTATTGAGTCAAAGGATTTTATATCTGTATTATTATTGTCTGTATTTGCATTAGGGTAAAGTAACTGCCTTTTGGTTCCAGAGGGTACAGCTACTATTGGTTCATTTAAGCTGCTGTATTTGGATCCTCTGCCTTATTGGTTTCCTCCAAAAGGCAGGACTGTGATTGCCTGATATTGTTCCCTCCAAAATGTATCCTTTCTAGCTAGTTCCCTGTCCCTATAAATGTAGCTCATCCCTCCTCAGGTCTCAGTCTTGTTTGCTTTAATAAAGAAGTGTTACTAGAGAACTGTCTCCAGCATATTATGTCAAGAGAGCTGAAATCACAAACCCCACATCACAACATAAATTAAATAAGCAGGGAGACAAAATACAGCCTTGTCGTACTCCTTTTCCAATTTTGAACCAATCAGTTGTTCCATATCCAGTTCTAACTGTAGCTTCTTGTCCCACATAGAGATTTCTCGGGAGACAGATGAGGTGATCAGGCACTCCCATTTCTTTAAGAACTTGCCATAGTTTGCTGTGGTCGACACAGTCAAAGGCTTTTGCGTAGTCAATGAAGCAGAAGTAGATGTCTTTCTGGAACTCTCTAGCTTTCTCCATAATCCAGCGCATGTTTGCAATTTGGTCTCTGGTTCTTCTGCCTCTTCTAAATCCAGCTTGCACTTCTGGGAGTTCTCGATCCACATACTGCTTGAGCCTTCCTTGTAGAATTTTAAGCATAACCTTGCTAGCGTGTGAAATGAGTGCAATTGTGCGGTAGTTGGAGCATTCTTTGGCACTGCCCTTCTTTGGGATTGGGATGTAGACTGATCTTCTCCAATCTTCTGGCCACTGCTGAGTTTTCCAAATTTGCTGGCATATTGAGTGTAGCACCTTAACAGCATCATCTTTTAAAATTTTAAATAGTTCAGCTGGAATACCATCACTTCCACTGGCCTTGTTATTTGCAGTGCTTTCTGAGGCCCATTTGACTTCACTTTCCAGGATGTCTGGCTCAAGGTCAGCAACCACACTACCTGGGGTGTACGAGACATCCATAGCTTTCTGGTATAATTCCTCTGTGTATTCTTGCCACCTCTTCTTGATGTCTTCTGCTTCTGTTAGGTCCTTACCACTTTTGTCCTTTATTATGGTAATCTTTGTACGAAATGTTCCTTTCATAGCTCCAATTTTCTTGAACAGATCTCTGGTTCTTCCCATTCTGTTGTTTTCCTCTATTGTTTGCATTGCTCGTTTAAGAAGGCCTTCTTGTCTCTCCTTGCTATTCTTTGGAAATCTGAATTAGCCTTTGCCCTGCTTCGTTTTGATCTCCAAGGCCAAACTTGCCAGTTGTTCCTCTTTTCTCTTGCCTCCCTACTTTAGCATTCCAATCCCCTATAATGAGAAGAACATCCTTCTTTGGTGTCACTTCTATAAGGTGTTGTAAGTCTTCATAGAATTGGTCAATTTCAGTTTCTTCAGCACCAGTAGTTGGTGCATAAACTTGGATTACTGTGATGTTAAAAGGTCTGCCTTGGATTGGTATCGAGATCATTTTATCATTCTATTCTATGTATAACTCCATACCATCCAACATTTCTCCCATGAACATAGGGACGTCCTAAGGAAAAGCAGGATAACTACAGAAACCAGGACAGCTTCAATAAATCTGGGACTGTCCCGGCAAAATTAGGGACAACTGGAAGGTTTGCAAAAGTGAGGAAGTTAAGATCAAGGAACAAGAGAGAAGTCATGAGTGAAGGACAAGCCAAAGGAGAGGTTGAGGGAGGAGGCTTATTGGTTTGTTCTTGTTCTTGTTTTTATTGTGTATTTTGTGTTTTTTACCTTCCATTTTTAAGTCGTAAACCAACCTTAAATCTACGGATGAAGGGCAGTATATACAATTAATAAAATAGTAACAATACTATTTGTTACTATAGACAGGCATGCCATTGTTCAGGAAGGTCTACTGTATAAATAGGGGTATAAATAGGAAAGTAGTATAAGTAATAAAGTAGCAGTAGTAAAGTGGAAGTAAAGTGGTAGTAAAGCAATAGTAAACCAGTAGGGAAGTAGCAGTTAAGTAATGGTAAAACAATAGTAAAGTGGTGGAATAGTAGCAGTAAAATAGCAGTAAAGTAGTAGTAACGCAGTAGTAAAATAGTAGTAAAATGGTAGTAAGGCAGTAGTGAAACAGCAGTAAGATAGTAGTAAAGAAGTAGTAAAGCGGTAGTAAAATGGTCCAATAGTAAAGTGGTGGAATAGCAGTAAAATAGCTTTAAAGTAGTTGTAAAGCAGTAGTAAAATTGTAGAAAAATAGTAGTAAAATGGTAGTAAAGCAGTAGTAAGGTAGTAGTAAAATGGTAGTAAAGTAGTAGTAAAGCGGTAGTAAAGCAGTAGTAAAACGGTAGTAAAGCAGTAGTAAAATGGTAGTAAAGTAGTAGAAAAATTGTAGTAAAGAAGTAGTAAAGTGGTAGTAAAGTAGTAGTAAAGTGGTAGTAAAGTAGTAGTGAAGCAGGTTAAGAGGGCTGATTTCTTTTCCTTTCATAAAATGCCTTCTGTTTCGACCGCCAAACCTCTCAAGGGAGCATTTGCAACCGTTTGGCACCATTTTTGATTGAATGGCCGAAAGTCAGATTTTTCAATGAAATTGTGACCCCGGGGCATAGGGATTTTTTCCAAAAAAAATCTTTTTCTGCCGGTTAAGTTGTCAAGGACTGAATTCTTTTCCTGATATAAAAAGCCTTCTGTTTCGACCGCCAAACCTCTCAGGGGAGCATTTGCATCCGTTTGGCACCTTTTTAGAGTGAATGGTTGAAAGTCAGATTTTTGATCAAATTGTGACCCCGGGGGCTTAGGGATTTTATCAAAAAAATATTTTTCTGCCGGTTAAGTTGGCGTAGGGATGCGGGTGGCGCTGTGGGTAAAAGCCTCAGCCCCTAGGGCCTGCCGATCAAAAGGTCGGCGGTTCGAATCCATGCGGCTGGGTGCGCTTCTGTTGCTTGGTCCCAGCGCCTGCCAACCTAGCAGTTCGAAAGCAACCGCGGGTGCAAATAGATAAATAGGGACTGCTTACTGGCGGGAAGGTAAACGGCGTTTCCGTGTGCTGCGCTGGCTCACCAAATGCAGCTTTGTCACGCATTAGTAAAGCAGGTTAAGTTTTCGTAACAATATAGTAACAATACTATTTGTTACTATAGTACAAATACTATATTATAGGAACAATACTATTTGTTACTATAGACAGGCATGCCATTGTTCAGGAAGGTCTACTGTATAAATAGGGGTATAAATAGTAAAGTAGTATAAGTAATAAAGTAGCAGTAGTAAAGTGGAAGTAAAGTGGTAGTAAAGTAATAGTAAACAAGTAGGGAAGTAGCTGTTAAGTAATGGTAAAACAATAGTAAAGTGGTGGAATAGTAGCAGTAAAATATTAGTAAAGTAGTAGTAACGCAGTAGTAAAATAGTAGTAAAATGGTAGTAAGGCAGGAGTGAAACAGCAGTAAGATAGTAGTAAAGAAGTAGTAAAGTGGTAGTAAAATGGTCCAATAGTAAAGTGGTGGAATAGCAGTAAAAGAACTTTAAAGTAGTAGTAAAGTTGTAGTAAAATTGTAGAAAAATAGTAGTTAAATGGTAGTAAAGCAGTAGTAAGGTAGTAATAAAATGATAGTAAAGTATTAGTAAAGCAGTAGTAAAGCAGTAGTAAAATTGTAGTAAAGCAGTAGGAAAGAAGTAGTAAAGTGGCAGTAAATTAGTAGTAAAGTGGTAGTAAAGTAGTAGCAAAGTTGTAGTAAAGCAGTAGTAAAGTAGTAGTAAAGCAGTAGTAAAGTGGTAGTAAAGTAGTAGTAAAGTGATAGTAAAGTAGTAGTAAAGTAGTAGTAAAGTGGTAGTAAAGTGGTAGTAAAGTAGTAGTAAAGTGGTAGTAAAGTAGTAGTAAAGTAGTAGTAAAGCAGTAGTAAGAATGACCTCAGAAGTATTCGTTGTACAAAAAGGCGCCTTGTTGATAGCCTCAATCACAGAGGTTTTTCCAGTTGTTTCCATATAAGGTAGTGGGGCGGGGGGAATGGCTTCTCAGTGTTTGTATGTTGATCCCTGTTTACACTATTATGTTAAAAAGTACACCAGAATTTAGTGGCGTTGGATATTTTGGGTCCCAAAAGGTCCCCGCCAGCAGTGGCTGCATAAAATCCTTTAGTCAGAACTGAGCTATGGGCAACACACTGTCGTGAGTCAGGAGCTGTGTGAGGAGCCCGTAGTCAAAACTGAGGTGAGGACAAAAGCATACCCTCCAACATTTCTCCGATGAAAATAGGGGTGCCCTGTTCTGTAACAACAATTTTACTACAGTGGTACCTCAGGTTAAGTACTTAATTCGTTCCGGAGGTCCGTTCTTAAACTGAAACTGTTCTTAAGCTGAAGCACCACTTTAGCTAATGGGGCCTCCTGCTGTTGCCGCGCCGCCGGATCACGATTTCTGTTCTCAGAAGCAAATTTCTTAACCTGAAGCACTATTTCTGGGTTAGCGGAGTCTGTAACCTGAAGCATCTGTAACCTGAAGCATATGCAACCTCAAGCATATGTAACCCGAGGTACCACTGTATTTGTACCACATCCATCTGCCTGGGTTGCTCTAGCCACTC
This sequence comes from Podarcis gaigeae, assembly GCF_964106915.1. Lineage (NCBI taxonomy): Eukaryota > Metazoa > Chordata > Lepidosauria > Squamata > Lacertidae > Podarcis > Podarcis gaigeae. The sequence goes on along the minus strand of NC_139677.1, from coordinate 13,577,655 downwards.
TGGGCGGCTTCCAAAACATATAAAAAGGTAATAAAACAGTAAACATTAAAAAACTTCCCTAGGTTGTTGTTGTTTAGTCGTTTAGTCTGGTCCGACTCTTCGTGACCCCATGGACCAGAGCACGCCAGGCACCTCTGTCCTCCACTACCTCCCGCAGTTTGGTCAAACTCATGCTGGTAACCTCGAAAACACTATCCAACCATCTGGTCCTCTGTCGCCCCCTTCTCCTTGTGCCCTCCATCTTTCCCAGCATCAGTGTCTTCTATAAATTGTTGTGTATTGAGTCAAAGGATTTTATATCTGTATTATTATTGTCTGTATTTGCATTAGGGTAAAGTAACTGCCTTTTGGTTCCAGAGGGTACAGCTACTATTGGTTCATTTAAGCTGCTGTATTTGGATCCTCTGCCTTATTGGTTTCCTCCAAAAGGCAGGACTGTGATTGCCTGATATTGTTCCCTCCAAAATGTATCCTTTCTAGCTAGTTCCCTGTCCCTATAAATGTAGCTCTCCCCTCCTCAGGTCTCAGTCTTGTTTGCTTTAATAAAGAAGTGTTACTAGAGAACTGTCTCCAGCATATTATGTCAAGAGAGCTGAAATCACAAACCCCACGTCACAACATAAATTAAATAAGCAGGGAGACAAAATACAGCTTTGTCGTACTCCTTTTCCAATTTTGAACCAATCAGTTGTTCCATATCCAGTTCTAACTGTAGCTTCTTGTCCCACATAGAGATTTCTCGGGAGACAGATGAGGTGATCAGGCACTCCCATTTCTTTAAGAACTTGCCATAGTTTGCTGTGGTCGACACAGTCAAAGGCTTTTGCGTAGTCAATGAAGCAGAAGTAGATGTCTTTCTGGAACTCTCTAGCTTTCTCCATAATCCAGCGCATGTTTGCAATTTGGTCTCTGGTTCTTCTGCCTCTTCTAAATCCAGCTTGCACTTCTGGGAGTTCTCGATCCACATACTGCTTGAGCCTTCCTTGTAGAATTTTAAGCATAACCTTGCTAGCGTGTGAAATGAGTGCAATTGTGCGGTAGTTGGAGCATTCTTTGGCACTGCCCTTCTTTGGGATTGGGATGTAGACTGATCTTCTCCAATCTTCTGGCCACTGCTGAGTTTTCCAAATTTGCTGGCATATTGAGTGTAGCACCTTAACAGCATCATCTTTTAAAATTTTAAATAGTTCAGCTGGAATACCATCACTTCCACTGGCCTTGTTATTTGCAGTGCTTTCTGAGGCCCATTTGACTTCACTTTCCAGGATGTCTGGCTCAAGGTCAGCAATCACACTACCTGGGGTGTACGAGACATCCATAGCTTTCTGGTATAATTCCTCTGTGTATTCTTGCCACCTCTTCTTGATGTCTTCTGCTTCTGTTAGGTCCTTACCACTTTTGTCCTTTATTATGGTAATCTTTGTACGAAATGTTCCTTTCATAGCTCCAATTTTCTTGAACAGATCTCTGGTTCTTCCCATTCTGTTGTTTTCCTCTATTGTTTGCATTGCTCGTTTAAGAAGGCCTTCTTGTCTCTCCTTGCTATTCTTTGGAAATCTGCATTCAATTTCCTGTATCTTTCACTATCTCCCTCGCATTTTGCTTGCCTTCTCTCCTCCGCTGTTTGTAAGGCCTCGTTGGACAGCCACTTTGCTTTCTTGCATTTCCTTTTCATTGGGATGGTTTTCGTTGTTGCCTCCTGTACAATGTTACCAGCCTCCATCCATAGTTCTTCAGGCACTCTGTCCACCAAATCTAAATCCTTAAACCTGTTCGTCGCTTCCACTGTGTATTCATAAGGGATTTGACTTAGATGATATCTTACCGGCCCAGTGGTTTTCCCTACTTTCTTCAGTTTAAGTTTGAATTTTGCTATAAGAAGCTGATGATCTGAGCCACAGTCAGCTCCAGGTCTTGTTTTTGCTGACTGTATAGAGCCTCTCCATCTTTGGCTGCAGAGAATATAATCAATCTGATTTCGATGCTGCCCATCTGGTGATGTCCATGTGTAGAGTCGTCTCTTGTGTTGTTGGAAAAGCGTGTTTGTGATGACCAGCTTGTTCTCTTGACAGAACTCTATTAGCCTTTGCCCTGCTTCGTTTTGATCTCCAAGGCCAAACTTGCCTGTTGTTCCTCTTATCTCTTGCCTCCCTACTTTAGCATTCCAATCCCCTATAATGAGAAGAACATCCTTCTTTGGTGTCACTTCTATAAGGTGTTGTAAGTCTTCATAGAATTGGTCAATTTCAGTTTCTTCAGCACCAGTAGTTGGTGCATAAACTTGGATTACTGTGATGTTAAAAGGTCTGCCTTGGATTGGTATCGAGATCATTTTATCATTCTATTCTATGTATAACTCCATACCATCCAACATTTCTCCCATGAACATAGGGACGTCCTAAGGAAAAGCAGGATAATTACAGAAACCAGGACAGCTTCAATAAATCTGGGACTGTCCCGGCAAAATTAGGGACAACTGGAAGGTTTGCAAAAGTGAGGAAGTTAAGATCAAGGAACAAGAGAGAAGTCATGAGTGAAGGACAAGCCAAAGGAGAGGTTGAGGGAGGAGGCTTATTGGTTTGTTCTTGTTCTTGTTTTTATTGTGTATTTTGTGTTTTTTACCTTCCATTTTTAAGTCGTAAACCAACCTTAAATCTACAGATGAAGGGCAGTATATACAATTAATAAAATAGTAACAATACTATTTGTTACTATAGACAGGCATGCCATTGTTCAGGAAGGTCTACTGTATAAATAGGGGTATAAATAGGAAAGTAGTATAAGTAATAAAGTAGCAGTAGTAAAGTGGAAGTAAAGTGGTAGTAAAGTGGTAGTAAAGTAGTAGTAAAGTGGTAGTAAAGTAGTAGTGAAGCAGGTTAAGAGGGCTGATTTCTTTTCCTTTCATAAAATGCCTTCTGTTTCGACCGCCAAACCTCTCAAGGGAGCATTTGCAACCGTTTGGCACCATTTTTGATTGAATGGCCGAAAGTCAGATTTTTCAATGAAATTGTGACCCCGGGGCATAGGGATTGTTTAAAAAAAAAAATCTTTTTCTGCCGGTTAAGTTGTCAAGGACTGAATTCTTTTCCTGAGATAAAAAGCCTTCTGTTTCGACCGCCAAACCTCTCAGGGGAGCATTTGCAACCGTTTGGCACCATTTTAGAGTGAATGGTTGAAAGTCAGATTATTGATCAAATTGTGACCCCGGGGCTTGGGGATTTTTTCAAAAAAATATTTTTCTGCCGGTTAAGTTGGCGTACGGATGCGGGTGGCGCTGTGGGTAAAAGCCTCAGCCCCTAGGGCCTGCCGATCAAAAGGTCGGCGGTTCGAATCCACGCGGCTGGGTGCGCTCCTGTTGCTTGGTCCCAGCGCCTGCCAACCTAGCAGTTCGAAAGCAATCCCGGGTGCAAATAGATAAATAGGGACCGCTTACTGGCGGGAAGGTAAACGGCGTTTCCGTGTGCTGCGCTGGCTCACCAAATGCAGCTTTGTCACGCATTAGTAAAGCAGGTTAAGTTGTCGTAACAATATAGTAACAATACTATTTGTTACTATAGTACAAATACTATATTATAGGAACAATACTATTTGTTACTATAGACAGGCATGCCATTGTTCAGGAAGGTCTACTGTATAAATAGGGGTATAAATAGTAAAGTAGTATAAGTAATAAAGTAGCAGTAGTAAAGTGGAAGTAAAGTGGTAGTAAAGCAATAGTAAACCAGTAGGGAAGTAGCAGTTAAGTAATGGTAAAACAATAGTAAAGTGGTGGAATAGTAGCAGTAAAATAGCAGTAAAGTAGTAGCAACGCAGTAGTAAAATAGTAGTAAAATGGTAGTAAGGCAGGAGTGAAACAGCAGTAAGATAGTAGTAAAGAAGTAGTAAAGCAGTAGTAAAATGGTCCAATAGTAAAGTGGTGGAATAGCAGTAAAAGAACTTTAAAGTAGTAGTAAAGTTGTAGTAAAATTGTAGAAAAATAGTAGTTAAATGGTAGTAAAGGAGTAGTAAGGTAGTAATAAAATGGTAGTAAAATAATAGTAAAGCGGTAGTAAAGCAGTAGTAAAATTGTAGTAAAGCAGTAGGAAAGAAGTAGTAAAGTGGTAGTAAATTAGTAGTAAAGTTGTAGTAAAGCAGTAGTAAAGTAGTAGTAAAGTAGTAGTAAAGTAGTAGTAAAGTGATAGTAAAGTAGGAGTAAAGTAGTAGTAAAGTGGTAGTAAAGTGGTAGTAAAGTGGTAGTAAAGTAGTAGTAAAGTGGTAGTAAAGTAGTAGTAAAGCAGTAGTAAAGCAGTAGTAAAGCAGTAGTAAGAATGACCTCAGAAGTGTTTGTTGTACAAAAAGGCGACTTGTTGATAGCCTCAATCACAGAGGTTTTTCCAGTTGTTTCCATATAAGGTAGTGGGGCGGGGGGAATGGCTTCTCAGTGTTTGTATGTTGATCCCTGTTTATACTATTATGTTAAAAAGTACACCAGAATTTAGTGGCGTTGGATATTTTGGGTCCCAAAAGGTCCCCGCCAGCAGTGGCTGCATAAAATCCTTTAGTCAGAACTGAGCTATGGGCAACACACTGTCGTGAGTCAGGAGCTGTGTGAGGAGCCCGTAGTCAAAACTGAGGTGAGGACAAAAGCATACCCTCCAACATTTCTCCGATGAAAATAGGGGTGCCCTGTTCTGTAACAACAATTTTACTACAGTGGTACCTCAGGTTAAGTACTTAATTCGTTCCGGAGGTCCGTTCTTAAACTGAAACTGTTCTTAAGCTGAAGCACCACTTTAGCTAATGGGGCCTCCTGCTGTTGCCGCGCCGCCGGATCACGATTTCTGTTCTCAGAAGCAAATTTCTTAACCTGAAGCACTATTTCTGGGTTAGCGGAGTCTGTAACCTGAAGCATCTGTAACCTGAAGCATATGCAACCTCAAGCATATGTAACCCGAGGTACCACTGTATTTGTACCACATCCATCTGCCTGGGTTGCTCTAGCCACTCTGGGCGGCTTCCAAAACATATAAAAAGGTAATAAAACAGTAAACATTAAAAAACTTCCCTAGGTTGTTGTTGTTTAGTCGTTTAGTCTGGTCCGACTCTTCGTGACCCCATGGACCAGAGCACGCCAGGCACCTCTGTCCTCCACTACCTCCCGCAGTTTGGTCAAACTCATGCTGGTAACCTCGAAAACACTATCCAACCATCTGGTCCTCTGTCGCCCCCTTCTCCTTGTGCCCTCCATCTTTCCCAGCATCAGTGTCTTCTATAAATTGTTGTGTATTGAGTCAAAGGATTTTATATCTGTATTATTATTGTCTGTATTTGCATTAGGGTAAAGTAACTGCCTTTTGGTTCCAGAGGGTACAGCTACTATTGGTTCATTTAAGCTGCTGTATTTGGATCCTCTGCCTTATTGGTTTCCTCCAAAAGGCAGGACTGTGATTGCCTGATATTGTTCCCTCCAAAATGTATCCTTTCTAGCTAGTTCCCTGTCCCTATAAATGTAGCTCTCCCCTCCTCAGGTCTCAGTCTTGTTTGCTTTAATAAAGAAGTGTTACTAGAGAACTGTCTCCAGCATATTATGTCAAGAGAGCTGAAATCACAAACCCCACGTCACAACATAAATTAAATAAGCAGGGAGACAAAATACAGCTTTGTCGTACTCCTTTTCCAATTTTGAACCAATCAGTTGTTCCATATCCAGTTCTAACTGTAGCTTCTTGTCCCACATAGAGATTTCTCGGGAGACAGATGAGGTGATCAGGCACTCCCATTTCTTTAAGAACTTGCCATAGTTTGCTGTGGTCGACACAGTCAAAGGCTTTTGCGTAGTCAATGAAGCAGAAGTAGATGTCTTTCTGGAACTCTCTAGCTTTCTCCATAATCCAGCGCATGTTTGCAATTTGGTCTCTGGTTCTTCTGCCTCTTCTAAATCCAGCTTGCACTTCTGGGAGTTCTCGATCCACATACTGCTTGAGCCTTCCTTGTAGAATTTTAAGCATAACCTTGCTAGCGTGTGAAATGAGTGCAATTGTGCGGTAGTTGGAGCATTCTTTGGCACTGCCCTTCTTTGGGATTGGGATGTAGACTGATCTTCTCCAATCTTCTGGCCACTGCTGAGTTTTCCAAATTTGCTGGCATATTGAGTGTAGCACCTTAACAGCATCATCTTTTAAAATTTTAAATAGTTCAGCTGGAATACCATCACTTCCACTGGCCTTGTTATTTGCAGTGCTTTCTGAGGCCCATTTGACTTCACTTTCCAGGATGTCTGGCTCAAGGTCAGCAACCACACTACCTGGGGTGTACGAGACATCCATAGCTTTCTGGTATAATTCCTCTGTGTATTCTTGCCACCTCTTCTTGATGTCTTCTGCTTCTGTTAGGTCCTTACCACTTTTGTCCTTTATTATGGTAATCTTTGTACGAAATGTTCCTTTCATAGCTCCAATTTTCTTGAACAGATCTCTGGTTCTTCCCATTCTGTTGTTTTCCTCTATTGTTTGCATTGCTCGTTTAAGAAGGCCTTCTTGTCTCTCCTTGCTATTCTTTGGAAATCTGCATTCAATTTCCTGTATCTTTCACTATCTCCCTCGCATTTTGCTTGCCTTCTCTCCTCCGCTGTTTGTAAGGCCTCGTTGGACAGCCACTTTGCTTTCTTGCATTTCCTTTTCATTGGGATGGTTTTCGTTGTTGCCTCCTGTACAATGTTACCAGCCTCCATCCATAGTTCTTCAGGCACTCTGTCCACCAAATCTAAATCCTTAAACCTGTTCGTCGCTTCCACTGTGTATTCATAAGGGATTTGACTTAGATGATATCTTACCGGCCCAGTGGTTTTCCCTACTTTCTTCAGTTTAAGTTTGAATTTTGCTATAAGAAGCTGATGATCTGAGCCACAGTCAGCTCCAGGTCTTGTTTTTGCTGACTGTATAGAGCCTCTCCATCTTTGGCTGCAGAGAATATAATCAATCTGATTTCGATGCTGCCCATCTGGTGATGTCCATGTGTAGAGTCGTCTCTTGTGTTGTTGGAAAAGCGTGTTTGTGATGACCAGCTTGTTCTCTTGACAGAACTCTATTAGCCTTTGCCCTGCTTCGTTTTGATCTCCAAGGCCAAACTTGCCTGTTGTTCCTCTTATCTCTTGCCTCCCTACTTTAGCATTCCAATCCCCTATAATGAGAAGAACATCCTTCTTTGGTGTCACTTCTATAAGGTGTTGTAAGTCTTCATAGAATTGGTCAATTTCAGTTTCTTCAGCACCAGTAGTTGGTGCATAAACTTGGATTACTGTGATGTTAAAAGGTCTGCCTTGGATTGGTATCGAGATCATTTTATCATTCTATTCTATGTATAACTCCATACCATCCAACATTTCTCCCATGAACATAGGGACGTCCTAAGGAAAAGCAGGATAACTACAGAAACCAGGACAGCTTCAATAAATCTGGGACTGTCCCGGCAAAATTAGGGACAACTGGAAGGTTTGCAAAAGTGAGGAAGTTAAGATCAAGGAACAAGAGAGAAGTCATGAGTGAAGGACAAGCCAAAGGAGAGGTTGAGGGAGGAGGCTTATTGGTTTGTTCTTGTTCTTGTTTTTATTGTGTATTTTGTGTTTTTTACCTTCCATTTTTAAGTCGTAAACCAACCTTAAATCTACAGATGAAGGGCAGTATATACAATTAATAAAATAGTAACAATACTATTTGTTACTATAGACAGGCATGCCATTGTTCAGGAAGGTCTACTGTATAAATAGGGGTATAAATAGGAAAGTAGTATAAGTAATAAAGTAGCAGTAGTAAAGTGGAAGTAAAGTGGTAGTAAAGTGGTAGTAAAGTAGTAGTAAAGTGGTAGTAAAGTAGTAGTGAAGCAGGTTAAGAGGGCTGATTTCTTTTCCTTTCATAAAATGCCTTCTGTTTCGACCGCCAAACCTCTCAAGGGAGCATTTGCAACCGTTTGGCACCATTTTTGATTGAATGGCCGAAAGTCAGATTTTTCAATGAAATTGTGACCCCGGGGCATAGGGATTGTTTAAAAAAAAAATCTTTTTCTGCCGGTTAAGTTGTCAAGGACTGAATTCTTTTCCTGAGATAAAAAGCCTTCTGTTTCGACCGCCAAACCTCTCAGGGGAGCATTTGCAACCGTTTGGCACCATTTTAGAGTGAATGGTTGAAAGTCAGATTATTGATCAAATTGTGACCCCGGGGCTTGGGGATTTTTTCAAAAAAATATTTTTCTGCCGGTTAAGTTGGCGTACGGATGCGGGTGGCGCTGTGGGTAAAAGCCTCAGCCCCTAGGGCCTGCCGATCAAAAGGTCGGCGGTTCGAATCCACGCGGCTGGGTGCGCTCCTGTTGCTTGGTCCCAGCGCCTGCCAACCTAGCAGTTCGAAAGCAATCCCGGGTGCAAATAGATAAATAGGGACCGCTTACTGGCGGGAAGGTAAACGGCGTTTCCGTGTGCTGCGCTGGCTCACCAAATGCAGCTTTGTCACGCATTAGTAAAGCAGGTTAAGTTGTCGTAACAATATAGTAACAATACTATTTGTTACTATAGTACAAATACTATATTATAGGAACAATACTATTTGTTACTATAGACAGGCATGCCATTGTTCAGGAAGGTCTACTGTATAAATAGGGGTATAAATAGTAAAGTAGTATAAGTAATAAAGTAGCAGTAGTAAAGTGGAAGTAAAGTGGTAGTAAAGCAATAGTAAACCAGTAGGGAAGTAGCAGTTAAGTAATGGTAAAACAATAGTAAAGTGGTGGAATAGTAGCAGTAAAATAGCAGTAAAGTAGTAGCAACGCAGTAGTAAAATAGTAGTAAAATGGTAGTAAGGCAGGAGTGAAACAGCAGTAAGATAGTAGTAAAGAAGTAGTAAAGCGGTAGTAAAATGGTCCAATAGTAAAGTGGTGGAATAGCAGTAAAAGAACTTTAAAGTAGTAGTAAAGTTGTAGTAAAATTGTAGAAAAATAGTAGTTAAATGGTAGTAAAGGAGTAGTAAGGTAGTAATAAAATGGTAGTAAAATAATAGTAAAGCGGTAGTAAAGCAGTAGTAAAATTGTAGTAAAGCAGTAGGAAAGAAGTAGTAAAGTGGTAGTAAATTAGTAGTAAAGTTGTAGTAAAGCAGTAGTAAAGTAGTAGTAAAGTAGTAGTAAAGTAGTAGTAAAGTGATAGTAAAGTAGGAGTAAAGTAGTAGTAAAGTGGTAGTAAAGTGGTAGTAAAGTGGTAGTAAAGTAGTAGTAAAGTGGTAGTAAAGTAGTAGTAAAGCAGTAGTAAAGCAGTAGTAAAGCAGTAGTAAGAATGACCTCAGAAGTGTTTGTTGTACAAAAAGGCGACTTGTTGATAGCCTCAATCACAGAGGTTTTTCCAGTTGTTTCCATATAAGTTAGTGGGGCGGGGGGAATGGCTTCTCAGTGTTTGTATGTTGATCCCTGTTTATACTATTATGTTAAAAAGTACACCAGAATTTAGTGGCGTTGGATATTTTGGGTCCCAAAAGGTCCCCGCCAGCAGTGGCTGCATAAAATCCTTTAGTCAGAACTGAGCTATGGGCAACACACTGTCGTGAGTCAGGAGCTGTGTGAGGAGCCCGTAGTCAAAACTGAGGTGAGGACAAAAGCATACCCTCCAACATTTCTCCGATGAAAATAGGGGTGCCCTGTTCTGTAACAACAATTTTACTACAGTGGTACCTCAGGTTAAGTACTTAATTCGTTCCGGAGGTCCGTTCTTAAACTGAAACTGTTCTTAAGCTGAAGCACCACTTTAGCTAATGGGGCCTCCTGCTGTTGCCGCGCCGCCGGATCACGATTTCTGTTCTCAGAAGCAAATTTCTTAACCTGAAGCACTATTTCTGGGTTAGCGGAGTCTGTAACCTGAAGCATCTGTAACCTGAAGCATATGCAACCTCAAGCATATGTAACCCGAGGTACCACTGTATTTGTACCACATCCATCTGCCTGGGTTGCTCTAGCCACTCTGGGCGGCTTCCAAAACATATAAAAAGGTAATAAAACAGTAAACATTAAAAAACTTCCCTAGGTTGTTGTTGTTTAGTCGTTTAGTCTGGTCCGACTCTTCGTGACCCCATGGACCAGAGCACGCCAGGCACCTCTGTCCTCCACTACCTCCCGCAGTTTGGTCAAACTCATGCTGGTAACCTCGAAAACACTATCCAACCATCTGGTCCTCTGTCGCCCCCTTCTCCTTGTGCCCTCCATCTTTCCCAGCATCAGTGTCTTCTATAAATTGTTGTGTATTGAGTCAAAGGATTTTATATCTGTATTATTATTGTCTGTATTTGCATTAGGGTAAAGTAACTGCCTTTTGGTTCCAGAGGGTACAGCTACTATTGGTTCATTTAAGCTGCTGTATTTGGATCCTCTGCCTTATTGGTTTCCTCCAAAAGGCAGGACTGTGATTGCCTGATATTGTTCCCTCCAAAATGTATCCTTTCTAGCTAGTTCCCTGTCCCTATAAATGTAGCTCTCCCCTCCTCAGGTCTCAGTCTTGTTTGCTTTAATAAAGAAGTGTTACTAGAGAACTGTCTCCAGCATATTATGTCAAGAGAGCTGAAATCACAAACCCCACGTCACAACATAAATTAAATAAGCAGGGAGACAAAATACAGCTTTGTCGTACTCCTTTTCCAATTTTGAACCAATCAGTTGTTCCATATCCAGTTCTAACTGTAGCTTCTTGTCCCACATAGAGATTTCTCGGGAGACAGATGAGGTGATCAGGCACTCCCATTTCTTTAAGAACTTGCCATAGTTTGCTGTGGTCGACACAGTCAAAGGCTTTTGCGTAGTCAATGAAGCAGAAGTAGATGTCTTTCTGGAACTCTCTAGCTTTCTCCATAATCCAGCGCATGTTTGCAATTTGGTCTCTGGTTCTTCTGCCTCTTCTAAATCCAGCTTGCACTTCTGGGAGTTCTCGATCCACATACTGCTTGAGCCTTCCTTGTAGAATTTTAAGCATAACCTTGCTAGCGTGTGAAATGAGTGCAATTGTGCGGTAGTTGGAGCATTCTTTGGCACTGCCCTTCTTTGGGATTGGGATGTAGACTGATCTTCTCCAATCTTCTGGCCACTGCTGAGTTTTCCAAATTTGCTGGCATATTGAGTGTAGCACCTTAACAGCATCATCTTTTAAAATTTTAAATAGTTCAGCTGGAATACCATCACTTCCACTGGCCTTGTTATTTGCAGTGCTTTCTGAGGCCCATTTGACTTCACTTTCCAGGATGTCTGGCTCAAGGTCAGCAACCACACTACCTGGGGTGTACGAGACATCCATAGCTTTCTGGTATAATTCCTCTGTGTATTCTTGCCACCTCTTCTTGATGTCTTCTGCTTCTGTTAGGTCCTTACCACTTTTGTCCTTTATTATGGTAATCTTTGTACGAAATGTTCCTTTCATAGCTCCAATTTTCTTGAACAGATCTCTGGTTCTTCCCATTCTGTTGTTTTCCTCTATTGTTTGCATTGCTCGTTTAAGAAGGCCTTCTTGTCTCTCCTTGCTATTCTTTGGAAATCTGCATTCAATTTCCTGTATCTTTCACTATCTCCCTCGCATTTTGCTTGCCTTCTCTCCTCCGCTGTTTGTAAGGCCTCGTTGGACAGCCACTTTGCTTTCTTGCATTTCCTTTTCATTGGGATGGTTTTCGTTGTTGCCTCCTGTACAATGTTACCAGCCTCCATCCATAGTTCTTCAGGCACTCTGTCCACCAAATCTAAATCCTTAAACCTGTTCGTCGCTTCCACTGTGTATTCATAAGGGATTTGACTTAGATGATATCTTACCGGCCCAGTGGTTTTCCCTACTTTCTTCAGTTTAAGTTTGAATTTTGCTATAAGAAGCTGATGATCTGAGCCACAGTCAGCTCCAGGTCTTGTTTTTGCTGACTGTATAGAGCCTCTCCATCTTTGGCTGCAGAGAATATAATCAATCTGATTTCGATGCTGCCCATCTGGTGATGTCCATGTGTAGAGTCGTCTCTTGTGTTGTTGGAAAAGCGTGTTTGTGATGACCAGCTTGTTCTCTTGACAGAACTCTATTAGCCTTTGCCCTGCTTCGTTTTGATCTCCAAGGCCAAACTTGCCTGTTGTTCCTCTTATCTCTTGCCTCCCTACTTTAGCATTCCAATCCCCTATAATGAGAAGAACATCCTTCTTTGGTGTCACTTCTATAAGGTGTTGTAAGTCTTCATAGAATTGGTCAATTTCAGTTTCTTCAGCACCAGTAGTTGGTGCATAAACTTGGATTACTGTGATGTTAAAAGGTCTGCCTTGGATTGGTATCGAGATCATTTTATCATTCTATTCTATGTATAACTCCATACCATCCAACATTTCTCCCATGAACATAGGGACGTCCTAAGGAAAAGCAGGATAACTACAGAAACCAGGACAGCTTCAATAAATCTGGGACTGTCCCGGCAAAATTAGGGACAACTGGAAGGTTTGCAAAAGTGAGGAAGTTAAGATCAAGGAACAAGAGAGAAGTCATGAGTGAAGGACAAGCCAAAGGAGAGGTTGAGGGAGGAGGCTTATTGGTTTGTTCTTGTTCTTGTTTTTATTGTGTATTTTGTGTTTTTTACCTTCCATTTTTAAGTCGTAAACCAACCTTAAATCTACGGATGAAGGGCAGTATATACAATTAATAAAATAGTAACAATACTATTTGTTACTATAGACAGGCATGCCATTGTTCAGAAAGGTCTACTGTATAAATAGGGGTATAAATAGGAAAGTAGTATAAGTAATAAAGTAGCAGTAGTAAAGTGGAAGTAAAGTGGTAGTAAAGTGGTAGTAAAGTAGTAGTAAAGTGGTAGTAAAGTAGTAGTGAAGCAGGTTAAGAGGGCTGATTTCTTTTCCTTTCATAAAATGCCTTCTGTTTCGACCGCCAAACCTCTCAAGGGAGCATTTGCAACCGTTTGGCACCATTTTTGATTGAATGGCCGAAAGTCAGATTTTTCAATGAAATTGTGACCCCGGGGCATAGGGATTGTTTAAAAAAAAAATCTTTTTCTGCCGGTTAAGTTGTCAAGGACTGAATTCTTTTCCTGAGATAAGAAGCCTTCTGTTTCGACCGCCAAACCTCTCAGGGGAGCATTTGCAACCGTTTGGCACCATTTTAGAGTGAATGGTTGAAAGTCAGATTATTGATCAAATTGTGACCCCGGGGCTTGGGGATTTTTTCAAAAAAATATTTTTCTGCCGGTTAAGTTGGCGTAGGGATGCGGGTGGCGCTGTGGGTAAAAGCCTCAGCCCCTAGGGCCTGCCGATCAAAAGGTCGGCGGTTCGAATCCACGCGGCTGGGTGCGCTCCTGTTGCTTGGTCCCAGCGCCTGCCAACCTAGCAGTTCGAAAGCAACCCCGGGTGCAAATAGATAAATAGGGACCGCTTACTGGCGGGAAGGTAAACGGCGTTTCCGTGTGCTGCGCTGGCTCACCAAATGCAGCTTTGTCACGCATTAGTAAAGCAGGTTAAGTTGTCGTAACAATATAGTAACAATACTATTTGTTACTATAGTACAAATACTATATTATAGGAACAATACTATTTGTTACTATAGACAGGCATGCCATTGTTCAGGAAGGTCTACTGTATAAATAGGGGTATAAATAGTAAAGTAGTATAAGTAATAAAGTAGCAGTAGTAAAGTGGAAGTAAAGTGGTAGTAAAGCAATAGTAAACCAGTAGGGAAGTAGCAGTTAAGTAATGGTAAAACAATAGTAAAGTGGTGGAATAGTAGCAGTAAAATAGCAGTAAAGTAGTAGCAACGCAGTAGTAAAATAGTAGTAAAATGGTAGTAAGGCAGGAGTGAAACAGCAGTAAGATAGTAGTAAAGAAGTAGTAAAGCGGTAGTAAAATGGTCCAATAGTAAAGTGGTGGAATAGCAGTAAAAGAACTTTAAAGTAGTAGTAAAGTTGTAGTAAAATTGTAGAAAAATAGTAGTTAAATGGTAGTAAAGCAGTAGTAAGGTAGTAATAAAATGGTAGTAAAGTAATAGTAAAGCGGTAGTAAAGCAGTAGTAAAATTGTAGTAAAGCAGTAGGAAAGAAGTAGTAAAGTGGTAGTAAATTAGTAGTAAAGTTGTAGTAAAGCAGTAGTAAAGTAGTAGTAAAGTAGTAGTAAAGTAGTAGTAAAGTGATAGTAAAGTAGGAGTAAAGTAGGAGTAAAGTGGTAGTAAAGTGGTAGTAAAGTGGTAGTAAAGTAGTAGTAAAGTGGTAGTAAAGTAGTAGTAAAGCAGTAGTAAAGCAGTAGTAAAGCAGTAGTAAGAATGACCTCAGAAGTGTTTGTTGTACAAAAAGGCGACTTGTTGATAGCCTCAATCACAGAGGTTTTTCCAGTTGTTTCCATATAAGGTAGTGGGGCGGGGGGAATGGCTTCTCAGTGTTTGTATGTTGATCCCTGTTTATACTATTATGTTAAAAAGTACACCAGAATTTAGTGGCGTTGGATATTTTGGGTCCCAAAAGGTCCCCGCCAGCAGTGGCTGCATAAAATCCTTTAGTCAGAACTGAGCTATGGGCAACACACTGTCGTGAGTCAGGAGCTGTGTGAGGAGCCCGTAGTCAAAACTGAGGTGAGGACAAAAGCATACCCTCCAACATTTCTCCGATGAAAATAGGGGTGCCCTGTTCTGTAACAACAATTTTACTACAGTGGTACCTCAGGTTAAGTACTTAATTCGTTCCGGAGGTCCGTTCTTAAACTGAAACTGTTCTTAAGCTGAAGCACCACTTTAGCTAATGGGGCCTCCTGCTGTTGCCGCGCCGCCGGATCACGATTTCTGTTCTCAGAAGCAAATTTCTTAACCTGAAGCACTATTTCTGGGTTAGCGGAGTCTGTAACCTGAAGCATCTGTAACCTGAAGCATATGCAACCTCAAGCATATGTAACCCGAGGTACCACTGTATTTATACCACATCCATCTGCCTGGGTTGCTCTAGCCACTCTGGGCGGCTTCCAAAACATATAAAAAGGTAATAAAACAGTAAACATTAAAAAAACTTCCCTAGGTTGTTGTTGTTTAGTCGTTTAGTCGTGTCCGACTCTTCGTGACCCCATGGACCAGAGCCCGCCAGGCACCTCTGTCCTCCACTACCTCCCGCAGTTTGGTCAAACTCATGCTGGTAACCTCGAAAACACTATCCAACCATCTGGTCCTCTGTCGCCCCCTTCTCCTTGTGCCCTCCATCTTTCCCAGCATCAGTGTCTTCTATAAATTGTTGTGTATTGAGTCAAAGGATTTTATATCTGTATTATTATTGTCTGTATTTGCATTAGGGTAAAGTAACTGCCTTTTGGTTCCAGAGGGTACAGCTACTATTGGTTCATTTAAGCTGCTGTATTTGGATCCTCTGCCTTATTGGTTTCCTCCAAAAGGCAGGACTGTGATTGCCTGATATTGTTCCCTCCAAAATGTATCCTTTCTAGCTAGTTCCCTGTCCCTATAAATGTAGCTCTCCCCTCCTCAGGTCTCAGTCTTGTTTGCTTTAATAAAGAAGTGTTACTAGAGAACTGTCTCCAGCATATTATGTCAAGAGAGCTGAAATCACAAACCCCACGTCACAACATAAATTAAATAAGCAGGGAGACAAAATACAGCCTTGTCGTACTCCTTTTCCAATTTTGAACCAATCAGTTGTTCCATATCCAGTTCTAACTGTAGCTTCTTGTCCCACATAGAGATTTCTCGGGAGACAGATGAGGTGATCAGGCACTCCCATTTCTTTAAGAACTTGCCATAGTTTGCTGTGGTCGACACAGTCAAAGGCTTTTGCGTAGTCAATGAAGCAGAAGTAGATGTCTTTCTGGAACTCTCTAGCTTTCTCCATAATCCAGCGCATGTTTGCAATTTGGTCTCTGGTTCTTCTGCCTCTTCTAAATCCAGCTTGCACTTCTGGGAGTTCTCGATCCACATACTGCTTGAGCCTTCCTTGTAGAATTTTAAGCATAACCTTGCTAGCGTGTGAAATGAGTGCAATTGTGCGGTAGTTGGAGCATTCTTTGGCACTGCCCTTCTTTGGGATTGGGATGTAGACTGATCTTCTCCAATCTTCTGGCCACTGCTGAGTTTTCCAAATTTGCTGGCATATTGAGTGTAGCACCTTAACAGCATCATCTTTTAAAATTTTAAATAGTTCAGCTGGAATACCATCACTTCCACTGGCCTTGTTATTTGCAGTGCTTTCTGAGGCCCATTTGACTTCACTTTCCAGGATGTCTGGCTCAAGGTCAGCAACCACACTACCTGGGGTGTACGAGACATCCATAGCTTTCTGGTATAATTCCTCTGTGTATTCTTGCCACCTCTTCTTGATGTCTTCTGCTTCTGTTAGGTCCTTACCACTTTTGTCCTTTATTATGGTAATCTTTGTACGAAATGTTCCTTTCATAGCTCCAATTTTCTTGAACAGATCTCTGGTTCTTCCCATTCTGTTGTTTTCCTCTATTGTTTGCATTGCTCGTTTAAGAAGGCCTTCTTGTCTCTCCTTGCTATTCTTTGGAAATCTGAATTAGCCTTTGCCCTGCTTCGTTTTGATCTCCAAGGCCAAACTTGCCAGTTGTTCCTCTTATCTCTTGCCTCCCTACTTTAGCATTCCAATCCCCTATAATGAGAAGAACATCCTTCTTTGGTGTCACTTCTATAAGGTGTTGTAAGTCTTCATAGAATTGGTCAATTTCAGTTTCTTCAGCACCAGTAGTTGGTGCATAAACTTGGATTACTGTGATGTTAAAAGGTCTGCCTTGGATTCGTATCGAGATCATTCTATCATTCTATTCTATGTATAACTCCATACCATCCAACATTTCTCCCATGAACATAGGGACGTCCTAAGGAAAAGCAGGATAACATCAGAAACCAGGACAGCTTCAATAAATCTGAGACTGTCCCGGCAAAATTAGGGACAACTGGAAGGTTTGCAAAAGTGAGGAAGTTAAGATCAAGGAACAAGAGAGAAGTCATGAGTGAAGGACAAGCCAAAGGAGAGGTTGAGGGAGGAGGCTTATTGGTTTGTTCTTGTTCTTGTTTTTATTGTGTATTTTGTGTTTTTTACCTTGCATTTTTAAGTCGTAAACCAACCTTAAATCTACGGATGAAGGGCAGTATATACAATTAATAAAATAGTAACAATACTATTTGTTACTATAGACAGGCATGCCATTGTTCAGGAAGGTCTACTGTATAAATAGGGGTATAAATAGGAAAGTAGTATAAGTAATAAAGTAGCAGTAGTAAAGTGGAAGTAAAGTGGTAGTAAAGCAATAGTAAACCAGTAGGGAAGTAGCAGTTAAGTAATGGTAAAACAATAGTAAAGTGGTGGAATAGTAGCAGTAAAATAGCAGTAAAGTAGTAGTAACGCAGTAGTAAAATAGTAGTAAAATGGTAGTAAGGCAGTAGTGAAACAGCAGTAAGATAGTAGTAAAGAAGTAGTAAAGCGGTAGTAAAATGGTCCAATACTAAAGTGGTGGAATAGCAGTAAAATAACTTTAAAGTAGTAGTAAAGTTGTAGTAAAATTGTAGAAAAATTGTAGTTAAATGGTAGCAAAGCAGTAGTAAGGTAGTAGTAAAGTGGTAGTAAAGTAGTAGTAAAATAGTAGTAAAGTAGTAGTAAAGTGGTAGTAAATTAGTAGTAAAGCGGTAGTAAAGTTGTAGTAAAGCAGTAGTAAAGTGGTAGTAAAGTAGTAGTAAAGTGATAGTAAAGTAGTAGTAAAGTAGTAGTAAAGTGGTAGTAAAGTAGTAGTAAAGTGGTAGTAAAGTAGTAGTAAAGCAGGTTAAGTTGTCGAGTGCTGATTTCTTTTCCTTTCATAAAAAGCCTTCTCTTTCAACCGCCAAACCTCTCAAGGGAGCATTTGCAACCGTTTGGCACCATTTTTGAGTGAATGGCCGAAAGTCAGATTTTTGAATGAAATTGTGACCCCGGGCATAGGGATTTTTTCAAAAAAATCTTTTTCTGCCGGTTAAGTTGTCGAGGACTGATTTCTTTTCCTGAGATAAAAAGCCTTCTGTTTCGACCGCCAAACCTCTCAGGGGAGCATTTGCAACCGTTTGGCACCATTTTAGAGTGAATGCTTGAAAGTCAGATTTTTGATCAAATTGTGACCCCGGGGCTTAGGGATTTTTTCAAAAAAAAATTTTTCTGCCGGTCAAGTTGGCGTAGGGATGCGGGTGGCGCTGTGGGTAAAAGCCTCAGCGCCTAGGGCCTGCCGATCAAAAGGTCGCCGGTTCGAATCCATGCGGCTGGGTGCGCTCCTGTTGCTTGGTCCCAGCGCCTGCCAACCCAGCAGTTCGAAAGCAACCCCGGGTGCAAGTAGATAAATAGGGACCGCTTATTGGCGGGAAGGTAAACGGCGTTTCCGTGTGCTGCGCTGGCTCACCACATGCAGCTTTGTCACGCATTAGTAAAGCAGGTTAAGTTGTCGTAACAATATAGTAACAATACTATTTGTTACTATAGTACAAATACTATATTATAGTAACAATACTATTTGTTACTATAGACAGGCATGCCATTGTTCAGGAAGGTCTACTGTATAAATAGGGGTATAAATAGTAAAGTAGTATAAGTAATAAAGTTGCAGTAGGAAAGTGGAAGTAAAGTGGTAGTAAAACAATAGTATACCAGTAGGGAAGTAGCTGTTAAGTAATGGTAAAACAATAGTAAAGTGGTGGAATAGTAGCAGTAAAATAGCAGTAAAGTAGTAGTAACACAGTAGTAAAATAGTAGTAAAATGGTAGTAAGGCAGTAGTAAAACAGCAGTAAGATAGTAGTAAAGAAGTAGTAAAGCGGTAGTAAAATGGTCCAATACTAAAGTGGTGGAATAGCAGTAAAAGAACTTTAAAGTAGTAGTAAAGTAGTAAATTGTAGAAAAATAGTAGTTAAATGGAAGTAAAGCAGTAGTAAGGTAGTAGTAAAATGGTAGTAAAGTAATAGTAAAGCGGTAGTAAAGCGGTAGTAAAACGGTAGTAAAGCAGTAGTAAAATAGTAGTAAAGTAGTAGTAAACTGATAGTAAAGTAGTAGTAAAGTGGTAGTAAAGTGGTAGTAAAGTAGTAGTAAAGTAGTAGTAAAGCAGTAGTAAGAATGACCTCAGAAGTGCTCGTTGTACAAAAAGGCGCCTTGTGGATAGCCTCAATCACAGAGGTTTTTCCAGTTGTTTCCATATAAGGTAGTGGGGCGGGGGGAATGGCTTCTCAGTGTTTGTATCTTGATCCCTGTTTATACTATTATGTTAAAAAGTACACCAGAATTTAGTGGCGTTGGATATTTTCGGTCCCAAAAGGTCCCTGCCAGCAGTGGCTGCATAAAATCCATTAGTCAGAACTGAGCTATGGGCAACACACTGTCGTGAGTCAGGAGCTGTGTGAGGAGCCCGTAGTCAAAACTGAGGTGAGGACAAAAGCATACCCTCCAACATTTCTCCGATGAAAATAGGGGTGCCCTGTTCTGTAACAACAATTTTACTACAGTGGTACCTCAGGTTAAGTACTTAATTCGTTCCGGAGGTCCGTTCTTAAACTGAAACTGTTCTTAACCTGAAGCACCACTTTAGCTAATGGGGCCTCCTGCTGTTGCCGCGCCGCCGGATCACGATTTCTGTTCTCAGAAGCAAATTTCTTAACCTGAAGCACTATTTCTGGGTTAGCGGAGTCTGTAACCTGAAGCATCTGTAACCTGAAGCATATGTAACCTGAAGCATATGTAACCCGAGGTACCACTGTATTTATACCACATCCATCTGCCTGGGTTGCTCTATCCACTCTGGACGGCTTCCAAAACATATAAAAAGGTAATAAAACAGTAAACATTAAAAAACTTCCCTAGGTTGTTGTTGTTTAGTCGTTTAGTCGTGTCCGACTCTTCGTGACCCCATGGACCAGAGCACGCCAGGCACCTCTGTCCTCCACTACCTCCCGCAGTTTGGTCAAACTCATGCTGGTAACCTCGAAAACACTATCCAACCATCTGGTCCTCTGTCGCCCCCTTCTCCTTGTGCCCTCCATCTTTCCCCGCATCAGTGTCTTCTCCAGGGAGTCTTCTCTTCTCATGAGGTGGCCAAAGTACAGGAGCCTCAGCTTCACGATCTGTCCTTCCAGTGAGCACTCAGGGCTGATTTCCTTAAGAATGGATGCGTTTGATCTTCTTGCAGTCCATGGGACTCTCAAGAGTCTCCTCCAGCACCAGAATTCAAAAGCATCAATTCTTCGGCGATCAGCCTTCTTTATGGTCCAGCTCTCACTTCCATACATCACTACTGGGAAAACCATGGCTTTAACTATACGGACCTTTGTTGGCAAGGGGACGTCTCTACTTCTCAAGATGCTGTCTAGGCCTGTCATTGCCCTTCTCCCAAGAAGCAGGCGTCTTTTAATTATGTGGCTGCTGTCACCATCTGCAGTGATCATGGAGCCCAAGAAAGTAAAATCTCTCACTGCCTCCATTACTTTCCCTTCTATTTGCCAGGAGGTGATGGGACCAGTGGCCATGATCTTTGTTTTTTTGATGTTGAGCTTCAGACCATATTTTGCGCTCTCCTCTTTCACCCTCATTAAAAGGTTCTTTAATTCCTCCTCACTTTCTGCCATCAAGGTTGTGTCATCTGCATATCTGAGGTTGTTGATATTTCTTCCGGCAATCTTAATTCCAGCTTGGGATTCATCCAGCCCAGCCTTTCGCATGATGCATTCTGCATATAAATTGTTGTGTATTGAGTCAAAGGATTTTATATCTGTATTATTATTGTCTGTATTTGCATTAGGGTAAAGTAACTGCCTTTTGGTTCCAGAGGGTACAGCTACTATTGGTTCATTTAAGCTGCTGTATTTGGATCCTCTGCCTTATTGGTTTCCTCCAAAAGGCAGGACTGTGATTGCCTGATATTGTTCCCTCCAAAATGTATCCTTTCTAGCTAGTTCCCTGTCCCTCTAAATGTAGCTCTCCCCTCCTCAGGTCTCTTTTTTTAATAATATTTTTTATTGAGTTTGTGAAATACAGAAAAAAGAATAAAGAACATATTATAAGAGTAAAGTAGAAAGGTTACAAATTTTCTTGTTCTTTTTTCCAAGTCTACTGGACTTCCCCACATCCTCCCAACCCTGCATTCTCTGTGATACATAACATCAGCAATTTGTTAACTTGTTTCAATACTTGTTGTGTCCTTCATTTTATCATGTTACCCAATTTCAAATGTGTTATAACCCAAATCATGTACATTTTCATTTAAACACAATAAAGTTGTTTCATTATTCTATCTCTGACTTCTTGTGCCTTAATTTCCATTTCTTTAGTTTAACATTACTGAAGCTAGAATTTCCTAAAAGGTGCATTTTTTAACATTCATACAGCTTATAATGTTTTTTCAGATAGTCCTTAAATTTTTTCCAGTCCTCCTCAATTGTTTCTTCTCCCAAGTCTCGGATTCTGCCAGTCATTTCGGCCAGTTCCATGTAGTCCATCAACTGCGTGTGCCATTCCTCCAGTGTGGGTAAATCTTGTGTCTTCCAATGCTTTGCAATCAGGATCCTTGCTGCTGTAGTAGCGTACATAAAACAAGTTTTGTCCTTCTTAAGCACTCTCTGGTCCACCATGCCCAGGAGGAAGGCCTCTGGTTTCTTAGGTAAGGTAAATCTAAGTACCTTTTTTAGTTCATTATGAATCATCTCCCAAAAGGCCTTCACTTTCGGGCAGGTCCACCAGAGGTGAAAAAATGTCCCTTCCGCCTCTTTACATTTCCAACATTTATTATCAGACAGGTGATATATCTTAGCAAGCGTGACTGGGGTCATGTACCACCGGTATATCATTTTCATAATGTTTTCCTTCAAGGCACTACATGCCGTAAATTTCATTCCGGTGTTCCATAACCTTTCCCAGTCTTCAAACATAATGTTATGCCCCAAATCCTGCGCCCACTTTATCATGGCGGATTTGACTGTCTCATCCTGAGTATTCCATTTAAGCAGCAGGTTATACATTCTCGAAAGTAGTTTACTTTTTGGTTCTAACAGTTCTGTCTCTAGTTTCGATTTTTCCACCTGGAATCCAACCTTCTTGTCTACTTTAAAAACCTCTTGAATTTGTGCATAATGCAACCAATCTCGCACCTTGTTTTTTAATTTTTCCAAGCTCTGCAACCTCCAATTGTCTCCAATCTTTTCAATTATTTCCCCATATTTAGGCCAATTGGCCTCCATGTTAAGTCTCTTACGTGCCTTGGCCTCCACCGGTGAGAGCCACCTCGGAGTCTTACTCTCCAATAAGTCTTTATATTTTGTCCAGACCATTAAAATTGCTCTCCTAACAATGTGGTTTTTAAACAATTTGTGCACTTTAACCTTGTCATACCACAAATATGCATGCCACCCAAAAGCATTGTCAAACCCTTCCAGATCTAGGACATCAGTGTTTTCCAGTAAGATCCAATCTTTCAACCAGCAGAAGGCTGCGGATTCATAATATAACCTCAAGTCTGGCAGGGCAAATCCCCCTCTTTCTTTCGCATCAGTTAATATTTTAAACTTTATTTGGGGCTTTTTGCCCTGCCAAACAAACTTAGAAATATCCTTCTGCCACTTTCCAAAACATTCCACTTTGTCCACGATCTGTAGGGCCTGAAACAAAAATAACATTTTTGGCAATACATTCATCTTTATAGCTGCTATTCGGCCCAACAAGGAAAGTTTCAATCTTGACCACGTTTCCAAATCTCTTTTGATTTCTGACCAACATTTCTCGTAGTTGTCTTTAAACAAATTCAAATTTTTGGAGGTCAGATACACCCCTAGGTATTTTACTTTTTTTAACCGCATTTAATTCTGTTTCTTTCAGGAACTCATCTGTTTCTGTAGTTGTCAAATTTTTTGCTAAAACCTTAGTTTTTTGCTTGTTCAGCTTAAATCCCGCCACCCGACCAAAGTCAGAAATTAATTCTAACACTCTTTTAGTACTAGAGACTGGCTCCTGTAATGTTAATACCGGGTCATCTGCAAATGCTTTCAATTTATATTGTTTCACTCCGACCTCAATTCCCTGTACCAACCGGTCCTTTCTAATCATGTTCAATAGCACCTCCAGAACTGAAATAAACAATAGGGGGAATAGAGGGCACCCCTGCCATGTCCCTTTTTCAATTTTAAACTCCTCTGTCACCACATTGTTTACTATCAATTTGGCTTTTTGTTCTGAATATATTGCTTCTATTCCATTTTCAAACCCCCGCCCCACTCCCATCCCTTCCAAATTTTTCTTCATAAACATCCAAGAAATGTTGTCAAAGGCTTTCTCCGCATCAATAAAGATTAACACCGCTCTAGTGTTGAGATTTGTTTGTAAAAGTTCCAAAATGTCGATGATGTTTCTTGTGTTGTCAAACAAATGCCTACCAGGGAGAAAGCCTGCCTGGTCCTTATGGATCACTTCATTAAGCACTTTTTTAAACCTACTTGCCAAAATGTCTGCAAAAATTTTGTAATCCACATTTAGGAGTGAGATGGGGCGGTAGTTCTTAAGCTGGGTCTTTTAAGTTTCTAGTTTGGGTATCAATGTGATGAAGGCTTCTTTCCACGTTTCCGGTGCCTTCCTCCCCTCCATAATCTGGTTACAAACCTCCAACAAAGGTTGTATCAAGTAGTCCTTCAGAACCTTATAATATTTGGAGGTAAGTCCATCAGGGCCTGGAGATTTGCCTAATTGGAGGTTCTGAATGGCACTTTCAATTTCTTGCTGTGTGATATTACTATTCAGGATTGTTCTCATTTCCTGAGGTATTTTCTGTAATCCGTTGGTTTTAAGAAATTGGTCCACCTCCGAATCTTTCTGTGGCCCTTGTGAATAAAGTTCTTTGAAATATCTCTGGAAGCACTTTCTAATTTCCTCGGGTTTCTGAACCATTCTCCCTTCAATCTCTAGATTTGTAACTGTATTAAATTTTTGTCTCTTTTTCAACTGCCATGCTAGCAGTTTCCCACACTTATTTGCTGATTCAAAAGATCTTTGTTTCATTTGTTTAATTTTCCATTCCACCTCTTGATTTATCAATTTCAAATATTGTGCTTGGAAAAATTTCACTTCTCTCAGCACTTCCTTCGACTTGGGCCTGGATCTTAGTTTTTTCTCTCCATCTCTTATTTTTTCCAATATCTTCTCCTTCTTTTCATTCCAGAGCTTTTTCTTGATCGTATTTCGTTGTATTAGAAACCCTCTCATGACTGCTTTACTTGCGTCCCAGATTGTTCTTTTTTCCACAGTGGTATTTAAATTTATCTCAAAATAGTCTTTTAAAGTTTTTTGGGCCTTCTTAACAATCTTCTCGTCCCTTAGTAAGGTGTCATTCATTTTCCATCTAAAGGATCCGATTGTATTTAGTCTCAGTTCCATTTTCAAAGCGTTATGGTCGGAGCAGGTTTTTGGGCAGATTTCCACCTTTCTAGTCTTGGGTGCCAGTCCTCTAGTTATCCATATTTGGTCGATTCGTGTCCATGTCAGATGAGCTTCAGAAAAGAAAGTTCCTTCTTTTCCTAGGGGGTTCTTAACCCTCCATATGTCAATTAAGTCCACATTGTCAGTCATTTCAAAGAAAGTTTTAGGCAGTCTACCATCTTTCGTTATGTTAGCGCTTTGCGACTTATCCATATTTACAGACACCACCCCATTCATATCACCCATCATAATAATGTTGTTGTAGTCTAAGTAGTCCAGCATAATCTCATGCAGCTTCCTGAAAAATTCCGATTTTCCTTCATTTGGAGCATATATTCCTAATATCAAAATTTTTTCTCCTTGTGTCTGAATTTCAATCGCCAAAATTCTGCCGTGTTCGTCTTTAAATAAAAGTTTCGGTGACAGGCTCTCCTTTGCATATATCACCACTCCTCTTTTCTTAACTTTATCCGAAGAAATAAATTCTTGGCCTAGTCTTTTATTAATTAGCACTTTTCTGTGGAGCCTTGTCACATGCGTTTCTTGCAGGCAAATAATGTCCAATTGTTCTTTTTTCAAAATATGAAATACTTTTCTTCTTTTTTCCGGAGAATTTCCGCCATTTATATTCCAACTGAGAAGCTGCAACGACATCCTGGTCTAATTGGTGGGTCCTACAGTGGGGTGTCTAGGTTTCCCTCCGATCCCGGAGGTGGTAATGCTGGTCCAGATCCAGACGGTGTAGGTTTTGGAGATGGTCCCGGTGGTGGTGGTGGCCAAGAAGCTGTGGCTCCTTTCTGGAGGTCCTTCTCGTGGTCGTGTAAGAACTTCTGTTGGTCCTCAGGTGTTTTAATTCTTACTTTCCTTCCTTTGTAAGTAAATGATAGTCCTTGCGGAAACTCCCACCTATAAGGGATTGTGTTGTATCTCAGCAGTTTGGTCAAATCTGTGTAAGTGGTCCTGAGATCCAAAAGATGTTTGGGTATGTCTCTGTAAATTTCAGCCTTTTTACCTTCTATCTCCAAAGATTTTTTAAAATGTAGGCCTAGTATCTTGTCTCTTTCCTCTCTTGATCTCAAAATAACCAAACAGTCTCTGGACTTATCCTTCTTTATCGATTTTCCCAGTCTAAAAGCCGTCACAATTTTAAAATCCTTGTCTTCCTCAATCCCCCAGAATTTGGAGAACAAAAGTGTTAAAAATCCCTGTAAATTTCCTTCCTCCAGTTCTGGGATGGCCCTTAACCTGAGATTATTTTCCTTACTTTTCAATTCAACCAATGACAGGTAGGCTTGTTGTTCCCCTACCTGTCTTTTCAGAGGCCTTACTTCCCCCTTGATCTCATCAACCTTTTTGTTCGCCTGTTCTGCTTTTTGACTGGCTTCCACAGCTAATTTATAGTTTTCAGCCGTGGCTCCTTGCAATTTCTCAATTGCCTGAGTGTGCTGGGAAACCTGCTCAGATAATTTACTAATAGAGGATGTAGCTTGGTCAATTTTTGATGATTGATTGTCCACTTTTTGATTTAAAATTGCCAGTTGTTCCAAAATTTGTTTCAGGACTATTTCAGATCCTCCAGTTGCCATATCTTCTGCAGCAGGCTCTTCAGCTTCCACCTCCTGTGCTGTCAGCACAGTTGGGACAGATGATCTTCGTTGATGAGATAGGGTTGTTTGAACAAGTTGCACTGGTTTCTTTTCTTTTTCTTTAGCTTTAGCTGCTCTTGTTCTCCCTGAGCCACTCATTCCACACCTGCCTCTGTTCAAGGTCAAATTTTCTTTTGTTCCATAAGTCAGACAAGTCCAGAGTGTAAACAATTTAACCACAGAAAATCACAATAAAGTACAGTTCCCAGGCCTCTATGTCTCCACAATCCTCTAGGGGGGTATTTCAAAGTTTCAAGGAAGGAGAGAACTCTTTTCCGCCATTGAAGTTCTTATGTTCCCTATATTAAATCTTAGTAGTTCCAGAGCACAAAAGGAAGGTTCCCCGGGCTTTCTATTTCTTGAAAAAAGGCCACAAGGTGTCAAGAAAGGTCCCAGCAACAGTGTTTAAAAGATAATGTCTCAGTCTATGTATCAGTTTAAACTCCAATAACAGTATCAGCAGTTTGACAGTTCTCTTTTGCACACTGACAGTCCGACAGCTGGGTTGTCCCTTTTAACTCCGCATAGTTCAAAATTAGGAAGAAAGTTCCAAGAATAAAGTCCACAGATTTTACAAAGATTTCCTGCTTGTCTTTTCACTACAAAGTCTATCAAATACACCCTCGTTTTGCTTTTGCAATCCCTTTTAAACGCTTCAGCGCTCTTCTGAACCGTTGCTTTGATCTAGTTAGCAAGATCGGGAGACGGACTTCCTGTTACTCGCCTCCCGTTTTCAGCCAAATTCCAAAATTTTAGTCCGATATTTAGTTCCCCTTACTCACGGGTATGTTGCAGCCAATTTCGATGTTTTCAAGAAGAAAGGTCGTCGCTCATCAGCAGCAGCAGCGCGGCTTTGCATCCACGAAAAGAGCGATGAACTCACAGCGCCGCTCCCCCTTTCACGTTCCGGAGCCCCTTACGGGGTTCCTTCTTCGTTTCTGGGGGGGCTTTTGGCGCCCGCCGAGTCCCACGGCCACAGGCTCGCTCTGCCTGTGGTTTTTCTTGATGGGTCTCCGCTTTGCCGCAGCGGACGACCCTTTTCGCGGAGCCCCTCTTCACAGAGTAAAGAGGACCGCCATTGCCGTTTTGCGCCACCTCCGGAGGTCCTCTCCCCTCCTCAGGTCTCAGTCTTGTTTGCTTTAATAAAGAAGTGTTACTAGAGAACTGTCTCCAGCATATTATGTCAAGAGAGCTACCTGGGGTGTACGAGACATCCATATCTTTCTGGTATAATTCCTCTGTGTATTCTTGCCACCTCTTCTTGATGTCTTCTGCTTCTGTTAGGTCCTTACCACTTTTGTCCTTTATTATGGTAATCTTTGTACGAAATGTTCCTTTCATAGCTCCAATTTTCTTGAACAGATCTCTGGTTCTTCCCATTCTGTTGTTTTCCTCTATTGTTTGCATTGCTCGTTTAAGAAGGCCTTCTTGTCTCTCCTTGCTATTCTTTGGAAATCTGCATTCAATTTCCTGTATCTTTCACTATCTCCCTCGCATTTTGCTTGCCTTCTCTCCTCCACTGTTTGTAAGGCCTCGTTGGACAGCCACTTTGCTTTCTTGCATTTCCTTTTCATTGGGATGGTTTTCGTTGTTGCCTCCTGTACAATGTTACCAGCCTCCATCCATAGTTCTTCAGGCACTCTGTCCACCAAATCTAAATCCTTAAACCTGTTCGTCACTTCCACTGTGTATTCATAAGGGATTTGACTTAGATGACATCTTACCGGCCCAGTGGTTTTCCCTACTTTCTTCAGTTTAAGTTTGAATTTTGCTATAAGAAGCTGATGATCTGAGCCACAGTCAGCTCCAGGTCTTGTTTTTGCTGACTGTATAGAGCCTCTCCATCTTTGGCTGCAGAGAATATAATCAATCTGATTTCGATGCTGCCCATCTGGTGATGTCCATGTGTAGAGTCGTCTCTTGTGTTGTTGGAAAAGCGTGTTTATGATGACCAGCTTGTTCTCTTGACAGAACTCTATTAGCCTTTGCCCTGCTTCGTTTTGATCTCCAAGGCCTAACTTGCCAGTTGTTCCTCTTATCTCTTGCCTCCCTACTTTAGCATTCCAATCCCCTATAATGAGAAGAACATCCTTCTTTGGTGTCACTTCTATAAGGTGTTGTAAGTCTTCATAGAATTGGTCAATTTCAGTTTCTTCAGCACCAGTAGTTGGTGCATAAACTTGGATTACTGTGATGTTAAAAGGTCTGCCTTGGATTCATATCGAGATCATTCTATCATTCTATTCTATGTATAACTCCATACCATCCAACATTTCTCCCATGAACATAGGGACGTCCTAAGGAAAAGCAGGATAACATCAGAAACCAGGACAGCTTCAATAAATCTGGGACTGTCCCGGCAAAATTAGGGACAACTGGAAGGTTTGCAAAAGTGAGGAAGTTAAGATCAAGGAACAAGAGAGAAGTCATGAGTGAAGGACAAGCCAAAGGAGAGGTTGAGGGAGGAGGCTTATTGGTTTGTTCTTGTTCTTGTTTTTATTGTGTATTTTGTGTTTTTTACCTTGCATTTTTAAGTTGTAAACCAACCTTAAATCTACGGATGAAGGACAGTATATACAATTAATAAAATAGTAACAATACTATTTGTTACTATAGACAGGCATGCCATTGTTCAGGAAGGTCTACTGTATAAATAGGGGTATAAATAGGAAAGTAGTATAAGTAATAAAGTAGCAGTAGTAAAGTGGAAGTAAAGTGGTAGTAAAGCAATAGTAAACCAGTAGGGAAGTAGCAGTTAAGTAATGGTAAAACAATAGTAAAGTGGAGGAATAGTAGCAGTAAAATAGCAGTAAAGTAGTAGTAACGCAGTAGTAAAATAGTAGTAAAATGGTAGTAAGGCAGTAGTGAAACAGCAGTAAGATAGTAGTAAAGAAGTAGTAAAGCGGTAGTAAAATGGTCCAATAGTAAAGTGGTGGAATAGCAGTAAAATAGCTTTAAAGTAGTAGTAAAATTGTAGAAAAATAGTAGTTAAATGGTAGTAAAGCAGTAGTAAGGTAGTAGTAAAATGGTAGTAAAGCAGTAGTAAAACGGTAGTAAAGCAGTAGTAAAATGGTAGTAAAGTAGTAGAAAATTGTAGTAAAGTAGTAGTAAAGTGGTAGGAAAGTAGTAGTGAAGCAGGTTAAGTTGTCGAGGGCTGATTTCTTTTCCTTTCATAAAAAGCCTTCTGTTTCGACCGCCAAACCTCTCAAGGGAGCATTTGCAACCATTTGGCACCATTTTAGAGTGAATGGTTGAAAGTCAGATTTTTGATCAAATTGTGACCCCGGGGCTTAGGGATTTTTTCAAAAAAATATTTTTCTGCCAGTTACGTTGGCGTAGGGATGCGGGTGGCGCTGTGGGTAAAAGCCTCAGCGTCTAGGGCCTGCCGAACAAAAGGTCAGCGGTTCGAATCCACGCGGCTGGGGGCGCTCCTGTTGCTTGGTCCCAGCGCCTGCCAACCTAGCAGTTCGAAAGCAACCCCGGGTGCAAGTAGATAAATAGGGACCGCTTACTGGCGGGAAGGTAAACGGCGTTTCCGTGTGCTGCGCTGGCTCACCAAATGCAGCTTTGTCATGCATTAGTAAAGCAGGTTAAGTTGTCGTAACAATATAGTAACAATACTATTTGTTACTATAGACAGGCATGCCATTGTTCAGGAAGGTCTACTGTATAAATAGGGGTATAAATAGGAAAGTAGTATAAGTAATAAAGTAGCAGTAGTAAAGTGGAAGTAAAGTGGTAGTAAAGCAATAGTAAACCAGTAGGGAAGTAGCAGTTAAGTAATGGTAAAACAATAGTAAAGTGGTGGAATAGTAGCAGTAAAATAGCAGTAAAGTAGTAGTAACGCAGTAGTAAAATAGTAGTAAAATGGTAGTAAGGCAGTAGTGAAACAGCAGTAAGATAGTAGTAAAGAAGTAGTAAAGCGGTAGTAAAATGGTCCAATAGTAAAGTGGTGGAATAGCAGTAAAATAGCTTTAAAGTAGTAAGAAAGCAGTAGTAAAATTGTAGAAAAATAGTAGTTAAATGGTAGTGAAGCAGTAGTAAGGTAGTAGTAAAATGGTAGTAAAGTAGTAGTAAAGCGGTAGTAAAGCAGTAGTAAAACGGTAGTAAAATGGTAGTAAAGTAGTAGAAAAATTGTAGTAAAGTAGTAGTAAAGTGGTAGTAAAGTAGTAGTAAAGTGGTAATAAAGTAGTACTGAAGCAGGTTAAGAGGGCTGATTTCTTTTCCTTTCATAAAATGCCTTCTGTTTCGACCGCCAAACCTCTCAAGGGAGCATTTGCAACCGTTTGGCACCATTTTTGATTGAATGGCCGAAAGTCAGATTTTTCAATGAAATTGTGACCCTGGGGCATAGGGATTTTTTCAAAAAAAAATCTTTTTCTGCCGGTTAAGTTGTCAAGGACTGAATTCTTTTCCTGAGATAAAAAGCCTTCTGTTTCGACCGCCAAACCTCTCAGGGGAGCATTTGCAACCGTTTGGCACCATTTTAGAGTGAATGGTTGAAAGTCAGATTATTGATCAAATTGTGACCCCGGGGCTTAGGGATTTTTTCAAAAAAATATTTTTCTGCCGGTTAAGTGGGCGTAGGGATGCGGGTGGCGCTGTGGGTAAAAGCCTCAGCCCCTAGGGCCTGCCGATCAAAAGGTCGGCGGTTCGAATCCACGCGGCTGGGTGCGCTCCTGTTGCTTGGTCCCAGTGCCTGCCAACCTAGCAGTTCGAAAGCAACCCCGGGTGCAAATAGATAAATAGGGACCGCTTACTGGCGGGAAGGTAAACGGCGTTTCCGTGTGCTGCGCTGGCTCACCAAATGCAGCTTTGTCACGCATTAGTAAAGCAGGTTAAGTTGTCGTAACAATATAGTAACAATACTATTTGTTACTATAGTACAAATACTATATTATAGGAACAATACTATTTGTTACTATAGACAGGCATGCCATTGTTCAGGAAGGTCTACTGTATAAATAGGGGTATAAATAGTAAAGTAGTATAAGTAATAAAGTAGCAGTAGTAAAGTGGAAGTAAAGTGGTAGTAAAGTAATAGTAAACCAGTAGGGAAGTAGCTGTTAAGTAATGGTAAAACAATAGTAAAGTGGTGGAATAGTAGCAGTAAAATATTAGTAAAGTAGTAGTAACGCAGTAGTAAAATAGTAGTAAAATGGTAGTAAGGCAGGAGTGAAACAGCAGTAAGATAGTAGTAAAGAAGTAGTAAAGTGGTATTTAAATGCTCCAATAGTAAAGTGGTGGAATAGCAGTAAAAGAACTTTAAAGTAGTAGTAAAGTTGTAGTAAAATTGTAGAAAAATAGTAGTTAAATTGTAGTAAAGCAGTAGTAAGGTAGTAATAAAATGGTAGTAAAGTAATAGTAAAGCGGTAGTAAAGCAGTAGTAAAACTGTAGTAAAGCAGTAGGAAAGAAGTAGTAAAGTGGTAGTAAAGTGGTAGTAAAGTAGTAGTAAAGTGATAGTAAAGTAGTAGTAAAGTAGTAGTAAAGTGGTAGTAAAGTAGTAGTAAAGTGGTAGTAAAGTGGTAGTAAAGCAGTAGTAAGAATGACCTCAGAAGTGTTCGTTGTACAAAAAGGCGCCTTGTTGATAGCCTCAATCACAGAGGTTTTTCCAGTTGTTTCCATATAAGGTAGTGGGGCGGGGGGAATGGCTTCTCAGTGTTTGTATGTTGATCCCTGTTTACACTATTATGTTAAAAAGTACACCAGAATGTAGTGGCGTTGGATATATTGGGTCCCAAAAGGTCCCCGCCAGCATTGGCTGCATAAAATCCTTTAGTCAGAACTGAGCTATGGGCAACACACTGTCGTGAGTCAGGAGCTGTGTGAGGAGCCCGTAGTCAAAACTGAGGTGAGGACAAAAGCATACCCTCCAACATTTCTCCGATGAAAATAGGGGTGCCCTGTTCTGTAACAACAATTTTACTACAGTGGTACCTCAGGTTAAGTACTTAATTCGTTCCGGAGGTCCCTTCTTAAACTAAAACTGTTCTTAACCTGAAGACCACTTTAGCTAATGGGGCCTCCTGCTGTCGCCGCGCCGCCGGATCACGATTTCTATTCTCAAAAGCAAATTTCTTAACCTGAAGCACTATTTCTGGGTTAGCGGAGTCTGTAACCTGAAGCATCTGTAACCTGAAGCATATGTAACCTCAAGCATATGTAACCCGAGGTACCACTGTATTTATACCACATCCATCTGCCTGGGTTGCTCTAGCCACTCTGGGCGGCTTCCAAAACATATAAAAAGGTAATAAAACAGTAAACATTAAAAAACTTCCCTAGGTTGTTGTTGTTTAGTCGTTTAGTCGTGTCCGACTGTTCGTGACCCCATGGACCAGAGCACGCCAGGCACCTCTGTCCTCCACTACCTCCCGCAGTTTGGTCAAACTCATGCTGGTAACCTCGAAAACACTATCCAACCATCTGGTCCTCTGTCGCCCCCTTCTCCTTGTGCCCTCCATCTTTCCCAGCATCAGTGTCTTCTCCAGGGAGTCTTCTCTTCTCATGAGTTGGCCAAAGTACAGGAGCCTCAGCTTCACGATCTGTCCTTCCAGTGAGCACTCAGGGCTGATTTCCTTAAGAATGGATGCGTTTGATCTTCTTGCAGTCCATGGGACTCTCAAGAGTCTCCTCCAGCACCAGAATTCAAAAGCATCAATTCTTCGGCGATCAGCCTTCTTTATGGTCCAGCTCTCACTTCCATACATCACTACTGGGAAAACCATGGCTTTAACTATACGGACCTTTGTTGGCAAGGGGACGTCTCTACTTCTCAAGATGCTGTCTAGGCCTGTCATTGCCTTTCTCCCAAGAAGCAGGCGTCTTTTAATTTTGTGGCTGCTGTCACCATCTGCAGTGATCGTGGAGCCCAAGAAAGTAAAATCTGTCACTGCCTCCATTTCTTCCCCTTCTATTTGCCAGGAGGTGATGGGACCAGTGGCCATGATCTTTGTTTTTTTGATGTTGAGCTTCAGACCATATTTTGCGCTCTCCTCTTTCACCCTCATTAAAAGGTTCTTTAATTCCTCCTCACTTTCTGCCATCAAGGTTGTGTCATCTGCATATCTGAGGTTGTTGATATTTCTTCCGGCAATCTTAATTCCAGCTTGGGATTCATCCAGCCCAGCCTTTCGCATGATGCATTCTGCATATAAATTGTTGTGTATTGAGTCAAAGGATTTTATATCTGTATTATTATTGTCTGTATTTGCATTAGGGTAAAGTAACTGCCTTTTGGTTCCAGAGGGTACAGCTACTATTGGTTCATTTAAGCTGCTGTATTTGGATCCTCTGCCTTATTGGTTTCCTCCAAAAGGCAGGACTGTGATTGCCTGATATTGTTCCCTCCAAAATGTATCCTTTCTAGCTAGTTCCCTGTCCCTATAAATGTAGCTCATCCCTCCTCAGGTCTCAGTCTTGTTTGCTTTAATAAAGAAGTGTTACTAGAGAACTGTCTCCAGCATATTATGTCAAGAGAGCTGAAATCACAAACCCCACGTCACAACATAAATTAAATAAGCAGGGAGACAAAATACAGCCTTGTCGTACTCCTTTTCCAATTTTGAACCAATCAGTTGTTCCATATCCAGTTCTAACTGTAGCTTCTTGTCCCACATAGAGATTTCTCGGGAGACAGATGAGGTGATCAGGCACTCCCATTTCTTTAAGAACTTGCCATAGTTTGCTGTGGTCGACACAGTCAAAGGCTTTTGCGTAGTCAATGAAGCAGAAGTAGATGTCTTTCTGGAACTCTCTAGCTTTCTCCATAATCCAGCGCATGTTTGCAATTTGGTCTCTGGTTCTTCTGCCTCTTCTAAATCCAGCTTGCACTTCTGGGAGTTCTCGATCCACATACTGCTTGAGCCTTCCTTGTAGAATTTTAAGCATAACCTTGCTAGCGTGCGAAATGAGTGCAATTGTGCGGTAGTTGGAGCATTCTTTGGCACTGCCCTTCTTTGGGATTGGGATGTAGACTGATCTTCTCCAATCTTCTGGCCACTGCTGAGTTTTCCAAATTTGCTGGCATATTGAGTGTAGCACCTTAACAGCATCATCTTTTAAAATTTTAAATAGTTCAGCTGGAATACCATCACTTCCACTGGCCTTGTTATTTGCAGTGCTTTCTAAGGCCCATTTGACTTCACTTTCCAGGATGTCTGGCTCAAGGTCAGCAACCACACTACCTGGGGTGTACGAGACATCCATATCTTTCTGGTATAATTCCTCTGTGTATTCTTGCCACCTCTTCTTGATGTCTTCTGCTTCTGTTAGGTCCTTACCACTTTTGTCCTTTATTATGGTAATCTTTGTACGAAATGTTCCTTTCATAGCTCCAATTTTCTTGAACAGATCTCTGGTTCTTCCCATTCTGTTGTTTTCCTCTATTGTTTGCATTGCTCGTTTAAGAAGGCCTTCTTGTCTCTCCTTGCTATTCTTTGGAAATCTGAATTAGCCTTTGCCCTGCTTCGTTTTGATCTCCAAGGCCAAACTTGCCAGTTGTTCCTCTTATCTCTTGCCTCCCTACTTTAGCATTCCAATCCCCTATAATGAGAAGAACATCCTTCTTTGGTGTCACTTTTATAAGGTGTTGTAAGTCTTCATAGAATTGGTCAATTTCAGTTTCTTCAGCACCAGTAGTTGGTGCATTAACTTGGATTACTGTGATGTTAAAAGGTCTGCCTTGGATTGGTATCGAGATCATTCTATCATTCTATTCTATGTATAACTCCATACCATCCAACATTTCTCCCATGAACATAGGGACGTCCTAAGGAAAAGCAGGATAACATCAGAAACCAGGACAGCTTCAATAAATCTGGGACTGTCCCGGCAAAATTAGGGACAACTGGAAGGTTTGCAAAAGTGAGGAAGTTAAGATCAAGGAACAAGAGAGAAGTCATGAGTGAAGGACAAGCCAAAGGAGAAATTGAGGGAGGAGGCTTATTGGTTTGTTCTTGTTCTTGTTTTTATTGTGTATTTTGTGTTTTTTACCTTGCATTTTTAAGTCGTAAACCAACCTTAAATCTACGGATGAAGGGCAGTATATGTCCCATTAAACTTTAATTAGTTTAATGTAAATGCCCAGTGCGCTTCCATCGTCACAAGTCCCACTACAGCAGAGTATTTCGCACAGCAGTTGAAGAAGGGCAGGAGAGGCAGTATCTTTTCAAAGAGGAGTCTTGGAGCATGCGGTTTGTAACTCAAAGATAAGGTTTATTTACAAAAACAAAAAACAACCCTGGCGAAGAACCACACATCTCAGCAAACACGCCCAAAAAAGGGGGAGAAAGAAAAGGGAGAACAAACACACAGGAGACTATTTATACAAACTCATGTTCCTGGAAGCCTAATGACCTCCAGCTGCTCAGTGATTAGAGCGTTTCTGCTACCCTTTAACCCTTTGATAGCAACACCCCCTCTCGCTCGTAACACTGAGCTGTACCAACCTTAATTCAAATTTAAACCTGAACAGAAACATTTATGAGATTGCGGACTCAAAGCTTTCGTAAAACCGTCTGCAAGGTTTTCTTGGCTTGGACAATACTTTAGTTCAATTAAACCTTGTTTTACACTTTGGCATACATTTTGATAACGGATATCCAAGTGTTTTGTGTGGCCCTTGAATTGACCTGATTTAGCTAGTTTAATACAAGGTTGGTTGTCTTCCCACACTCTGATAGGTAGGGGACATTCTCCAAACAATTCTTGTACCAGTTGCTTATAAAATTCCAGTTCTCTACATACATCTGATAATGCATTGAACTCAGATTCAGTTGAACTTAAAGCTATAAGTGATTGCTTTCTTGATCTCCAACCAATTAGTGCATTTCCAAATTTTATCGCCATTCCTGACACTGATTTTCTATCTGGTCCAGCATCTGCCCAACTACTGTCGGCCCAACATTCAAGTTGTGTGCTGCCCTCTGCTGATAGTTTTAAGCGAAACCTTTTGGTAGTTTGGAGATACCTTAAAACTCTTTTTACTCCTTGCCAAGCATGCATTGATGGTTTTTCAGCTTGTCTACACAGCATGTTGACAGCATATGTTATATCGGGCCGAGTCCACTGTGCAATGTGGAGTAGACTGCCTATCGCTGACTGGTAAACCCCGGGATTACTGAACTCTGTCTGTTGCTCGGCTTGAGCATCCTTTATGTAACTTAGCTCCATTGGGGTTTTAACACCAGCACAGTTGTCCATTTTAAACCTTTCCAGCAACTGCTGGATCTTAGCTTCTTGGCTGAGCCAATAGTTCCCATTTTCATCTTGCTGAATTTTAACTCCTAGATAAACAGATACATTGCCTAGTGATTTTATCTGAAACCTTTCTCCAAGCTTTGTGGCAAATTGTTGTGCAAGTTTATCATCCTTTCCACTGTATAATAAATCGTCAACAAATATCAAAACTGCTTCTTGTTCACATCCCGAGCCTTTTAGATAAAGACACGCATCTGCTGCGCTCTTTCTGAACCCCATGCTCTCTAGAGCATCGTTTAAGCAGGAATTCCAATTACGGGCGGACTGTTTCAACCCATAAATGGATTTGTGTAGGCGCCAGACCTGGTTTGGCTTGTCTCCTTCAAAACCCGGTGGTGGTGTTATATAGACTTCCTCCTGTAAGTCTGCGTTTAAATAAGCCACATTGACATCAAAATGAAACAGCTTATTTCCCTTCTTAGCTGAAGAGGCTAAAAGCATTCTTAATGACTCCGATCTTGAAGTTGGGGCATAGATTTGAGAATAGTGAACACCTTTGCGCTGCGAAAACCCTTTTGCAACTAGTCGGGCTTTATATTGCAACTCCTCAGTAGTTGTGGGCTTTAAACGATATACCCATCGACAACCTACAGCTTGTTGCCCTTTCGGAAGCTCTGTACTTGTAAACACACCGAGAGACTTCATTGAAGCCATCTCTTTTTCCATTGCTTCCTGCCACTTAACGGCTTCTGAGCTTGGAAGCTGTTGTACCTCCATATAGCTATCTGGCTCACACTGTGCCATATTTACGTATACACTTGTCACCTTAAACCGCTCTGGCGGCTTGCCCTTTGTGGCACGATTTGACCTGCGCAATTGTTCCTCTTGTGCCCCCTCTGACCGTTGGCTGTCAGAATCTGTCTCAGACTTTATACCTGGATGTGCCTCTAGGGATAAAGACCTCCGTTTAGATACCTCCCTTGGGCTTGGTGTTGCAGGTGACCTGCTTCGCTTTTGCTGTCTGCTAGGCCTACTGACTGGCGATGTTGGAACACTCCTAGATTCTGGATTTTCTACCTTAGGAGAAGAACCTTGTGCCTGGTCAGAATCTGCGTCTGAACCATGTGCACCATCCTCTTCTGGCTCACTACTCTCTGGACTTTCATTCTCAGCATAAATGCCTAAATCATCTCTCAAAATGTCAGGGTTACCGTGTAAGTGAGTCCATCCAGACTGCTCACAA
This sequence comes from Podarcis gaigeae, assembly GCF_964106915.1. Classification (NCBI taxonomy): domain Eukaryota; kingdom Metazoa; phylum Chordata; class Lepidosauria; order Squamata; family Lacertidae; genus Podarcis; species Podarcis gaigeae. The sequence goes on along the minus strand of NC_139677.1, from coordinate 13,540,143 downwards.
AATTCAGTGCTCCTACTGAGGACCACTCTTGTAGTATCCCCATTTGGGTTCACGAACCTCCAAGATTTGGCGTGTGGTTCGTACCCACAAAAGATGAGTTTCCTAGCCCTTGGACCTCCCTTTTTCCTTAACGCTTTTGGGATAAGTACATAGGCTGGACATCCAAACACCCGAAAGTAATTAATTTTGGGCTTCTTCCCATATAAAGCAAAATATGGGGTAGTGGCAATTACCGAATTATATACTCGGTTCAGAATATGAGTAGCCGCCTGCCAGGCTTCCGCCCAGTAACTTTGAGGGAGTTTAGCATCAAACAACATAGAGTTTGCCAACTCTTGCAGAACCCTGTTTTTACGTTCGGCCACGCCTCCTTCTTGGGGGGAATAAGGTGTAGACAGACGATGCTTAATTCCCTTTTTCTTAAAGAAATTCTGCAACACAGACCCGGTAAATTCTGACCCTCTGTCTGTCTGAAAAGCAAGTACTCTAGTACCAAATTCAAGTTCCACTGCATGAACCCAATTTTTAACTGTTTCTGCAGTATCTGCTTTTGTTTTGAGAGGAAAAAACCATGTAACCTTTGTTTTGTCATCCGAGAGACACAGTGCATACCTCGAACCTCCCATGCTAGCAACAGGCATTGGGCCACATAGGTCCATATGCACAAGTTGGAATACTTTGTCAGATTTCCTATCTGAGCTGGGATAGCTGCATCTATGAACCTTCGCCCTTTTGCATGCAGTACAATCCAAATACTTAGTACATTTGTTCATTTTGCACCCTTCTGATAATTCAGGTTGCCTTTTAACATACTGAAAATTAATATGTCCCAGACGGCGGTGCCATAAATGGACACAAGAATTATGGGTAGGCGTGTTCACACAACCAGCATGAACCTGTTCAACTTCATCTGGACTTGTCTCAAAATAATATAACCCATCTCTGCATTCCACCTGCAAAAGAGATACGTTATTCTTTGAAATAGTGCAAACCCCATTTTCAAACACAGTTTTAAACCCATTTCTATCAAGTTCTGACACAGACAAAATACACCCCTTCAATCCCTTTAGCACGTAGGCATCAATTTCTGTTTGCAAACATTTCAAGAACACTGTGCCTACGGTCTCTAAGGAACGTTTAGTTGAATCTGCCATTGTCACAACTTTAAGGGTTTGCAAATGTCTGCAATTCTGCAAACGGACACTAGATGGCGCCACCAGGTGGTGAGATGCACCACTGTCGATCAACCAGCGTAGATTGCTGCCTTGGCCACGCCCTTGCATCAACGCCATTACTGAAGCCATGTGCTGTGTGCTGTGGGAGTAGCCACGACCTCCTCCTCTTCTTCGACGTCCCCTGGAACTCCTTGTCTGGTAACTAGGGGTAACGGCCTTGGTGCTGTCTTGACCAGGTTCACATGTGCAATTCCTAATTAAATGGGAAGGGGAACCACAGCGAAAACAGTGTCTAGCTGCAAAAGCATTTACTGTGTGCTCAAACTCAGCATCAACACTCTTAGGCACAGCATAACTCCCCTTTAAAGACAAACCTCTTTCTCTTTGCCTTTTATCCTGTTCATCTGCAAGCCGAGATGAAATGTATTCAAGGGTTAATTCAGTTGAAGGCATAGCTTCCAAAGTTAGAGCTAGAGTCTCATAGCTTTTATCAAGAGAAGACAACAATATGTATGACTGCTGCTCCATAGAGAAAGGAATGCCCAGCTGTCTTAGTTGATTAAAGGCAGACACCATTTTGGCAATATGTTCTTTCACACACGCTCCCGGTTGGAGACGTAAATCAAACAAACATCTTGTAGCATGGATCTTGGCCCCCGCAGTGTTTCTGGAATTTAGCCGCTGCAGAACCGTCCAGACCTCATGCGTGTTCTTTAACTCAGAAACGTAAGGCATTTGCTCTGGTCCCACTGCCAAAACTAGTAGACCTTGGGCTTTCCTGTCACGTTTCTGTGAAGCTGCTGCTGTTGCTTTGTCTTCTGCAGACGCGTCTGCAGCTGCCTGTAAAGGCGGTGCTTCAGTGCAACTCCACAACTCTTTTGCTTGCAACCAAACCCTTACTCTAGCCTTCCAATCTTGCCAATTTTTCCCATTGAGTCGCGTAAACGGGACAGAAAAACTTTCCTGGGACTCTGCCATCCTCCCTGGGGCTTAGGAACGATACTCACACACCTGTAGACCGTCTCCCAGCTGCTGAGGTGGCTCCTTGAGGACTGAGACGTCTTCCAGCGAGTACAAACTGCTCAGTGCCTGTTTAAAACTTTTCTAGGCACGTTGCAGGACTCAAGCTGCTTTGAAGGCTTTCGTTGTCGGCAACCGCTTCTGTCTTCGCTCCAGTCCTTTCATAAATCACTCTGAACTGCACTCCTTAGCTCCTTCTTGACGTACAAACATCCATAACCTGTCCCATTAAACTTTAATTAGTTTAATGTAAATGCCCAGTGCGCTTCCATCATTACAAGTCCCACTACAGCAGAGTATTTCGCACAGCAGTTGAAGAAGGGCAGGAGAGGCAGTATCTTTTCAAAGAGGAGTCTTGGAGCATGCGGTTTGTAACTCAAAGATAAGGTTTATTTACAAAAACAAAAAACAACCCGGGCGAAGAACCACACATCTCAGCAAACACGCCCAAAAAAGGGGGAGAAAGAAAAGGGAGAACAAACACACAGGAGACTATTTATACAAACTCATGTTCCTGGAAGCCTAATGACCTCCAGCTGCTCAGTGATTAGAGCGTTTCTGCTACCCTTTAACCCTTTGATAGCAACTCAAACTCAGCATCAACACTCTTAGGCACAGCATAACTCCCCTTTAAAGACAGACCTCTTTCTCTTTGCCTTTTATCCTGTTCATCTGCAAGCCGAGATGAAATGTATTCAAGGGTTAATTCAGTTGAAGGCATAGCTTCCAAAGTTAGAGCTAGAGTCTCATAGCTTTACACCTGGATGTGCCTCTAGGGATAAAGACCTCCGTTTAGATATACAATTAATAAAATAGTAACAATACTATTTGTTACTATAGACAGGCATGCCATTGTTCAGGAAGGTCTACTGTATAAATAGGGGTATAAATAGTAAAGTAGTATAAGTAATAAAGTAGCAGTAGGAAATTGGAAATAAAGTGGTAGTAAAGCAATAGTAAACCAGTAGGGAAGTAGCAGTTAAGTAATGGTAAAACAATAGTAAAGTGGTGGAATAGTAGCAGTAAAATAGCAGTAAAGTAGTAGTAACGCAGTAGTAAAATAGTAGTAAAATGGTAGTAAGGCAGTAGTGAAACAGCAGTAAGATAGTAGTAAAGAAGTAGTAAAGCGGTAATAAAATGGTCCAATAGTAAAGTGGTGGAATAGCAGTAAAATAGCTTTAAAGTAGTAGTAAAGCAGTAGTAAAATTGTAGAAAAATAGTAGTTAAGTGGTAGTAAAGCAGTAGTAAGGTAGTAGTAAAATGGTAGTAAAGTAGTAGTAAAGCGGTAGTAAAGCGGTAGTAAAACTTTAGTAAAGCAGTAGTAAAATGGTAGTAAGGTAGTAGAAAAATTGTAGTAAAGTAGTAGTAAAGTGGTAGTAAAGTAGTAGTAAAGTGGTAGTAAAGTAGTAGTAAAGCAGGTTAAGTTGTCGAGGGCTGATTTCTTTTCCTTTCATAAAAAGCCTTCTGTTTCGACCGCCAAACCTCTCAAGGGAGCATTTGCAACCGTTTGGCACCATTTTAGAGTGAATGGCTGAAAGTCAGATTATTGATCAAATTGTGACCCCGGGGCTTTGGGATTTTTTCAAAAAAATATTTTTCTGCCGGTTAAGTTGGCGTAGGGATGCGGGTGGCGCTGTGGGTAAAAGCCTCAGCCCCTAGGGCCTGCCGATCAAAAGGTCGGCGGTTGGAATCCACGCGGCTGGGGGCGCTCCTGTTGCTTGGTCCCAGCGCCTGCCAACCTAGCAGTTCGAAAGCAACCCCGGGTGCAAGTAGATAAATAGGGACCGCTTACTGGCGGGAAGGTAAACGGCGTTTCCGTGTGCTGCGCTGGCTCACCAATTGCAGCTTTGTCACGCATTAGTAAAGCAGGTTAAGTTGTCGTAACAATATAGTAACAATACTATTTGTTACTATAGTACAAATACTATATTATAGGAACAATACTATTTGTTACTATAGACAGGCATGCCATTGTTCAGGAAGGTCTACTGTATAAATAGGGGTATAAATAGTAAAGTAGTATAAGTAATAAAGTAGCAGTAGGAAAGTGGAAGTAAAGTGGTAGTAAAGCAATAGTAAACCAGTAGGGAAGTAGCTGTTAAGTAATGGTAAAACAATAGTAAAGTGGTGGAATAGTAGCAGTAAAATAGCAGTAAAGTAGTAGTAACGCAGTAGTAAAATAGTAGTAAAATGGTAGTAAGGCAGTAGTGAAACAGCAGTAAGATAGTAGTAAAGAAGTAGTAAAGTGGTATTTAAATGGTCCAATAGTAAAGTGGTGGAATAGCAGTAAAAGAACTTTAAAGTAGTAGTAAACTAGTAGTTAAATGGAAGTAAAGCAGTAGAAAGGTAGTAGTAAAATGGTAGTAAAGTAATAGTAAAGCGGTAGTAAAGCAGTAGTAAAATTGTAGTAAAGCAGTAGTAAAGTAGTAGTAAAGTGGTAGTAAAGTAGTAGAAAAGTGATAGTAAAGTTGTAGTAAAGCAGTAGTATAGTGGTAGTAAGGCAGTAGTGAAACAGCAGTAAGATAGTAGTAAAGAAGTAGTAAAGTGGTATTTAAATGGTCCAATAGTAAAGTGGTGGAATAGCAGTAAAAGAACTTTAAAGTAGTAGTAAACTAGTAGTTAAATGGAAGTAAAGCAGTAGTAAGGTAGTAGTAAAATGGTAGTAAAGTAATAGTAAAGTGGTAGTAAAGCAGTAGTAAAATTGTAGTAAAGCAGTAGTAAAGTGGTAGTAAAGTAGTAGTAAAGTGATAGTAAAGTAGTAGTAAAGTGATAGTAAAGTGGTAGAAAAGTAGTAGTAAAGTGATAGTAAAGTAGTAGTAAAGTGATAGTAAAGTAGTAGTAAAGTAGTAGTAAAGTGGTAGTAAAGTAGTAGTAAAAAGGTAGTAAAGTGGTAGTAAAGTGATAGTAAAGTAGTAGTAAAGTAGTAGGAAAGTGATAGTAGAGTAGTAGTAAAGTAGTAGTAAAGTAGTAGTAAGAATGACCCTAGAAGTGTTCGTTGTAGAAAAAGGCGCCATGTTGATAGCCTCAATCACAGAGGTTTTTCCAGTTGTTTCCATATAAAGTAGTGGGGCGGGGGGGAATGGCTTCTCAGTGTTTGTATGTTGATCCCTGTTTACACTATTATGTTAAAAAGTACACCAGAATTTGTGGCGTTGGATATTTTGGGTCCCAAAAGGTCCCCGCCAGCAGTGGCTGCATAAAATCCTTTAGTCACAACAGAGCTATGGGCAACACACTGTCGTGAGTCAGGAGCTGTGTGAGGAGCCCGTAGTCAAAACTGAGGTGAGGACAAAAGCATACCCTCCAACATTTCTCCGATGAAAATAGGGGTGCTCTGTTCTGTAACAACAATTTTACTACAGTGGTACCTCAGGTTAAGTACTTAATTCGTTCCGGAGGTCCGTTCTTAAACTGAAACTGTTCTTAACCTGAAGCACTACTTTAGCTAATGGGGCCTCCTGCTGTTGCCGCGCCGCCGGATCACAATTTCTGTTCTCAGAAGCAAATTTCTTAACCTGAAGCACTATTTCTGGGTTAGCGGAGTCTGTAACCTGAAGCATCTGTAACCTGAAGCATCTGTAACCTGAAGCATATGTAACCCGAGGTACCACTGTATTTATACCACATCCATCTGCCTGGGTTGCTCTAGCCACTCTGGGCGGCTTCCAAAACATATAAAAAGGTAATAAAACAGTAAACATTAAAAAACTTCCCTAGGTTGTTGTTGTTTAGTCGTTTAGTCGTGTCCGACTCTTCGTGACCCCATGGACCAGAGCACGCCAGGCACCTCTGTCCTCCACTACCTCCCGCAGTTTGGTCAAACTCATGCTGGTAACCTCGAAAACACTATCCAACCATCTGGTCCTCTGTCGCCCCCTTCTCCTTGTGCCCTCCATCTTTCCCAGCATCAGTGTCTTCTATAAATTGTTGTGTATTGAGTCAAAGGATTTTATATCTGTATTATTATTGTCTGTATTTGCATTAGGGTAAAGTAACTGCCTTTTGGTTCCAGAGGGTACAGCTACTATTGGTTCATTTAAGCTGCTGTATTTGGATCCTCTGCCTTATTGGTTTCCTCCAAAAGGCAGGACTGTGATTGCCTGATATTGTTCCCTCCAAAATGTATCCTTTCTAGCTAGTTCCCTGTCCCTATAAATGTAGCTCATCCCTCCTCAGGTCTCAGTCTTGTTTGCTTTAATAAAGAAGTGTTACTAGAGAACTGTCTCCAGCATATTATGTCAAGAGAGCTGAAATCACAAACCCCACGTCACAACATAAATTAAATAAGCAGGGAGACAAAATACAGCCTTGTCGTACTCCTTTTCCAATTTTGAACCAATCAGTTGTTCCATATCCAGTTCTAACTGTAGCTTCTTGTCCCACATAGAGATTTCTCGGGAGACAGATGAGGTGATCAGGCACTCCCATTTCTTTAAGAACTTGCCATAGTTTGCTGTGGTCGACACAGTCAAAGGCTTTTGCGTAGTCAATGAAGCAGAAGTAGATGTCTTTCTGGAACTCTCTAGCTTTCTCCATAATCCAGCGCATGTTTGCAATTTGGTCTCTGGTTCTTCTGCCTCTTCTAAATCCAGCTTGCACTTCTGGGAGTTCTCGATCCACATACTGCTTGAGCCTTCCTTGTAGAATTTTAAGCATAACCTTGCTAGCGTGTGAAATGAGTGCAATTGTGCGGTAGTTGGAGCATTCTTTGGCACTGCCCTTCTTTGGGATTGGGATGTAGACTGATCTTCTCCAATCTTCTGGCCACTGCTGAGTTTTCCAAATTTGCTGGCATATTGAGTGTAGCACCTTAACAGCATCATCTTTTAAAATTTTAAATAGTTCAGCTGGAATACCATCACTTCCACTGGCCTTGTTATTTGCAGTGCTTTCTGAGGCCCATTTGACTTCACTTTCCAGGATGTCTGGCTCAAGGTCAGCAACCACACTACCTGGGGTGTACGAGACATCCATAGCTTTCTGGTATAATTCCTCTGTGTATTCTTGCCACCTCTTCTTGATGTCTTCTGCTTCTCTTAGGTCCTTACCACTTTTGTCCTTTATTATGGTAATCTTTGTACGAAATGTTCCTTTCATAGCTCCAATTTTCTTGAACAGATCTCTGGTTCTTCCCATTCTGTTGTTTTCCTCTATTGTTTGCATTGCTCGTTTAAGAAGGCCTTCTTGTCTCTCCTTGCTATTCTTTGGAAATCTGAATTAGCCTTTGCCCTGCTTCGTTTTGATCTCCAAGCCCAAACTTGCCAGTTGTTCCTCTTATCTCTTGCCTCCCTACTTTAGCATTCCAATCCCCTATAATGAGAAGAACATCCTTCTTTGGTGTCACTTCTATAAGGTGTTGTAAGTCTTCATAGAATTGGTCAATTTCAGTTTCTTCAGCACCAGTAGTTGGTGCATAAACTTGGATTACTGTGATGTTAAAAGGTCTGCCTTGGATTCGTATCGAGATCATTCTATCATTCTATTCTATGTATAACTCCATACCATCCAACATTTCTCCCATGAACATAGGGACGTCCTAAGGAAAAGCACGATAACATCAGAAACCAGGACAGCTTCAATAAATCTGGGACTGTCCCGGCAAAATTAGGGACAACTGGAAGGTTTGCAAAAGTGAGGAAGTTAAGATCAAGGAACAAGAGAGAAGTCATGAGTGAAGGACAAGCCAAAGGAGAGGTTGAGGGAGGAGGCTTATTGGTTTGTTCTTGTTCTTGTTTTTATTGTGTATTTTGTGTTTTTTACCTTCCATTTTTAAGTCGTAAACCAACCTTAAATCTACGGATGAAGGGCAGTATATGTCCCATTAAACTTTAATTAATTTAATGTAAATGCCCAGTGCGCTTCCATCGTCACAAGTCCCACTACAGCAGAGTATTTCGCACAGCAGTTGAAAAAGGGCAGGAGAGGCAGTATCTTTTCAAAGAGGAGTCTTGGAGCATGCGGTTTGTAACTCAAAGATAAGGTTTATTTACAAAAAAAAAAAAAAACAACCCTGGCGAAGAACCACACATCTCAGCAAACACGCCCAAAAAAGGGGGAGAAAGAAAAGGGAGAACAAACACACAGGAGACTATTTATACAAACTCATGTTCCTGGAAGCCTAATGACCTCCAGCTGCTCAGTGATTAGAGCGTTTCTGCTACCCTTTAACCCTTTGATAGCAACACCCCCTCTCGCTCATAACACTGAGCTGTACCAACCTTAATTCAAATTTAAACCTGAACAGAAACATTTATGAGATTGCGGACTCAAAGCTTTCGTAAAACCGTCTGCAAGGTTTTCTTGGCTTGGACAATACTTTAGTTCAATTAAACCTTGTTTTACACTTTGGCATACATTTTGATAACGGATATCCAAGTGTTTTGTGTGGCCCTTGAATTGACCTGATTTAGCTAGTTTAATACAAGGTTGGTTGTCTTCCCACACTCTGATAGGTAGGGGACATTCTCCAAACAATTCTTGTACCAGTTGCTTATAAAATTCCAGTTCTCTACATACATCTGATAATGCATTGAACTCAGATTCAGTTGAACTTAAAGCTATAAGTGATTGCTTTCTTGATCTCCAACCAATTAGTGCATTTCCAAATTTTATCGCCATTCCTGACACTGATTTTCTATCTGGTCCAGCATCTGCCCAACTACTGTCGGCCCAACATTCAAGTTGTGTGCTGCCCTCTGCTGATAGTTTTAAGCGAAACCTTTTGGTAGTTTGGAGATACCTTAAAACTCTTTTTACTCCTTGCCAAGCATGCATTGATGGTTTTTCAGCTTGTCTACACAGCATGTTGACAGCATATGTTATATCGGGCCGAGTCCACTGTGCAATGTGGAGTAGACTGCCTATCGCTGACTGGTAAACCCCGGGATTACTGAACTCTGTCTGTTGCTCGGCTTGAGCATCCTTTATGTAACTTAGCTCCATTGGGGTTTTAACACCAGCACAGTTGTCCATTTTAAACCTTTCCAGCAACTGCTGGATCTTAGCTTCTTGGCTGAGCCAATAGTTCCCATTTTCATCTTGCTGAATTTTAACTCCTAGATAAACAGATACATTGCCTAGTGATTTTATCTGAAACCTTTCTCCAAGCTTTGTGGCAAATTGTTGTGCAAGTTTATCATCCTTTCCACTGTATAATAAATCGTCAACAAATATCAAAACTGCTTCTTGTTCACATCCCGAGCCTTTTAGATAAAGACACGCATCTGCTGCGCTCTTTCTGAACCCCATGTTCTCTAGAGCATCGTTTAAGCAGGAATTCCAATTACGGGCGGACTGTTTCAACCCATAAATGGATTTGTGTAGGCGCCAGACCTGGTTTGGCTTGTCTCCTTCAAAACCCGGTGGTGGTGTTATATAGACTTCCTCCTGTAAGTCTGCGTTTAAATAAGCCACATTGACATCAAAATGAAACAGCTTATTTCCCTTCTTAGCTGAAGAGGCTAAAAGCATTCTTAATGACTCCGATCTTGAAGTTGGGGCATAGATTTGAGAATAGTGAACACCTTTGCGCTGCGAAAACCCTTTTGCAACTAGTCGGGCTTTATATTGCAACTCCTCAGTAGTTGTGGGCTTTAAACGATATACCCATCGACAACCTACAGCTTGTTGCCCTTTCGGAAGCTCTGTACTTGTAAACACACCGAGAGACTTCATTGAAGCCATCTCTTTTTCCATTGCTTCCTGCCACTTAACGGCTTCTGAGCTTGGAAGCTGTTGTACCTCCATATAGCTATCTGGCTCACACTGTGCCATATTTACGTATACACTTGTCACCTTAAACCGCTCTGGCGGCTTGCCCTTTGTGGCACGATTTGACCTGCGCAATTGTTCCTCTTGTGCCCCCTCTGACCGTTGGCTGTCAGAATCTGTCTCAGACTTTATACCTGGATGTGCCTCTAGGGATAAAGACCTCCGTTTAGATACCTCCCTTGGGCTTGGTGTTGCAGGTGACCTGCTTCGCTTTTGCTGTCTGCTAGGCCTACTGACTGGCGATGTTGGAACACTCCTAGATTCTGGATTTTCTACCTTAGGAGAAGAACCTTGTGCCTGGTCAGAATCTGCGTCTGAACCATGTGCACCATCCTCTTCTGGCTCACTACTCTCTGGACTTTCATTCTCAGCATAAATGCCTAAATCATCTCTCAAAATGTCAGGGTTACCGTGTAAGTGAGTCCATCCAGACTGCTCACAAAATTCAGCGCTCCTACTGAGGACCACTCTTGTAGTATCCCCATTTGGGTTCACGAACCTCCAAAATTTGGCGTGTGGTTCGTACCCACAAAAGATGAGTTTCCTAGCCCTTGGACCTCCCTTTTTCCTTAACGCTTTTGGGATAAGTACATAGGCTGGACATCCAAACACCCGAAAGTAATTAATTTTGGGCTTCTTCCCATATAAAGCAAAATATGGGGTAGTGGCAATTACCGAATTATATACTCGGTTCAGAATATGAGTAGCCGCCTGCCAGGCTTCCGCCCAGTAACTTTGAGGGAGTTTAGCATCAAACAACATAGAGTTTGCCAACTCTTGCAGAACCCTGTTTTTACGTTCGGCCACGCCTCCTTCTTGGGGGGAATAAGGTGTAGACAGACGATGCTTAATTCCCTTTTTCTTAAAGAAATTCTGCAACACAGACCCGGTAAATTCTGACCCTCTGTCTGTCTGAAAAGCAAGTACTCTAGTACCAAATTCAAGTTCCACTGCATGAACCCAATTTTTAACTGTTTCTGCAGTATCTGCTTTTGTTTTGAGAGGAAAAAACCATGTAACCTTTGTTTTGTCATCCGAGAGACACAGTGCATACCTCGAACCTCCCATGCTAGCAACAGGCATTGGGCCACATAGGTCCATATGCACAAGTTGGAATACTTTGTCAGATTTCCTATCTGAGCTGGGATAACTGCATCTATGAACCTTCGCCCTTTTGCATGCAGTACATGTTGGAATTGTAGCCCGTCTCAGAGGTATGTGCCTATCTGTTCAGGCACCGGCTGAATTCCTTTGACCTCCCTCCGGCGACTCCCGGCAGGAAAAACATACGAGGTCCGTTCCGGCGATTTTCCTCAGGCTGTGAGAAAAACCCACCAACTGCTTCTCCTCCTCCCTGCTCCCTGCATTTCCCCAGGGAGGGGAATCAGACACAGACAGAAATGTAACTACATGCTTTTATTCCTGTCTTTAGCGGTCATACAGTAAAAGATGTCTGCTCTCTTCAACAAACAGAGAGAAATTCCAAACTCCACCCATGTACATCCTGTACAGGTCATATGACACATCCTGAGCTCACATCCTGTGCTCAATAAGGAGAATGGACTGCCCCTTCGTTTTCATGGCAACAGTCACATACTTCCTGTTTGGCTTTCCAGCCACAACCAGCAGACCGAGCTGCTAGAGCCTTTGCTTGCTGCAGCATTGCTGCTTTAGAATAACAACCTCCCCCTAAAGTATCAATGCGTGCTGCGAGCAAAGCGTCATCCAGAGAAGAAAACAAACAGTTGTTATACTTATAACACTCCCCTGTTGTTTCAGTTCCACCCTTGGAACTACCCGCCACTGGTTTTACCAATGTACCTCTCTGGTTGTGTGACTTCCAAGGAATGAGTGCTTCTGCATTACCTTGGTTAACAACTCTCTGTTGTGCCTTTGTCTCTGACTCAGACACAGCTTCAATTTGACCTTGGTCGTTTACAACAGCAACAGCTAAGTTAGCAAACTCTTGTGAATACCTCTTGGGTGGTACACCCTTCGTTGCTCTCTCAGACCTACGTAAGAGGTGCTGCTCTTCTTTGCTTTCTGGTTCAACCTTTGGACTCTTTGGAGAACCAGTACCAATAGTAAACAGTGGTTCATCCTCCTCTTCTGAGGGTCTAGTCATTATGTGAGATTTCCTCTCAATGACTGTGACAACTGAGCTGTCTGAGCTATCGCTGTCATCATCAGTACTACTGAACTCAATAAAATCAACATCATCATCATCATCAGAATTATCATCATCTCCTGTGGGAAATGTGTGAACAATCACTCTCTCCTGTTCAGGAGCACTCTCTAGAAATTTTGTGAGAATCACCTTTCCAGATTCAGACAAAATTACTCTGTAGAGACCCTTTTCATAACCCACAAAAATGCCTCTGGCATTCTTTACTCCACCCGGAGCTTCTGTCCTCACATGAGACCCAAACACCTTGAAATGGGCAACAGAAGGTTTTCTGTGGAACAGTTTCTCAAAAGGAGAACTTCCCAACTCTTTTGAAAACTTTCTCAACCACGTATAACAAAATGACATCAGCGACTCAGCCCAGTACTCATGTGGCAGATGTGAACTAAGCAATTGCGCATGCATTCCCTTTTGCAATTCTTTGTTCACCCTAACACAGACACATCTGTTCCAAGCTTCTTCGGAACTAGCAATTTTGTGTCTTATCCCTTTCTTCTTCAGGAACCTCTGGAACTCCTGTAAAAGAAAAATTGGCTTCTCATCTGTGCAAATACAATCTATGTCAGCATCATGCATATTTTTAACCTTATCACAAAACTCTTTAAACCTTTCTAAGGCTTCTTGCGGTCTCTCCAAAAGATAAATCCAGACAAAACCTGTAAAAGAATCAACACATATTAGGTAATACTTTGCATTGCCTCTAGATGGTGCTAAAGGACCAATCACATCAGCATACACCCGCTGAAATGCCCTGTTGACCCTCGAGGTCACTTTCTTGGTGTTCTCCTTGGCTACACCTGCAAAAGAAATCATGTTAGAATCACAAGAATTACATTCCATGTAATCACTTTGATCAAATGTCAACAAATACAGTCCATCTTTCTCTTTGGCAGAAAGATACAACTCTCCATCTTTGTAGATCTCGCAGTGTTGATCATCATAGGACAGTTTTAGTCCCTTCTTAGCAATCTGCGAAACGCTGAGCAGATTGTACTTCAACTCTGGAACCAAATATACATTGTTTATAGTCAAGTTCAGACTTTCAAGATACACAGTCCCAATTCCGGTGGCTTCCAGCTCTTGACCGTTGGCCTGTTGTACAGCGAAGCTTTGCTTCTTAAACTTCAAAAATAGTCCTCTGTGTCGACACATATGCTGCGTACATCCGGTGTCTAGGACAAAGAAATTTCCCGCTTCTGGTGTGGCTTTTAGGGACATCAAAGCCTTTGCAGTCTTTGCCTTTGGCTTGGTGTGACCTTTGTCTGACGCCTCAGACTTTGTGGAGCTTCCCTTGGCTCCTTTGTTCTGACGTGGCTTCTTGCAGTACCGCTGAAGATGCCCAGTCTGTCCACAATTGTAGCATCGGACAACATTCAAAGCTACAGCGTTTTCTCCAGTAGCTTTAGCAGTGGGGGTGTCAGAACTCCGTTCATGTCTCCCCCTGTCCTTGACTTCCAGGGCGGCAAGTCTGTCATGTTCATTCAGAACGACGGCAAAGACCCTGTCCGACATTAGATCAGCTGCTGGGAGAGACCCCAGCTGACTGGCAACTGTTTTGTAAGTCCGATTCAGGCTGTTGATCACCATGAAGCAAAACACTTCCTCATCCAGACGGAAATTGCGTTCCACCATCTGCTGACGCAGAAATTTCATTTCCGTCAGGTGCGCTTGAACATCTCCATCAGGCGCAAGCCTCAGGTTGGTCAGCTTCTCAAAATACAGCAACGCTGAAGAACCTGCATCTCTCTGATGTGTCCTTCTCAGCGTGTCCCAAACCTCTTTCGCGTGCTGTAAATGCTGTATGTGAATAAGCTGAGAGTCTGACACGCACAGAATTATAGCTGTTCTGGCCTTCACATCCTGTGACTCCCAAGCACGTGTTGGTGCTGCAGGGATGGGGTTCTCAATCACCCCAAACAGTCTCTGATTCTGCAGCAAGGCCTTCATCTTAATAGACCAAGATGCATAATTGTCACTGGTCAGGAGGCTTGGAGAAGGCAGGCCTCCCCCCTTCTTGGCATCCATTTTGAGTCCTTGCATTGACTCTCAAACACAAGCCTCTAAAATCCAATAGCTGGCTTGTTTACACTCTGTGCACCTGGCAGTTATAACACTGGCCGCTTTGGAAAGTCCCTTTCCAACAGTTCCTTTGGGCCTAAGTCAAAACAAAACCTTGTTTTTGCCTCTCCGAGGCAAAGCCTGACTTCCAGCCCTCTCGTGAAACTGGCCTTCGTTGCTAAGCAACAGCATTCCTTCCCTTGGACAGGATTAACCACAGGAATGTTTGGAATGCAGAGCTCTTCTCTCTCGGAGCTGTTTTCCCAAACCTTGCTCCCTCGAAGCAGAGAATGAATCAATCTGCATTCACTCTTCTAAGCCCGAAAATCGCATACCTGGGCTCCGTGGCTTGGCTCAGCTTCGTCTTCCCGTCTGGTCAGCTTCTGGCTGCAGAGGGATTAGCCTCTCACCTCAGGCTTCCATGGAGGCCACTTCTTGATGCAGAGGTCGATGAAAACAGCAACCATCCTCTGCTACCACTGTTGGAATTGTAGCCCGTCTCAGAGGTATGTGCCTATCTGTTCAGGCACCGGCTGAATTCCTTTGACCTCCCTCCGGCGACTCCCGGCAGGAAAAACATACGAGGTCCGTTCCGGCGATTTTCCTCAGGCTGTGAGAAAAACACACCAACTGCTTCTCCTCCTCCCTGCTCCCTGCATTTCCCCAGGGAGGGGAATCAGACACAGACAGAAATGTAACTACATGCTTTTATTCCTGTCTTTAGCGGTCATACAGTAAAAGATGTCTGCTCTCTTCAACAAACAGAGAGAAACTCCAAACTCCACCCATGTACATCCTGTACAGGTCATATGACACATCCTGAGCTCACATCCTGTGCTCAATAAGGAGAATGGACTGCCCCTTCGTTTTCATGGCAACAGTCACATACTTCCTGTTTGGCTTTCCAGCCACAACCAGCAGACCGAGCTGCTAGAGCCTTTGCTTGCTGCAGCATTGCTGCTTTAGAATAACAGTACAATCCAAATACTTAGTACATTTGTTCATTTTGCACCCTTCTGATAATTCAGGTTGCCTTTTAACATACTGAAAATTAATATGTCCCAGACGGCGGTGCCATAAATGGACACAAGAATTATGGGTAGGCGTGTTCACACAACCAGCATGAACCTGTTCAACTTCATCTGGACTTGTCTCAAAATAATATAACCCATCTCTGCATTCCACCTGCAAAAGAGATACGTTATTCTTTGAAATAGTGCAAACCCCATTTTCAAACACAGTTTTAAACCCATTTCTATCAAGTTCTGACACAGACAAAATACACCCCTTCAATCCCTTTAGCACGTAGGCATCAATTTCTGTTTGCAAACATTTCAAGAACACTGTGCCTACGGTCTCTAAGGAACGTTTAGTTGAATCTGCCATTGTCACAACTTTAAGGGTTTGCAAATGTCTGCAATTCTGCAAACGGACACTAGATGGCGCCACCAGGTGGTGAGATGCACCACTGTCGATCAACCAGCGTAGATTGCTGCCTTGGCCACGCCCTTGCATCAACGCCATTACTGAAGCCATGTGCTGTGTGCTGTGGGAGTAGCCACGACCTCCTCCTCTTCTTCGACGTCCCCTGGAACTCCTTGTCTGGTAACTAGGGGTAACGGCCTTGGTGCTGTCTTGACCAGGTTCACGTGTGCAATTCCTAATTAAATGGGAAGGGGAACCACAGCGAAAACAGTGTCTAGCTGCAAAAGCATTTACTGTGTGCTCAAACTCAGCATCAACACTCTTAGGCACAGCATAACTCCCCTTTAAAGACAAACCTCTTTCTCTTTGCCTTTTATCCTGTTCATCTGCAAGCCGAGATGAAATGTATTCAAGGGTTAATTCAGTTGAAGGCATAGCTTCCAAAGTTAGAGCTAGAGTCTCATAGCTTTTATCTAGAGAAGACAACAATATGTATGACTGCTGCTCCATAGAGAAAGGAATGCCCAGCTGTCTTAGTTGATTAAAGGCAGACACCATTTTGGCAATATGTTCTTTCACACACGCTCCCGGTTGGAGACGTAAATCAAACAAACATCTTGTAGCATGGATCTTGGCCCCCGCAGTGTTTCTGGAATTTAGCCGCTGCAGAACCGTCCAGACCTCATGCGTGTTCTTTAACTCAGAAACGTAAGGCATTTGCTCTGGTCCCACTGCCAAAACTAGTAGACCTTGGGCTTTCCTGTCACGTTTCTGTGAAGCTGCTGCTGTTGCTTTGTCTTCTGCAGATGCGTCTGCAGCTGCCTGTAAAGGCGGTGCTTCAGTGCAACTCCACAACTCTTTTGCTTGCAACCAAACCCTTACTCTAGCCTTCCAATCTTGCCAATTTTTCCCATTGAGTCGCGTAAACGGGACAGAAAAACTTTCCTGGGACTCTGCCATCCTCCCTGGGGCTTAGGAACGATACTCACACACCTGTAGACCGTCTCCCAGCTGCTGAGGTGGCTCCTTGAGGAATAAGACGTCTTCCAGCGAGTACAAACTGCTCAGTGCCTGTTTAAAACTTTTCTAGGCACGTTGCAGGACTCAAGCTGCTTTGAAGGCTTTCGTTGTCGGCAACCGCTTCTGTCTTCGCTCCAGTCCTTTCATAAATCACTCTGAACTGCACTCCTTAGCTCCTTCTTGACGTACAAACATCCATAACCTGTCCCATTAAACTTTAATTAGTTTAATGTAAATGCCCAGTGCGCTTCCATCGTCACAAGTCCCACTACAGCAGAGTATTTCGCACAGCAGTTGAAGAAGGGCAGGAGAGGCAGTATCTTTTCAAAGAGGAGTCTTGGAACATGCGGTTTGTAACTCAAAGATAAGGTTTATTTACAAAAACAAAAAACAACCCTGGCGAAGAACCACACATCTCAGCAAACACGCCCAAAAAAGGGGGAGAAAGAAAAGGGAGAACAAACACACAGGAGACTATTTATACAAACTCATGTTCCTGGAAGCCTAATGACCTCCAGCTGCTCAGTGATTAGAGCGTTTCTGCTACCCTTTAACCCTTTGATAGCAACTCAAACTCAGCATCAACACTCTTAGGCACAGCATAACTCCCCTTTAAAGACAGACCTCTTTCTCTTTGCCTTTTATCCTGTTCATCTGCAAGCTGAGATGAAATGTATTCAAGGGTTAATTCAGTTGAAGGCATAGCTTCCAAAGTTAGAGCTAGAGTCTCATAGCTTTACACCTGGATGTGCCTCTAGGGATAAAGACCTCCGTTTAGATATACAATTAATAAAATAGTAACAATACTATTTGTTACTATAGACAGGCATGCCATTGTTCAGGAAGGTCTACTGTATAAATAGGGGTATAAATAGTAAAGTAGTATAAGTAATAAAGTAGCAGTAGGAAATTGGAAATAAAGTGGTAGTAAAGCAATAGTAAACCAGGAGGGAAGTAGCAGTTAAGTAATGGTAAAACAATAGTAAAGTGGTGGAATAGTAGCAGTAAAATAGCAGTAAAGTAGTAGTAACGCAGTAGTAAAATAGTAGTAAAATGGTAGTAAGGCAGGAGTGAAACAGCAGTAAGATAGTAGTAAAGAAGTAGTAAAGCGGTAGTAAAATGGTCCAATAGTAAAGTGGTGGAATAGCAGTAAAATAGCTTTAAAGTAGTAGTAAAGCAGTAGTAAAATTGTAGAAAAATAGTAGTTAAATGGTAGTAAAGCAGTAGTAAGGTAGTAGTAAAATGGTAGTAAAGTAGTAGTAAAGCGGTAGTAAAGCGGTAGTAAAACTTTAGTAAAGCAGTAGTAAAATGGTAGTAAGGTAGTAGAAAAATTGTAGTAAAGTAGTAGTAAAGTGGTAGGAAAGTAGTAGTAAAGTGGTAGTAAAGTAGTAGTAAAGCAGGTTAAGTTGTCGAGGGCTGATTTCTTTTCCTTTAATAAAAAGCCTTCTGTTTCGACCGCCAAACCTCTCAAGGGAGCATTTGCAACCGTTTGGCACCATTTTAGAGTGAATGGCTGAAAGTCAGATTATTGATCAAATTGTGACCCCGGGGCTTTGGGATTTTTTCAAAAAAATATTTTTCTGCCGGTTAAGTTGGCGTAGGGATGCGGGTGGCGCTGTGGGTAAAAGCCTCAGCGCCTAGGGCCTGCCGATCAAAAGGTCGGCGGTTCGAATCCACACGGCTGGGTGCGCTCCTGTTGCTTGGTCCCAGCGCCTGCCAACCTAGCAGTTCGAAAGCAACCCCGGGTGCAAGTAGATAAATAGGGACCGCTTACTGGCGGGAAGGTAAACGGCGTTTCCGTGTGCTGCGCTGGCTCACCAATTGCAGCTTTGTCACGCATTAGTAAAGCAGGTTAAGTTGTCGTAACAATATAGTAACAATACTATTTGTTACTATAGTACAAATACTATATTATAGGAACAATACTATTTGTTACTATAGACAGGCATGCCATTGTTCAGGAAGGTCTACTGCATAAATAGGGGTATAAATAGTAGCAGCAGTAAAGTGGAAGTAAAGTGGTAGTAAAGCAATAGTAAACCAGTAGGGAAGTAGCTGTTAAGTAATGGTAAAACAATAGTAAAGTGGTGGAATAGTAGCAGTAAAATAGCAGTAAAGTAGTAGTAACGCAGTAGTAAAATAGTAGTAAAATGGTAGTAAGGCAGTAGTGAAACAGCAGTAAGATAGTAGTAAAGAAGTAGTAAAGTGGTATTTAAATGGTCCAATAGCAAAGTGGTGGAATAGCAGTAAAAGAACTTTAAAGTAGTAGTAAACTAGTAGTTAAATGGAAGTAAAGCAGTAGTCAGGTAGTAGTAAAATGGTAGTAAAGTAATAGTAAAGCGGTAGTAAAGCAGTAGTAAAATTGTAGTAAAGCAGTAGTAAAGTGGTAGTAAAGTAGTAGAAAAGTGATAGTAAAGTTGTAGTAAAGCAGTAGTAAAGTGGTAGTAAAGTAGTAGTAAAGTGATAGTAAAGTGGTAGTAAAGTAGTAGTAAAGTGATAGTAAAGTAGTAGTAAAGTAGTAGTAAAGTGGTAGTAAAGTAGTAGTAAAGTGATAGTAAAGTAGTAGTAAAGTAGTAGTAAAGTGGTAGTAAAGTAGTAGTAAAGTGATAGTAAAGTGGTAGTAAAGTAGTAGTAAAGTAGTAGTAAAGTGGTAGTAAAGTAGTAGTAAAGTGGTAGTAAAGTGGTAGTAAAGTGATAGTAAAGTAGTAGTAAAGTGATAGTAGAGTAGTAGTAAAGTAGTAGTAAAGTGGTAGTAAAGTAGGAGTAAAGTAGTAGTAAAGTAGTAGTAAAGCAGTAGTAAGAATGACCCTAGAAGTGTTCGTTGTAGAAAAAGGCGCCATGTTGATAGCCTCAATCACAGAGGTTTTTCCAGTTGTTTCCATATAAAGTAGTGGGGCGGGGGGGAATGGCTTCTCAGTGTTTGTATGTTGATCCCTGTTTACACTATTATGTTAAAAAGTACACCAGAATTTAGTGGCGTTGGATATTTTGGGTCCCAAAATGTCCCCGCTAGCACTGGCTGCATAAAATCCTTTAGTCAGAACTGAGCTATGGGCAACACACTGTCGTGAGTCAGGAGCTGTGTGAGGAGCCCGTAGTCAAAACTGAGGTGAGGACAAAAGCATACCCTCCAACATTTCTCCGATGAAAATAGGGGTGCCCTGTTCTGTAACAACAATTTTACTACAGTGGTACCTCAGGTTAAGTACTTAATTCGTTCCGGAGGTCCGTTCTTAAACTGAAACTGTTCTTAACCTGAAGCACCACTTTAGCTAATGGGGCCTCCTGCTGTTGCCGCGCCGCCGGATCACGATTTCTGTTCTCAGAAGCAAATTTCTTAACCTGAAGCACTATTTCTGGGTTAGCGGAGTCTGTAACCTGAAGCATCAGTAACCTGAAGCATATGCAACCCCAAGCATATGTAACCCGAGGTACCACTGTATTTATACCACATCCATCTGCCTGGATTGCTCTAGCCACTCTGGGCGGCTTCCAAAACATATAAAAAGGTAATAAAACAGTAAACATTAAAAAACTTCCCTAGGTTATTGTTGTTTAGTCGTTTAGTCGTGTCCGACTCTTCGTGACCCCATGGACCAGAGCACGCCAGGCACCTCTGTCCTCCACTACCTCCCGCAGTTCGGTCAAACTCATGCTGGTAACCTCGAAAACACTATCCAACCATCTCGTCCTCTGTCGCCCCCTTCTCCTTGTGCCCTCCATCTTTCCCAGCATCAGTGTCTTCTCCAGGGAGTCTTCTCTTCTCATGAGGTGGCCAAAGTACAGGAGCCTCAGCTTCACGATCTGTCCTTCCAGTGAGCACTCAGGGCTGATTTCCTTAAGAATGGATGCGTTTGATCTTCTTGCAGTCCATGGGACTCTCAAGAGTCTCCTCCAGCACCAGAATTCAAAAGCATCAATTCTTCGGCGATCAGCCTTCTTTATGGTCCAGCTCTCACTTCCATACATCACTACTGGGAAAACCATGGCTTTAACTATACCGACCTTTGTTGGCAAGGGGACGTCTCTACTTCTCAAGATGCTGTCTAGGCCTGTCATTGCCCTTCTCCCAAGAAGCAGGCGTCTTTTAATTATGTGGCTGCTGTCACCATCTGCAGTGATCATGGAGCCCAAGAAAGTAAAATCTCTCACTGCCTCCATTTCTTCCCCTTCTATTTGCCAGGAGGTGATGGGACCAGCGGCCATGATCTTTGTTATTTTGATGTTGAGCTTCAGACCATATTTTGCGCTCTCCTCTTTCACCCTCATTAAAAGGTTCTTTAATTCCTCCTCACTTTCTGCCATCAAGGTTGTGTCATCTGCATATCTGAGGTTGTTGATATTTCTTCCGGCAATCTTAATTCCAGCTTGGGATTCATCCAGCCCAGCCTTTCACATGATGCATTCTGCATATAAATTGTTGTGTATTGAGTCAAAGGATTTTATATCTGTATTATTATTGTCTGTATTTGCATTAGGGTAAAGTAACTGCCTTTTGGTTCCAGAGGGTACAGCTACTATTGGTTCATTTAAGCTGCTGTATTTGGATCCTCTGTCTTATTGGTTTCCTCCAAAAGGCAGGACTGTGATTGCCTGATATTGTTCCCTCCAAAATGTATCCTTTCTAGCTAGTTCCCTGTCCCTATAAATGTAGCTCTCCCCTCCTCAGGTCTCAGTCTTGTTTGCTTTAATAAAGAAGTGTTACTAGAGAACTGTCTCCAGCATATTATGTCAAGAGAGCTGAAATCACAAACCCCACGTCAAAACATAAATTAAATAAGCAGGGAGACAAAATACAGCCTTGTCGTACTCCTTTTCCAATTTTGAACCAATCAGTTGTTCCATATCCAGTTCTAACTGTAGCTTCTTGTCCCACATAGAGATTTCTCGGGAGACAGATGAGGTGATCAGGCACTCCCATTTCTTTAAGAACTTGCCATAGTTTGCTGTGGTCGACACAGTCAAAGGCTTTTGCGTAGTCAATGAAGCAGAAGTAGATGTCTTTCTGGAACTCTCTAGCTTTCTCCATAATCCAGCGCATGTTTGCAATTTGGTCTCTGGTTCTTCTGCCTCTTCTAAATCCAGCTTGCACTTCTGGGAGTTCTCGATCCACATACTGCTTGAGCCTTCCTTGTAGAATTTTAAGCATAACCTTGCTAGCGTGTGAAATGAGTGCAATTGTGCGGTAGTTGGAGCATTCTTTGGCACTGCCCTTCTTTGGGATTGGGATGTAGACTGATCTTCTCCAATCTTCTGGCCACTGCTGAGTTTTCCAAATTTGCTGGCATATTGAGTGTAGCACCTTAACAGCATCATCTTTTAAAATTTTAAATAGTTCAGCTGGAATACCATCACTTCCACTGGCCTTGTTATTTGCAGTGCTTTCTGAGGCCCATTTGACTTCACTTTCCAGGATGTCTGGCTCAAGGTCAACAACCACACTACCTGGGGTGTACGAGACATCCATATCTTTCTGGTATAATTCCTCTGTGTATTCTTGCCACCTCTTCTTGATGTCTTCTGCTTCTGTTAGGTCCTTACCACTTTTGTCCTTTATTATGGTAATCTTTGTACGAAATGTTCCTTTCATAGCTCCAATTTTCTTGAACAGATCTCTGGTTCTTCCCATTCTGTTGTTTTCCTCTATTGTTTGCATTGCTCGTTTAAGAAGGCCTTCTTGTCTCTCCTTGCTATTCTTTGGAAATCTGCATTCAGTTTCCTGTATCTTTCACTATCTCCCTCGCATTTTGCTTGCCTTCTCTCCTCCGCTGTTTGTAAGGCCTCGTTGGACAGCCACTTTGCTTTCTTGCATTTCCTTTTCATTGGGATGGTTTTCGTTGTTGCCTCCTGTACAATGTTACCAGCCTCCATCCATAGTTCTTCAGGCACTCTGTCCACCAAATCTAAATCCTTAAACCTGTTCGTCGCTTCCACTGTGTATTCATAAGGGATTTGACATAGATGATATCTTACCGGCCCAGTGGTTTTCCCTACTTTCTTCAGTTTAAGTTTGAATTTTGCTATAAGAAGCTGATGATCTGAGCCACAGTCAGCTCCAGGTCTTGTTTTTGCTGACTGTATAGAGCCTCTCCATCTTTGGCTGCAGAGAATATAATCAATCTGATTTCGATGCTGCCCATCTGGTGATGTCCATGTGTAGAGTCGTCTCTTGTGTTGTTGGAAAAGCGTGTTTGTGATGACCAGCTTGTTCTCTTGACAGAACTCTATTAGCCTTTGCCCTGCTTCGTTTTGATCTCCAAGGCCAAACTTGCCAGTTGTTCCTCTTATCTCTTGCCTCCCTACTTTAGCATTCCAATCCCCTATAATGAGAAGAACATCCTTCTTTGGTGTCACTTCTATAAGGTGTTGTAAGTCTTCATAGAATTGGTCAATTTCAGTTTCTTCAGCACCAGTAGTTGGTGCATAAACTTGGATTACTGTGATGTTAAAAGGTCTGCCTTGGATTCATATCGAGATCATTCTATCATTCTATTCTATGTATAACTCCATACCATCCAACATTTCTCCCATGAACATAGGGACGTCCTAAGGAAAAGCAGGATAACATCAGAAACCAGGACAGCTTCAATAAATCTGGGACTGTCCCGGCAAAATTAGGGACAACTGGAAGGTTTGCAAAAGTGAGGAAGTTAAGATCAAGGAACAAGAGAGAAGTCATGAGTGAAGGACAAGCCAAAGGAGAGGTTGAGGGAGGAGGCTTATTGGTTTGTTCTTGTTCTTGTTTTTATTGTGTATTTTGGTTTTTTTTACCTTGCATTTTTAAGTCGTAAACCAACCTTAAATCTACGGATGAAGGGCAGTATATACAATTAATAAAATAGTAACAATACTATTTGTTACTATAGACAGGCATGCCATTGTTCAGGAAGGTCTACTGTATGAATAGGGGTATAAATAGGAAAGTAGTATAAGTAATAAAGTAGCAGTAGTAAAGTGGAAGTAAAGTGGTAGTAAAGCAATAGTAAACCAGTAGGGAAGTAGCAGTTAAGTAATGGTAAAACAATAGTAAAGTGGTGGAATAGTAGCAGTAAAATAGCAGTAAAGTAGTAGTAACGCAGTAGTAAAATAGTAGTAAAATGGTAGTAAGGCAGTAGTGAAACAGCAGTAAGATAGTAGTAAAGAAGTAGTAAAGCAGTAGTAAAATGGTCCAATAGTAAAGTGGTGGAATAGCAGTAAAATAGTTTTAAAGTAGTAGTAAAATTGTAGAAAAATAGTAGTTAAATGGTAGTAAAGCAGTAGTAAGGTAGTAGTAAAATGGTAGTAAAGTAGTAGTAAAGCGGTAGTAAAGCAGTAGTAAAACGGTAGTAAAGCAGTAGTAAAATGGTAGTAAAGTAGTAGAAAATTGTAGTAAAGTAGTAGTAAAGTGGTAGGAAAGTAGTAGTAAAGTGGTAGTAAAGTAGTAGTAAAGCAGGTTAAGTTGTCGAGTGCTGATTTCTTTTCCTTTCATAAAAAGCCTTCTGTTTCGACCGCCAAACCTCTCAAGGGAGCATTTGCAACCGTTTGGCACCATTTTAGAGTGAATGGTTGAAAGTCAGATTTTTGAATGAAATTGTGACCCCGGGGCATAGGGATTTTTTCAAAAAAATATTTTTCTGCCGGTTAAGTTGGCGTAGGGATGCGGGTGGCGCTGTGGGTAAAAGCCTCAGCGCCTAGGGCCTGCCGATCAAAAGGTCGGCGGTTCGAATCCACACGGCTGGGTGCGCTCCTGTTGCTTGGTCCCAGCGCCTGCCAACCTAGCAGTTCGAAAGCAACCCCGGGTGCAAGTAGATAAATAGGGACCGCTTACTGGCGGGAAGGTAAACGGCGTTTCCGTGTGCTGCGCTGGCTCACCAAATGCAGCTTTGTCACGCATTAGTAAAGCAGGTTAAGTTGTCGTAACAATATAGTAACAATACTATTTGTTACTATAGTACAAATACTATATTATAGGAACAATACTATTTGTTACTATAGACAGGCATGCCATTGTTCAGGAAGGTCTACTGTATAAATAGGGGTATAAATAGTAGCAGCAGTAAAGTGGAAGTAAAGTGGTAGTAAAGCATTAGTAAACCAGTAGGGAAGTAGCTGTTAAGTAATGGTAAAACAATAGTAAAGTGGTGGAATAGTAGCAGTAAAATAGCAGTAAAGTAGTAGTAACGCAGTAGTAAAATAGTAGTAAAATGGTAGTGAGGCAGTAGTGAAACAGCAGTAAGATAGTAGTAAAGAAGTAGTAAAGTGGTATTTAAATGGTCCAATAGTAAAGTGGTGGAATAGCAGTAAAAGAACTTTAAAGTAGTAGTAAAGTTGTAGTAAAATTGTAGAAAAATAGTAGTTAAATGGAAGTAAAGCAGTAGTAAGGTAGTAGTAAAATGGTAGTAATGTAATAGTAAAGTGGTAGTAAAGCAGTAGTAAAATTGTAGTAAAGCAGTAGTAAAGTAGTAGTAAAGCAGTAGTAAAGTAGTAGTAAAGTGATAGTAAAGTAGTAGTAAAGCAGTAGTAAAGTGGTAGTAAAGTAATAGTAAAGTGGTAGTAAAGTAGTAGTAAAGTGATAGTAAAGTAGTAGTAAAGTAGTAGTAAAGTGGTAGTAAAGTAGTAGTAAAGTAGTAGTAAAGCAGTAGTAAGAATGACCCTAGAAGTGTTCGTTGTAGAAAAAGGCGCCATGTTGATAGCCTCAATCACAGAGGTTTTTCCAGTTGTTTCCATATAAAGTAGTGGGGCGGGGGGGAATGGCTTCTCAGTGTTTGTATGTTGATCCCTGTTTACACTATTATGTTAAAAAGTACACCAGAATTTAGTGGCGTTGGATATTTTGGGTCCCAAAAGGTCCCCGCCAGCAGTGGCTGCATAAAATCCTTTAGTCAGAACTGAGCTATGGGCAACACACTGTCGTGAGTCAGGAGCTGTGTGAGGAGCCCGTAGTCAAAACTGAGGTGAGGACAAAAGCATACCCTCCAACATTTCTCCGATGAAAATAGGGGTGCCCTGTTCTGTAACAAGAATTTTACTACAGTGGTACCTCAGGTTAAGTACTTAATTCGTTCCGGAGGTCCGTTCTTAAACTGAAACTGTTCTTAACCTGAAGCACCACTTTAGCTAATGGGGCCTCCTGCTGTTGCCGCGCCGCCGGATCACGATTTCTGTTCTCAGAAGCAAATTTCTTAACCTGAAGCACTATTTCTGGGTTAGCGGAGTCTGTAACCTGAAGCATCTGTAACCTGAAGCATATGTAACCTGAAGCATATGTAACCCGAGGTACCACTGTATTTATACCACATCCATCTGCCTGGGTTGCTCTAGCCACTCTGGGCGGCTTCCAAAACATATAAAAAGGTAATAAAACAGTAAACATTAAAAAACTTCCCTAGGTTGTTGTTGTTTAGTCGTTTAGTCGTGTCCGACTCTTCGTGACCCCATGGACCAGAGCACGCCAGGCACCTCTGTCCTCCACTACCTCCCGCAGTTCGGTCAAACTCATGCTGGTAACCTCGAAAACACTATCCAACCATCTGGTCCTCTGTCGCCCCCTTCTCCTTGTGCCCTCCATCTTTCCCAGCATCAGTGTCTTCTCCAGGGAGTCTTCTCTTCTCATGAGGTGGCCAAAGTACAGGAGCCTCAGCTTCACGATCTGTCCTTCCAGTGAGCACTCAGGGCTGATTTCCTTAAGAATGGATGTGTTTGATCTTCTTGCAGTCCATGGGACTCTCAAGAGTCTCCTCCAGCACCAGAATTCAAAAGCATCAATTCTTCGGCGATCAGCCTTCTTTATGGTCCAGCTCTCACTTCCATACATCACTACTGGGAAAACCATGGCTTTAACTATACGGACCTTTGTTGGCAAGGGGACGTCTCTACTTCTCAAGATGCTGTCTAGGCCTGTCATTGCCCTTCTCCCAAGAAGCAGGCGTCTTTTAATTTTGTGGCTGCTGTCACCATCTGCAGTGATCATGGAGCCCAAGAAAGTAAAATCTCTCACTGCCTCCATTTCTTCCCCTTCTATTTGCCAGGAGGTGATGGGACCAGTGGCCATGATCTTTGTTTCTTTGATGTTGAGCTTCAGACCATATTTTGCGCTCTCCTCTTTCACCCTCATTAAAAGGTTCTTTAATTCCTCCTCACTTTCTGCCATCAAGGTTGTGTCATCTGCATATCTGAGGTTGTTGATATTTCTTCCGGCAATCTTAATTCCAGTTTGGGATTCATCCAGCCCAGCCTTTCGCATGATGCATTCTGCATATAAATTGTTGTGTATTGAGTCAAAGGATTTTATATCTGTATTATTATTGTCTGTATTTGCATTAGGGTAAAGTAACTGCCTTTTGGTTCCAGAGGGTACAGCTACTATTGGTTCATTTAAGCTGCTGTATTTGGATCCTCTGTCTTATTGGTTTCCTCCAAAAGGCAGGACTGTGATTGCCTGATATTGTTCCCTCCAAAATGTATCCTTTCTAGCTAGTTCCCTGTCCCTACTCGCTTACTGGCGGGAAGGTAAACGGCGTTCCTGTGTGCTGCGCTGGCTCACCAAATGCAGCTTTGTCACGCATTAGTAAAGCAGGTTAAGTTGTCGTAACAATATAGTAACAAAACCAGTAGGGAAGTAGCTGTTAAGTAATGGTAAAACAATAGTAAAGTGGTGGAATAGTAGCAGTAAAATAGCAGTAAAGTAGTAGTAACGCAGTAGTAAAATAGTAGTAAAATGGCAGTAAGGCAGTAGTGAAACAGCAGTAAGATAGTAGTAAAGAAGTAGTAAAGTGGTATTTAAATGGTCCAATAGTAAAGTGGTGGAATAGCAGTAAAAGAACTTTAAAGTAGTAGTAAAGTTATAGTAAAATTGTAGAAAAATAGTAGTTAAATGGTAGTAAAGCAGTAGTAAGGTAGTAATAAAATGATAGTAAAGTAATAGTAAAGCGGTAGTAAAGCAGTAGTAAAATTGTAGTAAAGCAGTAGGAAAGAAGTAGTAAAGTGGTAGTAAATTAGTAGTAAAGTGGTAGTAAAGTAGTAGTAAAGTTGTAGTAAAGCAGTAGTAAAGTAGTAGTAAAGTGGTAGTAAAGTGGTAGTAAAGTGATAGTAAAGTAGTAGTAAAGTAGTAGTAAAGTGATAGTAGAGTAGTAGTAAAGTAGTAGTAAAGTGATAGTAAAGTAGGAGTAAAGTAGTAGTAAAGTAGTACTAAAGCAGTAGTAAGAATGACCCTGGAAGTGTTCGTTGTAGAAAAAGGCGCCATGTTGATAGCCTCAATCACAGAGGTTTTTCCAGTTGTTCCCATATAAAGTAGTGGGGCGGGGGGGAATGGCTTCTCAGTGTTTGTATGTTGATCCCTGTTTACACTATTATGTTAAAAAGTACACCAGAATTTAGTGGCGTTGGATATTTTGGGTCCCAAAAGGTCCCCGCCAGCAGTGGCTGCATAAAATCCTTTAGTCAGAACTGAGCTATGGGCAACACACTGTCGTGAGTAAGGAGCTGTGTGAGGAGCCCGTAGTCAAAACTGAGGTGAGGACAAAAGCATACCCTCCAACATTTCTCCGATGAAAATAGGGGTGCCCTGTTCTGTAACAACAATTTTACTACAGTGGTACCTCAGGTTAAGTACTTAATTCGTTCCGGAGGTCCGTTCTTAAACTGAAACTGTTCTTAACCTGAAGCACCACTTTAGCTAATGGGGCCTCCTGCTGTTGCCGCGCCGCCGGATCACGATTTCTGTTCTCAGAAGCAAATTTCTTAACCTGAAGCACTATTACTGGGTTAGCGGAGTCTGTAACCTGAAGCATCTGTAACCTGAAGCATATGTAACCTGAGGCATATGTAACCCGAGGTACCACTGTATTTATACCACATCCATCTGCCTGGGTTGCTCTAGCCACTCTGGGCGGCTTCCAAAACATATAAAAAGGTAATAAAACAGTAAACATTAAAAAACTTCCCTAGGTTGTTGTTGTTTAGTCGTTTAGTCGTGTCCGACTCTTCGTGACCCCATGGACCAGAGCACGCCAGGCACCTCTGTCCTCCACTACCTCCCGCAGTTTGGTCAAACTCATGCTGGTAACCTCGAAAACACTATCCAACCATCTGGTCCTCTGTCGCCCCCTTCTCCTTGTGCCCTCCATCTTTCCCAGCATCAGTGTCTTCTCCAGGGAGTCTTCTCTTCTCATGAGGTGGCCAAAGTACAGGAGCCTCAGCTTCACGATCTGTCCTTCCAGTTAGCACTCAGGGCTGATTTCCTTAAGAATGGATGCGTTTGATCTTCTTGCAGTCCATGGGACTCTCAAAGTCTCCTCCAGCACCAGAATTCAAAAGCATCAATTCTTCGGCGATCAGCCTTCTTTATGGTCCAGCTCTCACTTCCATACATCACTACTGGGAAAACCATGGCTTTAACTATACGGACCTTTGTTGGCAAGGGGACGTCTCTACTTCTCAAGATGCTGTCTAGGCCTGTCATTGCCTTTCTCCCAAGAAGCAGGCGTCTTTTAATTATGTGGCTGCTGTCACCATCTACAGTGATCATGGAGCCCAAGAAAGTAAAATCTCTCACTGCCTCCATTTCTTCCCCTTCTATTTGCCAGGAGGTGATGGGACCAGTGGCCATGATCTTCGTTTTTTTGATGTTGAGCTTCAGACCATATTTTGCGCTCTCCTCTTTCACCCTCATTAAAAGGTTCTTTAATTCCTCCTCACTTTCTGCCATCAAGGTTGTGTCATCTGCATATCTGAGGTTGTTGATATTTCTTCCGGCAATCTTAATTCCAGCTTGGGATTCATCCAGCCCAGCCTTTCGCATGATGCATTCTGCATATAAATTGTTGTGTATTGAGTCAAAGGATTTTATATCTGTATTATTATTGTCTGTATTTGCATTAGGGTAAAGTAACTGCCTTTTGGTTCCAGAGGGTACAGCTACTATTGGTTCATTTAAGCTGCTGTATTTGGATCCTCTGTCTTATTGGTTTCCTCCAAAAGGCAGGACTGTGATTGCCTGATATTGTTCCCTCCAAAATGTATCCTTTCTAGCTAGTTCCCTGTCCCTATAAATGTAGCTCTCCCCTCCTCAGGTCTCTTTTTTTAATAATATTTTTTATTGAGTTTGTGAAATACAGAAAAAGGAATAAAGAACATATTATAAGAGTAAAGTAGAAAGGTTACAAATTTTCTTGTTCTTTTTTCCAAGTCTACTGGACTTCCCCACGTCCTCCCAACCCTGCATTCTCTGTGATACATAACATCAGCAATTTGTTAACTTGTTTCAATACTTGTTGTGTCCTTCATTTTATCATGTTACCCAATTTCAAATGTGTTATAACCCAAATCATGTACATTTTCATTTAAACACAATAAAGTTGTTTCATTATTCTATCTCTGACTTCTTGTGCCTTAATTTCCATTTCTTTAGTTTAACATTACTGAAGCTAGAATTTCCTAAAAGGTGCATTTTTTAACATTCATACAGCTTATAATGTTTTTTCAGATAGTCCTTAAATTTTTTCCATTCCTCCTCAATTGTTTCTTCTCCCAAGTCTCGGATTCTGCCAGTCATTTCGGCCAGTTCCATGTAGTCCATCAACTGCGTGTGCCATTCCTCCAGTGTGGGTAAATCTTGTGTCTTCCAATGCTTTGCAATCAGGATCCTTGCTGCTGTAGTAGCGTACATAAAACAAGTTTTGTCCTTCTTAAGCACTCTCTGGTCCACCATGCCCAGGAGGAAGGCCTCTGGTTTCTTAGGTAAGGTAAATCTAAGTACCTTTTTTAGTTCATTATGAATCATCTCCCAAAAGGCCTTCACTTTCGGGCAGGTCCACCAGAGGTGAAAAAATGTCCCTTCCGCCTCTTTACATTTCCAACATTTATTATCAGACAGGTGATATATCTTAGCAAGCTTGACTGGGGTCATGTACCACCGGTATATCATTTTCATAATGTTTTCCTTCAAGGCACTACATGCCGTAAATTTCATTCCGGTGTTCCATAACCTTTCCCAGTCTTCAAACATAATGTTATGCCCCAAATCCTGCGCCCACTTTATCATGGCGGATTTGACTGTCTCATCCTGAGTATTCCATTTAAGCAGCAGGTTATACATTCTCGAAAGTAGTTTACTTTTTGGTTCTAACAGTTCTGTCTCTAGTTTCGATTTTTCCACCTGGAATCCAACCTTCTTGTCTACTTTAAAAACCTCTTGAATTTGTGCATAATGCAACCAATCTCGCACCTTGTTTTTTAATTTTTCCAAGCTCTGCAACCTCCAATTGTCTCCAATCTTTTCAATTATTTCCCCATATTTAGGCCAATTGGCCTCCATGTTAAGTCTCTTACGTGCCTTGGCCTCCACCGGTGAGAGCCACCTCGGAGTCTTACTCTCCAATAAGTCTTTATATTTTGTCCAGACCATTAAAATTGCTCTCCTAACAATGTGGTTTTTAAACAATTTGTGCACTTTAACCTTGTCATACCACAAATATGCATGCCACCCAAAAGCATTGTCAAACCCTTCCAGATCTAGGACATCAGTGTTTTCCAGTAAGATCCAATCTTTCAACCAGCAGAAGGCTGCGGATTCATAATATAACCTCAAGTCTGGCAGGGCAAATCCCCCTCTTTCTTTCGCATCAGTTAATATTTTAAACTTTATTTGGGGCTTTTTGCCCTGCCAAACAAACTTAGAAATATCCTTCTGCCACTTTCCAAAACATTCCACTTTGTCCACGATCTGTAGGGCCTGAAACAAAAATAACATTTTTGGCAATACATTCATCTTTATAGCTGCTATTCGGCCCAACAAGGAAAGTTTCAATCTTGACCACGTTTCCAAATCTCTTTTGATTTCTGACCAACATTTCTCGTAGTTGTCTTTAAACAAATTCAAATTTTTGGAGGTCAGATACACCCCTAGGTATTTTACTTTTTTTAACCGCATTTAATTCTGTTTCTTTCAGGAACTCATCTGTTTCTGTAGTTGTCAAATTTTTTGCTAAAACCTTAGTTTTTTGCTTGTTCAGCTTAAATCCCGCCACCCGACCAAAGTCAGAAATTAATTCTAACACTCTTTTAGTACTAGAGACTGGCTCCTGTAATGTTAATACCGGGTCATCTGCAAATGCTTTCAATTTATATTGTTTCACTCCGACCTCAATTCCCTGTACCAACCGGTCCTTTCTAATCATGTTCAATAGCACCTCCAGAACTGAAATAAACAATAGGGGGAATAGAGGGCACCCCTGCCATGTCCCTTTTTCAATTTTAAACTCCTCTGTCACCACATTGTTTACTATCAATTTGGCTTTTTGTTCTGAATATATTGCTTCTATTCCATTTTCAAACCCCCGCCCCACTCCCATCCCTTCCAAATTTTTCTTCATAAACATCCAAGAAATGTTGTCAAAGGCTTTCTCCGCATCAATAAAGATTAACACCGCTCTAGTGTTGAGATTTGTTTGTAAAAGTTCCAAAATGTCGATGATGTTTCTTGTGTTGTCAAACAAATGCCTACCAGGGAGAAAGCCTGCCTGGTCCTTATGGATCACTTCATTAAGCACTTTTTTAAACCTACTTGCCAAAATGTCTGCAAAAATTTTGTAATCCACATTTAGGAGTGAGATGGGGCGGTAGTTCTTAAGCTGGGTCTTTTAAGTTTCTAGTTTGGGTATCAATGTGATGAAGGCTTCTTTCCACGTTTCCGGTGCCTTCCTCCCCTCCATAATCTGGTTACAAACCTCCAACAAAGGTTGTATCAAGTAGTCCTTCAGAACCTTATAATATTTGGAGGTAAGTCCATCAGGGCCTGGAGATTTGCCTAATTGGAGGTTCTGAATGGCACTTTCAATTTCTTGCTGTGTGATATTACTATTCAGGATTGTTCTCATTTCCTGAGGTATTTTCTG
Organism: Podarcis gaigeae; assembly: GCF_964106915.1. Lineage (NCBI taxonomy): Eukaryota > Metazoa > Chordata > Lepidosauria > Squamata > Lacertidae > Podarcis > Podarcis gaigeae. The sequence continues at coordinate 13,507,618 of NC_139677.1, read as the reverse complement.
TAATCCGTTGGTTTTAAGAAATTGGTCCACCTCCGAATCTTTCTGTGGCCCTTGTGAATAAAGTTCTTTGAAATATCTCTGGAAGCACTTTCTAATTTCCTCGGGTTTCTGAACCATTCTCCCTTCAATCTCTAGATTTGTAACTGTATTAAATTTTTGTCTCTTTTTCAACTGCCATGCTAGCAGTTTCCCACACTTATTTGCTGATTCAAAAGATCTTTGTTTCATTTGTTTAATTTTCCATTCCACCTCTTGATTTATCAATTTCAAATATTGTGCTTGGAAAAATTTCACTTCTCTCAGCACTTCCTTCGACTTGGGCCTGGATCTTAGTTTTTTCTCTCCATCTCTTATTTTTTCCAATATCTTCTCCTTCTTTTCATTCCAGAGCTTTTTCTTGATCGTATTTCGTTGTATTAGAAACCCTCTCATGACTGCTTTACTTGCGTCCCAGATTGTTCTTTTTTCCACAGTGGTATTTAAATTTATCTCAAAATAGTCTTTTAAAGTTTTTTGGGCCTTCTTAACAATCTTCTCGTCCCTTAGTAAGGTGTCATTCATTTTCCATCTAAAGGATCCGATTGTATTTAGTCTCAGTTCCATTTTCAAAGCGTTATGGTCGGAGCAGGTTTTTGGGCAGATTTCCACCTTTCTAGTCTTGGGTGCCAGTCCTCTAGTTATCCATATTTGGTCGATTCGTGTCCATGTCAGATGAGCTTCAGAAAAGAAAGTTCCTTCTTTTCCTAGGGGGTTCTTAACCCTCCATATGTCAATTAAGTCCACATTGTCAGTCATTTCAAAGAAAGTTTTAGGTAGTCTACCATCTTTCGTTATGTTAGCGCTTTGCGACTTATCCATATTTACAGACACCACCCCATTCATATCACCCATCATAATAATGTTGTTGTAGTCTAAGTAGTCCAGCATAATCTCATGCAGCTTCCTGAAAAATTCCGATTTTCCTTCATTTGGAGCATATATTCCTAATATCAAAATTTTTTCTCCTTGTGTCTGAATTTCAATCGCCAAAATTCTGCCGTGTTCGTCTTTAAATAAAAGTTTCGGTGACAGGCTCTCCTTTGCATATATCACCACTCCTCTTTTCTTAACTTTATCCGAAGAAATAAATTCTTGGCCTAGTCTTTTATTAATTAGCACTTTTCTGTGGAGCCTTGTCACATGCGTTTCTTGCAGGCAAATAATGTCCAATTGTTCTTTTTTCAAAATATGAAATACTTTTCTTCTTTTTTCCGGAGAATTTCCGCCATTTATATTCCAACTGAGAAGCTGCAACGACATCCTGGTCTAATTGGTGGGTCCTACAGTGGGGTGTCTAGGTTTCCCTCCGATCCCGGAGGTGGTAATGCTGGTCCAGATCCAGACGGTGTAGGTTTTGGAGATGGTCCCGGTGGTGGTGGTGGCCAAGAAGCTGTGGCTCCTTTCTGGAGGTCCTTCTCGTGGTCGTGTAAGAACTTCTGTTGGTCCTCAGGTGTTTTAATTCTTACTTTCCTTCCTTTGTAAGTAAATGATAGTCCTTGCGGAAACTCCCACCTATAAGGGATTGTGTTGTATCTCAGCAGTTTGGTCAAATCTGTGTAAGTGGTCCTGAGATCCAAAAGATGTTTGGGTATGTCTCTGTAAATTTCAGCCTTTTTACCTTCTATCTCCAAAGATTTTTTAAAATGTAGGCCTAGTATCTTGTCTCTTTCCTCTCTTGATCTCAAAATAACCAAACAGTCTCTGGACTTATCCTTCTTTATCGATTTTCCCAGTCTAAAAGCCGTCACAATTTTAAAACCCTTGTCTTCCTCAATCCCCCAGAATTTGGAGAACAAAAGTGTTAAAAATCCCTGTAAATTTCCTTCCTCCAGTTCTGGGATGGCCCTTAACCTGAGATTATTTTCCTTACTTTTCAATTCAACCAATGACAGGTAGGCTTGTTGTTCCCCTACCTGTCTTTTCAGAGGCCTTACTTCCCCCTTGATCTCATCAACCTTTTTGTTCGCCTGTTCTGCTTTTTGACTGGCTTCCACAGCTAATTTATAGTTTTCAGCCGTGGCTCCTTGCAATTTCTCAATTGCCTGAGTGTGCTGGGAAACCTGCTCAGATAATTTACTAATAGAGGATGTAGCTTGGTCAATTTTTGATGATTGATTGTCCACTTTTTGATTTAAAATTGCCAGTTGTTCCAAAATTTGTTTCAGGACTATTTCAGATCCTCCAGTTGCCATATCTTCTGCAGCAGGCTCTTCAGCTTCCACCTCCTGTGCTGTCAGCACAGTTGGGACAGATGATCTTCGTTGATGAGATAGGGTTGTTTGAACAAGTTGCACTGGTTTCTTTTCTTTTTCTTTAGCTTTAGCTGCTCTTGTTCTCCCTGAGCCACTCATTCCACACCTGCCTCTGTTCAAGGTCAAATTTTCTTTTGTTCCATAAGTCAGACAAGTCCAGAGTGTAAACAATTTAACCACAGAAAATCACAATAAAGTACAGTTCCCAGGCCTCTATGTCTCCACAATCCTCTAGGGGGGGTATTTCAAAGTTTCAAGGAAGGAGAGAACTCTTTTCCGCCATTGAAGTTCTTATGTTCCCTATATTAAATCTTAGTAGTTCCAGAGCACAAAAGGAAGGTTCCCCGGGCTTTCTATTTCTTGAAAAAAGGCCACAAGGTGTCAAGAAAGGTCCCAGCAACAGTGTTTAAACGTTAATGTCTCAGTCTATGTATCAGTTTAAACTCCAATAACAGTATCAGCAGTTTGACAGTTCTCTTTTGCACACTGACAGTCTGACAGCTGGGTTGTCCCTTTTAACTCCGCATAGTTCAAAATTAGGAAGAAAGTTCCAAGAATAAAGTCCACAGATTTTACAAAGATTTCCTGCTTGTCTTTTCACTACAAAGTCTATCAAATACACCCTCGTTTTGCTTTTGCAATCCCTTTTAAACGCTTCAGCGCTCTTCTGAACCGTTGCTTTGATCTAGTTAGCAAGATCGGGAGACGGACTTCCTGTTACTCGCCTCCCGTTTTCAGCCAAATTCCAAAATTTTAGTCCGATATTTAGTTCCCCTTACTCACGGGTATGTTGCAGCCAATTTCGATGTTTTCAAGAAGAAAGGTCGGCGCTCATCAGCAGCAGCATCCACGAAAAGAGCGATGAACTAACAGCGCCGCTCCCCCTTTCACGTTCCGGAGCCCCTTACAGGGTTCCTTCTTCGTTTCTGGGGGGGCTTTTGGCGCCCGCCGAGTCCCACGACCACAGGCTCGCTCTGCCTGTGGTTTTTCTTGATGGGTCTCCGCTTTGCCGCAGAGGACGACCCTTTTTTGCGGAGCCCCTCTTCACAGAGTAAAGAGGACCGCCATTGCAGTTTTGCGCCACCTCCGGAGGTCCTCTCCCCTCCTCAGGTCTCAGTCTTGTTTGCTTTAATAAAGAAGTGTTACTAGAGAACTGTCTCCAGCATATTATGTCAAGAGAGCTGAAATCACAAACCCCACGTCACAACATAAATTAAATAAGCAGGGAGACAAAATACAGCCTTGTCGTACTCCTTTTCCAATTTTGAACCAATCAGTTGTTCCATATCCAGTTCTAACTGTAGCTTCTTGTCCCACATAGAGATTTCTCGGGAGACAGATGAGGTGATCAGGCACTCCCATTTCTTTAAGAACTTGCCATAGTTTGCTGTGGTCGACACAGTCAAAGGCTTTTGCGTAGTCAATGAAGCAGAAGTAGATGTCTTTCTGGAACTCTCTAGCTTTCTCCATAATCCAGCGCATGTTTGCAATTTGGTCTCTGGTTCTTCTGCCTCTTCTAAATCCAGCTTGCACTTCTGGGAGTTCTCGATCCACATACTGCTTGAGCCTTCCTTGTAGAATTTTAAGCATAACCTTGCTAGCGTGTGAAATGAGTGCAATTGTGCGGTAGTTGGAGCATTCTTTGGCACTGCCCTTCTTTGGGATTGGGATGTAGACTGATCTTCTCCAATCTTCTGGCCACTGCTGAGTTTTCCAAATTTGCTGGCATATTGAGTGTAGCACCTTAACAGCATCATCTTTTAAAATTTTAAATAGTTCAGCTGGAATACCATCACTTCCACTGGCCTTGTTATTTGCAGTGCTTTCTGAGGCCCATTTGACTTCACTTTCCAGGATGTCTGGCTCAAGGTCAGCAACCACACTACCTGGGGTGTACGAGACATCCATAGCTTTCTGGTATAATTCCTCTGTGTATTCTTGCCACCTCTTCTTGATGTCTTCTGCTTCTGTTAGGTCCTTACCACTTTTGTCCTTTATTATGGTAATCTTTGTACGAAATGTTCCTTTCATAGCTCCAATTTTCTTGAACAGATCTCTGGTTCTTCCCATTCTGTTGTTTTCCTCTATTGTTTGCATTGCTCGTTTAAGAAGGCCTTCTTGTCTCTCCTTGCTATTCTTTGGAAATCTGCATTCAGTTTCCTGTATCTTTCACTATCTCCCTCGCATTTTGCTTGCCTTCTCTCCTCCGCTGTTTGTAAGGCCTCGTTGGACAGCCACTTTGCTTTCTTGCATTTCCTTTTCATTGGGATGGTTTTCGTTGTTGCCTCCTGTACAATGTTACCAGCCTCCATCCATAGTTCTTCAGGCACTCTGTCCACCAAATCTAAATCCTTAAACCTGTTCGTCACTTCCACTGTGTATTCATAAGGGATTTGACATAGATGATATCTTACCGGCCCAGTGGTTTTCCCTACTTTCTTCAGTTTAAGTTTGAATTTTGCTATAAGAAGCTGATGATCTGAGCCACAGTCAGCTCCAGGTCTTGTTTTTGCTGACTGTATAGAGCCTCTCCATCTTTGGCTGCAGAGAATATAATCAATCTGATTTCGATGCTGCCCATCTGGTGATGTCCATGTGTAGAGTCGTCTCTTGTGTTGTTGGAAAAGCGTGTTTGTGATGACCAGCTTGTTCTCTTGACAGAACTCTATTAGCCTTTGCCCTGCTTCGTTTTGATCTCCAAGGCCAAACTTGCCAGTTGTTCCTCTTATCTCTTGCCTCCCTACTTTAGCATTCCAATCCCCTATAATGAGAAGAACATCCTTCTTTGGTGTCACTTCTATAAGGTGTTGTAAGTCTTCATAGAATTGGTCAATTTCAGTTTCTTCAGCACCAGTAGTTGGTGCATAAACTTGGATTACTGTGATGTTAAAAGGTCTGCCTTGGATTCATATCGAGATCATTTTATCATTCTATTCTATGTATAACTCCATACCATTCAACATTTCTCCCATGAACATAGGGACGTCCTAAGGAAAAGCAGGATAACATCAGAAACCAGGACAGCTTCAATAAATCTGGGACTGTCCCGGCAAAATTAGGGACAACTGGAAGGTTTGCAAAAGTGAGGAAGTTAAGATCAAGGAACAAGAGAGAAGTCATGAGTGAAGGACAAGCCAAAGGAGAGGTTGAGGGAGGAGGCTTATTGGTTTGTTCTTGTTCTTGTTTTTATTGTGTATTTTGTGTTTTTTACCTTGCATTTTTAAGTCGTAAACCAACCTTAAATCTACGGATGAAGGGCAGTATATACAATTAATAAAATAGTAACAATACTATTTGTTACTATAGACAGGCATGCCATTGTTCAGGAAGGTCTACTGTATAAATAGGGGTATAAATAGGAAAGTAGTATAAGTAATAAAGTAGCAGTAGTAAAGTGGAAGTAAAGTGGTAGTAAAGCAATAGTAAACCAGTAGGGAAGTAGCAGTTAAGTAATGGTAAAACAATAGTAAAGTGGTGGAATAGTAGCAGTAAAATAGCAGTAAAGTAGTAGTAATGCAGTAGTAAAATAGTAGTAAAATGGTAGTAAGGCAGTAGTGAAACAGCAGTAAGATAGTAGTAAAGAAGTAGTAAAGCGGTAGTAAAATGGTCCAATAGTAAAGTGGTGGAATAGCAGTAAAATAGCTTTAAAGTAGTAGTAAAATTGTAGAAAAATAGTAGTTAAATAGTAGTAAAGCAGTAGTAAGGTAGTAGTAAAATGGTAGTAAAGTAGTAGTAAAGCGGTAGTAAAGCAGTAGTAAAACGGTAGTAAAGCAGTAGTAAAATGGTAGTAAAGTAGTAGAAAAATTGTAGTAAAGTAGTAGTAAAGTGGTAGTAAAGTAGTAGTAAAGTGGTAGTAAAGTAGTAGTGAAGCAGGTTAAGAGGGCTGATTTCTTTTCCTTTCATAAAATGCCTTCTGTTTCGACCGCCAAACCTCTCAAGGGAGCATTTGCAACCGTTTGGCACCATTTTTGATTGAATGGCCGAAAGTCAGATTTTTCAATGAAATTGTGACCCCGGGGCATAGGGATTTTTTCAAAAAAAAATCTTTTTCTGCCGGTTAAGTTGTCAAGGACTGATTTCTTTTCCTGAGATAAAAAGCCTTCTGTTTCGACCGCCAAACCTCTCAGGGGAGCATTTGCATCCGTTTGGCACCATTTTAGAGTGAATGGTTGAAAGTCAGATTTTTGATCAAATTGTGACCCCGGGGCTTAGGGATTTTTTCAAAAAAATATTTTTCTGCCGGTTAAGTTGGCGTAGGGATGCGGGTGGCACTGTGGGTAAAAGCCTCAGCCCCTAGGGCCTGCCGATCAAAAGGTCGGCGGTTCGAATCCACGCGGCTGGGTGCGCTCCTGTTGCTTGGTCCCAGCGCCTGCCAACCTAGCAGTTCGAAAGCAACCCCGGGTGCAAATAGATAAATAGGGACTGCTTACTGGTGGGAAGGTAAACGGCGTTTCCGTGTGCTGCGCTGGCTCACCAAATGCAGCTTTGTCACGCATTAGTAAAGCAGGTTAAGTTGTCGTAACAATATAGTAACAATACTATTTGTTACTATAGTACAAATACTATATTATAGGAACAATACTATTTGTTACTATAGACAGGCATGCCATTGTTCAGGAAGGTCTACTGTATAAATAGGGGTATAAATAGTAAAGTAGTATAAGTAATAAAGTAGCAGTAGTAAAGTGGAAGTAAAGTGGTAGTAAAGTAATAGTAAACCAGTAGGGAAGTAGCTGTTAAGTAATGGTAAAACAATAGTAAAGTGGTGGAATAGTAGCAGTAAAATATTAGTAAAGTAGTAGTAACGCAGTAGTAAAATAGTAGTAAAATGGTAGTAAGGCAGGAGTGAAACAGCAGTAAGATAGTAGTAAAGAAGTAGTAAAGTGGTATTTAAATGGTCCAATAGTAAAGTGGTGGAATAGCAGTAAAAGAACTTTAAAGTAGTAGTAAAGTTGTAGTAAAATTGTAGAAAAATAGTAGTTAAATGGTAGTAAAGCAGTAGTAAGGTAGTAATAAAATGGTAGTAAAGTAATAGTAAAGCGGTAGTAAAGCAGTAGTAAAATTGTAGTAAAGCAGTAGGAAAGAAGTAGTAAAGTGGTATTAAATTAGTAGTAAAGTGGTAGTAAAGTAGTAGTAAAGTTGTAGTAAAGCAGTAGTAAAGTAGTAGTAAAGCAGTAGTAAAGTGGTAGTAAAGTAGTAGTAAAGTGATAGTAAAGTAGTAGTAAAATAGTAGTAAAGTGGTAGTAAAGTGGTAGTAAAGTAGTAGTAAAGTGGTAGTAAAGTAGTAGTAAAGTAGTAGTAAAGCAGTAGTAAGAATGACCTCAGAAGTATTCGTTGTACAAAAAGGCGCCTTGTTGATAGCCTCAATCACAGAGGTTTTTCCAGTTGTTTCCATATAAGGTAGTGGGGCGGGGGGAATGGCTTCTCAGTGTTTGTATGTTGATCCCTGTTTACACTATTATGTTAAAAAGTACACCAGAATTTAGTGGCGTTGGATATTTTGGGTCCCAAAAGGTCCCCGCCAGCAGTGGCTGCATAAAATCCTTTAGTCAGAACTGAGCTATGGGCAACACACTGTTGTGAGTCAGGAGCTGTGTGAGGAGCCCGTAGTCAAAACTGAGGTGAGGACAAAAGCATACCCTCCAACATTTCTCCGATGAAAATAGGGGTGCCCTGTTCTGTAACAAGAATTTTACTACAGTGGTACCTCAGGTTAAGTACTTAATTCGTTCCGGAGGTCCGTTCTTAAACTGAAACTGTTCTTAACCTGAAGCACTACTTTAGCTAATGGGGCCTCCTGCTGTTGCCGCGCCGCCGGATCACAATTTCTGTTCTCAGAAGCAAATTTCTTAACCTGAAGCACTATTTCTGGGTTAGCGGAGTCTGTAACCTGAAGCATCTGTAACCTGAAGCATATGTAACCTGAAGCATATGTAACCCGAGGTACCACTGTATTTATACCACATCCATCTGCCTGGGTTGCTCTAGCCACTCTGGGCGGCTTCCAAAACATATAAAAAGGTAATAAAACAGTAAACATTAAAAAACTTCCCTAGGTTGTTGTTGTTTAGTCGTTTAGTCGTGTCCGACTCTTCGTGACCCCATGGACCAGAGCACGCCAGGCACCTCTGTCCTCCACTACCTCCCGCAGTTTGGTCAAACTCATGCTGGTAACCTCGAAAACACTATCCAACCATCTGGTCCTCTGTCACCCCCTTCTCCTTGTGCCCTCCATCTTTCCCAGCATCAGTGTCTTCTATAAATTGTTGTGTATTGAGTCAAAGGATTTTATATCTGTATTATTATTGTCTGTATTTGCATTAGGGTAAAGTAACTGCCTTTTGGTTCCAGAGGGTACAGCTACTATTGGTTCATTTAAGCTGCTGTATTTGGATCCTCTGCCTTATTGGTTTCCTCCAAAAGGCAGGACTGTGATTGCCTGATATTGTTCCCTCCAAAATGTATCCTTTCTAGCTAGTTCCCTGTCCCTATAAATGTAGCTCTCCCCTCCTCAGGTCTCAGTCTTGTTTGCTTTAATAAAGAAGTGTTACTAGAGAACTGTCTCCAGCATATTATGTCAAGAGAGCTGAAATCACAAACCCCACGTCACAACATAAATTAAATAAGCAGGGAGACAAAATACAGCCTTGTCGTACTCCTTTTCCAATTTTGAACCAATCAGTTGTTCCATATCCAGTTCTAACTGTAGCTTCTTGTCCCACATAGAGATTTCTCGGGAGACAGATGAGGTGATCAGGCACTCCCATTTCTTTAAGAACTTGCCATAGTTTGCTGTGGTCGACACAGTCAAAGGCTTTTGCGTAGTCAATGAAGCAGAAGTAGATGTCTTTCTGGAACTCTCTAGCTTTCTCCATAATCCAGCGCATGTTTGCAATTTGGTCTCTGGTTCTTCTGCCTCTTCTAAATCCAGCTTGCACTTCTGGGAGTTCTCGATCCACATACTGCTTGAGCCTTCCTTGTAGAATTTTAAGCATAACCTTGCTAGCGTGTGAAATGAGTGCAATTGTGCGGTAGTTGGAGCATTCTTTGGCACTGCCCTTCTTTGGGATTGGGATGTAGACTGATCTTCTCCAATCTTCTGGCCACTGCTGAGTTTTCCAAATTTGCTGGCATATTGAGTGTAGCACCTTAACAGCATCATCTTTTAAAATTTTAAATAGTTCAGCTGGAATACCATCACTTCCACTGGCCTTGTTATTTGCAGTGCTTTCTGAGGCCCATTTGACTTCACTTTCCAGGATGTCTGGCTCAAGGTCAGCAACCACACTACCTGGGGTGTACGAGACATCCATAGCTTTCTGGTATAATTCCTCTGTGTATTCTTGCCACCTCTTCTTGATGTCTTCTGCTTCTGTTAGGTCCTTACCACTTTTGTCCTTTATTATGGTAATCTTTGTACGAAATGTTCCTTTCATAGCTCCAATTTTCTTGAACAGATCTCTGGTTCTTCCCATTCTGTTGTTTTCCTCTATTGTTTGCATTGCTCGTTTAAGAAGGCCTTCTTGTCTCTCCTTGCTATTCTTTGGAAATCTGCATTCAATTTCCTGTATCTTTCACTATCTCCCTCGCATTTTGCTTGCCTTCTCTCCTCCGCTGTTTGTAAGGCCTCGTTGGACAGCCACTTTGCTTTCTTGCATTTCCTTTTCATTGGGATGGTTTTCGTTGTTGCCTCCTGTACAATGTTACCAGCCTCCATCCATAGTTCTTCAGGCACTCTGTCCACCAAATCTAAATCCTTAAACCTGTTCGTCGCTTCCACTGTGTATTCATAAGGGATTTGACTTAGATGATATCTTACCGGCCCAGTGGTTTTCCCTACTTTCTTCAGTTTAAGTTTGAATTTTGCTATAAGAAGCTGATGATCTGAGCCACAGTCAGCTCCAGGTCTTGTTTTTGCTGACTGTATAGAGCCTCTCCATCTTTGGCTGCAGAGAATATAATCAATCTGATTTCGATGCTGCCCATCTGGTGATGTCCATGTGTAGAGTCGTCTCTTGTGTTGTTGGAAAAGCGTGTTTGTGATGACCAGTTTGTTCTCTTGACAGAACTCTATTAGCCTTTGCCCTGCTTCGTTTTGATCTCCAAGGCCAAACTTGCCAGTTGTTCCTCTTATCTCTTGCCTCCCTACTTTAGCATTCCAATCCCCTATAATGAGAAGAACATCCTTCTTTGGTGTCACTTCTATAAGGTGTTGTAAGTCTTCATAGAATTGGTCAGTTTCAGTTTCTTCAGCACCAGTAGTTGGTGCATAAACTTGGATTACTGTGATGTTAAAAGGTCTGCCTTGGATTGGTATCAAGATCATTTTATCATTCTATTCTATGTATAACTCCATACCATCCAACATTTCTCCCATGAACATAGGGACGTCCTAAGGAAAAGCAGGATAACATCAGAAACCAGGACAGCTTCAATAAATCTGGGACTGTCCCGGCAAAATTAGGGACAACTGGAAGGTTTGCAAAAGTGAGGAAATTAAGATCAAGGAACAAGAGAGAAGTCATCAGTGAAGGACAAGCCAAAGGAGAGGTTGAGGGAGGAGGCTTATTGGTTTGTTCTTGTTCTTGTTTTTATTGTGTATTTTGTGTTTTTTACCTTGCATTTTTAAGTCGTAAACCAACCTTAAATCTACGGATGAAGGGCAGTATATACAATTAATAAAATAGTAACAATACTATTTGTTACTATAGACAGGCATGCCATTGTTCAGGAAGGTCTACTGTATAAATAGGGGTATAAATAGGAAAGTAGTATAAGTAATAAAGTAGCAGTAGTAAAGTGGAAGTAAAGTGGTAGTAAAGCAATAGTAAACCAGTAGGGAAGTAGCAGTTAAGTAATGGTAAAACAATAGTAAAGTGGTGGAATAGTAGCAGTAAAATAGCAGTAAAGTAGTAGTAACGCAGTAGTAAAATAGTAGTAAAATGGTAGTAAGGCAGTAGTGAAACAGCAGTAAGATAGTAGTAAAGAAGTAGTAAAGCGGTAGTAAAATGGTCCAATAGTAAAGTGGTGGAATAGCAGTAAAATAGCTTTAAAGTAGTAGTAAAATTGTAGAAAAATAGTAGTAAAATGGTAGTAAAGCAGTAGTAAGGTAGTAGTAAAATGGTAGTAAAGTAGTAGTAAAGCGGTACTAAAGTAGTAGTAAAACGGTAGTAAAGCAGTAGTAAAATGGTAGTAAAGTAGTTGAAAAATTGTAGTAAAGTAGTAGTAAAGTGGTAGTAAAGTAGTAGTAAAGTGGTAGTAAAGTATTAGTGAAGCAGGTTAAGTTGTCGAGGGCTGATTTCTTTTCCTTTCATAAAATGCCTTCTGTTTCGACCGCCAAACCTCTCAAGGGAGCATTTGCAACCGTTTGGCACCATTTTTGAGTGAATGGCCAAAAGTCAGATTTTTGAATGAAATTGTGACCCCGGGCATAGGGATTTTTTCAAAAAAATCTTTTTCTGCCGGTTAAGTTGTCGAGGACTGATTTCTTTTCCTGAGATAAAAAGCCTTCTGTTTCGACCGCCAAACCTCTCAGGGGAGCATTTGCAACCGTTTGGCACCATTTTAGAGTGAATGGTTGAAAGTCAGACTTTTGATCAAATTGTGACCCCGGGGCTTAGGGATTTTTTCAAAAAAATATTTTTCTGCCGGTCAAGTTGGCGTAGGGATGCGGGTGGTGCTGTGGGTAAAAGCCTCAGCGCCTAGGGCCTGCCGATCAAAAGGTCGCCGGTTCGAATCCATGCGGCTGGGTGCGCTCCTGTTGCTTGATCCCAGCGCCTGCCAACCCAGCAGTTCGAAAGCAACCCCGGGTGCAAGTAGATAAATAGGGACCGCTTATTGGCGGGAAGGTAAACGGCGTTTCCGTGTGCTGCGCTGGCTCACCAAATGCAGCTTTGTCACGCATTAGTAAAGCAGGTTAAGTTGTCGTAACAATATAGTAACAATACTATTTGTTACTATAGTACAAATACTATATTATAGTAACAATACTATTTGTTACTATAGACAGGCATGCCATTGTTCAGGAAGGTCTACTGTATAAATAGGGGTATAAATAGTAAAGTAGTATAAGTAATAATGTAGCAGTAGGAAAGTGGAAGTAAAGTGGTAGTAAAGCAATAGTAAACCAGTAGGGAAGTAGCTGGTAAGTAATGGTAAAACAATAGTAAAGTGGTGGAATAGTAGCAGTAAAATAGCAGTAAAGTAGTAGTAACGCAGTAGTAAAATAGTAGTAAAATGGTAGTAAGGCAGTAGTGAAACAGCAGTAAGATAGTAGTAAAGAAGTAGTAAAGCGGTAGTAAAATGGTCCAATACTAAAGTGGTGGAATAGCAGTAAAAGAACTTTAAAGTAGTAGTAAAGTTGTAGTAAAATTGTAGAAAAATAGTAGTTAAATGGAAGTAAAGCAGTAGTAAGGTAGTAGTAAAGCAGTAGTAAAGTGGTAGTAAAGTAGTAGTAAAGTAGTAGTAAAGTGGTAGTAAAGCAGTAGTAAAGTAGTAGTAAATCAGTAGTAAAGTGGTAGTAAAGTAGTAGTAAAGTGATAGTAAAGTGGTAGTAAAGTAGTAGTAAAGTGATAGTAAAGTAGTAGTAAAGTGGTAGTAAAGTGGTAGTAAAGTAGTAGTAAAGTAGTAGTAAAGCAGTAGTAAGAATGACCCTAGAAGTGTTCGTTGTAGAAAAAGGCGCCATGTTGATAGCCTCAATCACAGAGGTTTTTCCAGTTGTTTCCATATAAAGTAGTGGGGCGGGGGGGAATGGCTTCTCAGTGTTTGTATGTTGATCCCTGTTTACACTATTATGTTAAAAAGTACACCAGAAGTTAGTGGCGTTGGATATTTTGGGTCCCAAAAGGTCCCCGCCAGCAGTGGCTGCATAAAATCCTTTAGTCAGAACTGAGCTATGGGCAACACACTGTCGTGAGTCAGGAGCTGTGTGAGGAGCCCGTAGTCAAAACTGAGGTGAGGACAAAAGCATACCCTCCAACATTTCTCCGATGAAAATAGGGGTGCCCTGTTCTGTAACAAGAATTTTACTACAGTGGTACCTCAGGTTAAGTACTTAATTCGTTCCGGAGGTCCGTTCTTAAACTGAAACTGTTCTTAACCTGAAGCACCACTTTAGCTAATGGGGCCTCCTGCTGTTGCCGCGCCGCCGGATCACGATTTCTGTTCTCAGAAGCAAATTTCTTAACCTGAAGCACTATTTCTGGGTTACCGGAGTCTGTAACCTGAAGCATCTGTAACCTGAAGCATATGTAACCTGAAGCATATGTAACCCGAGGTACCACTGTATTTATACCAAATCCATCTGCCTGGGTTGCTCTAGCCACTCTGGGCGGCTTCCAAAACATATAAAAAGGTAATAAAACAGTAAACATTAAAAAAACTTCCCTAGGCTGTTGTTGTTTAGTTGTTTAGTCGTGTCCGACTCTTCGTGACCCCATGGACCAGAGCACGCCAGGCACCTCTGTCCTCCACTACCTCCCGCAGTTTGGTCAAACTCATGCTGGTAACCTCGAAAACACTATCCAACCATCTGGTCCTCTGTCGCCCCCTTCTCCTTGTGCCCTCCATCTTTCCCAGCATCAGTGTCTTCTCCAGGGAGTCTTCTCTTCTCATGAGGTGGCCAAAGTACAGGAGCCTCAGCTTCACGATCTGTCCTTCCAGTGAGCACTCAGGGCTGATTTCCTTAAGAATGGATGCGTTTGATCTTCTTGCAGTCCATGGGACTCTCAAGAGTCTCCTCCAGCACCAGAATTCAAAAGCATCAATTCTTCGGCGATCAGCCTTCTTTATGGTCCAGCTCTCACTTCCATACATCACTACTGGGAAAAAAATGGCTTTAACTATACGGACCTTTGTTGGCAAGGGGATGTCTCTACTTCTCAAGATGCTGTCTAGGCCTGTCATTGCCCTTCTCCCAAGAAGCAGGCGTCTTTTAATTTTGTGGCTGCTGTCACCATCTGCAGTGATCATGGAGCCCAAGAAAGTAAAATCTCTCACTGCCTCCATTTCTTTCCCTTCTATTTGCCAGGAGGTGATGGGACCAGTGGCCATGATCTTCGTTTTTTTGATGTTGAGCTTCAGACCATATTTTGCGCTCTCCTCTTTCACCCTCATTAAAAGGTTCTTTAATTCCTCCTCACTTTCTGCCATCAAGGTTGTGTCATCTGCATATCTGAGGTTGTTGATATTTCTTCCGGCAATCTTAATTCCAGCTTGGGATTCATCCAGCCCAGCCTTTCGCATGATGCATTCTGCATATAAATTGTTGTGTATTGAGTCAAAGGATTTTATATCTGTATTATTATTGTCTGTATTTGCATTAGGGTAAAGTAACTGCCTTTTGGTTCCAGAGGGTACAGCTACTATTGGTTCATTTAAGCTGCTGTATTTGGATCCTCTGTCTTATTGGTTTCCTCCAAAAGGCAGGACTGTGATTGCCTGATATTGTTCCCTCCAAAATGTATCCTTTCTAGCTAGTTCCCTGTCCCTATAAATGTAGCTCTCCCCTCCTCAGGTCTCTTTTTTTAATAATATTTTTTATTGAGTTTGTGAAATACAGAAAAAGGAATAAAGAACATATTATAAGAGTAAAGTAGAAAGGTTACAAATTTTCTTGTTCTTTTTTCCAAGTCTACTGGACTTCCCCACGTCCTCCCAACCCTGCATTCTCTGTGATACATAACATCAGCAATTTGTTAACTTGTTTCAATACTTGTTGTGTCCTTCATTTTATCATGTTACCCAATTTCAAATGTGTTATAACCCAAATCATGTACATTTTCATTTAAACACAATAAAGTTGTTTCATTATTCTATCTCTGACTTCTTGTGCCTTAATTTCCATTTCTTTAGTTTAACATTACTGAAGCTAGAATTTCCTAAAAGGTGCATTTTTTAACATTCATACAGCTTATAATGTTTTTTCAGATAGTCCTTAAATTTTTTCCATTCCTCCTCAATTGTTTCTTCTCCCAAGTCTCGGATTCTGCCAGTCATTTCGGCCAGTTCCATGTAGTCCATCAACTGCGTGTGCCATTCCTCCAGTGTGGGTAAATCTTGTGTCTTCCAATGCTTTGCAATCAGGATCCTTGCTGCTGTAGTAGCGTACATAAAACAAGTTTTGTCCTTCTTAAGCACTCTCTGGTCCACCATGCCCAGGAGGAAGGCCTCTGGTTTCTTAGGTAAGGTAAATCTAAGTACCTTTTTTAGTTCATTATGAATCATCTCCCAAAAGGCCTTCACTTTCGGGCAGGTCCACCAGAGGTGAAAAAATGTCCCTTCCGCCTCTTTACATTTCCAACATTTATTATCAGACAGGTGATATATCTTAGCAAGCTTGACTGGGGTCATGTACCACCGGTATATCATTTTCATAATGTTTTCCTTCAAGGCACTACATGCCGTAAATTTCATTCCGGTGTTCCATAACCTTTCCCAGTCTTCAAACATAATGTTATGCCCCAAATCCTGCGCCCACTTTATCATGGCGGATTTGACTGTCTCATCCTGAGTATTCCATTTAAGCAGCAGGTTATACATTCTCGAAAGTAGTTTACTTTTTGGTTCTAACAGTTCTGTCTCTAGTTTCGATTTTTCCACCTGGAATCCAACCTTCTTGTCTACTTTAAAAACCTCTTGAATTTGTGCATAATGCAACCAATCTCGCACCTTGTTTTTTAATTTTTCCAAGCTCTGCAACCTCCAATTGTCTCCAATCTTTTCAATTATTTCCCCATATTTAGGCCAATTGGCCTCCATGTTAAGTCTCTTACGTGCCTTGGCCTCCACCGGTGAGAGCCACCTCGGAGTCTTACTCTCCAATAAGTCTTTATATTTTGTCCAGACCATTAAAATTGCTCTCCTAACAATGTGGTTTTTAAACAATTTGTGCACTTTAACCTTGTCATACCACAAATATGCATGCCACCCAAAAGCATTGTCAAACCCTTCCAGATCTAGGACATCAGTGTTTTCCAGTAAGATCCAATCTTTCAACCAGCAGAAGGCTGCGGATTCATAATATAACCTCAAGTCTGGCAGGGCAAATCCCCCTCTTTCTTTCGCATCAGTTAATATTTTAAACTTTATTCGGGGCTTTTTGCCCTGCCAAACAAACTTAGAAATATCCTTCTGCCACTTTCCAAAACATTCCACCTTGTCCACGATCTGTAGGGCCTGAAACAAAAATAACATTTTTGGCAATACATTCATCTTTATAGTTGCTATTCGGCCCAACAAGGAAAGTTTCAATCTTGACCACGTTTCCAAATCTCTTTTGATTTCTGACCAACATTTCTCGTAGTTGTCTTTAAACAAATTCAAATTTTTGGAGGTCAGATACACCCCTAGGTATTTTACTTTTTTAACCACATTTAATTCTGTTTCTTTCAGGAACTCATCTGTTTCTGTAGTTGTCAAATTTTTTGCTAAAACCTTAGTTTTTTGCTTGTTCAGCTTAAATCCCAACACCCGACCAAAGTCAGAAATTAATTCTAACACTCTTTTAGTACTAGAGACTGGCTCCTGTAATGTTAATACCAGGTCATCTGCAAATGCTTTCAATTTATATTGTTTCACTCCGACCTCAATTCCCTGTACCAACCGGTCCTTTCTAATCATGTTCAATAGCACCTCCAGAACTGAAATAAACAATAGGGGGGATAGAGGGCACCCCTGCCGTGTCCCTTTTTCAATTTTAAACTCCTCTGTCACCACATTGTTTACTATCAATTTGGCTTTTTGTTCTGAATATATTGCTTCTATTCCATTTTCAAACCCCCGCCCCACTCCCATCCCTTCCAAATTTTTCTTCATAAACATCCAAGAAATGTTGTCAAAGGCTTTCTCCGCATCAATAAAGATTAACACCGCTCTAGTGTTGAGATTTGTTTGTAAAAGTTCCAAAATGTCGATGATGTTTCTTGTGTTGTCAAACAAATGCCTACCAGGGAGAAAGCCTGCCTGGTCCTTATGGATCACTTCATTAAGCACTTTTTTAAACCTACTTGCCAAAATGTCTGCAAAAATTTTGTAATCCACATTTAGGAGTGAGATGGGGCGGTAGTTCTTAAGCTGGGTCTTTTCAGTTTCTAGTTTGGGTATCAATGTGATGAAGGCTTCTTTCCACGTTTCCGGTGCCTTCCTCCCCTCCATAATCTGGTTACAAACCTCCAACAAAGGTTGTATCAAGTAGTCCTTCAGAACCTTATAATATTTGGAGGTAAGTCCATCAGGGCCTGGAGATTTGCCTAATTGGAGGTTCTGAATGGCACTTTCAATTTCTTGCTGTGTGATATTACTATTCAGGATTGTTCTCATTTCCTGAGGTATTTTCTGTAATCCGTTGGTTTTAAGAAATTGGTCCACCTCCGAATCTTTCTGTGGCCCTTGTGAATAAAGTTCTTTGAAATATCTCTGGAAGCACTTTCTAATTTCCTCGGGTTTCTGAACCATTCTCCCTTCAATCTCTAGATTTGTAACTGTATTAAGTTTTTGTCTCTTTTTCAACTGCCATGCTAGCAGTTTCCCACACTTATTTGCTGATTCAAAAGATCTTTGTTTCATTTGTTTAATTTTCCATTCCACCTCTTGATTTATCAATTTCAAATATTGTGCTTGGAAAAATTTCACTTCTCTCAGCACTTCCTTCGACTTGGGCCTGGATCTTAGTTTTTTCTCTCCATCTCTTATTTTTTCCAATATCTTCTCCTTCTTTTCATTCCAGAGCTTTTTCTTGATCGTATTTCGTTGTATTAGAAACCCTCTCATGACTGCTTTACTTGCGTCCCAGATTGTTCTTTTTTCCACAGTGGTATTTAAATTTATCTCAAAATAGTCTTTTAAAGTTTTTTGGGCCTTCTTAACAATCTTCTCGTCCCTTAGTAAGGTGTCATTCATTTTCCATCTAAAGGATCCGATTGTATTTAGTCTCAGTTCCATTTTCAAAGCGTTATGGTCGGAGCAGGTTTTTGGGCAGATTTCCACCTTTCTAGTCTTGGGTGCCAGTCCTCTAGTTATCCATATTTGGTCGATTCGTGTCCATGTCAGATGAGCTTCAGAAAAGAAAGTTCCTTCTTTTCCTAGGGGGTTCTTAACCCTCCATATGTCAATTAAGTCCACATTGTCAGTCATTTCAAAGAAAGTTTTAGGTAGTCTACCATCTTTCGTTATGTTAGCGCTTTGCGACTTATCCATATTTACAGACACCACCCCATTCATATCACCCATCATAATAATGTTGTTGTAGTCTAAGTAGTCCAGCATAATCTCATGCAGCTTCCTGAAAAATTCCGATTTTCCTTCATTTGGAGCATATATTCCTAATATCAAAATTTTTTCTCCTTGTGTCTGAATTTCAATCGCCAAAATTCTGCCGTGTTCGTCTTTAAATAAAAGTTTCGGTGACAGGCTCTCCTTTGCATATATCACCACTCCTCTTTTCTTAACTTTATCCGAAGAAATAAATTCTTGGCCTAGTCTTTTATTAATTAGCACTTTTCTGTGGAGCCTTGTCACATGCGTTTCTTGCAGGCAAATAATGTCCAATTGTTCTTTTTTCAAAATATGAAATACTTTTCTTCTTTTTTCCGGAGAATTTCCGCCATTTATATTCCAACTGAGAAGCTGCAACGACATCCTGGTCTAATTGGTGGGTCCTACAGTGGGGTGTCTAGGTTTCCCTCCGATCCCGGAGGTGGTAATGCTGGTCCAGATCCAGACGGTGTAGGTTTTGGAGATGGTCCCGGTGGTGGTGGTGGCCAAGAAGCTGTGGCTCCTTTCTGGAGGTCCTTCTCGTGGTCGTGTAAGAACTTCTGTTGGTCCTCAGGTGTTTTAATTCTTACTTTCCTTCCTTTGTAAGTAAATGATAGTCCTTGCGGAAACTCCCACCTATAAGGGATTGTGTTGTATCTCAGCAGTTTGGTCAAATCTGTGTAAGTGGTCCTGAGATCCAAAAGATGTTTGGGTATGTCTCTGTAAATTTCAGCCTTTTTACCTTCTATCTCCAAAGATTTTTTAAAATGTAGGCCTAGTATCTTGTCTCTTTCCTCTCTTGATCTCAAAATAACCAAACAGTCTCTGGACTTATCCTTCTTTATCGATTTTCCCAGTCTAAAAGCCGTCACAATTTTAAAATCCTTGTCTTCCTCAATCCCCCAGAATTTGGAGAACAAAAGTGTTAAAAATCCCTGTAAATTTCCTTCCTCCAGTTCTGGGATGGCCCTTAACCTGAGATTATTTTCCTTACTTTTCAATTCAACCAATGACAGGTAGGCTTGTTGTTCCCCTACCTGTCTTTTCAGAGGCCTTACTTCCCCCTTGATCTCATCAACCTTTTTGTTCGCCTGTTCTGCTTTTTGACTGGCTTCCACAGCTAATTTATAGTTTTCAGCCGTGGCTCCTTGCAATTTCTCAATTGCCTGAGTGTGCTGGGAAACCTGCTCAGATAATTTACTAATAGAGGATGTAGCTTGGTCAATTTTTGATGATTGATTGTCCACTTTTTGATTTAAAATTGCCAGTTGTTCCAAAATTTGTTTCAGGACTATTTCAGATCCTCCAGTTGCCATATCTTCTGCAGCAGGCTCTTCAGCTTCCACCTCCTGTGCTGTCAGCACAGTTGGGACAGATGATCTTCGTTGATGAGATAGGGTTGTTTGAACAAGTTGCACTGGTTTCTTTTCTTTTTCTTTAGCTTTAGCTGCTCTTGTTCTCCCTGAGCCACTCATTCCACACCTGCCTCTGTTCAAGGTCAAATTTTCTTTTGTTCCATAAGTCAGACAAGTCCAGAGTGTAAACAATTTAACCACAGAAAATCACAATAAAGTACAGTTCCCAGGCCTCTATGTCTCCACAATCCTCTAGGGGGGGTATTTCAAAGTTTCAAGGAAGGAGAGAACTCTTTTCCGCCATTGAAGTTCTTATGTTCCCTATATTAAATCTTAGTAGTTCCAGAGCACAAAAGGAAGGTTCCCCGGGCTTTCTATTTCTTGAAAAAAGGCCACAAGGTGTCAAGAAAGGTCCCAGCAACAGTGTTTAAACGTTAATGTCTCAGTCTATGTATCAGTTTAAACTCCAATAACAGTATCAGCAGTTTGACAGTTCTCTTTTGCACACTGACAGTCCGACAGCTGGGTTGTCCCTTTTAACTCCGCATAGTTCAAAATTAGGAAGAAAGTTCCAAGAATAAAGTCCACAGATTTTACAAAGATTTCCTGCTTGTCTTTTCACTACAAAGTCTATCAAATACACCCTCGTTTTGCTTTTGCAATCCCTTTTAAACGCTTCAGCGCTCTTCTGAACCGTTGCTTTGATCTAGTTAGCAAGATCGGGAGACGGACTTCCTGTTACTCGCCTCCCGTTTTCAGCCAAATTCCAAAATTTTAGTCCGATATTTAGTTCCCCTTACTCACGGGTATGTTGCAGCCAATTTCGATGTTTTCAAGAAGAAAGGTCGGCGCTCATCAGCAGCAGCATCCACGAAAAGAGCGATGAACTAACAGCGCCGCTCCCCCTTTCACGTTCCGGAGCCCCTTACAGGGTTCCTTCTTCGTTTCTGGGGGGGCTTTTGGCGCCCGCCGAGTCCCACGACCACAGGCTCGCTCTGCCTGTGGTTTTTCTTGATGGGTCTCCGCTTTGCCGCAGAGGACGACCCTTTTTTGCGGAGCCCCTCTTCACAGAGTAAAGAGGACCGCCATTGCCGTTTTGCGCCACCTCCGGAGGTCCTCTCCCCTCCTCAGGTCTCAGTCTTGTTTGCTTTAATAAAGAAGTGTTACTAGAGAACTGTCTCCAGCATATTATGTCAAGAGAGCTGAAATCACAAACCCCACGTCACAACATAAATTAAATAAGCAGGGAGACAAAATACAGCCTTGTCGTACTCCTTTTCCAATTTTGAACCAATCAGTTGTTCCATATCCAGTTCTAACTGTAGCTTCTTGTCCCACATAGAGATTTCTCGGGAGACAGATGAGGTGATCAGGCACTCCCATTTCTTTAAGAACTTGCCATAGTTTGCTGTGGTCGACACAGTCAAAGGCTTTTGCGTAGTCAATGAAGCAGAAGTAGATGTCTTTCTGGAACTCTCTAGCTTTCTCCATAATCCAGCGCATGTTTGCAATTTGGTCTCTGGTTCTTCTGCCTCTTCTAAATCCAGCTTGCACTTCTGGGAGTTCTCGATCCACATACTGCTTGAGCCTTCCTTGTAGAATTTTAAGCATAACCTTGCTAGCGTGTGAAATGAGTGCAATTGTGCGGTAGTTGGAGCATTCTTTGGCACTGCCCTTCTTTGGGATTGGGATGTAGACTGATCTTCTCCAATCTTCTGGCCACTGCTGAGTTTTCCAAATTTGCTGGCATATTGAGTGTAGCACCTTAACAGCATCATCTTTTAAAATTTTAAATAGTTCAGCTGGAATACCATCACTTCCACTGGCCTTGTTATTTGCAGTGCTTTCTGAGGCCCATTTGACTTCACTTTCCAGGATGTCTGGCTCAAGGTCAGCAACCACACTACCTGGGGTGTACGAGACATCCATATCTTTCTGGTATAATTCCTCTGTGTATTCTTGCCACCTCTTCTTGATGTCTTCTGCTTCTGTTAGGTCCTTACCACTTTTGTCCTTTATTATGGTAATCTTTGTACGAAATGTTCCTTTCATAGCTCCAATTTTCTTGAACAGATCTCTGGTTCTTCCCATTCTGTTGTTTTCCTCTATTGTTTGCATTGCTCGTTTAAGAAGGCCTTCTTGTCTCTCCTTGCTATTCTTTGGAAATCTGCATTCAGTTTCCTGTATCTTTCACTATCTCCCTCGCATTTTGCTTGCCTTCTCTCCTCCGCTGTTTGTAAGGCCTCGTTGGACAGCCACTTTGCTTTCTTGCATTTCCTTTTCATTGGGATGGTTTTCGTTGTTGCCTCCTGTACAATGTTACCAGCCTCCATCCATAGTTCTTCAGGCACTCTGTCCACCAAATCTAAATCCTTAAACCTGTTCGTCACTTCCACTGTGTATTCATAAGGGATTTGACATAGATGATATCTTACCGGCCCAGTGGTTTTCCCTACTTTCTTCAGTTTAAGTTTGAATTTTGCTATAAGAAGCTGATGATCTGAGCCACAGTCAGCTCCAGGTCTTGTTTTTGCTGACTGTATAGAGCCTCTCCATCTTTGGCTGCAGAGAATATAATCAATCTGATTTCGATGCTGCCCATCTGGTGATGTCCATGTGTAGAGTCGTCTCTTGTGTTGTTGGAAAAGCGTGTTTGTGATGACCAGCTTGTTCTCTTGACAGAACTCTATTAGCCTTTGCCCTGCTTCGTTTTGATCTCCAAGGCCAAACTTGCCAGTTGTTCCTCTTATCTCTTGCCTCCCTACTTTAGCATTCCAATCCCCTATAATGAGAAGAACATCCTTCTTTGGTGTCACTTCTATAAGGTGTTGTAAGTCTTCATAGAATTGGTCAATTTCAGTTTCTTCAGCACCAGTAGTTGGTGCATAAACTTGGATTACTGTGATGTTAAAAGGTCTGCCTTGGATTGGTATCGAGATCATTTTATCATTCTATTCTATGTATAACTCCATACCATCCAACATTTCTCCCATGAACATAGGGACGTCCTAAGGAAAAGCAGGATAACATCAGAAACCAGGACAGCTTCAATAAATCTGGGACTGTCCCGGCAAAATTAGGGACAACTGGAAGGTTTGCAAAAGTGAGGAAGTTAAGATCAAGGAACAAGAGAGAAGTCATGAGTGAAGGACAAGCCAAAGGAGAGGTTGAGGGAGGAGGCTTATTGGTTTGTTCTTGTTCTTGTTTTTATTGTGTATTTTGTGTTTTTTACCTTGCATTTTTAAGTCGTAAACCAACCTTAAATCTACGGATGAAGGGCAGTATATACAATTAATAAAATAGTAACAATACTATTTGTTACTATAGACAGGCATGCCATTGTTCAGGAAGGTCTACTGTATAAATAGGGGTATAAATAGGAAAGTAGTATAAGTAATAAAGTAGCAGTAGTAAAGTGGAAGTAAAGTGGTAGTAAAGCAATAGTAAACCAGTAGGGAAGTAGCAGTTAAGTAATGGTAAAACAATAGTAAAGTGGTGGAATAGTAGCAGTAAAATAGCAGTAAAGTAGTAGTAACGCAGTAGTAAAATAGTAGTAAAATGGTAGTAAGGCAGTAGTGAAACAGCAGTAAGATAGTAGTAAAGAAGTAGTAAAGCGGTAGTAAAATGGTCCAATAGTAAAGTGGTGGAATAGCAGTAAAATAGCTTTAAAGTAGTAGTAAAATTGTAGAAAAATAGTAGTTAAATAGTAGTAAAGCAGTAGTAAGGTAGTAGTAAAATGGTAGTAAAGTAGTAGTAAAGCGGTAGTAAAGCAGTAGTAAAACGGTAGTAAAGCAGTAGTAAAATGGTAGTAAAGTAGTAGAAAAATTGTAGTAAAGTAGTAGTAAAGTGGTAGTAAAGTAGTAGTAAAGTGGTAGTAAAGTAGTAGTGAAGCAGGTTAAGAGGGCTGATTTCTTTTCCTTTCATAAAATGCCTTCTGTTTCGACCGCCAAACCTCTCAAGGGAGCATTTGCAACCGTTTGGCACCATTTTTGATTGAATGGCCGAAAGTCAGATTTTTCAATGAAATTGTGACCCCGGGGCATAGGGATTTTTTCAAAAAAAAATCTTTTTCTGCCGGTTAAGTTGTCAAGGACTGATTTCTTTTCCTGAGATAAAAAGCCTTCTGTTTCGACCGCCAAACCTCTCAGGGGAGCATTTGCATCCGTTTGGCACCATTTTAGAGTGAATGGTTGAAAGTCAGATTTTTGATCAAATTGTGACCCCGGGGCTTAGGGATTTTTTCAAAAAAATATTTTTCTGCCGGTTAAGTTGGCGTAGGGATGCGGGTGGCACTGTGGGTAAAAGCCTCAGCCCCTAGGGCCTGCCGATCAAAAGGTCGGCGGTTCGAATCCACGCGGCTGGGTGCGCTCCTGTTGCTTGGTCCCAGCGCCTGCCAACCTAGCAGTTCGAAAGCAACCCCGGGTGCAAATAGATAAATAGGGACTGCTTACTGGTGGGAAGGTAAACGGCGTTTCCGTGTGCTGCGCTGGCTCACCAAATGCAGCTTTGTCACGCATTAGTAAAGCAGGTTAAGTTGTCGTAACAATATAGTAACAATACTATTTGTTACTATAGTACAAATACTATATTATAGGAACAATACTATTTGTTACTATAGACAGGCATGCCATTGTTCAGGAAGGTCTACTGTATAAATAGGGGTATAAATAGTAAAGTAGTATAAGTAATAAAGTAGCAGTAGTAAAGTGGAAGTAAAGTGGTAGTAAAGTAATAGTAAACCAGTAGGGAAGTAGCTGTTAAGTAATGGTAAAACAATAGTAAAGTGGTGGAATAGTAGCAGTAAAATATTAGTAAAGTAGTAGTAACGCAGTAGTAAAATAGTAGTAAAATGGTAGTAAGGCAGGAGTGAAACAGCAGTAAGATAGTAGTAAAGAAGTAGTAAAGTGGTATTTAAATGGTCCAATAGTAAAGTGGTGGAATAGCAGTAAAAGAACTTTAAAGTAGTAGTAAAGTTGTAGTAAAATTGTAGAAAAATAGTAGTTAAATGGTAGTAAAGCAGTAGTAAGGTAGTAATAAAATGGTAGTAAAGTAATAGTAAAGCGGTAGTAAAGCAGTAGTAAAATTGTAGTAAAGCAGTAGGAAAGAAGTAGTAAAGTGGTATTAAATTAGTAGTAAAGTGGTAGTAAAGTAGTAGTAAAGTTGTAGTAAAGCAGTAGTAAAGTAGTAGTAAAGCAGTAGTAAAGTGGTAGTAAAGTAGTAGTAAAGTGATAGTAAAGTAGTAGTAAAATAGTAGTAAAGTGGTAGTAAAGTGGTAGTAAAGTAGTAGTAAAGTGGTAGTAAAGTAGTAGTAAAGTAGTAGTAAAGCAGTAGTAAGAATGACCTCAGAAGTATTCGTTGTACAAAAAGGCGCCTTGTTGATAGCCTCAATCACAGAGGTTTTTCCAGTTGTTTCCATATAAGGTAGTGGGGCGGGGGGAATGGCTTCTCAGTGTTTGTTGATCCCTGTTTACACTATTATGTTAAAAAGTACACCAGAATTTAGTGGCGTTGGATATTTTGGGTCCCAAAAGGTCCCCGCCAGCAGTGGCTGCATAAAATCCTTTAGTCAGAACTGAGCTATGGGCAACACACTGTTGTGAGTCAGGAGCTGTGTGAGGAGCCCGTAGTCAAAACTGAGGTGAGGACAAAAGCATACCCTCCAACATTTCTCCGATGAAAATAGGGGTGCCCTGTTCTGTAACAAGAATTTTACTACAGTGGTACCTCAGGTTAAGTACTTAATTCGTTCCGGAGGTCCGTTCTTAAACTGAAACTGTTCTTAACCTGAAGCACCACTTTAGCTAATGGGGCCTCCTGCTGTTGCCGCGCCGCCGGATCACGATTTCTGTTCTCAGAAGCAAATTTCTTAACCTGAAGCACTATTTCTGGGTTAGCGGAGTCTGTAACCTGAAGCATCTGTAACCTGAAGCATATGTAACCCGAGGTACCACTGTATTTATACCACATCCATCTGCCTGGGTTGCTCTAGCCACTCTGGGCGGCTTCCAAAACATATAAAAAGGTAATAAAACAGTAAACATTAAAAAACTTCCCTAGGTTGTTGTTGTTTAGTCGTTTAGTCGTGTCCGACTCTTCGTGACCCCATGGACCAGAGCACGCCAGGCACCTCTGTCCTCCACTACCTCCCGCAGTTTGGTCAAACTCATGCTGGTAACCTCGAAAACACTATCCAACCATCTGGTCCTCTGTCGCCCCCTTCTCCTTGTGCCCTCCATCTTTCCCAGCATCAGTGTCTTCTATAAATTGTTGTGTATTGAGTCAAAGGATTTTATATCTGTATTATTATTGTCTGTATTTGCATTAGGGTAAAGTAACTGCCTTTTGGTTCCAGAGGGTACAGCTACTATTGGTTCATTTAAGCTGCTGTATTTGGATCCTCTGCCTTATTGGTTTCCTCCAAAAGGCAGGACTGTGATTGCCTGATATTGTTCCCTCCAAAATGTATCCTTTCTAGCTAGTTCCCTGTCCCTATAAATGTAGCTCTCCCCTCCTCAGGTCTCAGTCTTGTTTGCTTTAATAAAGAAGTGTTACTAGAGAACTGTCTCCAGCATATTATGTCAAGAGAGCTGAAATCACAAACCCCACGTCACAACATAAATTAAATAAGCAGGGAGACAAAATACAGCCTTGTCGTACTCCTTTTCCAATTTTGAACCAATCAGTTGTTCCATATCCAGTTCTAACTGTAGCTTCTTGTCCCACATAGAGATTTCTCGGGAGACAGATGAGGTGATCAGGCACTCCCATTTCTTTAAGAACTTGCCATAGTTTGCTGTGGTCGACACAGTCAAAGGCTTTTGCGTAGTCAATGAAGCAGAAGTAGATGTCTTTCTGGAACTCTCTAGCTTTCTCCATAATCCAGCGCATGTTTGCAATTTGGTCTCTGGTTCTTCTGCCTCTTCTAAATCCAGCTTGCACTTCTGGGAGTTCTCGATCCACATACTGCTTGAGCCTTCCTTGTAGAATTTTAAGCATAACCTTGCTAGCGTGTGAAATGAGTGCAATTGTGCGGTAGTTGGAGCATTCTTTGGCACTGCCCTTCTTTGGGATTGGGATGTAGACTGATCTTCTCCAATCTTCTGGCCACTGCTGAGTTTTCCAAATTTGCTGGCATATTGAGTGTAGCACCTTAACAGCATCATCTTTTAAAATTTTAAATAGTTCAGCTGGAATACCATCACTTCCACTGGCCTTGTTATTTGCAGTGCTTTCTGAGGCCCATTTGACTTCACTTTCCAGGATGTCTGGCTCAAGGTCAGCAACCACACTACCTGGGGTGTACGAGACATCCATAGCTTTCTGGTATAATTCCTCTGTGTATTCTTGCCACCTCTTCTTGATGTCTTCTGCTTCTGTTAGGTCCTTACCACTTTTGTCCTTTATTATGGTAATCTTTGTACGAAATGTTCCTTTCATAGCTCCAATTTTCTTGAACAGATCTCTGGTTCTTCCCATTCTGTTGTTTTCCTCTATTGTTTGCATTGCTCGTTTAAGAAGGCCTTCTTGTCTCTCCTTGCTATTCTTTGGAAATCTGCATTCAATTTCCTGTATCTTTCACTATCTCCCTCGCATTTTGCTTGCCTTCTCTCCTCCGCTGTTTGTAAGGCCTCGTTGGACAGCCACTTTGCTTTCTTGCATTTCCTTTTCATTGGGATGGTTTTCGTTGTTGCCTCCTGTACAATGTTACCAGCCTCCATCCATAGTTCTTCAGGCACTCTGTCCACCAAATCTAAATCCTTAAACCTGTTCGTCGCTTCCACTGTGTATTCATAAGGGATTTGACTTAGATGATATCTTACCGGCCCAGTGGTTTTCCCTACTTTCTTCAGTTTAAGTTTGAATTTTGCTATAAGAAGCTGATGATCTGAGCCACAGTCAGCTCCAGGTCTTGTTTTTGCTGACTGTATAGAGCCTCTCCATCTTTGGCTGCAGAGAATATAATCAATCTGATTTCGATGCTGCCCATCTGGTGATGTCCATGTGTAGAGTCGTCTCTTGTGTTGTTGGAAAAGCGTGTTTGTGATGACCAGTTTGTTCTCTTGACAGAACTCTATTAGCCTTTGCCCTGCTTCGTTTTGATCTCCAAGGCCAAACTTGCCAGTTGTTCCTCTTATCTCTTGCCTCCCTACTTTAGCATTCCAATCCCCTATAATGAGAAGAACATCCTTCTTTGGTGTCACTTCTATAAGGTGTTGTAAGTCTTCATAGAATTGGTCAGTTTCAGTTTCTTCAGCACCAGTAGTTGGTGCATAAACTTGGATTACTGTGATGTTAAAAGGTCTGCCTTGGATTGGTATCAAGATCATTTTATCATTCTATTCTATGTATAACTCCATACCATCCAACATTTCTCCCATGAACATAGGGACGTCCTAAGGAAAAGCAGGATAACATCAGAAACCAGGACAGCTTCAATAAATCTGGGACTGTCCCGGCAAAATTAGGGACAACTGGAAGGTTTGCAAAAGTGAGGAAATTAAGATCAAGGAACAAGAGAGAAGTCATCAGTGAAGGACAAGCCAAAGGAGAGGTTGAGGGAGGAGGCTTATTGGTTTGTTCTTGTTCTTGTTTTTATTGTGTATTTTGTGTTTTTTACCTTGCATTTTTAAGTCGTAAACCAACCTTAAATCTACGGATGAAGGGCAGTATATACAATTAATAAAATAGTAACAATACTATTTGTTACTATAGACAGGCATGCCATTGTTCAGGAAGGTCTACTGTATAAATAGGGGTATAAATAGGAAAGTAGTATAAGTAATAAAGTAGCAGTAGTAAAGTGGAAGTAAAGTGGTAGTAAAGCAATAGTAAACCAGTAGGGAAGTAGCAGTTAAGTAATGGTAAAACAATAGTAAAGTGGTGGAATAGTAGCAGTAAAATAGCAGTAAAGTAGTAGTAACGCAGTAGTAAAATAGTAGTAAAATGGTAGTAAGGCAGTAGTGAAACAGCAGTAAGATAGTAGTAAAGAAGTAGTAAAGCGGTAGTAAAATGGTCCAATAGTAAAGTGGTGGAATAGCAGTAAAATAGCTTTAAAGTAGTAGTAAAATTGTAGAAAAATAGTAGTAAAATGGTAGTAAAGCAGTAGTAAGGTAGTAGTAAAATGGTAGTAAAGTAGTAGTAAAGCGGTAGTAAAGCAGTAGTAAAACGGTAATAAAGCAGTAGTAAAATGGTAGTAAAGTAGTTGAAAAATTGTAGTAAAGTAGTAGTAAAGTGGTAGTAAAGTAGTAGTAAAGTGGTAGTAAAGTATTAGTGAAGCAGGTTAAGTTGTCGAGGGCTGATTTCTTTTCCTTTCATAAAATGCCTTCTGTTTCGACCGCCAAACCTCTCAAGGGAGCATTTGCAACCGTTTGGCACCATTTTTGAGTGAATGGCCAAAAGTCAGATTTTTGAATGAAATTGTGACCCCGGGCATAGGGATTTTTTCAAAAAAATCTTTTTCTGCCGGTTAAGTTGTCGAGGACTGATTTCTTTTCCTGAGATAAAAAGCCTTCTGTTTCGACCGCCAAACCTCTCAGGGGAGCATTTGCAACCGTTTGGCACCATTTTAGAGTGAATGGTTGAAAGTCAGACTTTTGATCAAATTGTGACCCCGGGGCTTAGGGATTTTTTCAAAAAAATATTTTTCTGCCGGTCAAGTTGGCGTAGGGATGCGGGTGGTGCTGTGGGTAAAAGCCTCAGCGCCTAGGGCCTGCCGATCAAAAGGTCGCCGGTTCGAATCCATGCGGCTGGGTGCGCTCCTGTTGCTTGATCCCAGCGCCTGCCAACCCAGCAGTTCGAAAGCAACCCCGGGTGCAAGTAGATAAATAGGGACCGCTTATTGGCGGGAAGGTAAACGGCGTTTCCGTGTGCTGCGCTGGCTCACCAAATGCAGCTTTGTCACGCATTAGTAAAGCAGGTTAAGTTGTCGTAACAATATAGTAACAATACTATTTGTTACTATAGTACAAATACTATATTATAGTAACAATACTATTTGTTACTATAGACAGGCATGCCATTGTTCAGGAAGGTCTACTGTATAAATAGGGGTATAAATAGTAAAGTAGTATAAGTAATAATGTAGCAGTAGGAAAGTGGAAGTAAAGTGGTAGTAAAGCAATAGTAAACCAGTAGGGAAGTAGCTGGTAAGTAATGGTAAAACAATAGTAAAGTGGTGGAATAGTAGCAGTAAAATAGCAGTAAAGTAGTAGTAACGCAGTAGTAAAATAGTAGTAAAATGGTAGTAAGGCAGTAGTGAAACAGCAGTAAGATAGTAGTAAAGAAGTAGTAAAGCGGTAGTAAAATGGTCCAATACTAAAGTGGTGGAATAGCAGTAAAAGAACTTTAAAGTAGTAGTAAAGTTGTAGTAAAATTGTAGAAAAATAGTAGTTAAATGGAAGTAAAGCAGTAGTAAGGTAGTAGTAAAGCAGTAGTAAAGTGGTAGTAAAGTAGTAGTAAAGTAGTAGTAAAGTAGTAGTAAAGTGATAGTAAAGTTGTAGTAAAGTAGTAGTAAAGTGGTAGTAAAGCAGTAGTAAAGTAGTAGTAAATCAGTAGTAAAGTGGTAGTAAAGTAGTAGTAAAGTGATAGTAAAGTGGTAGTAAAGTAGTAGTAAAGTGATAGTAAAGTAGTAGTAAAGTGGTAGTAAAGTGGTAGTAAAGTAGTAGTAAAGTAGTAGTAAAGCAGTAGTAAGAATGACCCTAGAAGTGTTCGTTGTAGAAAAAGGCGCCATGTTGATAGCCTCAATCACAGAGGTTTTTCCAGTTGTTTCCATATAAAGTAGTGGGGCGGGGGGGAATGGCTTCTCAGTGTTTGTATGTTGATCCCTGTTTACACTATTATGTTAAAAAGTACACCAGAAGTTAGTGGCGTTGGATATTTTGGGTCCCAAAAGGTCCCCGCCAGCAGTGGCTGCATAAAATCCTTTAGTCAGAACTGAGCTATGGGCAACACACTGTCGTGAGTCAGGAGCTGTGTGAGGAGCCCGTAGTCAAAACTGAGGTGAGGACAAAAGCATACCCTCCAACATTTCTCCGATGAAAATAGGGGTGCCCTGTTCTGTAACAAGAATTTTACTACAGTGGTACCTCAGGTTAAGTACTTAATTCGTTCCGGAGGTCCGTTCTTAAACTGAAACTGTTCTTAACCTGAAGCACCACTTTAGCTAATGGGGCCTCCTGCTGTTGCCGCGCCGCCGGATCACGATTTCTGTTCTCAGAAGCAAATTTCTTAACCTGAAGCACTATTTCTGGGTTAGCGGAGTCTGTAACCTGAAGCATCTGTAACCTGAAGCATATGTAACCTGAAGCATATGTAACCCGAGGTACCACTGTATTTATACCAAATCCATCTGCCTGGGTTGCTCTAGCCACTCTGGGCGGCTTCCAAAACATATAAAAAGGTAATAAAACAGTAAACATTAAAAAAACTTCCCTAGGCTGTTGTTGTTTAGTTGTTTAGTCGTGTCCGACTCTTCGTGACCCCATGGACCAGAGCACGCCAGGCACCTCTGTCCTCCACTACCTCCCGCAGTTTGGTCAAACTCATGCTGGTAACCTCGAAAACACTATCCAACCATCTGGTCCTCTGTCGCCCCCTTCTCCTTGTGCCCTCCATCTTTCCCAGCATCAGTGTCTTCTCCAGGGAGTCTTCTCTTCTCATGAGGTGGCCAAAGTACAGGAGCCTCAGCTTCACGATCTGTCCTTCCAGTGAGCACTCAGGGCTGATTTCCTTAAGAATGGATGCGTTTGATCTTCTTGCAGTCCATGGGACTCTCAAGAGTCTCCTCCAGCACCAGAATTCAAAAGCATCAATTCTTCGGCGATCAGCCTTCTTTATGGTCCAGCTCTCACTTCCATACATCACTACTGGGAAAAAAATGGCTTTAACTATACGGACCTTTGTTGGCAAGGGGATGTCTCTACTTCTCAAGATGCTGTCTAGGCCTGTCATTGCCCTTCTCCCAAGAAGCAGGCGTCTTTTAATTTTGTGGCTGCTGTCACCATCTGCAGTGATCATGGAGCCCAAGAAAGTAAAATCTCTCACTGCCTCCATTTCTTTCCCTTCTATTTGCCAGGAGGTGATGGGACCAGTGGCCATGATCTTCGTTTTTTTGATGTTGAGCTTCAGACCATATTTTGCGCTCTCCTCTTTCACCCTCATTAAAAGGTTCTTTAATTCCTCCTCACTTTCTGCCATCAAGGTTGTGTCATCTGCATATCTGAGGTTGTTGATATTTCTTCCGGCAATCTTAATTCCAGCTTGGGATTCATCCAGCCCAGCCTTTCGCATGATGCATTCTGCATATAAATTGTTGTGTATTGAGTCAAAGGATTTTATATCTGTATTATTATTGTCTGTATTTGCATTAGGGTAAAGTAACTGCCTTTTGGTTCCAGAGGGTACAGCTACTATTGGTTCATTTAAGCTGCTGTATTTGGATCCTCTGTCTTATTGGTTTCCTCCAAAAGGCAGGACTGTGATTGCCTGATATTGTTCCCTCCAAAATGTATCCTTTCTAGCTAGTTCCCTGTCCCTATAAATGTAGCTCTCCCCTCCTCAGGTCTCTTTTTTTAATAATATTTTTTATTGAGTTTGTGAAATACAGAAAAAAGAATAAAGAACATATTATAAGAGTAAAGTAGAAAGGTTACAAATTTTCTTGTTCTTTTTTCCAAGTCTACTGGACTTCCCCACGTCCTCCCAACCCTGCATTCTCTGTGATACATAACATCAGCAATTTGTTAACTTGTTTCAATACTTGTTGTGTCCTTCATTTTATCATGTTACCCAATTTCAAATGTGTTATAACCCAAATCATGTACATTTTCATTTAAACACAATAAAGTTGTTTCATTATTCTATCTCTGACTTCTTGTGCCTTAATTTCCATTTCTTTAGTTTAACATTACTGAAGCTAGAATTTCCTAAAAGGTGCAT
This sequence comes from Podarcis gaigeae, assembly GCF_964106915.1. Taxonomy (NCBI): domain Eukaryota; kingdom Metazoa; phylum Chordata; class Lepidosauria; order Squamata; family Lacertidae; genus Podarcis; species Podarcis gaigeae. Next base: position 13,474,785 of record NC_139677.1, on the reverse strand, counting down.
TTTTTAACATTCATACAGCTTATAATGTTTTTTCAGATAGTCCTTAAATTTTTTCCATTCCTCCTCAATTGTTTCTTCTCCCAAGTCTCGGATTCTGCCAGTCATTTCGGCCAGTTCCATGTAGTCCATCAACTGCGTGTGCCATTCCTCCAGTGTGGGTAAATCTTGTGTCTTCCAATGCTTTGCAATCAGGATCCTTGCTGCTGTAGTAGCGTACATAAAACAAGTTTTGTCCTTCTTAAGCACTCTCTGGTCCACCATGCCCAGGAGGAAGGCCTCTGGTTTCTTAGGTAAGGTAAATCTAAGTACCTTTTTTAGTTCATTATGAATCATCTCCCAAAAGGCCTTCACTTTCGGGCAGGTCCACCAGAGGTGAAAAAATGTCCCTTCCGCCTCTTTACATTTCCAACATTTATTATCAGACAGGTGATATATCTTAGCAAGCTTGACTGGGGTCATGTACCACCGGTATATCATTTTCATAATGTTTTCCTTCAAGGCACTACATGCCGTAAATTTCATTCCGGTGTTCCATAACCTTTCCCAGTCTTCAAACATAATGTTATGCCCCAAATCCTGCGCCCACTTTATCATGGCGGATTTGACTGTCTCATCCTGAGTATTCCATTTAAGCAGCAGGTTATACATTCTCGAAAGTAGTTTACTTTTTGGTTCTAACAGTTCTGTCTCTAGTTTCGATTTTTCCACCTGGAATCCAACCTTCTTGTCTACTTTAAAAACCTCTTGAATTTGTGCATAATGCAACCAATCTCGCACCTTGTTTTTTAATTTTTCCAAGCTCTGCAACCTCCAATTGTCTCCAATCTTTTCAATTATTTCCCCATATTTAGGCCAATTGGCCTCCATGTTAAGTCTCTTACGTGCCTTGGCCTCCACCGGTGAGAGCCACCTCGGAGTCTTACTCTCCAATAAGTCTTTATATTTTGTCCAGACCATTAAAATTGCTCTCCTAACAATGTGGTTTTTAAACAATTTGTGCACTTTAACCTTGTCATACCACAAATATGCATGCCACCCAAAAGCATTGTCAAACCCTTCCAGATCTAGGACATCAGTGTTTTCCAGTAAGATCCAATCTTTCAACCAGCAGAAGGCTGCGGATTCATAATATAACCTCAAGTCTGGCAGGGCAAATCCCCCTCTTTCTTTCGCATCAGTTAATATTTTAAACTTTATTCGGGGCTTTTTGCCCTGCCAAACAAACTTAGAAATATCCTTCTGCCACTTTCCAAAACATTCCACCTTGTCCACGATCTGTAGGGCCTGAAACAAAAATAACATTTTTGGCAATACATTCATCTTTATAGTTGCTATTCGGCCCAACAAGGAAAGTTTCAATCTTGACCACGTTTCCAAATCTCTTTTGATTTCTGACCAACATTTCTCGTAGTTGTCTTTAAACAAATTCAAATTTTTGGAGGTCAGATACACCCCTAGGTATTTTACTTTTTTAACCACATTTAATTCTGTTTCTTTCAGGAACTCATCTGTTTCTGTAGTTGTCAAATTTTTTGCTAAAACCTTAGTTTTTTGCTTGTTCAGCTTAAATCCCAACACCCGACCAAAGTCAGAAATTAATTCTAACACTCTTTTAGTACTAGAGACTGGCTCCTGTAATGTTAATACCAGGTCATCTGCAAATGCTTTCAATTTATATTGTTTCACTCCGACCTCAATTCCCTGTACCAACCGGTCCTTTCTAATCATGTTCAATAGCACCTCCAGAACTGAAATAAACAATAGGGGGGATAGAGGGCACCCCTGCCGTGTCCCTTTTTCAATTTTAAACTCCTCTGTCACCACATTGTTTACTATCAATTTGGCTTTTTGTTCTGAATATATTGCTTCTATTCCATTTTCAAACCCCCGCCCCACTCCCATCCCTTCCAAATTTTTCTTCATAAACATCCAAGAAATGTTGTCAAAGGCTTTCTCCGCATCAATAAAGATTAACACCGCTCTAGTGTTGAGATTTGTTTGTAAAAGTTCCAAAATGTCGATGATGTTTCTTGTGTTGTCAAACAAATGCCTACCAGGGAGAAAGCCTGCCTGGTCCTTATGGATCACTTCATTAAGCACTTTTTTAAACCTACTTGCCAAAATGTCTGCAAAAATTTTGTAATCCACATTTAGGAGTGAGATGGGGCGGTAGTTCTTAAGCTGGGTCTTTTCAGTTTCTAGTTTGGGTATCAATGTGATGAAGGCTTCTTTCCACGTTTCCGGTGCCTTCCTCCCCTCCATAATCTGGTTACAAACCTCCAACAAAGGTTGTATCAAGTAGTCCTTCAGAACCTTATAATATTTGGAGGTAAGTCCATCAGGGCCTGGAGATTTGCCTAATTGGAGGTTCTGAATGGCACTTTCAATTTCTTGCTGTGTGATATTACTATTCAGGATTGTTCTCATTTCCTGAGGTATTTTCTGTAATCCGTTGGTTTTAAGAAATTGGTCCACCTCCGAATCTTTCTGTGGCCCTTGTGAATAAAGTTCTTTGAAATATCTCTGGAAGCACTTTCTAATTTCCTCGGGTTTCTGAACCATTCTCCCTTCAATCTCTAGATTTGTAACTGTATTAAGTTTTTGTCTCTTTTTCAACTGCCATGCTAGCAGTTTCCCACACTTATTTGCTGATTCAAAAGATCTTTGTTTCATTTGTTTAATTTTCCATTCCACCTCTTGATTTATCAATTTCAAATATTGTGCTTGGAAAAATTTCACTTCTCTCAGCACTTCCTTCGACTTGGGCCTGGATCTTAGTTTTTTCTCTCCATCTCTTATTTTTTCCAATATCTTCTCCTTCTTTTCATTCCAGAGCTTTTTCTTGATCGTATTTCGTTGTATTAGAAACCCTCTCATGACTGCTTTACTTGCGTCCCAGATTGTTCTTTTTTCCACAGTGGTATTTAAATTTATCTCAAAATAGTCTTTTAAAGTTTTTTGGGCCTTCTTAACAATCTTCTCGTCCCTTAGTAAGGTGTCATTCATTTTCCATCTAAAGGATCCGATTGTATTTAGTCTCAGTTCCATTTTCAAAGCGTTATGGTCGGAGCAGGTTTTTGGGCAGATTTCCACCTTTCTAGTCTTGGGTGCCAGTCCTCTAGTTATCCATATTTGGTCGATTCGTGTCCATGTCAGATGAGCTTCAGAAAAGAAAGTTCCTTCTTTTCCTAGGGGGTTCTTAACCCTCCATATGTCAATTAAGTCCACATTGTCAGTCATTTCAAAGAAAGTTTTAGGTAGTCTACCATCTTTCGTTATGTTAGCGCTTTGCGACTTATCCATATTTACAGACACCACCCCATTCATATCACCCATCATAATAATGTTGTTGTAGTCTAAGTAGTCCAGCATAATCTCATGCAGCTTCCTGAAAAATTCCGATTTTCCTTCATTTGGAGCATATATTCCTAATATCAAAATTTTTTCTCCTTGTGTCTGAATTTCAATCGCCAAAATTCTGCCGTGTTCGTCTTTAAATAAAAGTTTCGGTGACAGGCTCTCCTTTGCATATATCACCACTCCTCTTTTCTTAACTTTATCCGAAGAAATAAATTCTTGGCCTAGTCTTTTATTAATTAGCACTTTTCTGTGGAGCCTTGTCACATGCGTTTCTTGCAGGCAAATAATGTCCAATTGTTCTTTTTTCAAAATATGAAATACTTTTCTTCTTTTTTCCGGAGAATTTCCGCCATTTATATTCCAACTGAGAAGCTGCAACGACATCCTGGTCTAATTGGTGGGTCCTACAGTGGGGTGTCTAGGTTTCCCTCCGATCCCGGAGGTGGTAATGCTGGTCCAGATCCAGACGGTGTAGGTTTTGGAGATGGTCCCGGTGGTGGTGGTGGCCAAGAAGCTGTGGCTCCTTTCTGGAGGTCCTTCTCGTGGTCGTGTAAGAACTTCTGTTGGTCCTCAGGTGTTTTAATTCTTACTTTCCTTCCTTTGTAAGTAAATGATAGTCCTTGCGGAAACTCCCACCTATAAGGGATTGTGTTGTATCTCAGCAGTTTGGTCAAATCTGTGTAAGTGGTCCTGAGATCCAAAAGATGTTTGGGTATGTCTCTGTAAATTTCAGCCTTTTTACCTTCTATCTCCAAAGATTTTTTAAAATGTAGGCCTAGTATCTTGTCTCTTTCCTCTCTTGATCTCAAAATAACCAAACAGTCTCTGGACTTATCCTTCTTTATCGATTTTCCCAGTCTAAAAGCCGTCACAATTTTAAAATCCTTGTCTTCCTCAATCCCCCAGAATTTGGAGAACAAAAGTGTTAAAAATCCCTGTAAATTTCCTTCCTCCAGTTCTGGGATGGCCCTTAACCTGAGATTATTTTCCTTACTTTTCAATTCAACCAATGACAGGTAGGCTTGTTGTTCCCCTACCTGTCTTTTCAGAGGCCTTACTTCCCCCTTGATCTCATCAACCTTTTTGTTCGCCTGTTCTGCTTTTTGACTGGCTTCCACAGCTAATTTATAGTTTTCAGCCGTGGCTCCTTGCAATTTCTCAATTGCCTGAGTGTGCTGGGAAACCTGCTCAGATAATTTACTAATAGAGGATGTAGCTTGGTCAATTTTTGATGATTGATTGTCCACTTTTTGATTTAAAATTGCCAGTTGTTCCAAAATTTGTTTCAGGACTATTTCAGATCCTCCAGTTGCCATATCTTCTGCAGCAGGCTCTTCAGCTTCCACCTCCTGTGCTGTCAGCACAGTTGGGACAGATGATCTTCGTTGATGAGATAGGGTTGTTTGAACAAGTTGCACTGGTTTCTTTTCTTTTTCTTTAGCTTTAGCTGCTCTTGTTCTCCCTGAGCCACTCATTCCACACCTGCCTCTGTTCAAGGTCAAATTTTCTTTTGTTCCATAAGTCAGACAAGTCCAGAGTGTAAACAATTTAACCACAGAAAATCACAATAAAGTACAGTTCCCAGGCCTCTATGTCTCCACAATCCTCTAGGGGGGGTATTTCAAAGTTTCAAGGAAGGAGAGAACTCTTTTCCGCCATTGAAGTTCTTATGTTCCCTATATTAAATCTTAGTAGTTCCAGAGCACAAAAGGAAGGTTCCCCGGGCTTTCTATTTCTTGAAAAAAGGCCACAAGGTGTCAAGAAAGGTCCCAGCAACAGTGTTTAAACGTTAATGTCTCAGTCTATGTATCAGTTTAAACTCCAATAACAGTATCAGCAGTTTGACAGTTCTCTTTTGCACACTGACAGTCCGACAGCTGGGTTGTCCCTTTTAACTCCGCATAGTTCAAAATTAGGAAGAAAGTTCCAAGAATAAAGTCCACAGATTTTACAAAGATTTCCTGCTTGTCTTTTCACTACAAAGTCTATCAAATACACCCTCGTTTTGCTTTTGCAATCCCTTTTAAACGCTTCAGCGCTCTTCTGAACCGTTGCTTTGATCTAGTTAGCAAGATCGGGAGACGGACTTCCTGTTACTCGCCTCCCGTTTTCAGCCAAATTCCAAAATTTTAGTCCGATATTTAGTTCCCCTTACTCACGGGTATGTTGCAGCCAATTTCGATGTTTTCAAGAAGAAAGGTCGGCGCTCATCAGCAGCAGCATCCACGAAAAGAGCGATGAACTAACAGCGCCGCTCCCCCTTTCACGTTCCGGAGCCCCTTACAGGGTTCCTTCTTCGTTTCTGGGGGGGCTTTTGGCGCCCGCCGAGTCCCACGACCACAGGCTCGCTCTGCCTGTGGTTTTTCTTGATGGGTCTCCGCTTTGCCGCAGAGGACGACCCTTTTTTGCGGAGCCCCTCTTCACAGAGTAAAGAGGACCGCCATTGCCGTTTTGCGCCACCTCCGGAGGTCCTCTCCCCTCCTCAGGTCTCAGTCTTGTTTGCTTTAATAAAGAAGTGTTACTAGAGAACTGTCTCCAGCATATTATGTCAAGAGAGCTGAAATCACAAACCCCACGTCACAACATAAATTAAATAAGCAGGGAGACAAAATACAGCCTTGTCGTACTCCTTTTCCAATTTTGAACCAATCAGTTGTTCCATATCCAGTTCTAACTGTAGCTTCTTGTCCCACATAGAGATTTCTCGGGAGACAGATGAGGTGATCAGGCACTCCCATTTCTTTAAGAACTTGCCATAGTTTGCTGTGGTCGACACAGTCAAAGGCTTTTGCGTAGTCAATGAAGCAGAAGTAGATGTCTTTCTGGAACTCTCTAGCTTTCTCCATAATCCAGCGCATGTTTGCAATTTGGTCTCTGGTTCTTCTGCCTCTTCTAAATCCAGCTTGCACTTCTGGGAGTTCTCGATCCACATACTGCTTGAGCCTTCCTTGTAGAATTTTAAGCATAACCTTGCTAGCGTGTGAAATGAGTGCAATTGTGCGGTAGTTGGAGCATTCTTTGGCACTGCCCTTCTTTGGGATTGGGATGTAGACTGATCTTCTCCAATCTTCTGGCCACTGCTGAGTTTTCCAAATTTGCTGGCATATTGAGTGTAGCACCTTAACAGCATCATCTTTTAAAATTTTAAATAGTTCAGCTGGAATACCATCACTTCCACTGGCCTTGTTATTTGCAGTGCTTTCTGAGGCCCATTTGACTTCACTTTCCAGGATGTCTGGCTCAAGGTCAGCAACCACACTACCTGGGGTGTACGAGACATCCATATCTTTCTGGTATAATTCCTCTGTGTATTCTTGCCACCTCTTCTTGATGTCTTCTGCTTCTGTTAGGTCCTTACCACTTTTGTCCTTTATTATGGTAATCTTTGTACGAAATGTTCCTTTCATAGCTCCAATTTTCTTGAACAGATCTCTGGTTCTTCCCATTCTGTTGTTTTCCTCTATTGTTTGCATTGCTCGTTTAAGAAGGCCTTCTTGTCTCTCCTTGCTATTCTTTGGAAATCTGCATTCAGTTTCCTGTATCTTTCACTATCTCCCTCGCATTTTGCTTGCCTTCTCTCCTCCGCTGTTTGTAAGGCCTCGTTGGACAGCCACTTTGCTTTCTTGCATTTCCTTTTCATTGGGATGGTTTTCGTTGTTGCCTCCTGTACAATGTTACCAGCCTCCATCCATAGTTCTTCAGGCACTCTGTCCACCAAATCTAAATCCTTAAACCTGTTCGTCACTTCCACTGTGTATTCATAAGGGATTTGACATAGATGATATCTTACCGGCCCAGTGGTTTTCCCTACTTTCTTCAGTTTAAGTTTGAATTTTGCTATAAGAAGCTGATGATCTGAGCCACAGTCAGCTCCAGGTCTTGTTTTTGCTGACTGTATAGAGCCTCTCCATCTTTGGCTGCAGAGAATATAATCAATCTGATTTCGATGCTGCCCATCTGGTGATGTCCATGTGTAGAGTCGTCTCTTGTGTTGTTGGAAAAGCGTGTTTGTGATGACCAGCTTGTTCTCTTGACAGAACTCTATTAGCCTTTGCCCTGCTTCGTTTTGATCTCCAAGGCCAAACTTGCCAGTTGTTCCTCTTATCTCTTGCCTCCCTACTTTAGCATTCCAATCCCCTATAATGAGAAGAACATCCTTCTTTGGTGTCACTTCTATAAGGTGTTGTAAGTCTTCATAGAATTGGTCAATTTCAGTTTCTTCAGCACCAGTAGTTGGTGCATAAACTTGGATTACTGTGATGTTAAAAGGTCTGCCTTGGATTGGTATCGAGATCATTTTATCATTCTATTCTATGTATAACTCCATACCATCCAACATTTCTCCCATGAACATAGGGACGTCCTAAGGAAAAGCAGGATAACATCAGAAACCAGGACAGCTTCAATAAATCTGGGACTGTCCCGGCAAAATTAGGGACAACTGGAAGGTTTGCAAAAGTGAGGAAGTTAAGATCAAGGAACAAGAGAGAAGTCATGAGTGAAGGACAAGCCAAAGGAGAGGTTGAGGGAGGAGGCTTATTGGTTTGTTCTTGTTCTTGTTTTTATTGTGTATTTTGTGTTTTTTACCTTGCATTTTTAAGTCGTAAACCAACCTTAAATCTACGGATGAAGGGCAGTATATACAATTAATAAAATAGTAACAATACTATTTGTTACTATAGACAGGCATGCCATTGTTCAGGAAGGTCTACTGTATAAATAGGGGTATAAATAGGAAAGTAGTATAAGTAATAAAGTAGCAGTAGTAAAGTGGAAGTAAAGTGGTAGTAAAGCAATAGTAAACCAGTAGGGAAGTAGCAGTTAAGTAATGGTAAAACAATAGTAAAGTGGTGGAATAGTAGCAGTAAAATAGCAGTAAAGTAGTAGTAACGCAGTAGTAAAATAGTAGTAAAATGGTAGTAAGGCAGTAGTGAAACAGCAGTAAGATAGTAGTAAAGAAGTAGTAAAGCGGTAGTAAAATGGTCCAATAGTAAAGTGGTGGAATAGCAGTAAAATAGCTTTAAAGTAGTAGTAAAATTGTAGAAAAATAGTAGTTAAATAGTAGTAAAGCAGTAGTAAGGTAGTAGTAAAATGGTAGTAAAGTAGTAGTAAAGCGGTAGTAAAGCAGTAGTAAAACGGTAGTAAAGCAGTAGTAAAATGGTAGTAAAGTAGTAGAAAAATTGTAGTAAAGTAGTAGTAAAGTGGTAGTAAAGTAGTAGTAAAGTGGTAGTAAAGTAGTAGTGAAGCAGGTTAAGAGGGCTGATTTCTTTTCCTTTCATAAAATGCCTTCTGTTTCGACCGCCAAACCTCTCAAGGGAGCATTTGCAACCGTTTGGCACCATTTTTGATTGAATGGCCGAAAGTCAGATTTTTCAATGAAATTGTGACCCCGGGGCATAGGGATTTTTTCAAAAAAAAATCTTTTTCTGCCGGTTAAGTTGTCAAGGACTGATTTCTTTTCCTGAGATAAAAAGCCTTCTGTTTCGACCGCCAAACCTCTCAGGGGAGCATTTGCATCCGTTTGGCACCATTTTAGAGTGAATGGTTGAAAGTCAGATTTTTGATCAAATTGTGACCCCGGGGCTTAGGGATTTTTTCAAAAAAATATTTTTCTGCCGGTTAAGTTGGCGTAGGGATGCGGGTGGCACTGTGGGTAAAAGCCTCAGCCCCTAGGGCCTGCCGATCAAAAGGTCGGCGGTTCGAATCCACGCGGCTGGGTGCGCTCCTGTTGCTTGGTCCCAGCACCTGCCAACCTAGCAGTTCGAAAGCAACCCCGGGTGCAAATAGATAAATAGGGACTGCTTACTGGTGGGAAGGTAAACGGCGTTTCCGTGTGCTGCGCTGGCTCACCAAATGCAGCTTTGTCACGCATTAGTAAAGCAGGTTAAGTTGTCGTAACAATATAGTAACAATACTATTTGTTACTATAGTACAAATACTATATTATAGGAACAATACTATTTGTTACTATAGACAGGCATGCCATTGTTCAGGAAGGTCTACTGTATAAATAGGGGTATAAATAGTAAAGTAGTATAAGTAATAAAGTAGCAGTAGTAAAGTGGAAGTAAAGTGGTAGTAAAGTAATAGTAAACCAGTAGGGAAGTAGCTGTTAAGTAATGGTAAAACAATAGTAAAGTGGTGGAATAGTAGCAGTAAAATATTAGTAAAGTAGTAGTAACGCAGTAGTAAAATAGTAGTAAAATGGTAGTAAGGCAGGAGTGAAACAGCAGTAAGATAGTAGTAAAGAAGTAGTAAAGTGGTATTTAAATGGTCCAATAGTAAAGTGGTGGAATAGCAGTAAAAGAACTTTAAAGTAGTAGTAAAGTTGTAGTAAAATTGTAGAAAAATAGTAGTTAAATGGTAGTAAAGCAGTAGTAAGGTAGTAATAAAATGGTAGTAAAGTAATAGTAAAGCGGTAGTAAAGCAGTAGTAAAATTGTAGTAAAGCAGTAGGAAAGAAGTAGTAAAGTGGTATTAAATTAGTAGTAAAGTGGTAGTAAAGTAGTAGTAAAGTTGTAGTAAAGCAGTAGTAAAGTAGTAGTAAAGCAGTAGTAAAGTGGTAGTAAAGTAGTAGTAAAGTGATAGTAAAGTAGTAGTAAAATAGTAGTAAAGTGGTAGTAAAGTGGTAGTAAAGTAGTAGTAAAGTGGTAGTAAAGTAGTAGTAAAGTAGTAGTAAAGCAGTAGTAAGAATGACCTCAGAAGTATTCGTTGTACAAAAAGGCGCCTTGTTGATAGCCTCAATCACAGAGGTTTTTCCAGTTGTTTCCATATAAGGTAGTGGGGCGGGGGGAATGGCTTCTCAGTGTTTGTATGTTGATCCCTGTTTACACTATTATGTTAAAAAGTACACCAGAATTTAGTGGCGTTGGATATTTTGGGTCCCAAAAGGTCCCCGCCAGCAGTGGCTGCATAAAATCCTTTAGTCAGAACTGAGCTATGGGCAACACACTGTTGTGAGTCAGGAGCTGTGTGAGGAGCCCGTAGTCAAAACTGAGGTGAGGACAAAAGCATACCCTCCAACATTTCTCCGATGAAAATAGGGGTGCCCTGTTCTGTAACAAGAATTTTACTACAGTGGTACCTCAGGTTAAGTACTTAATTCGTTCCGGAGGTCCGTTCTTAAACTGAAACTGTTCTTAACCTGAAGCACCACTTTAGCTAATGGGGCCTCCTGCTGTTGCCGCGCCGCCGGATCACGATTTCTGTTCTCAGAAGCAAATTTCTTAACCTGAAGCACTATTTCTGGGTTAGCGGAGTCTGTAACCTGAAGCATCTGTAACCTGAAGCATATGTAACCTGAAGCATATGTAACCCGAGGTACCACTGTATTTATACCACATCCATCTGCCTGGGTTGCTCTAGCCACTCTGGGCGGCTTCCAAAACATATAAAAAGGTAATAAAACAGTAAACATTTAAAAACTTCCCTAGGTTGTTGTTGTTTAGTCGTTTAGTCGTGTCCGACTCTTCGTGACCCCATGGACCAGAGCACGCCAGGCACCTCTGTCCTCCACTACCTCCCGCAGTTTGGTCAAACTCATGCTGGTAACCTCGAAAACACTATCCAACCATCTGGTCCTCTGTCGCCCCCTTCTCCTTGTGCCCTCCATCTTTCCCAGCATCAGTGTCTTCTATAAATTGTTGTGTATTGAGTCAAAGGATTTTATATCTGTATTATTATTGTCTGTATTTGCATTAGGGTAAAGTAACTGCCTTTTGGTTCCAGAGGGTACAGCTACTATTGGTTCATTTAAGCTGCTGTATTTGGATCCTCTGCCTTATTGGTTTCCTCCAAAAGGCAGGACTGTGATTGCCTGATATTGTTCCCTCCAAAATGTATCCTTTCTAGCTAGTTCCCTGTCCCTATAAATGTAGCTCTCCCCTCCTCAGGTCTCAGTCTTGTTTGCTTTAATAAAGAAGTGTTACTAGAGAACTGTCTCCAGCATATTATGTCAAGAGAGCTGAAATCACAAACCCCACGTCACAACATAAATTAAATAAGCAGGGAGACAAAATACAGCCTTGTCGTACTCCTTTTCCAATTTTGAACCAATCAGTTGTTCCATATCCAGTTCTAACTGTAGCTTCTTGTCCCACATAGAGATTTCTCGGGAGACAGATGAGGTGATCAGGCACTCCCATTTCTTTAAGAACTTGCCATAGTTTGCTGTGGTCGACACAGTCAAAGGCTTTTGCGTAGTCAATGAAGCAGAAGTAGATGTCTTTCTGGAACTCTCTAGCTTTCTCCATAATCCAGCGCATGTTTGCAATTTGGTCTCTGGTTCTTCTGCCTCTTCTAAATCCAGCTTGCACTTCTGGGAGTTCTCGATCCACATACTGCTTGAGCCTTCCTTGTAGAATTTTAAGCATAACCTTGCTAGCGTGTGAAATGAGTGCAATTGTGCGGTAGTTGGAGCATTCTTTGGCACTGCCCTTCTTTGGGATTGGGATGTAGACTGATCTTCTCCAATCTTCTGGCCACTGCTGAGTTTTCCAAATTTGCTGGCATATTGAGTGTAGCACCTTAACAGCATCATCTTTTAAAATTTTAAATAGTTCAGCTGGAATACCATCACTTCCACTGGCCTTGTTATTTGCAGTGCTTTCTGAGGCCCATTTGACTTCACTTTCCAGGATGTCTGGCTCAAGGTCAGCAACCACACTACCTGGGGTGTACGAGACATCCATAGCTTTCTGGTATAATTCCTCTGTGTATTCTTGCCACCTCTTCTTGATGTCTTCTGCTTCTGTTAGGTCCTTACCACTTTTGTCCTTTATTATGGTAATCTTTGTATGAAATGTTCCTTTCATAGCTCCAATTTTCTTGAACAGATCTCTGGTTCTTCCCATTCTGTTGTTTTCCTCTATTGTTTGCATTGCTCGTTTAAGAAGGCCTTCTTGTCTCTCCTTGCTATTCTTTGGAAATCTGCATTCAATTTCCTGTATCTTTCACTATCTCCCTCGCATTTTGCTTGCCTTCTCTCCTCCGCTGTTTGTAAGGCCTCGTTGGACAGCCACTTTGCTTTCTTGCATTTCCTTTTCATTGGGATGGTTTTCGTTGTTGCCTCCTGTACAATGTTACCAGCCTCCATCCATAGTTCTTCAGGCACTCTGTCCACCAAATCTAAATCCTTAAACCTGTTCGTCGCTTCCACTGTGTATTCATAAGGGATTTGACTTAGATGATATCTTACCGGCCCAGTGGTTTTCCCTACTTTCTTCAGTTTAAGTTTGAATTTTGCTATAAGAAGCTGATGATCTGAGCCACAGTCAGCTCCAGGTCTTGTTTTTGCTGACTGTATAGAGCCTCTCCATCTTTGGCTGCAGAGAATATAATCAATCTGATTTCGATGCTGCCCATCTGGTGATGTCCATGTGTAGAGTCGTCTCTTGTGTTGTTGGAAAAGCGTGTTTGTGATGACCAGTTTGTTCTCTTGACAGAACTCTATTAGCCTTTGCCCTGCTTCGTTTTGATCTCCAAGGCCAAACTTGCCAGTTGTTCCTCTTATCTCTTGCCTCCCTACTTTAGCATTCCAATCCCCTATAATGAGAAGAACATCCTTCTTTGGTGTCACTTCTATAAGGTGTTGTAAGTCTTCATAGAATTGGTCAGTTTCAGTTTCTTCAGCACCAGTAGTTGGTGCATAAACTTGGATTACTGTGATGTTAAAAGGTCTGCCTTGGATTGGTATCAAGATCATTTTATCATTCTATTCTATGTATAACTCCATACCATCCAACATTTCTCCCATGAACATAGGGACGTCCTAAGGAAAAGCAGGATAACATCAGAAACCAGGACAGCTTCAATAAATCTGGGACTGTCCCGGCAAAATTAGGGACAACTGGAAGGTTTGCAAAAGTGAGGAAATTAAGATCAAGGAACAAGAGAGAAGTCATCAGTGAAGGACAAGCCAAAGGAGAGGTTGAGGGAGGAGGCTTATTGGTTTGTTCTTGTTCTTGTTTTTATTGTGTATTTTGTGTTTTTTACCTTGCATTTTTAAGTCGTAAACCAACCTTAAATCTACGGATGAAGGGCAGTATATACAATTAATAAAATAGTAACAATACTATTTGTTACTATAGACAGGCATGCCATTGTTCAGGAAGGTCTACTGTATAAATAGGGGTATAAATAGGAAAGTAGTATAAGTAATAAAGTAGCAGTAGTAAAGTGGAAGTAAAGTGGTAGTAAAGCAATAGTAAACCAGTAGGGAAGTAGCAGTTAAGTAATGGTAAAACAATAGTAAAGTGGTGGAATAGTAGCAGTAAAATAGCAGTAAAGTAGTAGTAACGCAGTAGTAAAATAGTAGTAAAATGGTAGTAAGGCAGTAGTGAAACAGCAGTAAGATAGTAGTAAAGAAGTAGTAAAGCGGTAGTAAAATGGTCCAATAGTAAAGTGGTGGAATAGCAGTAAAATAGCTTTAAAGTAGTAGTAAAATTGTAGAAAAATAGTAGTAAAATGGTAGTAAAGCAGTAGTAAGGTAGTAGTAAAATGGTAGTAAAGTAGTAGTAAAGCGGTAGTAAAGCAGTAGTAAAACGGTAATAAAGCAGTAGTAAAATGGTAGTAAAGTAGTTGAAAAATTGTAGTAAAGTAGTAGTAAAGTGGTAGTAAAGTAGTAGTAAAGTGGTAGTAAAGTATTAGTGAAGCAGGTTAAGTTGTCGAGGGCTGATTTCTTTTCCTTTCATAAAATGCCTTCTGTTTCGACCGCCAAACCTCTCAAGGGAGCATTTGCAACCGTTTGGCACCATTTTTGAGTGAATGGCCAAAAGTCAGATTTTTGAATGAAATTGTGACCCCGGGCATAGGGATTTTTTCAAAAAAATCTTTTTCTGCCGGTTAAGTTGTCGAGGACTGATTTCTTTTCCTGAGATAAAAAGCCTTCTGTTTCGACCGCCAAACCTCTCAGGGGAGCATTTGCAACCGTTTGGCACCATTTTAGAGTGAATGGTTGAAAGTCAGACTTTTGATCAAATTGTGACCCCGGGGCTTAGGGATTTTTTCAAAAAAATATTTTTCTGCCGGTCAAGTTGGCGTAGGGATGCGGGTGGTGCTGTGGGTAAAAGCCTCAGCGCCTAGGGCCTGCCGATCAAAAGGTCGCCGGTTCGAATCCATGCGGCTGGGTGCGCTCCTGTTGCTTGATCCCAGCGCCTGCCAACCCAGCAGTTCGAAAGCAACCCCGGGTGCAAGTAGATAAATAGGGACCGCTTATTGGCGGGAAGGTAAACGGCGTTTCCGTGTGCTGCGCTGGCTCACCAAATGCAGCTTTGTCACGCATTAGTAAAGCAGGTTAAGTTGTCGTAACAATATAGTAACAATACTATTTGTTACTATAGTACAAATACTATATTATAGTAACAATACTATTTGTTACTATAGACAGGCATGCCATTGTTCAGGAAGGTCTACTGTATAAATAGGGGTATAAATAGTAAAGTAGTATAAGTAATAATGTAGCAGTAGGAAAGTGGAAGTAAAGTGGTAGTAAAGCAATAGTAAACCAGTAGGGAAGTAGCTGGTAAGTAATGGTAAAACAATAGTAAAGTGGTGGAATAGTAGCAGTAAAATAGCAGTAAAGTAGTAGTAACGCAGTAGTAAAATAGTAGTAAAATGGTAGTAAGGCAGTAGTGAAACAGCAGTAAGATAGTAGTAAAGAAGTAGTAAAGCGGTAGTAAAATGGTCCAATACTAAAGTGGTGGAATAGCAGTAAAAGAACTTTAAAGTAGTAGTAAAGTTGTAGTAAAATTGTAGAAAAATAGTAGTTAAATGGAAGTAAAGCAGTAGTAAGGTAGTAGTAAAGCAGTAGTAAAGTGGTAGTAAAGTAGTAGTAAAGTAGTAGTAAAGTAGTAGTAAAGTGATAGTAAAGTTGTAGTAAAGTAGTAGTAAAGTGGTAGTAAAGCAGTAGTAAAGTAGTAGTAAATCAGTAGTAAAGTGGTAGTAAAGTAGTAGTAAAGTGATAGTAAAGTGGTAGTAAAGTAGTAGTAAAGTGATAGTAAAGTAGTAGTAAAGTGGTAGTAAAGTGGTAGTAAAGTAGTAGTAAAGTAGTAGTAAAGCAGTAGTAAGAATGACCCTAGAAGTGTTCGTTGTAGAAAAAGGCGCCATGTTGATAGCCTCAATCACAGAGGTTTTTCCAGTTGTTTCCATATAAAGTAGTGGGGCGGGGGGGAATGGCTTCTCAGTGTTTGTATGTTGATCCCTGTTTACACTATTATGTTAAAAAGTACACCAGAAGTTAGTGGCGTTGGATATTTTGGGTCCCAAAAGGTCCCCGCCAGCAGTGGCTGCATAAAATCCTTTAGTCAGAACTGAGCTATGGGCAACACACTGTCGTGAGTCAGGAGCTGTGTGAGGAGCCCGTAGTCAAAACTGAGGTGAGGACAAAAGCATACCCTCCAACATTTCTCCGATGAAAATAGGGGTGCCCTGTTCTGTAACAAGAATTTTACTACAGTGGTACCTCAGGTTAAGTACTTAATTCGTTCCGGAGGTCCGTTCTTAAACTGAAACTGTTCTTAACCTGAAGCACCACTTTAGCTAATGGGGCCTCCTGCTGTTGCCGCGCCGCCGGATCACGATTTCTGTTCTCAGAAGCAAATTTCTTAACCTGAAGCACTATTTCTGGGTTAGCGGAGTCTGTAACCTGAAGCATCTGTAACCTGAAGCATATGTAACCTGAAGCATATGTAACCCGAGGTACCACTGTATTTATACCAAATCCATCTGCCTGGGTTGCTCTAGCCACTCTGGGCGGCTTCCAAAACATATAAAAAGGTAATAAAACAGTAAACATTAAAAAAACTTCCCTAGGCTGTTGTTGTTTAGTTGTTTAGTCGTGTCCGACTCTTCGTGACCCCATGGACCAGAGCACGCCAGGCACCTCTGTCCTCCACTACCTCCCGCAGTTTGGTCAAACTCATGCTGGTAACCTCGAAAACACTATCCAACCATCTGGTCCTCTGTCGCCCCCTTCTCCTTGTGCCCTCCATCTTTCCCAGCATCAGTGTCTTCTCCAGGGAGTCTTCTCTTCTCATGAGGTGGCCAAAGTACAGGAGCCTCAGCTTCACGATCTGTCCTTCCAGTGAGCACTCAGGGCTGATTTCCTTAAGAATGGATGCGTTTGATCTTCTTGCAGTCCATGGGACTCTCAAGAGTCTCCTCCAGCACCAGAATTCAAAAGCATCAATTCTTCGGCGATCAGCCTTCTTTATGGTCCAGCTCTCACTTCCATACATCACTACTGGGAAAAAAATGGCTTTAACTATACGGACCTTTGTTGGCAAGGGGATGTCTCTACTTCTCAAGATGCTGTCTAGGCCTGTCATTGCCCTTCTCCCAAGAAGCAGGCGTCTTTTAATTTTGTGGCTGCTGTCACCATCTGCAGTGATCATGGAGCCCAAGAAAGTAAAATCTCTCACTGCCTCCATTTCTTTCCCTTCTATTTGCCAGGAGGTGATGGGACCAGTGGCCATGATCTTCGTTTTTTTGATGTTGAGCTTCAGACCATATTTTGCGCTCTCCTCTTTCACCCTCATTAAAAGGTTCTTTAATTCCTCCTCACTTTCTGCCATCAAGGTTGTGTCATCTGCATATCTGAGGTTGTTGATATTTCTTCCGGCAATCTTAATTCCAGCTTGGGATTCATCCAGCCCAGCCTTTCGCATGATGCATTCTGCATATAAATTGTTGTGTATTGAGTCAAAGGATTTTATATCTGTATTATTATTGTCTGTATTTGCATTAGGGTAAAGTAACTGCCTTTTGGTTCCAGAGGGTACAGCTACTATTGGTTCATTTAAGCTGCTGTATTTGGATCCTCTGTCTTATTGGTTTCCTCCAAAAGGCAGGACTGTGATTGCCTGATATTGTTCCCTCCAAAATGTATCCTTTCTAGCTAGTTCCCTGTCCCTATAAATGTAGCTCTCCCCTCCTCAGGTCTCTTTTTTTAATAATATTTTTTATTGAGTTTGTGAAATACAGAAAAAAGAATAAAGAACATATTATAAGAGTAAAGTAGAAAGGTTACAAATTTTCTTGTTCTTTTTTCCAAGTCTACTGGACTTCCCCACGTCCTCCCAACCCTGCATTCTCTGTGATACATAACATCAGCAATTTGTTAACTTGTTTCAATACTTGTTGTGTCCTTCATTTTATCATGTTACCCAATTTCAAATGTGTTATAACCCAAATCATGTACATTTTCATTTAAACACAATAAAGTTGTTTCATTATTCTATCTCTGACTTCTTGTGCCTTAATTTCCATTTCTTTAGTTTAACATTACTGAAGCTAGAATTTCCTAAAAGGTGCATTTTTTAACATTCATACAGCTTATAATGTTTTTTCAGATAGTCCTTAAATTTTTTCCATTCCTCCTCAATTGTTTCTTCTCCCAAGTCTCGGATTCTGCCAGTCATTTCGGCCAGTTCCATGTAGTCCATCAACTGCGTGTGCCATTCCTCCAGTGTGGGTAAATCTTGTGTCTTCCAATGCTTTGCAATCAGGATCCTTGCTGCTGTAGTAGCGTACATAAAACAAGTTTTGTCCTTCTTAAGCACTCTCTGGTCCACCATGCCCAGGAGGAAGGCCTCTGGTTTCTTAGGTAAGGTAAATCTAAGTACCTTTTTTAGTTCATTATGAATCATCTCCCAAAAGGCCTTCACTTTCGGGCAGGTCCACCAGAGGTGAAAAAATGTCCCTTCCGCCTCTTTACATTTCCAACATTTATTATCAGACAGGTGATATATCTTAGCAAGCTTGACTGGGGTCATGTACCACCGGTATATCATTTTCATAATGTTTTCCTTCAAGGCACTACATGCCGTAAATTTCATTCCGGTGTTCCATAACCTTTCCCAGTCTTCAAACATAATGTTATGCCCCAAATCCTGCGCCCACTTTATCATGGCGGATTTGACTGTCTCATCCTGAGTATTCCATTTAAGCAGCAGGTTATACATTCTCGAAAGTAGTTTACTTTTTGGTTCTAACAGTTCTGTCTCTAGTTTCGATTTTTCCACCTGGAATCCAACCTTCTTGTCTACTTTAAAAACCTCTTGAATTTGTGCATAATGCAACCAATCTCGCACCTTGTTTTTTAATTTTTCCAAGCTCTGCAACCTCCAATTGTCTCCAATCTTTTCAATTATTTCCCCATATTTAGGCCAATTGGCCTCCATGTTAAGTCTCTTACGTGCCTTGGCCTCCACCGGTGAGAGCCACCTCGGAGTCTTACTCTCCAATAAGTCTTTATATTTTGTCCAGACCATTAAAATTGCTCTCCTAACAATGTGGTTTTTAAACAATTTGTGCACTTTAACCTTGTCATACCACAAATATGCATGCCACCCAAAAGCATTGTCAAACCCTTCCAGATCTAGGACATCAGTGTTTTCCAGTAAGATCCAATCTTTCAACCAGCAGAAGGCTGCGGATTCATAATATAACCTCAAGTCTGGCAGGGCAAATCCCCCTCTTTCTTTCGCATCAGTTAATATTTTAAACTTTATTCGGGGCTTTTTGCCCTGCCAAACAAACTTAGAAATATCCTTCTGCCACTTTCCAAAACATTCCACCTTGTCCACGATCTGTAGGGCCTGAAACAAAAATAACATTTTTGGCAATACATTCATCTTTATAGTTGCTATTCGGCCCAACAAGGAAAGTTTCAATCTTGACCACGTTTCCAAATCTCTTTTGATTTCTGACCAACATTTCTCGTAGTTGTCTTTAAACAAATTCAAATTTTTGGAGGTCAGATACACCCCTAGGTATTTTACTTTTTTAACCACATTTAATTCTGTTTCTTTCAGGAACTCATCTGTTTCTGTAGTTGTCAAATTTTTTGCTAAAACCTTAGTTTTTTGCTTGTTCAGCTTAAATCCCAACACCCGACCAAAGTCAGAAATTAATTCTAACACTCTTTTAGTACTAGAGACTGGCTCCTGTAATGTTAATACCAGGTCATCTGCAAATGCTTTCAATTTATATTGTTTCACTCCGACCTCAATTCCCTGTACCAACCGGTCCTTTCTAATCATGTTCAATAGCACCTCCAGAACTGAAATAAACAATAGGGGGGATAGAGGGCACCCCTGCCGTGTCCCTTTTTCAATTTTAAACTCCTCTGTCACCACATTGTTTACTATCAATTTGGCTTTTTGTTCTGAATATATTGCTTCTATTCCATTTTCAAACCCCCGCCCCACTCCCATCCCTTCCAAATTTTTCTTCATAAACATCCAAGAAATGTTGTCAAAGGCTTTCTCCGCATCAATAAAGATTAACACCGCTCTAGTGTTGAGATTTGTTTGTAAAAGTTCCAAAATGTCGATGATGTTTCTTGTGTTGTCAAACAAATGCCTACCAGGGAGAAAGCCTGCCTGGTCCTTATGGATCACTTCATTAAGCACTTTTTTAAACCTACTTGCCAAAATGTCTGCAAAAATTTTGTAATCCACATTTAGGAGTGAGATGGGGCGGTAGTTCTTAAGCTGGGTCTTTTCAGTTTCTAGTTTGGGTATCAATGTGATGAAGGCTTCTTTCCACGTTTCCGGTGCCTTCCTCCCCTCCATAATCTGGTTACAAACCTCCAACAAAGGTTGTATCAAGTAGTCCTTCAGAACCTTATAATATTTGGAGGTAAGTCCATCAGGGCCTGGAGATTTGCCTAATTGGAGGTTCTGAATGGCACTTTCAATTTCTTGCTGTGTGATATTACTATTCAGGATTGTTCTCATTTCCTGAGGTATTTTCTGTAATCCGTTGGTTTTAAGAAATTGGTCCACCTCCGAATCTTTCTGTGGCCCTTGTGAATAAAGTTCTTTGAAATATCTCTGGAAGCACTTTCTAATTTCCTCGGGTTTCTGAACCATTCTCCCTTCAATCTCTAGATTTGTAACTGTATTAAGTTTTTGTCTCTTTTTCAACTGCCATGCTAGCAGTTTCCCACACTTATTTGCTGATTCAAAAGATCTTTGTTTCATTTGTTTAATTTTCCATTCCACCTCTTGATTTATCAATTTCAAATATTGTGCTTGGAAAAATTTCACTTCTCTCAGCACTTCCTTCGACTTGGGCCTGGATCTTAGTTTTTTCTCTCCATCTCTTATTTTTTCCAATATCTTCTCCTTCTTTTCATTCCAGAGCTTTTTCTTGATCGTATTTCGTTGTATTAGAAACCCTCTCATGACTGCTTTACTTGCGTCCCAGATTGTTCTTTTTTCCACAGTGGTATTTAAATTTATCTCAAAATAGTCTTTTAAAGTTTTTTGGGCCTTCTTAACAATCTTCTCGTCCCTTAGTAAGGTGTCATTCATTTTCCATCTAAAGGATCCGATTGTATTTAGTCTCAGTTCCATTTTCAAAGCGTTATGGTCGGAGCAGGTTTTTGGGCAGATTTCCACCTTTCTAGTCTTGGGTGCCAGTCCTCTAGTTATCCATATTTGGTCGATTCGTGTCCATGTCAGATGAGCTTCAGAAAAGAAAGTTCCTTCTTTTCCTAGGGGGTTCTTAACCCTCCATATGTCAATTAAGTCCACATTGTCAGTCATTTCAAAGAAAGTTTTAGGTAGTCTACCATCTTTCGTTATGTTAGCGCTTTGCGACTTATCCATATTTACAGACACCACCCCATTCATATCACCCATCATAATAATGTTGTTGTAGTCTAAGTAGTCCAGCATAATCTCATGCAGCTTCCTGAAAAATTCCGATTTTCCTTCATTTGGAGCATATATTCCTAATATCAAAATTTTTTCTCCTTGTGTCTGAATTTCAATCGCCAAAATTCTGCCGTGTTCGTCTTTAAATAAAAGTTTCGGTGACAGGCTCTCCTTTGCATATATCACCACTCCTCTTTTCTTAACTTTATCCGAAGAAATAAATTCTTGGCCTAGTCTTTTATTAATTAGCACTTTTCTGTGGAGCCTTGTCACATGCGTTTCTTGCAGGCAAATAATGTCCAATTGTTCTTTTTTCAAAATATGAAATACTTTTCTTCTTTTTTCCGGAGAATTTCCGCCATTTATATTCCAACTGAGAAGCTGCAACGACATCCTGGTCTAATTGGTGGGTCCTACAGTGGGGTGTCTAGGTTTCCCTCCGATCCCGGAGGTGGTAATGCTGGTCCAGATCCAGACGGTGTAGGTTTTGGAGATGGTCCCGGTGGTGGTGGTGGCCAAGAAGCTGTGGCTCCTTTCTGGAGGTCCTTCTCGTGGTCGTGTAAGAACTTCTGTTGGTCCTCAGGTGTTTTAATTCTTACTTTCCTTCCTTTGTAAGTAAATGATAGTCCTTGCGGAAACTCCCACCTATAAGGGATTGTGTTGTATCTCAGCAGTTTGGTCAAATCTGTGTAAGTGGTCCTGAGATCCAAAAGATGTTTGGGTATGTCTCTGTAAATTTCAGCCTTTTTACCTTCTATCTCCAAAGATTTTTTAAAATGTAGGCCTAGTATCTTGTCTCTTTCCTCTCTTGATCTCAAAATAACCAAACAGTCTCTGGACTTATCCTTCTTTATCGATTTTCCCAGTCTAAAAGCCGTCACAATTTTAAAATCCTTGTCTTCCTCAATCCCCCAGAATTTGGAGAACAAAAGTGTTAAAAATCCCTGTAAATTTCCTTCCTCCAGTTCTGGGATGGCCCTTAACCTGAGATTATTTTCCTTACTTTTCAATTCAACCAATGACAGGTAGGCTTGTTGTTCCCCTACCTGTCTTTTCAGAGGCCTTACTTCCCCCTTGATCTCATCAACCTTTTTGTTCGCCTGTTCTGCTTTTTGACTGGCTTCCACAGCTAATTTATAGTTTTCAGCCGTGGCTCCTTGCAATTTCTCAATTGCCTGAGTGTGCTGGGAAACCTGCTCAGATAATTTACTAATAGAGGATGTAGCTTGGTCAATTTTTGATGATTGATTGTCCACTTTTTGATTTAAAATTGCCAGTTGTTCCAAAATTTGTTTCAGGACTATTTCAGATCCTCCAGTTGCCATATCTTCTGCAGCAGGCTCTTCAGCTTCCACCTCCTGTGCTGTCAGCACAGTTGGGAGAGATGATCTTCGTTGATGAGATAGGGTTGTTTGAACAAGTTGCACTGGTTTCTTTTCTTTTTCTTTAGCTTTAGCTGCTCTTGTTCTCCCTGAGCCACTCATTCCACACCTGCCTCTGTTCAAGGTCAAATTTTCTTTTGTTCCATAAGTCAGACAAGTCCAGAGTGTAAACAATTTAACCACAGAAAATGTTAATGTCTCAGTCTATGTATCAGTTTAAACTCCAATAACAGTATCAGCAGTTTGACAGTTCTCTTTTGCACACTGACAGTCCGACAGCTGGGTTGTCCCTTTTAACTCCGCATAGTTCAAAATTAGGAAGAAAGTTCCAAGAATAAAGTCCACAGATTTTACAAAGATTTCCTGCTTGTCTTTTCACTACAAAGTCTATCAAATACACCCTCGTTTTGCTTTTGCAATCCCTTTTAAACGCTTCAGCGCTCTTCTGAACCGTTGCTTTGATCTAGTTAGCAAGATCGGGAGACGGACTTCCTGTTACTCGCCTCCCGTTTTCAGCCAAATTCCAAAATTTTAGTCCGATATTTAGTTCCCCTTACTCACGGGTATGTTGCAGCCAATTTCGATGTTTTCAAGAAGAAAGGTCGGCGCTCATCAGCAGCAGCGCGGCTTTGCATCCACGAAAAGAGCGATGAACTCACAGCGCCGCTCCCCCTTTCACGTTCCGGAGCCCCTTACGGGGTTCCTTCTTCGTTTCTGGGGGGGCTTTTGGCGCCCGCCGAGTCCCACGGCCACAGGCTCGCTCTGCCTGTGGTTTTTCTTGATGGGTCTCCGCTTTGCCGCAGCGGACGACCCTTTTTCGCGGAGCCCCTCTTCACAGAGTAAAGAGGACCGCCATTGCCGTTTTGCGCCACCTCCGGAGGTCCTCTCCCCTCCTCAGGTCTCAGTCTTGTTTGCTTTAATAAAGAAGTGTTACTAGAGAACTGTCTCCAGCATATTATGTCAAGAGAGCTACCTGGGGTGTACGAGACATCCATATCTTTCTGGTATAATTCCTCTGTGTATTCTTGCCACCTCTTCTTGATGTCTTCTGCTTCTCTTAGGTCCTTACCACTTTTGTCCTTTATTATGGTAATCTTTGTACGAAATTTTCCTTTCATAGCTCCAATTTTCTTGAACAGATCTCTGGTTCTTCCCATTCTGTTGTTTTCCTCTATTGTTTGCATTGCTCGTTTAAGAAGGCCTTCTTGTCTCTCCTTGCTATTCTTTGGAAATCTGCATTCAATTTCCTGTATCTTTCACTATCTCCCTCGCATTTTGCTTGCCTTCTCTCCTCCACTGTTTGTAAGGCCTCGTTGGACAGCCACTTTGCTTTCTTGCATTTCCTTTTCATTGGGATGGTTTTCGTTGTTGCCTCCTGTACAATGTTACCAGCCTCCATCCATAGTTCTTCAGGCACTCTGTCCACCAAATCTAAATCCTTAAACCTGTTCGTCACTTCCACTGTGTATTCATAAGGGATTTGACTTAGATGACATCTTACCGGCCCAGTGGTTTTCCCTACTTTCTTCAGTTTAAGTTTGAATTTTGCTATAAGAAGCTGATGATCTGAGCCACAGTCAGCTCCAGGTCTTGTTTTTGCTGACTGTATAGAGCCTCTCCATCTTTGGCTGCAGAGAATATAATCAATCTGATTTCGATGCTGCCCATCTGGTGATGTCCATGTGTAGAGTCATCTCTTGTGTTGTTGGAAAAGCGTGTTTATGATGACCAGCTTGTTCTCTTGACAGAACTCTATTAGCCTTTGCCCTGCTTCGTTTTGATCTCCAAGGCCTAACTTGCCAGTTGTTCCTCTTATCTCTTGCCTCCCTACTTTAGCATTCCAATCCCCTATAATGAGAAGAACATCCTTCTTTGGTGTCACTTCTATAAGGTGTTGTAAGTCTTCATAGAATTGGTCAGTTTCAGTTTCTTCAGCACCAGTAGTTGGTGCATAAACTTGGATTACTGTGATGTTAAAAGGTCTGCCTTGGATTGGTATCAAGATCATTTTATCATTCTATTCTATGTATAACTCCATACCATCCAACATTTCTCCCATGAACATAGGGACGTCCTAAGGAAAAGCAGGATAACATCAGAAACCAGGACAGCTTCAATAAATCTGGGACTGTCCCGGCAAAATTAGGGACAACTGGAAGGTTTGCAAAAGTGAGGAAGTTAAGATCAAGGAACAAGAGAGAAGTCATCAGTGAAGGACAAGCCAAAGGAGAGGTTGAGGGAGGAGGCTTATTGGTTTGTTCTTGTTCTTGTTTTTATTGTGTATTTTGTGTTTTTTACCTTGCATTTTTAAGTCGTAAACCAACCTTAAATCTACGGATGAAGGGCAGTATATACAATTAATAAAATAGTAACAATACTATTTGTTACTATAGACAGGCATGCCATTGTTCAGGAAGGTCTACTGTATAAATAGGGGTATAAATAGGAAAGTAGTATAAGTAATAAAGTAGCAGTAGGAAATTGGAAATAAAGTGGTAGTAAAGTAATAGTAAACCAGTAGGGAAGTAGCAGTTAAGTAATGGTAAAACAATAGTAAAGTGGTGGAATAGTAGCAGTAAAATAGCAGTAAAGTAGTAGTAACACAGTAGTAAAATGGTAGTAAAATGGTAGTAAGGCAGTAGTGAAACAGCAGTAAGATAGTAGTAAAGAAGTAGTAAAGCGGTAGTAAAATGGTCCAATAGTAAAGTGGTGGAATAGCAGTAAAATAGCTTTAAAGTAGTAGTAAAGCAGTAGTAAAATTGTAGAAAAATAGTAGTTAAATGGTAGTAAAGCAGTAGTAAGGTAGTAGTAAAATGGTAGTAAAGTAGTAGTAGAGCGGTAGTAAAGCAGTAGTAAAACGGTAGTAAAGCAGTAGTAAAATGGTAGTAAAGTAGTAGAAAATTGTAGTAAAGTAGTAGTAAAGTGGTAGGAAAGTAGTAGTAAAGTGGTAGTAAAGTAGTAGTAAAGCAGGTTAAGTTGTCGAGGGCTGATTTCTTTTCCTTTCATAAAAAGCCTTCTGTTTCGACCGCCAAACCTCTCAAGGGAGCATTTGCAACCGTTTGGCACCATTTTAGAGTGAATGGTTGAAAGTCAGATTTTTGAATGAAATTGTGACCCCGGGGCATAGGGATTTTTTCAAAAAAATATTTTTCTGCCGGTTAAGTTGGCGTAGGGATGCGGGTGGCGCTGTGGGTAAAAGCCTCAGCGCCTAGGGCCTGCTGATCAAAAGGTCGGCGGTTCGAATCCACACGGCTGGGTGCGCTCCTGTTGCTTGGTCCCAGCGCCTGCCAACCTAGCAGTTCGAAAGCAACCCCGGGTGCAAGTAGATAAAAAGGGACCGCTTACTGGCCGGAAGGTAAACGGCGTTTCCGTGTGCTGCGCTGGCTCACCAAATGCAGCTTTGTCACGCATTAGTAAAGCAGGTTAAGTTGTCGTAACAATATAGTAACAATACTATTTGTTACTATAGTACAAATACTATATTATAGGAACAATACTATTTGTTACTATAGACAGGCATGCCATTGTTCAGGAAGGTCTACTGAATAAATAGGGGTATAAATAGTAGCAGCAGTAAAGTGGAAGTAAAGTGGTAGTAAAGCATTAGTAAACCAGTAGGGAAGTAGCTGTTAAGTAATGGTAAAACAATAGTAAAGTGGTGGAATAGTAGCAGTAAAATAGCAGTAAAGTAGTAGTAACGCAGTAGTAAAATAGTAGTAAAATGGTAGTAAGGCAGTAGTGAAACAGCAGTAAGATAGTAGTAAAGAAGTAGTAAAGTGGTATTTAAATGGTCCAATAGTAAAGTGGTGGAATAGCAGTAAAAGAACTTTAAAGTAGTAGTAAAGTTGTAGTAAAATTGTAGAAAAATAGTAGTTAAATGGTAGTAAAGCAGTAGTAAGGTAGTAGTAAAATGGTAGTAAAGTAATAGTAAAGCGGTAGTAAAGCAGTAGTAAAATTGTAGTAAAGCAGTAGTAAAGTAGTAGTAAAGCAGTAGTAAAGTAGTAGTAAAGTGATAGTAAAGAAGTAGTAAAGTACTAGTAAAGCAGTAGTAAAGTGGTAGTAAAGTAGTAGTAAAGTGATAGTAAAGTAGTAGTAAAGTAGTAGTAAAGTGGTAGTAAAGTGGTAGTAAAGTAGTAGTAAAGTAGTAGTAAAGTAGTAGTAAAGTGATAGTAGAGTAGTAGTAAAGTAGTAGTAAAGTGGTAGTAAAGTAGGAGTAAAGTAGTAGTAAAGTAGTAGTAAAGCAGTAGTAAGAATGACCCTAGAAGTGTTCGTTGTAGAAAAAGGCGCCATGTTGATAGCCTCAATCATAGAGGTTTTTCCAGTTGTTTCCATATAAAGTAGTGGGGCGGGGGGGAATGGCTTCTCAGTGTTTGTATGTTGATCCCTGTTTACACTATTATGTTAAAAAGTACACCAGAATTTAGTGGCGTTGGATATTTTGGGTCCCAAAAGGTCCCCGCCAGCAGTGGCTGCATAAAATCCTTTAGTCAGAACTGAGCTATGGGCAACACACTGTCGTGAGTCAGGAGCTGTGTGAGGAGCCCGTAGTCAAAACTGAGGTGAGGACAAAAGCATACCCTCCAACATTTCTCCGATGAAAATAGGGGTGCCCTGTTCTGTAACAACAATTTTACTACAGTGGTACCTCAGGTTAAGTACTTAATTCGTTCCGGAGGTCCGTTCTTAAACTGAAACTGTTCTTAAGCTGAAGCACCACTTTAGCTAATGGGGCCTCCTGCTGTTGCCGCGCCGCCGGATCACGATTTCTGTTCTCAGAAGCAAATTTCTTAACCTGAAGCACTATTTCTGGGTTAGCGGAGTCTGTAACCTGAAGCATCTGTAACCTGAAGCATCTGTAACTTGAAGCATATGTAACCCGAGGTACCACTGTATTTATACCACATCCATCTGCCTGGGTTGCTCTAGCCACTCTGGGCGGCTTCCAAAACATATAAAAAGGTAATAAAACAGTAAACATTAAAAAACTTCCCTAGGTTGTTGTTGTTTAGTCGTTTAGTCGTGTCCGACTCTTCGTGACCCCATGGACCAGAGCACGCCAGGCACCTCTGTCCTCCACTACCTCCCGCAGTTTGGTCAAACTCATGCTGGTAACCTCGAAAACACTATCCAACCATCTGGTCCTCTGTCGCCCCCTTCTCCTTGTGCCCTCCATCTTTCCCAGCATCAGTGTCTTCTCCAGGGAGTCTTCTCTTCTCATGAGGTGGCCAAAGTACAGGAGCCTCAGCTTTACGATCTGTCCTTCCAGTGAGCACTCAGGGCTGATTTCCTTAAGAATGGATGCGTTTGATCTTCTTGCAGTCCATGGGACTCTCAAGAGTCTCCTCCAGCACCAGAATTCAAAAGCATCAATTCTTCGGCGATCAGCCTTCTTTATGGTCCAGCTCTCACTTCCATACATCACTACTGGGAAAACCATGGCTTTAACTATACCGACCTTTGTTGGCAAGGGGACGTCTCTACTTCTCAAGATGCTGTCTAGGCCTGTCATTGCCCTTCTCCCAAGAAGCAGGCGTCTTTTAATTTTGTGGCTGCTGTCACCATCTGCAGTGATCATGGAGCCCAAGAAAGTAAAATCTCTCACTGCCTCCATTTCTTCCCCTTCTATTTGCCAGGAGGTGATGGGACCAGTGGCCATGATCTTTGTTTTTTTGATGTTGAGCTTCAGACCATATTTTGCGCTCTCCTCTTTCACCCTCATTAAAAGGTTCTTTAATTCCTCCTCACTTTCTGCCATCAAGGTTGTGTCATCTGCATATCTGAGGTTGTTGATATTTCTTCCGGCAATCTTAATTCCAGCTGGGGATTCATCCAGCCCAGCCTTTCGCATGATGCATTCTGCATATAAATTGTTGTGTATTGAGTCAAAGGATTTTATATCTGTATTATTATTGTCTGTATTTGCATTAGGGTAAAGTAACTGCCTTTTGGTTCCAGAGGGTACAGCTACTATTGGTTCATTTAAGCTGCTGTATTTGGATCCTCTGCCTTATTGGTTTCCTCCAAAAGGCAGGACTGTGATTGCCTGATATTGTTCCCTCCAAAATGTATCCTTTCTAGCTAGTTCCCTGTCCCTATAAATGTAGCTCTCCCCTCCTCAGGTCTCAGTCTTGTTTGCTTTAATAAAGAAGTGTTACTAGAGAACTGTCTCCAGCATATTATGTCAAGAGAGCTGAAATCACAAACCCCACGTCACAACATAAATTAAATAAGCAGGGAGACAAAATACAGCCTTGTCGTACTCCTTTTCCAATTTTGAACCAATCAGTTGTTCCATATCCAGTTCTAACTGTAGCTTCTTGTCCCACATAGAGATTTCTCGGGAGACAGATGAGGTGATCAGGCACTCCCATTTCTTTAAGAACTTGCCATAGTTTGCTGTGGTCGACACAGTCAAAGGCTTTTGCGTAGTCAATGAAGCAGAAGTAGATGTCTTTCTGGAACTCTCTAGCTTTCTCCATAATCCAGCGCATGTTTGCAATTTGGTCTCTGGTTCTTCTGCCTCTTCTAAATCCAGCTTGCACTTCTGGGAGTTCTCGATCCACATACTGCTTGAGCCTTCCTTGTAGAATTTTAAGCATAACCTTGCTAGCGTGTGAAATGAGTGCAATTGTGCGGTAGTTGGAGCATTCTTTGGCACTGCCCTTCTTTGGGATTGGGATGTAGACTGATCTTCTCCAATCTTCTGGCCACTGCTGAGTTTTCCAAATTTGCTGGCATATTGAGTGTAGCACCTTAACAGCATCATCTTTTAAAATTTTAAATAGTTCACCTGGAATACCATCACTTCCACTGGCCTTGTTATTTGCAGTGCTTTCTAAGGCCCATTTGACTTCACTTTCCAGGATGTCTGGCTCAAGGTCAGCAACCACACTACCTGGGGTGTACGAGACATCCATAGCTTTCTGGTATAATTCCTCTGTGTATTCTTGCCACCTCTTCTTGATGTCTTCTGCTTCTGTTAGGTCCTTACCACTTTTGTCCTTTATTATGGTAATCTTTGTACGAAATGTTCCTTTCATAGCTCCAATTTTCTTGAACAGATCTCTGGTTCTTCCCATTCTGTTGTTTTCCTCTATTGTTTGCATTGCTCGTTTAAGAAGGCCTTCTTGTCTCTCCTTGCTATTCTTTGGAAATCTGAATTAGTCTTTGCCCTGCTTCATTTTGATCTCCAAGGCCAAACTTGCCAGTTGTTCCTCTTATCTCTTGCCTCCCTACTTTAGCATTCCAATCCCCTATAATGAGAAGAACATCCTTCTTTGGTGTCACTTCTATAAGGTGTTGTAAGTCTTCATAGAATTGGTCAATTTCAGTTTCTTCAGCACCAGTAGTTGGTGCATAAACTTGGATTACTGTGATGTTAAAAGGTCTGCCTTGGATTCGTATCGAGATCATTCTATCATTCTATTCTATGTATAACTCCATACCATCCAACATTTCTCCCATGAACATAAGGAAAAGCAGGATAACATCAGAAACCAGGACAGCTTCAATAAATCTGGGACTGTCCCGGCAAAATTAGGGACAACTGGAAGGTTTGCAAAAGTGAGGAAATTAAGATCAAGGAACAAGAGAGAAGTCATGAGTGAAGGACAAGCCAAAGAAGAGGTTGAGGGAGGAGGCTTATTGGTTTGTTCTTGTTCTTGTTTTTATTGTGTATTTTGTGTTTTTTACCTTGCATTCAAAAAAATATTTTTCTGCCGGTTAAGTTGGCGTAGGGATGCGGGTGGCGCTGTGGGTAAAAGCCCCATACCCTAGGGCCTGCCGATCAAAAGGTCGGCGGTTCGAATCCACGCGGC
Source organism: Podarcis gaigeae (assembly GCF_964106915.1). Classification (NCBI taxonomy): domain Eukaryota; kingdom Metazoa; phylum Chordata; class Lepidosauria; order Squamata; family Lacertidae; genus Podarcis; species Podarcis gaigeae. Next base: position 13,444,564 of record NC_139677.1, on the reverse strand, counting down.
TGGGTGCGCTCCTGTTGCTTGGTCCCAGCGCCTGCCAACCTAGCAGTTCGAAAGCAGCCCCGGGTGCAAATAGATAAATAGGGACCGCTTACTGGCGGGAAGGTAAACGGCGTTTCCGTGTGCTGCGCTGGCTCACCAAATGCAGCTTTGTCACGCATTAGTAAAGCAGGTTAAGTTGTCGTAACAATATAGTAACAATACTATTTGTTACTATAGTACAAATACTATATTATAGTAACAATACTATTTGTTACTATAGACAGGCATGCCATTGTTTAGGAAGGTCTACTGTATAAATAGGGGTATAAATAGTAAAGTAGTATAAGTAATAAAGTAGCAGTAGTAAAGTGGAAGTAAAATCTTAGTAAAGTAATAGTAAACCAGTAGGGAAGTAGCTGTTAAGTAATGGTAAAACAATAGTAAAGTGGTGGAATAGTAGCAGTAAAATAGCAGTAAAGTAGTAGTAACGCAGTAGTAAAATAGTAGTAAAATGGTAGTAAGGCAGTAGTGAAACAGCAGTAAGATAGTAGTAAAGAAGTAGTAAAGCGGTAGTAAAATGGTCCAATAGTAAAGTGGTGGAATAGCAGTAAAATAGCTTTAAAGTTGTAGTAAAGCAGTAGTAAAATTGTAGAAAAATAGTAGTTAAATGGTAGTAAAGCAGTAGTAAGGTAGTAGTAAAATGGTAGTAAAGTAGTAGTAAAGCGGTAGTAAAGCGGTAGTAAAACTTTAGTAAAGCAGTAGTAAAATGGTAGTAAGGTAGTAGAAAAATTGTAGTAAAGTAGTAGTAAAGTGGTAGGAAAGTAGTAGTAAAGTGGTAGTAAAGTAGTAGTAAAGCAGGTTAAGTTGTCGAGGGCTGATTTCTTTTCCTTTCATAAAAAGCCTTCTGTTTCGACCGCCAAACCTCTCAAGGGAGCATTTGCAACCGTTTGGCACCATTTTAGAGTGAATGGTTGAAAGTCAGATTATTGATCAAATTGTGACCCCGGGGCTTTGGGATTTTTTCAAAAAAATATTTTTCTGCCGGTTAAGTTGGCGTAGGGATGCGGGTGGCGCTGTGGGTAAAAGCCTCAGCCCCTAGGGCCTGCCCATCAAAAGGTCGGCGGTTCAAATCCACACGGCTGGGTGCGCTCCTGTTGCTTGGTCCCAGCGCCTGCCAACCTAGCAGTTCGAAAGCAACCCCGGGTGCAAGTAGATAAATAGGGACCGCTTACTGGCGGGAAGGTAAACGGCGTTTCCGTGTGCTGCGCTGGCTCACCAATTGCAGCTTTGTCACGCATTAGTAAAGCAGGTTAAGTTGTCGTAACAATATAGTAACAATACTATTTGTTACTATAGTACAAATACTATATTATAGGAACAATACTATTTGTTACTATAGACAGGCATGCCATTGTTCAGGAAGGTCTACTGTATAAATAGGGGTATAAATAGTAAAGTAGTATAAGTAATAAAGTAGCAGTAGTAAAGTGGAAGTAAAGTGGTAGTAAAGCAATAGTAAACCAGTAGGGAAGTAGCTGTTAAGTAATGGTAAAACAATAGTAAAGTGGTGGAATAGTAGCAGTAAAATAGCAGTAAAGTAGTAGTAAAGTAGTAGTAACGCAGTAGTAAAATAGTAGTAAAATGGTAGTAAGGCAGTAGTGAAACAGCAGTAAGATAGTAGTAAAGAAGTAGGAAAGTGGTATTTAAATGGTCCAATAGTAAAGTGGTGGAATAGCAGTAAAAGAACTTTAAAGTAGTAGTAAACTAGTAGTTAAATGGAAGTAAAGCAGTAGTAAGGTAGTAGTAAAATGGTAGTAAAGTAATAGTAAAGCGTTAGTAAAGCAGTAGTAAAATTGTAGTAAAGCAGTAGTAAAGTAGTAGTAAAGTGGTAGTAAAGTAGTAGAAAAGTAGTAGTAAAGTGATAGTAAAGTAGTAGTAAAGTGATAGTAAAGTGGTAGTAAAGTGGTAGTAAAGTGGTAGTAAAGTGATAGTAAAGTAGTAGTAAAGTAGTATTAAAGTGGTAGTAAAGTAGTAGTAAAGTAGTAGTAAAGTAGTAGTAAAGTGGTAGTAAAGTAGTAGTAAAGTAGTAGTAAAGCAGTAGTAAGAATGACCTCAGAAGTATTCGTTGTACAAAAAGGCGCCATGTTGATAGCCTCAATCACAGAGGTTTTTCCAGTTGTTTCCATATAAAGTAGTGGGGCGGGGGGGAATGGCTTCTCAGTGTTTGTATGTTGATCCCTGTTTACACTATTATGTTAAAAAGTACACCAGAATTTAGTGGCATTGGATATTTTGGGTCCCAAAAGGTTCCCGCCAGCAGTGGCTGCATAAAATCCTTTAGTCAGAACTGAGATATGGGCAACACACTGTCGTGAGTCGGGAACTGTGTGAGGAGACCGTAGTCAAAACTGAGGTGAGGACAAAAGCATACCCTCCAACATTTCTCCGATGAAAATAGGGGTGTCCTGTTCTGTAACAACAATTTTACTACAGTGGTACCTCAGGTTAAGTACTTAATTCGTTCCGGAGGTCCGTTCTTAAACTGAAACTGTTCTTAACCTGAAGCACCACTTTAGCTAATGGGGCCTCCTGCTGTTGCCGTGCCGCCGGATCACGATTTCTGTTCTCAGAAGCAAATTTCTTAACCTGAAGCACTATTTCTGGGTTAGCGGAGTCTGTAACCTGAAGCATCTGTAACCTGAAGCATATGTAACCTGAAGCATATGTAACCCGAGGTACCACTGTATTTATACCACATCCATCTGCCTGGGTTGCTCTAGCCACTCTGGGCGTCTTCCAAAACATATAAAAAGGTAATAAAACAGTAAACATTAAAAAACTTCCCTAGGTTGTTGTTGTTTAGTCGTTTAGTCGTGTCCGACTCTTCGTGACCCCATGGACCAGAGCACGCCAGGCACCTCTGTCCTCCACTACCTCCCGCAGTTTGGTCAAACTCATGCTGGTAACCTCGAAAACACTATCCAACCATCTGGTCCTCTGTCGCCCCCTTCTCCTTGTGCCCTCCATCTTTCCCAGCATCAGTGTCTTCTATAAATTGTTGTGTATTGAGTCAAAGGATTTTATATCTGTATTATTATTGTTTGTATTTGCATTAGGGTAAAGTAACTGCCTTTTGGTTCCAGAGGGTACAGCTACTATTGGTTCATTTAAGCTGCTGTATTTGGATCCTCTGCCTTATTGGTTTCCTCCAAAAGGCAGGACTGTGATTGCCTGATATTGTTCCCTCCAAAATGTATCCTTTCTAGCTAGTTCCCTGTCCCTATAAATGTAGCTCTCCCCTCCTCAGGTCTCAGTCTTGTTTGCTTTAATAAAGAAGTGTTACTAGAGAACTGTCTCCAGCATATTATGTCAAGAGAGCTGAAATCACAAACCCCACGTCACAACATAAATTAAATAAGCAGGGAGACAAAATACAGCCTTGTCGTACTCCTTTTCCAATTTTGAACCAATCAGTTGTTCCATATCCAGTTCTAACTGTAGCTTCTTGTCCCACATAGAGATTTCTCGGAAGACAGATGAGGTGATCAGGCACTCCCATTTCTTTAAGAACTTGCCATAGTTTGCTGTGGTCGACACAGTCAAAGGCTTTTGCGTAGTCAATGAAGCAGAAGTAGATGTCTTTCTGGAACTCTCTAGCTTTCTCCATAATCCAGCGCATGTTTGCAATTTGGTCTCTGGTTCTTCTGCCTCTTCTAAATCCAGCTTGCACTTCTGGGAGTTCTCGATCCACATACTGCTTGAGCCTTCCTTGTAGAATTTTAAGCATAACCTTGCTAGCGTGTGAAATGAGTGCAATTGTGCGGTAGTTGGAGCATTCTTTGGCACTGCCCTTCTTTGGGATTGGGATGTAGACTGATCTTCTCCAATCTTCTGGCCACTGCTGAGTTTTCCAAATTTGCTGGCATATTGAGTATAGCACCTTAACAGCATCATCTTTTAAAATTTTAAATAGTTCAGCTGGAATACCATCACTTCCACTGGCCTTGTTATTTGCAGTGCTTTCTGAGGCCCATTTGACTTCACTTTCCAGGATGTCTGGCTCAAGGTCAGCAACCACACTACCTGGGGTGTACGAGACATCCATATCTTTCTGGTATAATTCCTCTGTGTATTCTTGCCACCTCTTCTTGATGTCTTCTGCTTCTCTTAGGTCCTTACCACTTTTGTCCTTTATTATGGTAATCTTTGTACGAAATGTTCCTTTCATAGCTCCAATTTTCTTGAACAGATCTCTGGTTCTTCCCATTCTGTTGTTTTCCTCTATTGTTTGCATTGCTCGTTTAAGAAGGCCTTCTTGTCTCTCCTTGCTGTTCTTTGGAAATCTGCATTCAATTTCCTGTATCTTTCACTATCTCCCTCGCATTTTGCTTGCCTTCTCTCCTCCGCTGTTCGTAAGGCCTCGTTGGACAGCCACTTTGCTTTCTTGCATTTCCTTTTCATTGGGATGGTTTTCGTTGTTGCCTCCTGTACAATGTTACCAGCCTCCATCCATAGTTCTTCAGGCACTCTGTCCACCAAATCTAAATCCTTAAACCTGTTCGTCGCTTCCACTGTGTATTCATAAGGGATTTGACTTAGATGATATCTTACCGGCCCAATGGTTTTCCCTACTTTCTTCAGTTTAAGTTTGAATTTTGCTATAAGAAGCTGATGATCTGAGCCACAGTCAGCTCCAGGTCTTGTTTTTGCTGACTGTATAGAGCCTCTCCATCTTTGGCTGCAGAGAATATAATCAATCTGATTTCGATGCTGCCCATCTGGTGATGTCCATGTGTAGAGTCGTCTCTTGTGTTGTTGGAAAAGCGTGTTTGTGATGATGACCAGCTTGTTCTCTTGACAGAACTCTATTAGCCTTTGCCCTGCTTCGTTTTGATCTCCAAGGCCAAACTTGCCAGTTGTTCCTCTTATCTCTTGCCTCCCTACTTTAGCATTCCAATCCCCTATAATGAGAAGAACATCCTTCTTTGGTGTCACTTCTATAAGGTGTTGTAAGTCTTCATAGAATTGGTCAATTTCAGTTTCTTCAGCACCAGTAGTTGGTGCATAAACTTGGATTACTGTGATGTTAAAAGGTCTGCCTAGGATTGGTATCGAGATCATTCTATCATTCTATTCTATGTATAACTCCATACCATCCAACATTTCTCCCATGAACATAGGGACGTCCTAAGGAAAAGCAGGATAACATCAGAAACCAGGACAGCTTCAATAAATCTGGGACTGTCCCGGCAAAATTAGGGACAACTGGAAGGTTTGCAAAAGTGAGGAAGTTAAGATCAAGGAACAAGAGAGAAGTTATGAGTGAAGGACAAGCCAAAGGAGAGGTTGAGGGAGGAGGCTTATTGGTTTGTTCTTGTTCTTGTTTTTATTGTGTATTTTGTGTTTTTTACCTTCCATTTTTAAGTCGTAAACCAACCTTAAATCTACAGATGAAGGGCAGTATATACAATTAATAAAATAGTAACAATACTATTTGTTACTATAGACAGGCATGCCATTGTTCAGGAAGGTCTACTGTATAAATAGGGGTTTAAATAGGAAAGTAGTATAAGTAATAAAGTAGCAGTAGTAAAGTGGAAGTAAAGTGGTAGTAAAGCAATAGTAAACCAGTAGGGAAGTAGCAGTTAAGTAATGGTAAAACAATAGTAAAGTGGTGGAATAGTAGCAGTAAAATAGCAGTAAAGTAGTAGTAACGCAGTAGTAAAATAGTAGTAAAATGGTAGTAAGGCAGTAGTGAAACAGCAGTAAGATAGTAGTAAAGAAGTAGTAAAGCGGTAGTAAAATGGTCCAATAGTAAAGTGGTGGAATAGCAGTAAAATAGCTTTAAAGTAGTAGTAAAGCAGTAGTAAAATTGTAGAAAAATAGTAGTTAAATGGTAGTAAAGCAGTAGTAAGGTAGTAGTAAAATGGTAGTAAAGTAGTAGTAAAGCGGTAGTAAAGCAGTAGTAAAACGGTAGTAAAGCAGTAGTAAAATGGTAGTAAAGTAGTAGAAAATTGTAGTAAAGTAGTAGTAAAGTGGTAGGAAAGTAGTAGTAAAGTGGTAGTAAAGTAGTAGTAAAGCAGGTTAAGTTGTCGAGGGCTGATTTCTTTTCCTTTCATAAAAAGCCTTCTGTTTCGACCGCCAAACCTCTCAAGGGAGCATTTGCAACCGTTTGGCACCATTTTAGAGTGAATGGTTGAAAGTCAGATTTTTGAATGAAATTGTGACCCCGGGGCATACGGATTTTTTCAAAAAAATATTTTTCTGCCGGTTAAGTTGGCGTAGGGATGCGGGTGGCGCTGTGGGTAAAAGCCTCAGCGCCTAGGGCCTGCTGATCAAAAGGTTGGCGGTTCGAATCCACACGGCTGGGTGCGCTCCTGTTGCTTGGTCCCAGCGCCTGCCAACCTAGCAGTTCGAAAGCAACCCCGGGTGCAAGTAGATAAATAGGGACCGCTTACTGGCGGGAAGGTAAACGGCGTTTCCGTGTGCTGCGCTGGCTCACCAAATGCAGCTTTGTCACGCATTAGTAAAGCAGGTTAAGTTGTCGTAACAATATAGTAACAATACTATTTGTTACTATAGTACAAATACTATATTATAGGAACAATACTAGTTGTTACTATAGACAGGCATGCCATTGTTCAGGAAGGTCTACTGTATAAATAGGGGTATAAATAGTAGCAGCAGTAAAGTGCAAGTAAAGCGGTAGTAAAGCATTAGTAAACCAGTAGGGAAGTAGCTGTTAAGTAATGGTAAAACAATAGTAAAGTGGTGGAATAGTAGCAGTAAAATAGCAGTAAAGTAGTAGTAACGCAGTAGTAAAATAGTAGTAAAATGGTAGTAAGGCAGTAGTGAAACAGCAGTAAGATAGTAGTAAAGAAGTAGTAAAGTGGTATTTAAATGGTCCAATAGTAAAGTGGTGGAATAGCAGTAAAAGAACTTTAAAGTAGTAGTAAAGTTGTAGTAAAATTGTAGAAAAATAGTAGTTAAATGGAAGTAAAGCAGTAGTAAGGTAGTAGTAAAATGGTAGTAAAGAATAGTAAAGCGGTAGTAAAGCAGTAGTAAAATTGTAGTAAAGCAGTAGTAAAGTAGTAGTAAAGCAGTAGTAAAGTAGTAGTAAAGTGATAGTAAAGTAGTAGTAAAGTAGTAGTAAAGCAGTAGTAAAGTGGTAGTAAAGTAGTAGTAAAGTGGTAGTAAAGTAGTAGTAAAGTGATAGTAAAGTAGTAGTAAAGTAGTAGTAAAGTGGTAGTAAAGTAGTAGTAAAGTAGTAGTAAAGCAGTAGTAAGAATGACCTCAGAAGTGTTCGTTGTAGAAAAAGGCGCCATGTTGATAGCCTCAATCACAGAGGTTTTTCCAGTTGTTTCCATATAAAGTAGTGGGGCGGGGGGAATGGCTTCTCAGTGTTTGTATGTTGATCCCTGTTTACACTATTATGTTAAAAAGTACACCAGAATTTAGTGGCGTTGGATATTTTGGGTCCCAAAAGGTCCCCGCCAGCAGTGGCTGCATAAAATCCTTTAGTCAGAACTGAGCTATGGGCAACACACTGTCGTGAGTCAGGAGCTGTGTTAGGAGGCCGTAGTCAAAACTGAGGTGAGGACAAAAGCATACCCTCCAACATTTCTCCGATGAAAATAGGGGTGCCCTGTTCTGTAACAACAATTTTACTACAGTGGTACCTCAGGTTAAGTACTTAATTCGTTCCGGAGGTCCGTTCTTAAACTGAAACTGTTCTTAACCTGAAGCACCACTTTAGCTAATGGGGCCTCCTGCTGTCGCCGCGCCGCCGGATCACGATTTCTGTTCTCAGAAGCAAATTTCTTAACCTGAAGCACTATTTCTGGGTTAGCGGAGTCTGTTACCTGAAGCATCTGTAACCTGAAGCATATGTAACCTCAAGCATATGTAACCCGAGGTACCACTGTATTTATACCACATCCATCTGCCTGGGTTGCTCTAGCCACTCTGGGCGGCTTCCAAAACATATAAAAAGGTAATAAAACAGTAAACATTAAAAAACTTCCCTAGGTTGTTGTTGTTTAGTCGTTTAGTCGTGTCCGACTGTTTGTGACCCCATGGACCAGAGCACGCCAGGCACCTCTGTCCTCCACTACCTCCCGCAGTTTGGTCAAACTCATGCTGGCAACCTCGAAAACACTATCCAACCATCTGGTCCTCTGTCGCCCCCTTCTCCTTGTGCCCTCCATCTTTCCCAGCATCAGTGTCTTCTCCAGGGAGTCTTCTCTTCTCATGAGGTGGCCAAAGTACAGGAGCCTCAGCTTCACGATCTGTCCTTCCAGTGAGCACTCAGGGCTGATTTCCTTAAGAATGGATGCGTTTGATCTTCTTGCAGTCCATGGGACTCTCAAGAGTCTCCTCCAGCACCAGAATTCAAAAGCATCAATTCTTCGGCGATCAGCCTTCTTTATGGTCCAGCTCTCACTTCCATACATCACTACTGGGAAAACCATGGCTTTAACTATACGGACCTTTGTTGGCAAGGGGACGTCTCTACTTCTCAAGATGCTGTCTAGGCCTGTCATTGCCTTTCTCCCAAGAAGCAGGCGTCTTTTAATTTTGTGGCTGCTGTCACCATCTGCAGTGATCGTGGAGCCCAAGAAAGTAAAATCTGTCACTGCCTCCATTTCTTCCCCTTCTATTTGCCAGGAGGTGATGGGACCAGTGGCCATGATCTTTGTTTTTTTGATGTTGAGCTTCAGACCATATTTTGCGCTCTCCTCTTTCACGCTCATTAAAAGGTTCTTTAATTCCTCCTCACTTTCTGCCATCAAGGTTGTGTCATCTGCATATCTGAGGTTGTTGATATTTCTTCCGGCAATCTTAATTCCAATTTGGGATTCATCCAGCCCAGCCTTTCGCATGATGCATTCTGCATATAAATTGTTGTGTATTGAGTCAAAGGATTTTATATCTGTATTATTATTGTTTGTATTTGCATTAGGGTAAAGTAACTGCCTTTTGGTTCCAGAGGGTACAGCTACTATTGGTTCATTTAAGCTGCTGTATTTGGATCCTCTGCCTTATTGGTTTCCTCCAAAAGGCAGGACTGTGATTGCCTGATATTGTTCCCTCCAAAATGTATCCTTTCTAGCTAGTTCCCTGTCCCTATAAATGTAGCTCTCCCCTCCTCAGGTCTCAGTCTTGTTTGCTTTAATAAAGAAGTGTTACTAGAGAACTGTCTCCAGCATATTATGTCAAGAGAGCTGAAATCACAAACCCCACGTCACAACATAAATTAAATAAGCAGGGAGACAAAATACAGCCTTGTCGTACTCCTTTTCCAATTTTGAACCAATCAGTTGTTCCATATCCAGTTCTAACTGTAGCTTCTTGTCCCACATAGAGATTTCTCAGAAGACAGATGAGGTGATCAGGCACTCCCATTTCTTTAAGAACTTGCCATAGTTTGCTGTGGTCGACACAGTCAAAGGCTTTTGCGTAGTCAATGAAGCAGAAGTAGATGTCTTTCTGGAACTCTCTAGCTTTCTCCATAATCCAGCGCATGTTTGCAATTTGGTCTCTGGTTCTTCTGCCTCTTCTAAATCCAGCTTGCACTTCTGGGAGTTCTCGATCCACATACTGCTTGAGCCTTCCTTGTAGAATTTTAAGCATAACCTTGCTAGCGTGTGAAATGAGTGCAATTGTGCGGTAGTTGGAGCATTCTTTGGCACTGCCCTTCTTTGGGATTGGGATGTAGACTGATCTTCTCCAATCTTCTGGCCACTGCTGAGTTTTCCAAATTTGCTGGCATATTGAGTGTAGCACCTTAACAGCATCATCTTTTAAAATTTTAAATAGTTCACCTGGAATACCATCACTTCCACTGGCCTTGTTATTTGCAGTGCTTTCTAAGGCCCATTTGACTTCACTTTCCAGGATGTCTGGCTCAAGGTCAGCAACCACACTACCTGGGGTGTACGAGACATCCATAGCTTTCTGGTATAATTCCTCTGTGTATTCTTGCCACCTCTTCTTGATGTCTTCTGCTTCTGTTAGGTCCTTACCACTTTTGTCCTTTATTATGGTAATCTTTGTACGAAATGTTCCTTTCATAGCTCCAATTTTCTTGAACAGATCTCTGGTTCTTCCCATTCTGTTGTTTTCCTCTATTGTTTGCATTGCTCATTTAAGAAGGCCTTCTTGTCTCTCCTTGCTATTCTTTGGAAATCTGAATTAGTCTTTGCCCTGCTTCATTTTGATCTCCAAGGCCAAACTTGCCAGTTGTTCCTCTTATCTCTTGCCTCCCTACTTTAGCATTCCAATCCCCTATAATGAGAAGAACATCCTTCTTTGGTGTCACTTCTATAAGGTGTTGTAAGTCTTCATAGAATTGGTCAATTTCAGTTTCTTCAGCACCAGTAGTTGGTGCATAAACTTGGATTACTGTGATGTTAAAAGGTCTGCCTTGGATTCGTATCGAGATCATTCTATCATTCTATTCTATGTATAACTCCATACCATCCAACATTTCTCCCATGAACATAAGGAAAAGCAGGATAACATCAGAAACCAGGACAGCTTCAATAAATCTGGGACTGTCCCGGCAAAATTAGGGACAACTGGAAGGTTTGCAAAAGTGAGGAAGTTAAGATCAAGGAACAAGAGAGAAGTCATGAGTGAAGGACAAGCCAAAGGAGAGGTTGAGGGAGGAGGCTTATTGGTTTGTTCTTGTTCTTGTTTTTATTGTGTATTTTGTGTTTTTTACCTTGCATTCAAAAAAATATTTTTCTGCCGGTTAAGTTGGCGTAGGGATGCGGGTGGCGTTGTGGGTAAAAGCCCCATACCCTAGGGCCTGCCGATCAAAAGGTCGGCGGTTCGAATCCACGCGGCTGGGTGCGCTCCTGTTGCTTGGTCCCAGCGCCTGCCAACCTAGCAGTTCGAAAGCAGCCCCGGGTGCAAATAGATAAATAGGGACCGCTTACTGGCGGGAAGGTAAACGGCGTTTCCGTGTGCTGCGCTGGCTCACCAAATGCAGCTTTGTCACGCATTAGTAAAGCAGGTTAAGTTGTCGTAACAATATAGTAACAATACTATTTGTTACTATAGTACAAATACTATATTATAGTAACAATACTATTTGTTACTATAGACAGGCATGCCATTGTTTAGGAAGGTCTACTGTATAAATAGGGGTATAAATAGTAAAGTAGTATAAGTAATAAAGTAGCAGTAGTAAAGTGGAAGTAAAATCTTAGTAAAGTAATAGTAAACCAGTAGGGAAGTAGCTGTTAAGTAATGGTAAAACAATAGTAAAGTGGTGGAATAGTAGCAGTAAAATAGCAGTAAAGTAGTAGTAACGCAGTAGTAAAATAGTAGTAAAATGGTAGTAAGGCAGTAGTGAAACAGCAGTAAGATAGTAGTAAAGAAGTAGTAAAGCGGTAGTAAAATGGTCCAATAGTAAAGTGGTGGAATAGCAGTAAAATAGCTTTAAAGTTGTAGTAAAGCAGTAGTAAAATTGTAGAAAAATAGTAGTTAAATGGTAGTAAAGCAGTAGTAAGGTAGTAGTAAAATGGTAGTAAAGTAGTAGTAAAGCGGTAGTAAAGCGGTAGTAAAACTTTAGTAAAGCAGTAGTAAAATGGTAGTAAGGTAGTAGAAAAATTGTAGTAAAGTAGTAGTAAAGTGGTAGGAAAGTAGTAGTAAAGTGGTAGTAAAGTAGTAGTAAAGCAGGTTAAGTTGTCGAGGGCTGATTTCTTTTCCTTTCATAAAAAGCCTTCTGTTTCGACCGCCAAACCTCTCAAGGGAGCATTTGCAACCGTTTGGCACCATTTTAGAGTGAATGGTTGAAAGTCAGATTATTGATCAAATTGTGACCCCGGGGCTTTGGGATTTTTTCAAAAAAATATTTTTCTGCCGGTTAAGTTGGCGTAGGGATGCGGGTGGCGCTGTGGGTAAAAGCCTCAGCCCCAGGGCCTGCCCATCAAAAGGTCGGCGGTTCAAATCCACACGGCTGGGTGCGCTCCTGTTGCTTGGTCCCAGCGCCTGCCAACCTAGCAGTTCGAAAGCAACCCCGGGTGCAAGTAGATAAATAGGGACCGCTTACTGGCGGGAAGGTAAACGGCGTTTCCGTGTGCTGCGCTGGCTCACCAATTGCAGCTTTGTCACGCATTAGTAAAGCAGGTTAAGTTGTCGTAACAATATAGTAACAATACTATTTGTTACTATAGTACAAATACTATATTATAGGAACAATACTATTTGTTACTATAGACAGGCATGCCATTGTTCAGGAAGGTCTACTGTATAAATAGGGGTATAAATAGTAAAGTAGTATAAGTAATAAAGTAGCAGTAGTAAAGTGGAAGTAAAGTGGTAGTAAAGCAATAGTAAACCAGTAGGGAAGTAGCTGTTAAGTAATGGTAAAACAATAGTAAAGTGGTGGAATAGTAGCAGTAAAATAGCAGTAAAGTAGTAGTAAAGTAGTAGTAACGCAGTAGTAAAATAGTAGTAAAATGGTAGTAAGGCAGTAGTGAAACAGCAGTAAGATAGTAGTAAAGAAGTAGGAAAGTGGTATTTAAATGGTCCAATAGTAAAGTGGTGGAATAGCAGTAAAAGAACTTTAAAGTAGTAGTAAACTAGTAGTTAAATGGAAGTAAAGCAGTAGTAAGGTAGTAGTAAAATGGTAGTAAAGTAATAGTAAAGCGTTAGTAAAGCAGTAGTAAAATTGTAGTAAAGCAGTAGTAAAGTAGTAGTAAAGTGGTAGTAAAGTAGTAGAAAAGTGATAGTAAAGTTGTAGTAAAGCAGTAGTAAAGTGGTAGTAAAGTGGTAGTAAAGTAGTAGTAAAGTGATAGTAAAGTAGTAGTAAAGTGATAGTAAAGTGGTAGTAAAGTGGTAGTAAAGTGGTAGTAAAGTGATAGTAAAGTAGTAGTAAAGTAGTATTAAAGTGGTAGTAAAGTAGTAGTAAAGTAGTAGTAAAGTAGTAGTAAAGTGGTAGTAAAGTAGTAGTAAAGTAGTAGTAAAGCAGTAGTAAGAATGACCTCAGAAGTATTCGTTGTACAAAAAGGCGCCATGTTGATAGCCTCAATCACAGAGGTTTTTCCAGTTGTTTCCATATAAAGTAGTGGGGCGGGGGGGAATGGCTTCTCAGTGTTTGTATGTTGATCCCTGTTTACACTATTATGTTAAAAAGTACACCAGAATTTAGTGGCATTGGATATTTTGGGTCCCAAAAGGTTCCCGCCAGCAGTGGCTGCATAAAATCCTTTAGTCAGAACTGAGCTATGGGCAACACACTGTCGTGAGTCAGGAACTGTGTGAGGAGACCGTAGTCAAAACTGAGGTGAGGACAAAAGCATACCCTCCAACATTTCTCCGATGAAAATAGGGGTGCCCTGTTCTGTAACAACAATTTTACTACAGTGGTACCTCAGGTTAAGTACATAATTCGTTCCGGAGGTCCGTTCTTAAACTGAAACTGTTCTTAACCTGAAGCACCACTTTAGCTAATGGGGCCTCCTGCTGTTGCCGTGCCGCCGGATCACGATTTCTGTTCTCAGAAGCAAATTTCTTAACCTGAAGCACTATTTCTGGGTTAGCGGAGTCTGTAACCTGAAGCATCTGTAACCTGAAGCATATGTAACCTGAAGCATATGTAACCCGAGGTACCACTGTATTTATACCACATCCATCTGCCTGGGTTGCTCTAGCCACTCTGGGCGTCTTCCAAAACATATAAAAAGGTAATAAAACAGTAAACATTAAAAAACTTCCCTAGGTTGTTGTTGTTTAGTCGTTTAGTCGTGTCCGACTCTTCGTGACCCCATGGACCAGAGCACGCCAGGCACCTCTGTCCTCCACTACCTCCCGCAGTTTGGTCAAACTCATGCTGGTAACCTCGAAAACACTATCCAACCATCTGGTCCTCTGTCGCCCCCTTCTCCTTGTGCCCTCCATCTTTCCCAGCATCAGTGTCTTCTATAAATTGTTGTGTATTGAGTCAAAGGATTTTATATCTGTATTATTATTGTTTGTATTTGCATTAGGGTAAAGTAACTGCCTTTTGGTTCCAGAGGGTACAGCTACTATTGGTTCATTTAAGCTGCTGTATTTGGATCCTCTGCCTTATTGGTTTCCTCCAAAAGGCAGGACTGTGATGGCCTGATATTGTTCCCTCCAAAATGTATCCTTTCTAGCTAGTTCCCTGTCCCTATAAATGTAGCTCTCCCCTCCTCAGGTCTCAGTCTTGTTTGCTTTAATAAAGAAGTGTTACTAGAGAACTGTCTCCAGCATATTATGTCAAGAGAGCTGAAATCACAAACCCCACGTCACAACATAAATTAAATAAGCAGGGAGACAAAATACAGCCTTGTCGTACTCCTTTTCCAATTTTGAACCAATCAGTTGTTCCATATCCAGTTCTAACTGTAGCTTCTTGTCCCACATAGAGATTTCTCAGAAGACAGATGAGGTGATCAGGCACTCCCATTTCTTTAAGAACTTGCCATAGTTTGCTGTGGTCGACACAGTCAAAGGCTTTTGCGTAGTCAATGAAGCAGAAGTAGATGTCTTTCTGGAACTCTCTAGCTTTCTCCATAATCCAGCGCATGTTTGCAATTTGGTCTCTGGTTCTTCTGCCTCTTCTAAATCCAGCTTGCACTTCTGGGAGTTCTCGATCCACATACTGCTTGAGCCTTCCTTGTAGAATTTTAAGCATAACCTTGCTAGCGTGTGAAATGAGTGCAATTGTGCGGTAGTTGGAGCATTCTTTGGCACTGCCCTTCTTTGGGATTGGGATGTAGACTGATCTTCTCCAATCTTCTGGCCACTGCTGAGTTTTCCAAATTTGCTGGCATATTGAGTATAGCACCTTAACAGCATCATCTTTTAAAATTTTAAATAGTTCAGCTGGAATACCATCACTTCCACTGGCCTTGTTATTTGCAGTGCTTTCTGAGGCCCATTTGACTTCACTTTCCAGGATGTCTGGCTCAAGGTCAGCAACCACACTACCTGGGGTGTACGAGACATCCATATCTTTCTGGTATAATTCCTCTGTGTATTCTTGCCACCTCTTCTTGATGTCTTCTGCTTCTCTTAGGTCCTTACCACTTTTGTCCTTTATTATGGTAATCTTTGTACGAAATGTTCCTTTCATAGCTCCAATTTTCTTGAACAGATCTCTGGTTCTTCCCATTCTGTTGTTTTCCTCTATTGTTTGCATTGCTCGTTTAAGAAGGCCTTCTTGTCTCTCCTTGCTGTTCTTTGGAAATCTGCATTCAATTTCCTGTATCTTTCACTATCTCCCTCGCATTTTGCTTGCCTTCTCTCCTCCGCTGTTCGTAAGGCCTCGTTGGACAGCCACTTTGCTTTCTTGCATTTCCTTTTCATTGGGATGGTTTTCGTTGTTGCCTCCTGTACAATGTTACCAGCCTCCATCCATAGTTCTTCAGGCACTCTGTCCACCAAATCTAAATCCTTAAACCTGTTCGTCGCTTCCACTGTGTATTCATAAGGGATTTGACTTAGATGATATCTTACCGGCCCAATGGTTTTCCCTACTTTCTTCAGTTTAAGTTTGAATTTTGCTATAAGAAGCTGATGATCTGAGCCACAGTCAGCTCCAGGTCTTGTTTTTGCTGACTGTATAGAGCCTCTCCATCTTTGGCTGCAGAGAATATAATCAATCTGATTTCGATGCTGCCCATCTGGTGATGTCCATGTGTAGAGTCGTCTCTCGTGTTGTTGGAAAAGCGTGTTTGTGATGATGACCAGCTTGTTCTCTTGACAGAACTCTATTAGCCTTTGCCCTGCTTCGTTTTGATCTCCAAGGCCAAACTTGCCAGTTGTTCCTCTTATCTCTTGCCTCCCTACTTTAGCATTCCAATCCCCTATAATGAGAAGAACATCCTTCTTTGGTGTCACTTCTATAAGGTGTTGTAAGTCTTCATAGAATTGGTCAATTTCAGTTTCTTCAGCACCCGTAGTTGGTGCATAAACTTGGATTACTGTGATGTTAAAAGGTCTGCCTAGGATTGGTATCGAGATCATTCTATCATTCTATTCTATGTATAACTCCATACCATCCAACATTTCTCCCATGAACATAGGGACGTCCTAAGGAAAAGCAGGATAACATCAGAAACCAGGACAGCTTCAATAAATCTGGGACTGTCCCGGCAAAATTAGGGACAACTGGAAGGTTTGCAAAAGTGAGGAAGTTAAGATCAAGGAACAAGAGAGAAGTTATGAGTGAAGGACAAGCCAAAGGAGAGGTTGAGGGAGGAGGCTTATTGGTTTGTTCTTGTTCTTGTTTTTATTGTGTATTTTGTGTTTTTTACCTTGCATTTTTAAGTCGTAAACCAACCTTAAATCTACGGATGAAGGGCAGTATATACAATTAATAAAATAGTAACAATACTATTTGTTACTATAGACAGGCATGCCATTGTTCAGGAAGGTCTACTGTATAAATAGGGGTATAAATAGGAAAGTAGTATAAGTAATAAAGTAGCAGTAGTAAAGTGGAAGTAAAGTGGTAGTAAAGCAATAGTAAACCAGTAGGGAAGTAGCAGTTAAGTAATGGTAAAACAATAGTAAAGTGGTGGAATAGTAGCAGTAAAATAGCAGTAAAGTAGTAGTAACGCAGTAGTAAAATAGTAGTAAAATGGTAGTAAGGCAGTAGTGAAACAGCAGTAAGATAGTAGTAAAGAAGTAGTAAAGCGGTAGTAAAATGGTCCAATAGTAAAGTGGTGGAATAGCAGTAAAATAGCTTTAAAGTAGTAGTAAAGCAGTAGTAAAATTGTAGAAAAATAGTAGTTAAATGGTAGTAAAGCAGTAGTAAGGTAGTAGTAAAATGGTAGTAAAGTAGTAGTAAAGCGGTAGTAAAGCAGTAGTAAAACGGTAGTAAAGCAGTAGTAAAATGGTACTAAAGTAGTAGAAAATTGTAGTAAAGTAGTAGTAAAGTGGTAGGAAAGTAGTAGTAAAGTGGTAGTAAAGTAGTAGTAAAGCAGGTTAAGTTGTCGAGGGCTGATTTCTTTTCCTTTCATAAAAAGCCTTCTGTTTCGACCGCCAAACCTCTCAAGGGAGCATTTGCAACCGTTTGGCACCATTTTAGAGTGAATGGTTGAAAGTCAGATTTTTGAATGAAATTGTGACCCCGGGGCATACGGATTTTTTCAAAAAAATATTTTTCTGCCGGTTAAGTTGGCGTAGGGATGCGGGTGGCGCTGTGGGTAAAAGCCTCAGCGCCTAGGGCCTGCTGATCAAAAGGTTGGCGGTTCGAATCCACACGGCTGGGTGCGCTCCTGTTGCTTGGTCCCAGCGCCTGCCAACCTAGCAGTTCGAAAGCAACCCCGGGTGCAAGTAGATAAATAGGGACCGCTTACTGGCGGGAAGGTAAACGGCGTTTCCGTGTGCTGCGCTGGCTCACCAAATGCAGCTTTGTCACGCATTAGTAAAGCAGGTTAAGTTGTCGTAACAATATAGTAACAATACTATTTGTTACTATAGTACAAATACTATATTATAGGAACAATACTAGTTGTTACTATAGACAGGCATGCCATTGTTCAGGAAGGTCTACTGTATAAATAGGGGTATAAATAGTAGCAGCAGTAAAGTGCAAGTAAAGCGGTAGTAAAGCATTAGTAAACCAGTAGGGAAGTAGCTGTTAAGTAATGGTAAAACAATAGTAAAGTGGTGGAATAGTAGCAGTAAAATAGCAGTAAAGTAGTAGTAACGCAGTAGTAAAATAGTAGTAAAATGGTAGTAAGGCAGTAGTGAAACAGCAGTAAGATAGTAGTAAAGAAGTAGTAAAGTGGTATTTAAATGGTCCAATAGTAAAGTGGTGGAATAGCAGTAAAAGAACTTTAAAGTAGTAGTAAAGTTGTAGTAAAATTGTAGAAAAATAGTAGTTAAATGGAAGTAAAGCAGTAGTAAGGTAGTAGTAAAATGGTAGTAAAGAATAGTAAAGCGGTAGTAAAGCAGTAGTAAAATTGTAGTAAAGCAGTAGTAAAGTAGTAGTAAAGCAGTAGTAAAGTAGTAGTAAAGTGATAGTAAAGTAGTAGTAAAGTAGTAGTAAAGCAGTAGTAAAGTGGTAGTAAAGTAGTAGTAAAGTGGTAGTAAAGTAGTAGTAAAGTGATAGTAAAGTAGTAGTAAAGTAGTAGTAAAGTGGTAGTAAAGTAGTAGTAAAGTAGTAGTAAAGCAGTAGTAAGAATGACCTCAGAAGTGTTCGTTGTAGAAAAAGGCGCCATGTTGATAGCCTCAATCACAGAGGTTTTTCCAGTTGTTTCCATATAAAGTAGTGGGGCGGGGGGAATGGCTTCTCAGTGTTTGTATGTTGATCCCTGTTTACACTATTATGTTAAAAAGTACACCAGAATTTAGTGGCGTTGGATATTTTGGGTCCCAAAAGGTCCCCGCCAGCAGTGGCTGCATAAAATCCTTTAGTCAGAACTGAGCTATGGGCAACACACTGTCGTGAGTCAGGAGCTGTGTTAGGAGGCCGTAGTCAAAACTGAGGTGAGGACAAAAGCATACCCTCCAACATTTCTCCGATGAAAATAGGGGTGCCCTGTTCTGTAACAAGAATTTTACTACAGTGGTACCTCAGGTTAAGTACTTAATTCGTTCCGGAGGTCCGTTCTTAAACTGAAACTGTTCTTAACCTGAAGCACCACTTTAGCTAATGGGGCCTCCTGCTGTCGCCGCGCCGCCGGATCACGATTTCTGTTCTCAGAAGCAAATTTCTTAACCTGAAGCACTATTTCTGGGTTAGCGGAGTCTGTAACCTGAAGCATCTGTAACCTGAAGCATATGTAACCTGGACCATATGTAACCCGAGGTACCACTGTATTTATACCACATCCATCTGCCTGGGTTGCTCTAGCCACTCTGGGCGGCTTCCAAAACATATAAAAAGGTAATAAAACAGTAAACATTAAAAAACTTCCCTAGGTTGTTGTTGTTTAGTCGTTTAGTCGTGTCCGACTCTTCGTGACCCCATGGACCAGAGCACGCCAGGCACCTCTGTCCTCCACTACCTCCCGCAGTTTGGTCAAACTCATGCTGGTAACCTCGAAAACACTATCCAACCATCTCGTCCTCTGTCGCCCCCTTCTCCTTGTGCCCTCCATCTTTCCCAGCATCAGTGTCTTCTCCAGGGAGTCTTCTCTTCTCATGAGGTGGCCAAAGTACAGGAGCCTCAGCTTCACGATCTGTCCTTCCAGTGAGCACTCAGGGCTGATTTCCTTAAGAATGGATGCGTTTGATCTTCTTGCAGTCCATGGGACTCTCAAGAGTCTCCTCCAGCACCAGAATTCAAAAGCATCAATTCTTCGGCGATCAGCCTTCTTTATGGTCCAGCTCTCACTTCCATACATCACTACTGGGAAAACCATGGCTTTAACTATACGGACCTTTGTTGGCAAGGGGACGTCTCTACTTCTCAAGATGCTGTCTAGGCCTGTCATTGCCCTTCTCCCAAGAAGCAGGCGTCTTTAAATTATGTGGCTGCTGTCACCATCTGCAGTGATCATGGAGCCCAAGAAAGTAAAATCTCTCACTGCCTCCATTTCTTCCCCTTCTATTTGCCAGGAGGTGATGGGACCAGCGGCCATGATCTTTGTTTTTTTGATGTTGAGCTTCAGACCATATTTTGCGCTCTCCTCTTTCACCCTCATTAAAAGGTTCTTTAATTCCTCCTCACTTTCTGCCATCAAGGTTGTGTCATCTGCATATCTGAGGTTGTTGATATTTCTTCCGCCAATCTTAATTCCAGTTTGGGATTCATCTAGCCCAGCCTTTCGCATGATGCATTCTGCATATAAATTGTTGTGTATTGAGTCAAAGGATTTTATATCTGTATTATTATTGTCTGTATTTGCATTAGGGTAAAGTAACTGCCTTTTGGTTCCAGAGGGTACAGCTACTATTGGTTCATTTAAGCTGCTGTATTTGGATCCTCTGTCTTATTGGTTTCCTCCAAAAGGCAGGACTGTGATTGCCTGATATTGTTCCCTCCAAAATGTATCCTTTCTAGCTAGTTCCCTGTCCCTATAAATGTAGCTCTCCCCTCCTCAGGTCTCAGTCTTGTTTGCTTTAATAAAGAAGTGTTACTAGAGAACTGTCTCCAGCATATTATGTCAAGAGAGCTGAAATCACAAACCCCACGTCACAACATAAATTAAATAAGCAGGGAGACAAAATACAGCCTTGTCGTACTCCTTTTCCAATTTTGAACCAATCAGTTGTTCCATATCCAGTTCTAACTGTAGCTTCTTGTCCCACATAGAGATTTCTCGGGAGACAGATGAGGTGATCAGGCACTCCCATTTCTTTAAGAACTTGCCATAGTTTGCTGTGGTCGACACAGTCAAAGGCTTTTGCGTAGTCAATGAAGCAGAAGTAGATGTCTTTCTGGAACTCTCTAGCTTTCTCCATAATCCAGCGCATGTTTGCAATTTGGTCTCTGGTTCTTCTGCCTCTTCTAAATCCAGCTTGCACTTCTGGGAGTTCTCGATCCACATACTGCTTGAGCCTTCCTTGTAGAATTTTAAGCATAACCTTGCTAGCGTGTGAAATGAGTGCAATTGTGCGGTAGTTGGAGCATTCTTTGGCACTGCCCTTCTTTGGGATTGGGATGTAGACTGATCTTCTCCAATCTTCTGGCCACTGCTGAGTTTTCCAAATTTGCTGGCATATTGAGTGTAGCACCTTAACAGCATCATCTTTTAAAATTTTAAATAGTTCAGCTGGAATACCATCACTTCCACTGGCCTTGTTATTTGCAGTGCTTTCTGAGGCCCATTTGACTTCACTTTCCAGGATGTCTGGCTCAAGGTCAGCAACCACACTACCTGGGGTGTACGAGACATCCATATCTTTCTGGTATAATTCCTCTGTGTATTCTTGCCACCTCTTCTTGATGTCTTCTGCTTCTCTTAGGTCCTTACCACTTTTGTCCTTTATTATGGTAATCTTTGTACAAAATGTTCCTTTCATAGCTCCAATTTTCTTGAACAGATCTCTGGTTCTTCCCATTCTGTTGTTTTCCTCTATTGTTTGCATTGCTCGTTTAAGAAGGCCTTCTTGTCTCTCCTTGCTATTCTTTGGAAATCTGCATTCAGTTTCCTGTATCTTTCACTATCTCCCTCGCATTTTGCTTGCCTTCTCTCCTCCGCTGTTTGTAAGGCCTCGTTGGACAGCCACTTTGCTTTCTTGCATTTCCTTTTCATTGGGATGGTTTTCGTTGTTGCCTCCTGTACAATGTTACCAGCCTCCATCCATAGTTCTTCAGACACTCTGTCCACCAAATCTAAATCCTTAAACCTGTTCGTCACTTCCACTGTGTATTCATAAGGGATTTGACATAGATGATATCTTACCGGCCCAGTGGTTTTCCCTACTTTCTTCAGTTTAAGTTTGAATTTTGCTATAAGAAGCTGATGATCTGAGCCACAGTCAGCTCCAGGTCTTGTTTTTGCTGACTGTATAGAGCCTCTCCATCTTTGGCTGCAGAGAATATAATCAATCTGATTTCGATGCTGCCCATCTGGTGATGTCCATGTGTAGAGTCGTCTCTCGTGTTGTTGGAAAAGCGTGTTTGTGATGACCAGCTTGTTCTCTTGACAGAACTCTATTAGCCTTTGCCCTGCTTCGTTTTGATCTCCAAGGCCAAACTTGCCAGTTGTTCCTCTTATCTCTTGCCTCCCTACTTTAGCATTCCAATCCCCTATAATGAGAAGAACATCCTTCTTTGGTGTCACTTCTATAAGGTGTTGTAAGTCTTCATAGAATTGGTCAATTTCAGTTTCTTCAGCACCAGTAGTTGGTGCATAAACTTGGATTACTGTGATGTTAAAAGGTCTGCCTTGGATTCATATCGAGATCATTCTATCATTCTATTCTATGTATAACTCCATACCATCCAACATTTCTCCCATGAACATAGGGACGTCCTAAGGAAAAGCAGGATAACATCAGAAACCAGGACAGCTTCAATAAATCTGGGACTGTCCCGGCAAAATTAGGGACAACTGGAAGGTTTGCAAAAGTGAGGAAGTTAAGATCAAGGAACAAGAGAGAAGTCATGAGTGAAGGACAAGCCAAAGGAGAGGTTGAGGGAGGAGGCTTATTGGTTTGTTCTTGTTCTTGTTTTTATTGTGTATTTTGTGTTTTTTACCTTGCATTTTTAAGTCGTAAACCAACCTTAAATCTACGGATGAAGGGCAGTATATACAATTAATAAAATAGTAACAATACTATTTGTTACTATAGACAGGCATGCCATTGTTCAGGAAGGTCTACTGTATAAATAGGGGTATAAATAGGAAAGTAGTATAAGTAATAAAGTAGCAGTAGTAAAGTGGAAGTAAAGTGGTAGTAAAGCAATAGTAAACAGGTAGGGAAGTAGCAGTTAAGTAATGGTAAAACAATAGTAAAGTGGTGGAATAGTAGCAGTAAAATAGCAGTAAAGTAGTAGTAACGCAGTAGTAAAATAGTAGTAAAATGGTAGTAAGGCAGTAGTGAAACAGCAGTAAGATAGTAGTAAAGAAGTAGTAAAGCGGTAGTAAAATGGTCCAATAGTAAAGTGGTGGAATAGCAGTAAAATAGTTTTAAAGTAGTAGTAAAATTGTAGAAAAATAGTAGTTAAATGGTAGTAAAGCAGTAGTAAGGTAGTAGTAAAATGGTAGTAAAGTAGTAGTAAAGCGGTAGTAAAGCAGTAGTAAAACGGTAGTAAAGCAGTAGTAAAATGGTAGTAAAGTAGTAGAAAATTGTAGTAAAGTAGTAGTAAAGTGGTAGGAAAGTAGTAGTAAAGTGGTAGTAAAGTAGTAGTAAAGCAGGTTAAGTTGTCGAGGGCTGATTTCTTTTCCTTTCATAAAAAGCCTTCTGTTTCGACCGCCAAACCTCTCAAGGGAGCATTTGCAACCGTTTGGCACCATTTTAGAGTGAATGGTTGAAAGTCAGATTTTTGAATGAAATTGTGACCCCGGGGCATAGGGATTTTTTCAAAAAAAAAATTTTCTGCCGGTTAAGTTGGCGTAGGGATGCGGGTGGCGCTGTGGGTAAAAGCCTCAGCACCTAGGGCCTGCTGATCAAAAGGTCGGCGGTTCGAATCCACACGGCTGGGTGCGCTCCTGTTGCTTGGTCCCAGCGCCTGCCAACCTAGCAGTTCGAAAGCAACCCCGGGTGCAAGTAGATAAATAGGGACCGCTTACTGGCGGGAAGGTAAACGGCGTTTCCGTGTGCTGCGCTGGCTCACCAAATGCAGCTTTGTCACGCATTAGTAAAGCAGGTTAAGTTGTCGTAACAATATAGTAACAATACTATTTGTTACTATAGTACAAATACTATATTATAGGAACAATACTAGTTGTTACTATAGACAGGCATGCCATTGTTCAGGAAGGTCTACTGTATAAATAGGGGTATAAATAGTAGCAGCAGTAAAGTGCAAGTAAAGCGGTAGTAAAGCATTAGTAAACCAGTAGGGAAGTAGCTGTTAAGTAATGGTAAAACAATAGTAAAGTGGTGGAATAGTAGCAGTAAAATAGCAGTAAAGTAGTAGTAACGCAGTAGTAAAATAGTAGTAAAATGGTAGTAAGGCAGTAGTGAAACAGCAGTAAGATAGTAGTAAAGAAGTAGTAAAGTGGTATTTAAATGGTCCAATAGTAAAGTGGTGGAATAGCAGTAAAAGAACTTTAAAGTAGTAGTAAAGTTGTAGTAAAATTGTAGAAAAATAGTAGTTAAATGGAAGTAAAGCAGTAGTAAGGTAGTAGTAAAATGGTAGTAAAGAATAGTAAAGCGGTAGTAAAGCAGTAGTAAAATTGTAGTAAAGCAGTAGTAAAGTAGTAGTAAAGCAGTAGTAAAGTAGTAGTAAAGTGATAGTAAAGTAGTAGTAAAGTAGTAGTAAAGCAGTAGTAAAGTGGTAGTAAAGTAGTAGTAAAGTGGTAGTAAAGTAGTAGTAAAGTGATAGTAAAGTAGTAGTAAAGTAGTAGTAAAGTGGTAGTAAAGTAGGAGTAAAGTAGTAGTAAAGCAGTAGTAAGAATGACCTCAGAAGTGTTCGTTGTACAAAAAGGCGCCATGTTGATAGCCTCAATCACAGAGGTTTTTCCAGTTCTTTCCATATAAAGTAGTCGGGCGGGGGGAATGGCTTCTCAGTGTTTGTATGTTGATCCCTGTTTACACTATTATGTTAAAAAGTACACCAGAATTTAGTGGCGTTGGATATTTTGGGTCCCAAAAGGTCCCCGCCAGCAGTGGCTGCATAAAATCCTTTAGTCAGAACTGAGCTATGGGCAACACACTGTCGTGAGTCAGGAGCTGTGTTAGGAGGCCGTAGTCAAAACTGAGGTGAGGACAAAAGCATACCCTCCAACATTTCTCCGATGAAAATAGGGGTGCCCTGTTCTGTAACAAGAATTTTACTACAGTGGTACCTCAGGTTAAGTACTTAATTCGTTCCGGAGGTCCGTTCTTAAACTGAAACTGTTCTTAACCTGAAGCACCACTTTAGCTAATGGGGCCTCCTGCTGTCGCCGCGCCGCCGGATCACGATTTCTGTTCTCAGAAGCAAATTTCTTAACCTGAAGCACTATTTCTGGGTTAGCGGAGTCTGTAACCTGAAGCATCTGTAACCTGAAGCATATGTAACCTGGACCATATGTAACCCGAGGTACCACTGTATTTATACCACATCCATCTGCCTGGGTTGCTCTAGCCACTCTGGGCGGCTTCCAAAACATATAAAAAGGTAATAAAACAGTAAACATTAAAAAACTTCCCTAGGTTGTTGTTGTTTAGTCGTTTAGTCGTGTCCGACTCTTCGTGACCCCATGGACCAGAGCACGCCAGGCACCTCTGTCCTCCACTACCTCCCGCAGTTTGGTCAAACTCATGCTGGTAACCTCGAAAACACTATCCAACCATCTCGTCCTCTGTCGCCCCCTTCTCCTTGTGCCCTCCATCTTTCCCAGCATCAGTGTCTTCTCCAGGGAGTCTTCTCTTCTCATGAGGTGGCCAAAGTACAGGAGCCTCAGCTTCACGATCTGTCCTTCCAGTGAGCACTCAGGGCTGATTTCCTTAAGAATGGATGCGTTTGATCTTCTTGCAGTCCATGGGACTCTCAAGAGTCTCCTCCAGCACCAGAATTCAAAAGCATCAATTCTTCGGCGATCAGCCTTCTTTATGGTCCAGCTCTCACTTCCATACATCACTACTGGGAAAACCATGGCTTTAACTATACGGACCTTTGTTGGCAAGGGGACGTCTCTACTTCTCAAGATGCTGTCTAGGCCTGTCATTGCCCTTCTCCCAAGAAGCAGGCGTCTTTTAATTATGTGGCTGCTGTCACCATCTGCAGTGATCATGGAGCCCAAGAAAGTAAAATCTCTCACTGCCTCCATTTCTTCCCCTTCTATTTGCCAGGAGGTGATGGGACCAGCGGCCATGATCTTTGTTTTTTTGATGTTGAGCTTCAGACCATATTTTGCGCTCTCCTCTTTCACCCTCATTAAAAGGTTCTTTAATTCCTCCTCACTTTCTGCCATCAAGGTTGTGTCATCTGCATATCTGAGGTTGTTGATATTTCTTCCGCCAATCTTAATTCCAGTTTGGGATTCATCTAGCCCAGCCTTTCGCATGATGCATTCTGCATATAAATTGTTGTGTATTGAGTCAAAGGATTTTATATCTGTATTATTATTGTCTGTATTTGCATTAGGGTAAAGTAACTGCCTTTTGGTTCCAGAGGGTACAGCTACTATTGGTTCATTTAAGCTGCTGTATTTGGATCCTCTGTCTTATTGGTTTCCTCCAAAAGGCAGGACTGTGATTGCCTGATATTGTTCCCTCCAAAATGTATCCTTTCTAGCTAGTTCCCTGTCCCTATAAATGTAGCTCTCCCCTCCTCAGGTCTCAGTCTTGTTTGCTTTAATAAAGAAGTGTTACTAGAGAACTGTCTCCAGCATATTATGTCAAGAGAGCTGAAATCACAAACCCCACGTCACAACATAAATTAAATAAGCAGGGAGACAAAATACAGCCTTGTCGTACTCCTTTTCCAATTTTGAACCAATCAGTTGTTCCATATCCAGTTCTAACTGTAGCTTCTTGTCCCACATAGAGATTTCTCGGGAGACAGATGAGGTGATCAGGCACTCCCATTTCTTTAAGAACTTGCCATAGTTTGCTGTGGTCGACACAGTCAAAGGCTTTTGCGTAGTCAATGAAGCAGAAGTAGATGTCTTTCTGGAACTCTCTAGCTTTCTCCATAATCCAGCGCATGTTTGCAATTTGGTCTCTGGTTCTTCTGCCTCTTCTAAATCCAGCTTGCACTTCTGGGAGTTCTCGATCCACATACTGCTTGAGCCTTCCTTGTAGAATTTTAAGCATAACCTTGCTAGCGTGTGAAATGAGTGCAATTGTGCGGTAGTTGGAGCATTCTTTGGCACTGCCCTTCTTTGGGATTGGGATGTAGACTGATCTTCTCCAATCTTCTGGCCACTGCTGAGTTTTCCAAATTTGCTGGCATATTGAGTGTAGCACCTTAACAGCATCATCTTTTAAAATTTTAAATAGTTCAGCTGGAATACCATCACTTCCACTGGCCTTGTTATTTGCAGTGCTTTCTGAGGCCCATTTGACTTCACTTTCCAGGATGTCTGGCTCAAGGTCAGCAACCACACTACCTGGGGTGTACGAGACATCCATATCTTTCTGGTATAATTCCTCTGTGTATTCTTGCCACCTCTTCTTGATGTCTTCTGCTTCTCTTAGGTCCTTACCACTTTTGTCCTTTATTATGGTAATCTTTGTACAAAATGTTCCTTTCATAGCTCCAATTTTCTTGAACAGATCTCTGGTTCTTCCCATTCTGTTGTTTTCCTCTATTGTTTGCATTGCTCGTTTAAGAAGGCCTTCTTGTCTCTCCTTGCTATTCTTTGGAAATCTGCATTCAGTTTCCTGTATCTTTCACTATCTCCCTCGCATTTTGCTTGCCTTCTCTCCTCCGCTGTTTGTAAGGCCTCGTTGGACAGCCACTTTGCTTTCTTGCATTTCCTTTTCATTGGGATGGTTTTCGTTGTTGCCTCCTGTACAATGTTACCAGCCTCCATCCATAGTTCTTCAGACACTCTGTCCACCAAATCTAAATCCTTAAACCTGTTCGTCACTTCCACTGTGTATTCATAAGGGATTTGACATAGATGATATCTTACCGGCCCAGTGGTTTTCCCTACTTTCTTCAGTTTAAGTTTGAATTTTGCTATAAGAAGCTGATGATCTGAGCCACAGTCAGCTCCAGGTCTTGTTTTTGCTGACTGTATAGAGCCTCTCCATCTTTGGCTGCAGAGAATATAATCAATCTGATTTCGATGCTGCCCATCTGGTGATGTCCATGTGTAGAGTCGTCTCTCGTGTTGTTGGAAAAGCGTGTTTGTGATGACCAGCTTGTTCTCTTGACAGAACTCTATTAGCCTTTGCCCTGCTTCGTTTTGATCTCCAAGGCCAAACTTGCCAGTTGTTCCTCTTATCTCTTGCCTCCCTACTTTAGCATTCCAATCCCCTATAATGAGAAGAACATCCTTCTTTGGTGTCACTTCTATAAGGTGTTGTAAGTCTTCATAGAATTGGTCAATTTCAGTTTCTTCAGCACCAGTAGTTGGTGCATAAACTTGGATTACTGTGATGTTAAAAGGTCTGCCTTGGATTCATATCGAGATCATTCTATCATTCTATTCTATGTATAACTCCATACCATCCAACATTTCTCCCATGAACATAGGGACGTCCTAAGGAAAAGCAGGATAACATCAGAAACCAGGACAGCTTCAATAAATCTGGGACTGTCCCGGCAAAATTAGGGACAACTGGAAGGTTTGCAAAAGTGAGGAAGTTAAGATCAAGGAACAAGAGAGAAGTCATGAGTGAAGGACAAGCCAAAGGAGAGGTTGAGGGAGGAGGCTTATTGGTTTGTTCTTGTTCTTGTTTTTATTGTGTATTTTGTGTTTTTTACCTTGCATTTTTAAGTCGTAAACCAACCTTAAATCTACGGATGAAGGGCAGTATATACAATTAATAAAATAGTAACAATACTATTTGTTACTATAGACAGGCATGCCATTGTTCAGGAAGGTCTACTGTATAAATAGGGGTATAAATAGGAAAGTAGTATAAGTAATAAAGTAGCAGTAGTAAAGTGGAAGTAAAGTGGTAGTAAAGCAATAGTAAACAGGTAGGGAAGTAGCAGTTAAGTAATGGTAAAACAATAGTAAAGTGGTGGAATAGTAGCAGTAAAATAGCAGTAAAGTAGTAGTAACGCAGTAGTAAAATAGTAGTAAAATGGTAGTAAGGCAGTAGTGAAACAGCAGTAAGATAGTAGTAAAGAAGTAGTAAAGCGGTAGTAAAATGGTCCAATAGTAAAGTGGTGGAATAGCAGTAAAATAGTTTTAAAGTAGTAGTAAAATTGTAGAAAAATAGTAGTTAAATGGTAGTAAAGCAGTAGTAAGGTAGTAGTAAAATGGTAGTAAAGTAGTAGTAAAGCGGTAGTAAAGCAGTAGTAAAACGGTAGTAAAGCAGTAGTAAAATGGTAGTAAAGTAGTAGAAAATTGTAGTAAAGTAGTAGTAAAGTGGTAGGAAAGTAGTAGTAAAGTGGTAGTAAAGTAGTAGTAAAGCAGGTTAAGTTGTCGAGGGCTGATTTCTTTTCCTTTCATAAAAAGCCTTCTGTTTCGACCGCCAAACCTCTCAAGGGAGCATTTGCAACCGTTTGGCACCATTTTAGAGTGAATGGTTGAAAGTCAGATTTTTGAATGAAATTGTGACCCCGGGGCATAGGGATTTTTTCAAAAAAAAAATTTTCTGCCGGTTAAGTTGGCGTAGGGATGCGGGTGGCGCTGTGGGTAAAAGCCTCAGCACCTAGGGCCTGCTGATCAAAAGGTCGGCGGTTCGAATCCACACGGCTGGGTGCGCTCCTGTTGCTTGGTCCCAGCGCCTGCCAACCTAGCAGTTCGAAAGCAACCCCGGGTGCAAGTAGATAAATAGGGACCGCTTACTGGCGGGAAGGTAAACGGCGTTTCCGTGTGCTGCGCTGGCTCACCAAATGCAGCTTTGTCACGCATTAGTAAAGCAGGTTAAGTTGTCGTAACAATATAGTAACAATACTATTTGTTACTATAGTACAAATACTATATTATAGGAACAATACTAGTTGTTACTATAGACAGGCATGCCATTGTTCAGGAAGGTCTACTGTATAAATAGGGGTATAAATAGTAGCAGCAGTAAAGTGCAAGTAAAGCGGTAGTAAAGCATTAGTAAACCAGTAGGGAAGTAGCTGTTAAGTAATGGTAAAACAATAGTAAAGTGGTGGAATAGTAGCAGTAAAATAGCAGTAAAGTAGTAGTAACGCAGTAGTAAAATAGTAGTAAAATGGTAGTAAGGCAGTAGTGAAACAGCAGTAAGATAGTAGTAAAGAAGTAGTAAAGTGGTATTTAAATGGTCCAATAGTAAAGTGGTGGAATAGCAGTAAAAGAACTTTAAAGTAGTAGTAAAGTTGTAGTAAAATTGTAGAAAAATAGTAGTTAAATGGAAGTAAAGCAGTAGTAAGGTAGTAGTAAAATGGTAGTAAAGAATAGTAAAGCGGTAGTAAAGCAGTAGTAAAATTGTAGTAAAGCAGTAGTAAAGTAGTAGTAAAGTGATAGTAAAGTAGTAGTAAAGTAGTAGTAAAGCAGTAGTAAAGTGGTAGTAAAGTAGTAGTAAAGTGGTAGTAAAGTAGTAGTAAAGTGATAGTAAAGTAGTAGTAAAGTGGTAGTAAAGTAGTAGTAAAGTAGTAGTAAAGCAGTAGTAAGAATGACCTCAGAAGTGTTCGTTGTACAAAAAGGCGCCATGTTGATAGCCTCAATCACAGAGGTTTTTCCAGTTGTGATAGCCTCAATCACAGAGGTTTTTCCAGTTCTTTCCATATAAAGTAGTCGGGCGGGGGGAATGGCTTCTCAGTGTTTGTATGTTGATCCCTGTTTACACTATTATGTTAAAAAGTACACCAGAATTTAGTGGCGTTGGATATTTTGGGTCCCAAAAGGTCCCCGCCAGCAGTGGCTGCATAAAATCCTTTAGTCAGAACTGAGCTATGGGCAACACACTGTCGTGAGTCAGGAGCTGTGTTAGGAGGCCGTAGTCAAAACTGAGGTGAGGACAAAAGCATACCCTCCAACATTTCTCCGATGAAAATAGGGGTGCCCTGTTCTGTAACAAGAATTTTACTACAGTGGTACCTCAGGTTAAGTACTTAATTCGTTCCGGAGGTCCGTTCTTAAACTGAAACTGTTCTTAACCTGAAGCACCACTTTAGCTAATGGGGCCTCCTGCTGTCGCCGCGCCGCCGGATCACGATTTCTGTTCTCAGAAGCAAATTTCTTAACCTGAAGCACTATTTCTGGGTTAGCGGAGTCTGTAACCTGAAGCATCTGTAACCTGAAGCATATGTAACCTGGACCATATGTAACCCGAGGTACCACTGTATTTATACCACATCCATCTGCCTGGGTTGCTCTAGCCACTCTGGGCGGCTTCCAAAACATATAAAAAGGTAATAAAACAGTAAACATTAAAAAACTTCCCTAGGTTGTTGTTGTTTAGTCGTTTAGTCGTGTCCGACTCTTCGTGACCCCATGGACCAGAGCACGCCAGGCACCTCTGTCCTCCACTACCTCCCGCAGTTTGGTCAAACTCATGCTGGTAACCTCGAAAACACTATCCAACCATCTCGTCCTCTGTCGCCCCCTTCTCCTTGTGCCCTCCATCTTTCCCAGCATCAGTGTCTTCTCCAGGGAGTCTTCTCTTCTCATGAGGTGGCCAAAGTACAGGAGCCTCAGCTTCACGATCTGTCCTTCCAGTGAGCACTCAGGGCTGATTTCCTTAAGAATGGATGCGTTTGATCTTCTTGCAGTCCATGGGACTCTCAAGAGTCTCCTCCAGCAC
The DNA here is from genome assembly GCF_964106915.1 of Podarcis gaigeae. Classification (NCBI taxonomy): domain Eukaryota; kingdom Metazoa; phylum Chordata; class Lepidosauria; order Squamata; family Lacertidae; genus Podarcis; species Podarcis gaigeae. The sequence continues at coordinate 13,413,652 of NC_139677.1, read as the reverse complement.
CAGAATTCAAAAGCATCAATTCTTCGGCGATCAGCCTTCTTTATGGTCCAGCTCTCACTTCCATACATCACTACTGGGAAAACCATGGCTTTAACTATACGGACCTTTGTTGGCAAGGGGACGTCTCTACTTCTCAAGATGCTGTCTAGGCCTGTCATTGCCCTTCTCCCAAGAAGCAGGCGTCTTTTAATTATGTGGCTGCTGTCACCATCTGCAGTGATCATGGAGCCCAAGAAAGTAAAATCTCTCACTGCCTCCATTTCTTCCCCTTCTATTTGCCAGGAGGTGATGGGACCAGCGGCCATGATCTTTGTTTTTTTGATGTTGAGCTTCAGACCATATTTTGCGCTCTCCTCTTTCACCCTCATTAAAAGGTTCTTTAATTCCTCCTCACTTTCTGCCATCAAGGTTGTGTCATCTGCATATCTGAGGTTGTTGATATTTCTTCCGCCAATCTTAATTCCAGTTTGGGATTCATCTAGCCCAGCCTTTCGCATGATGCATTCTGCATATAAATTGTTGTGTATTGAGTCAAAGGATTTTATATCTGTATTATTATTGTCTGTATTTGCATTAGGGTAAAGTAACTGCCTTTTGGTTCCAGAGGGTACAGCTACTATTGGTTCATTTAAGCTGCTGTATTTGGATCCTCTGTCTTATTGGTTTCCTCCAAAAGGCAGGACTGTGATTGCCTGATATTGTTCCCTCCAAAATGTATCCTTTCTAGCTAGTTCCCTGTCCCTATAAATGTAGCTCTCCCCTCCTCAGGTCTCAGTCTTGTTTGCTTTAATAAAGAAGTGTTACTAGAGAACTGTCTCCAGCATATTATGTCAAGAGAGCTGAAATCACAAACCCCACGTCACAACATAAATTAAATAAGCAGGGAGACAAAATACAGCCTTGTCGTACTCCTTTTCCAATTTTGAACCAATCAGTTGTTCCATATCCAGTTCTAACTGTAGCTTCTTGTCCCACATAGAGATTTCTCGGGAGACAGATGAGGTGATCAGGCACTCCCATTTCTTTAAGAACTTGCCATAGTTTGCTGTGGTCGACACAGTCAAAGGCTTTTGCGTAGTCAATGAAGCAGAAGTAGATGTCTTTCTGGAACTCTCTAGCTTTCTCCATAATCCAGCGCATGTTTGCAATTTGGTCTCTGGTTCTTCTGCCTCTTCTAAATCCAGCTTGCACTTCTGGGAGTTCTCGATCCACATACTGCTTGAGCCTTCCTTGTAGAATTTTAAGCATAACCTTGCTAGCGTGTGAAATGAGTGCAATTGTGCGGTAGTTGGAGCATTCTTTGGCACTGCCCTTCTTTGGGATTGGGATGTAGACTGATCTTCTCCAATCTTCTGGCCACTGCTGAGTTTTCCAAATTTGCTGGCATATTGAGTGTAGCACCTTAACAGCATCATCTTTTAAAATTTTAAATAGTTCAGCTGGAATACCATCACTTCCACTGGCCTTGTTATTTGCAGTGCTTTCTGAGGCCCATTTGACTTCACTTTCCAGGATGTCTGGCTCAAGGTCAGCAACCACACTACCTGGGGTGTACGAGACATCCATATCTTTCTGGTATAATTCCTCTGTGTATTCTTGCCACCTCTTCTTGATGTCTTCTGCTTCTCTTAGGTCCTTACCACTTTTGTCCTTTATTATGGTAATCTTTGTACAAAATGTTCCTTTCATAGCTCCAATTTTCTTGAACAGATCTCTGGTTCTTCCCATTCTGTTGTTTTCCTCTATTGTTTGCATTGCTCGTTTAAGAAGGCCTTCTTGTCTCTCCTTGCTATTCTTTGGAAATCTGCATTCAGTTTCCTGTATCTTTCACTATCTCCCTCGCATTTTGCTTGCCTTCTCTCCTCCGCTGTTTGTAAGGCCTCGTTGGACAGCCACTTTGCTTTCTTGCATTTCCTTTTCATTGGGATGGTTTTCGTTGTTGCCTCCTGTACAATGTTACCAGCCTCCATCCATAGTTCTTCAGACACTCTGTCCACCAAATCTAAATCCTTAAACCTGTTCGTCACTTCCACTGTGTATTCATAAGGGATTTGACATAGATGATATCTTACCGGCCCAGTGGTTTTCCCTACTTTCTTCAGTTTAAGTTTGAATTTTGCTATAAGAAGCTGATGATCTGAGCCACAGTCAGCTCCAGGTCTTGTTTTTGCTGACTGTATAGAGCCTCTCCATCTTTGGCTGCAGAGAATATAATCAATCTGATTTCGATGCTGCCCATCTGGTGATGTCCATGTGTAGAGTCGTCTCTCGTGTTGTTGGAAAAGCGTGTTTGTGATGACCAGCTTGTTCTCTTGACAGAACTCTATTAGCCTTTGCCCTGCTTCGTTTTGATCTCCAAGGCCAAACTTGCCAGTTGTTCCTCTTATCTCTTGCCTCCCTACTTTAGCATTCCAATCCCCTATAATGAGAAGAACATCCTTCTTTGGTGTCACTTCTATAAGGTGTTGTAAGTCTTCATAGAATTGGTCAATTTCAGTTTCTTCAGCACCAGTAGTTGGTGCATAAACTTGGATTACTGTGATGTTAAAAGGTCTGCCTTGGATTCATATCGAGATCATTCTATCATTCTATTCTATGTATAACTCCATACCATCCAACATTTCTCCCATGAACATAGGGACGTCCTAAGGAAAAGCAGGATAACATCAGAAACCAGGACAGCTTCAATAAATCTGGGACTGTCCCGGCAAAATTAGGGACAACTGGAAGGTTTGCAAAAGTGAGGAAGTTAAGATCAAGGAACAAGAGAGAAGTCATGAGTGAAGGACAAGCCAAAGGAGAGGTTGAGGGAGGAGGCTTATTGGTTTGTTCTTGTTCTTGTTTTTATTGTGTATTTTGTGTTTTTTACCTTGCATTTTTAAGTCGTAAACCAACCTTAAATCTACGGATGAAGGGCAGTATATACAATTAATAAAATAGTAACAATACTATTTGTTACTATAGACAGGCATGCCATTGTTCAGGAAGGTCTACTGTATAAATAGGGGTATAAATAGGAAAGTAGTATAAGTAATAAAGTAGCAGTAGTAAAGTGGAAGTAAAGTGGTAGTAAAGCAATAGTAAACAGGTAGGGAAGTAGCAGTTAAGTAATGGTAAAACAATAGTAAAGTGGTGGAATAGTAGCAGTAAAATAGCAGTAAAGTAGTAGTAACGCAGTAGTAAAATAGTAGTAAAATGGTAGTAAGGCAGTAGTGAAACAGCAGTAAGATAGTAGTAAAGAAGTAGTAAAGCGGTAGTAAAATGGTCCAATAGTAAAGTGGTGGAATAGCAGTAAAATAGTTTTAAAGTAGTAGTAAAATTGTAGAAAAATAGTAGTTAAATGGTAGTAAAGCAGTAGTAAGGTAGTAGTAAAATGGTAGTAAAGTAGTAGTAAAGCGGTAGTAAAGCAGTAGTAAAACGGTAGTAAAGCAGTAGTAAAATGGTAGTAAAGTAGTAGAAAATTGTAGTAAAGTAGTAGTAAAGTGGTAGGAAAGTAGTAGTAAAGTGGTAGTAAAGTAGTAGTAAAGCAGGTTAAGTTGTCGAGGGCTGATTTCTTTTCCTTTCATAAAAAGCCTTCTGTTTCGACCGCCAAACCTCTCAAGGGAGCATTTGCAACCGTTTGGCACCATTTTAGAGTGAATGGTTGAAAGTCAGATTTTTGAATGAAATTGTGACCCCGGGGCATAGGGATTTTTTCAAAAAAAAAATTTTCTGCCGGTTAAGTTGGCGTAGGGATGCGGGTGGCGCTGTGGGTAAAAGCCTCAGCACCTAGGGCCTGCTGATCAAAAGGTCGGCGGTTCGAATCCACACGGCTGGGTGCGCTCCTGTTGCTTGGTCCCAGCGCCTGCCAACCTAGCAGTTCGAAAGCAACCCCGGGTGCAAGTAGATAAATAGGGACCGCTTACTGGCGGGAAGGTAAACGGCGTTTCCGTGTGCTGCGCTGGCTCACCAAATGCAGCTTTGTCACGCATTAGTAAAGCAGGTTAAGTTGTCGTAACAATATAGTAACAATACTATTTGTTACTATAGTACAAATACTATATTATAGGAACAATACTAGTTGTTACTATAGACAGGCATGCCATTGTTCAGGAAGGTCTACTGTATAAATAGGGGTATAAATAGTAGCAGCAGTAAAGTGCAAGTAAAGCGGTAGTAAAGCATTAGTAAACCAGTAGGGAAGTAGCTGTTAAGTAATGGTAAAACAATAGTAAAGTGGTGGAATAGTAGCAGTAAAATAGCAGTAAAGTAGTAGTAACGCAGTAGTAAAATAGTAGTAAAATGGTAGTAAGGCAGTAGTGAAACAGCAGTAAGATAGTAGTAAAGAAGTAGTAAAGTGGTATTTAAATGGTCCAATAGTAAAGTGGTGGAATAGCAGTAAAAGAACTTTAAAGTAGTAGTAAAGTTGTAGTAAAATTGTAGAAAAATAGTAGTTAAATGGAAGTAAAGCAGTAGTAAGGTAGTAGTAAAATGGTAGTAAAGAATAGTAAAGCGGTAGTAAAGCAGTAGTAAAATTGTAGTAAAGCAGTAGTAAAGTAGTAGTAAAGTGATAGTAAAGTAGTAGTAAAGTAGTAGTAAAGCAGTAGTAAAGTGGTAGTAAAGTAGTAGTAAAGTGGTAGTAAAGTAGTAGTAAAGTGATAGTAAAGTAGTAGTAAAGTGGTAGTAAAGTAGTAGTAAAGTAGTAGTAAAGCAGTAGTAAGAATGACCTCAGAAGTGTTCGTTGTACAAAAAGGCGCCATGTTGATAGCCTCAATCACAGAGGTTTTTCCAGTTGTTTCCATATAAAGTAGTGGGGCGGGGGGGAATGGCTTCTCAGTGTTTGTATGTTGATCCCTGTTTACACTATTATGTTAAAAAGTACACCAGAATTTAGTGGCGTTGGATATTTTGGGTCCCAAAAGGTCCCCGCCAGCAGTGGCTGCATAAAATCCTTTAGTCAGAACTGAGCTATGGGCAACACACTGTCGTGAGTCAGGAGCTGTGTGAGGAGCCCGTAGTCAAAACTGAGGTGAGGACAAAAGCATACCCTCCAACATTTCTCCGATGAAAATAGGGGTGCCCTGTTCTGTAACAAGAATTTTACTACAGTGGTACCTCAGGTTAAGTACTTAATTCGTTCCGGAGGTCCGTTCTTAAACTGAAACTGTTCTTAACCTGAAGCACCACTTTAGCTAATGGGGCCTCCTGCTGTTGCCGCGCCGCCGGATCACGATTTCTGTTCTCAGAAGCAAATTTCTTAACCTGAAGCACTATTTCTGGGTTAGCGGAGTCTGTAACCTGAAGCATCTGTAACCTGAAGCATATGTAACCTGAAGCATATGTAACCCGAGGTACCACTGTATTTATACCACATCCATCTGCCTGGGTTGCTCTAGCCACTCTGGGCGGCTTCCAAAACATATAAAAAGGTAATAAAACAGTAAACATTAAAAAACTTCCCTAGGTTGTTGTTGTTTAGTCGTTTAGTCGTGTCCGACTCTTCGTGACCCCATGGACCAGAGCACGCCAGGCACCTCTGTCCTCCACTACCTCCCGCAGTTTGGTCAAACTCATGCTGGTAACCTCGAAAACACTATCCAACCATCTCGTCCTCTGTCGCCCCCTTCTCCTTGTGCCCTCCATCTTTCCCAGCATCAGTGTCTTCTCCAGGGAGTCTTCTCTTCTCATGAGGTGGCCAAAGTACAGGAGCCTCAGCTTCACGATCTGTCCTTCCAGTGAGCACTCAGGGCTGATTTCCTTAAGAATGGATGCGTTTGATCTTCTTGCAGTCCATGGGACTCTCAAAGTCTCCTCCAGCACCAGAATTCAAAAGCATCAATTCTTCGGCGATCAGCCTTCTTTATGGTCCAGCTCTCACTTCCGTATATCACTACTGGGAAAACCATGGCTTTAACTATACGGACCTTTGTTCGCAAGGGGACGTCTCTACTTCTCAAGATGCTGTCTAGGCCTGTCATTGCCTTTCTCCCAAGAAGCAGGCGTCTTTTAATTATGTGGCTGCTGTCACCATCTGCAGTGATCATGGAGCCCAAGAAAGTAAAATCTCTCACTGCCTCCATTTCTTCCCCTTCTATTTGCCAGGAGGTGATGGGACCAGTGGCCATGATCTTTGTTTTTTTGATGTTGAGCTTCAGACCATATTTTGCGCTCTCCTCTTTCACCCTCATTAAAAGGTTCTTTAATTCCTCCTCACTTTCTGCCATCAAGGTTGTGTCATCTGCATATCTGAGGTTGTTGATATTTCTTCCGGCAATCTTAATTCCAGCTTGGGATTCATCCAGCCCAGCCTTTCGCATGATGCATTCTGCATATAAATTGTTGTGTATTGAGTCAAAGGATTTTATATCTGTATTATTATTGTCTGTATTTGCATTAGGGTAAAGTAACTGCCTTTTGGTTCCAGAGGGTACAGCTACTATTGGTTCATTTAAGCTGCTGTATTTGGATCCTCTGTCTTATTGGTTTCCTCCAAAAGGCAGGACTGTGATTGCCTGATATTGTTCCCTCCAAAATGTATCCTTTCTAGCTAGTTCCCTGTCCCTATAAATGTAGCTCTCCCCTCCTCAGGTCTCTTTTTTTATAATATTTTTTATTGAGTTTGTGAAATACAGAAAAAAAAATAAAGAACATATTATAAGAGTAAAGTAGAAAGGTTACAAATTTTCTTGTTCTTTTTTCCAAGTCTACTGGACTTCCCCACATCCTCCCAACCCTGCATTCTCTGTGATACATAACATCAGCAATTTGTTAACTTGTTTCAATACTTGTTGTATCCTTCATTTTATCATGTTACCCAATTTCAAATGTGTTATAACCCAAATCATGTACATTTTCATTTAAACACAATAAAGTTGTTTCATTATTCTATCTCTGACTTCTTGTGCCTTAATTTCCATTTCTTTAGTTTAACATTACTGAAGCTAGAATTTCCTAAAAGGTGCATTTTTTAACATTCATACAGCTTATAATGTTTTTTCAGATAGTCCTTAAATTTTTTCCATTCCTCCTCAATTGTTTCTTCTCCCAAGTCTCGGATTCTGCCAGTCATTTCGGCCAGTTCCATGTAGTCCATCAACTGCGTGTGCCATTCCTCCAGTGTGGGTAAATCTTGTGTCTTCCAATGCTTTGCAATCAGGATCCTTGCTGCTGTAGTAGCGTACATAAAACAAGTTTTGTCCTTCTTAAGCACTCTCTGGTCCACCATGCCCAGGAGGAAGGCCTCTGGTTTCTTAGGTAAGGTAAATCTAAGTACCTTTTTTAGTTCATTATGAATCATCTCCCAAAAGGCCTTCACTTTCGGGCAGGTCCACCAGAGGTGAAAAAATGTCCCTTCCGCCTCTTTACATTTCCAACATTTATTATCAGACAGGTGATATATCTTAGCAAGCTTGACTGGGGTCATGTACCACCGGTATATCATTTTCATAATGTTTTCCTTCAAGGCACTACATGCCGTAAATTTCATTCCGGTGTTCCATAACCTTTCCCAGTCTTCAAACATAATGTTATGCCCCAAATCCTGCGCCCACTTTATCATGGCGGATTTGACTGTCTCATCCTGAGTATTCCATTTAAGCAGCAGGTTATACATTCTCGAAAGTAGTTTACTTTTTGGTTCTAACAGTTCTGTCTCTAGTTTCGATTTTTCCACCTGGAATCCAACCTTCTTGTCTACTTTAAAAACCTCTTGAATTTGTGCATAATGCAACCAATCTCGCACCTTGTTTTTTAATTTTTCCAAGCTCTGCAACCTCCAATTGTCTCCAATCTTTTCAATTATTTCCCCATATTTAGGCCAATTGGCCTCCATGTTAAGTCTCTTCCGTGCCTTGGCCTCTACCGGTGAGAGCCACCTCGGAGTCTTACTCTCCAATAAGTCTTTATATTTTGTCCAGACCATTAAAATTGCTCTCCTAACAATGTGGTTTTTAAACAATTTGTGCACTTTAACCTTGTCATACCACAAATATGCATGCCACCCAAAAGCATTGTCAAACCCTTCCAGATCTAGGACATCAGTGTTTTCCAGTAAGATCCAATCTTTCAACCAGCAGAAGGCTGCGGATTCATAATATAACCTCAAGTCTGGCAGGGCAAATCCCCCTCTTTCTTTCGCATCAGTTAATATTTTAAACTTTATTCGGGGCTTTTTGCCCTGCCAAACAAACTTAGAAATATCCTTCTGCCACTTTCCAAAACATTCCACCTTGTCCACGATCTGTAGGGCCTGAAACAAAAATAACATTTTTGGCAATACATTCATCTTTATAGCTGCTATTCGGCCCAACAAGGAAAGTTTCAATCTTGACCACGTTTCCAAATCTCTTTTGATTTCTGACCAACATTTCTCGTAGTTGTCTTTAAACAAATTCAAATTTTTGGAGGTCAGATACACCCCTAGGTATTTTACTTTTTTAACCACATTTAATTCTGTTTCTTTCAGGAACTCATCTGTTTCTGTAGTTGTCAAATTTTTTGCTAAAACCTTAGTTTTTTGCTTGTTCAGCTTAAATCCCAACACCCGACCAAAGTCAGAAATTAATTCTAACACTCTTTTAGTACTAGAGACTGGCTCCTGTAATGTTAATACCAGGTCATCTGCAAATGCTTTCAATTTATATTGTTTCACTCCGACCTCAATTCCCTGTACCAACCGGTCCTTTCTAATCATGTTCAATAGCACCTCCAGAACTGAAATAAACAATAGGGGGGATAGAGGGCACCCCTGCCGTGTCCCTTTTTCAATTTTAAACTCCTCTGTCACCACATTGTTTACTATCAATTTGGCTTTTTGTTCTGAATATATTGCTTCTATTCCATTTTCAAACCCCCGCCCCACTCCCATCCCTTCCAAATTTTTCTTCATAAACATCCAAGAAATGTTGTCAAAGGCTTTCTCCGCATCAATAAAGATTAACACCGCTCTAGTGTTGAGATTTGTTTGTAAAAGTTCCAAAATGTCGATGATGTTTCTTGTGTTGTCAAACAAATGCCTACCAGGGAGAAAGCCTGCCTGGTCCTTATGGATCACTTCATTAAGCACTTTTTTAAACCTACTTGCCAAAATGTCTGCAAAAATTTTGTAATCCACATTTAGGAGTGAGATGGGGCGGTAGTTCTTAAGCTGGGTCTTTTCAGTTTCTAGTTTGGGTATCAATGTGATGAAGGCTTCTTTCCACGTTTCCGGTGCCTTCCTCCCCTCCATAATCTGGTTACAAACCTCCAACAAAGGTTGTATCAAGTAGTCCTTCAGAACCTTATAATATTTGGAGGTAAGTCCATCAGGGCCTGGAGATTTGCCTAATTGGAGGTTCTGAATGGCACTTTCAATTTCTTGCTGTGTGATATTACTATTCAGGATTGTTCTCATTTCCTGAGGTATTTTCTGTAATCCGTTGGTTTTAAGAAATTGGTCCACCTCCGAATCTTTCTGTGGCCCTTGTGAATAAAGTTCTTTGAAATATCTCTGGAAGCACTTTCTAATTTCCTCGGGTTTCTGAACCATTCTCCCTTCAATCTCTAGATTTGTAACTGTATTAAGTTTTTGTCTCTTTTTCAACTGCCATGCTAGCAGTTTCCCACACTTATTTGCTGATTCAAAAGATCTTTGTTTCATTTGTTTAATTTTCCATTCCACCTCTTGATTTATCAATTTCAAATATTGTGCTTGGAAAAATTTCACTTCTCTCAGCACTTCCTTCGACTTGGGCCTGGATCTTAGTTTTTTCTCTCCATCTCTTATTTTTTCCAATATCTTCTCCTTCTTTTCATTCCAGAGCTTTTTCTTGATCGTATTTCGTTGTATTAGAAACCCTCTCATGACTGCTTTACTTGCGTCCCAGATTGTTCTTTTTTCCACAGTGGTATTTAAATTTATCTCAAAATAGTCTTTTAAAGTTTTTTGGGCCTTCTTAACAATCTTCTCGTCCCTTAGTAAGGTGTCATTCATTTTCCATCTAAAGGATCCGATTGTATTTAGTCTCAGTTCCATTTTCAAAGCGTTATGGTCGGAGCAGGTTTTTGGGCAGATTTCCACCTTTCTAGTCTTGGGTGCCAGTCCTCTAGTTATCCATATTTGGTCGATTCGTGTCCATGTCAGATGAGCTTCAGAAAAGAAAGTTCCTTCTTTTCCTAGGGGGTTCTTAACCCTCCATATGTCAATTAAGTCCACATTGTCAGTCATTTCAAAGAAAGTTTTAGGTAGTCTACCATCTTTCGTTATGTTAGCGCTTTGCGACTTATCCATATTTACAGACACCACCCCATTCATATCACCCATCATAATAATGTTGTTGTAGTCTAAGTAGTCCAGCATAATCTCATGCAGCTTCCTGAAAAATTCCGATTTTCCTTCATTTGGAGCATATATTCCTAATATCAAAATTTTTTCTCCTTGTGTCTGAATTTCAATCGCCAAAATTCTGCCGTGTTCGTCTTTAAATAAAAGTTTCGGTGACAGGCTCTCCTTTGCATATATCACCACTCCTCTTTTCTTAACTTTATCCGAAGAAATAAATTCTTGGCCTAGTCTTTTATTAATTAGCACTTTTCTGTGGAGCCTTGTCACATGCGTTTCTTGCAGGCAAATAATGTCCAATTGTTCTTTTTTCAAAATATGAAATACTTTTCTTCTTTTTTCCGGAGAATTTCCGCCATTTATATTCCAACTGAGAAGCTGCAACGACATCCTGGTCTAATTGGTGGGTCCTACAGTGGGGTGTCTAGGTTTCCCTCCGATCCCGGAGGTGGTAATGCTGGTCCAGATCCAGACGGTGTAGGTTTTGGAGATGGTCCCGGTGGTGGTGGTGGCCAAGAAGCTGTGGCTCCTTTCTGGAGGTCCTTCTCGTGGTCGTGTAAGAACTTCTGTTGGTCCTCAGGTGTTTTAATTCTTACTTTCCTTCCTTTGTAAGTAAATGATAGTCCTTGCGGAAACTCCCACCTATAAGGGATTGTGTTGTATCTCAGCAGTTTGGTCAAATCTGTGTAAGTGGTCCTGAGATCCAAAAGATGTTTGGGTATGTCTCTGTAAATTTCAGCCTTTTTACCTTCTATCTCCAAAGATTTTTTAAAATGTAGGCCTAGTATCTTGTCTCTTTCCTCTCTTGATCTCAAAATAACCAAACAGTCTCTGGACTTATCCTTCTTTATCGATTTTCCCAGTCTAAAAGCCGTCACAATTTTAAAATCCTTGTCTTCCTCAATCCCCCAGAATTTGGAGAACAAAAGTGTTAAAAATCCCTGTAAATTTCCTTCCTCCAGTTCTGGGATGGCCCTTAACCTGAGATTATTTTCCTTACTTTTCAATTCAACCAATGACAGGTAGGCTTGTTGTTCCCCTACCTGTCTTTTCAGAGGCCTTACTTCCCCCTTGATCTCATCAACCTTTTTGTTCGCCTGTTCTGCTTTTTGACTGGCTTCCACAGCTAATTTATAGTTTTCAGCCGTGGCTCCTTGCAATTTCTCAATTGCCTGAGTGTGCTGGGAAACCTGCTCAGATAATTTACTAATAGAGGATGTAGCTTGGTCAATTTTTGATGATTGATTGTCCACTTTTTGATTTAAAATTGCCAGTTGTTCCAAAATTTGTTTCAGGACTATTTCAGATCCTCCAGTTGCCATATCTTCTGCAGCAGGCTCTTCAGCTTCCACCTCCTGTGCTGTCAGCACAGTTGGGACAGATGATCTTCGTTGATGAGATAGGGTTGTTTGAACAAGTTGCACTGGTTTCTTTTCCTTTTCTTTAGCTTTAGCTGCTCTTGTTCTCCCTGAGCCACTCATTCCACACCTGCCTCTGTTCAAGGTCAAATTTTCTTTTGTTCCATAAGTCAGACAAGTCCAGAGTGTAAACAATTTAACCACAGAAAATCACAATAAAGTACAGTTCCCAGGCCTCTATGTCTCCACAATCCTCTAGGGGGGGTATTTCAAAGTTTCAAGGAAGGAGAGAACTCTTTTCCGCCATTGAAGTTCTTATGTTCCCTATATTAAATCTTAGTAGTTCCAGAGCACAAAAGGAAGGTTCCCCGGGCTTTCTATTTCTTGAAAAAAGGCCACAAGGTGTCAAGAAAGGTCCCAGCAACAGTGTTTAAACGTTAATGTCTCAGTCTATGTATCAGTTTAAACTCCAATAACAGTATCAGCAGTTTGACAGTTCTCTTTTGCACACTGACAGTCCGACAGCTGGGTTGTCCCTTTTAACTCCGCATAGTTCAAAATTAGGAAGAAAGTTCCAAGAATAAAGTCCACAGATTTTACAAAGATTTCCTGCTTGTCTTTTCACTACAAAGTCTATCAAATACACCCTCGTTTCGCTTTTGCAATCCCTTTTAAACGCTTCAGCGCTCTTCTGAACCGTTGCTTTGATCTAGTTAGCAAGATCGGGAGACGGACTTCCTGTTACTCGCCTCCCGTTTTCAGCCAAATTCCAAAATTTTAGTCCGATATTTAGTTCCCCTTACTCACGGGTATGTTGCAGCCAATTTCGATGTTTTCAAGAAGAAAGGTCGGCGCTCATCAGCAGCAGCAGCGCGGCTTTGCATCCACGAAAAGAGCGATGAACTCACAGCGCCGCTCCCCCTTTCACGTTCCGGAGCCCCTTACGGGGTTCCTTCTTCGTTTCTGGGGGGGCTTTTGGCGCCCGCCGAGTCCCACGGCCACAAGCTCGCTCTGCCTGTGGTTTTTCTTGATGGGTCTCCGCTTTGCCGCAGCGGACGACCCTTTTTCGCGGAGCCCCTCTTCACAGAGTAAAGAGGACCGCCATTGCCGTTTTGCGCCACCTCCGGAGGTCCTCTCCCCTCCTCAGGTCTCAGTCTTGTTTGCTTTAATAAAGAAGTGTTACTAGAGAACTGTCTCCAGCATATTATGTCAAGAGAGCTACCTGGGGTGTACGAGACATCCATATCTTTCTGGTATAATTCCTCTGTGTATTCTTGCCACCTCTTCTTGATGTCTTCTGCTTCTGTTAGGTCCTTACCACTTTTGTCCTTTATTATGGTAATCTTTGTACGAAATGTTCCTTTCATAGCTCCAATTTTCTTGAACAGATCTCTGGTTCTTCCCATTCTGTTGTTTTCCTCTATTGTTTGCATTGCTCGTTTAAGAAGGCCTTCTTGTCTCTCCTTGCTATTCTTTGGAAATCTGCATTCAATTTCCTGTATCTTTCACTATCTCCCTCGCATTTTGCTTGCCTTCTCTCCTCCACTGTTTGTAAGGCCTCGTTGGACAGCCACTTTGCTTTCTTGCATTTCCTTTTCATTGGGATGGTTTTCGTTGTTGCCTCCTGTACAATGTTACCAGCCTCCATCCATAGTTCTTCAGACACTCTGTCCACCAAATCTAAATCCTTAAACCTGTTCGTCACTTCCACTGTGTATTCATAAGGGATTTGACATAGATGATATCTTACCGGCCCAGTGGTTTTCCCTACTTTCTTCAGTTTAAGTTTGAATTTTGCTATAAGAAGCTGATGATCTGAGCCACAGTCAGCTCCAGGTCTTGTTTTTGCTGACTGTATAGAGCCTCTCCATCTTTGGCTGCAGAGAATATAATCAATCTGATTTCGATGCTGCCCATCTGGTGATGTCCATGTGTAGAGTCGTCTCTCGTGTTGTTGGAAAAGCGTGTTTGTGATGACCAGCTTGTTCTCTTGACAGAACTCTATTAGCCTTTGCCCTGCTTCGTTTTGATCTCCAAGGCCAAACTTGCCAGTTGTTCCTCTTATCTCTTGCCTCCCTACTTTAGCATTCCAATCCCCTATAATGAGAAGAACATCCTTCTTTGGTGTCACTTCTATAAGGTGTTGTAAGTCTTCATAGAATTGGTCAATTTCAGTTTCTTCAGCACCAGTAGTTGGTGCATAAACTTGGATTACTGTGATGTTAAAAGGTCTGCCTTGGATTCATATCGAGATCATTCTATCATTCTATTCTATGTATAACTCCATACCATCCAACATTTCTCCCATGAACATAGGGACGTCCTAAGGAAAAGCAGGATAACATCAGAAACCAGGACAGCTTCAATAAATCTGGGACTGTCCCGGCAAAATTAGGGACAACTGGAAGGTTTGCAAAAGTGAGGAAGTTAAGATCAAGGAACAAGAGAGAAGTCATGAGTGAAGGACAAGCCAAAGGAGAGGTTGAGGGAGGAGGCTTATTGGTTTGTTCTTGTTCTTGTTTTTATTGTGTATTTTGTGTTTTTTACCTTGCATTTTTAAGTCGTAAACCAACCTTAAATCTACGGATGAAGGGCAGTATATACAATTAATAAAATAGTAACAATACTATTTGTTACTATAGACAGGCATGCCATTGTTCAGGAAGGTCTACTGTATAAATAGGGGTATAAATAGGAAAGTAGTATAAGTAATAAAGTAGCAGTAGTAAAGTGGAAGTAAAGTGGTAGTAAAGCAATAGTAAACCAGTAGGGAAGTAGCAGTTAAGTAATGGTAAAACAATAGTAAAGTGGAGGAATAGTAGCAGTAAAATAGCAGTAAAGTAGTAGTAACGCAGTAGTAAAATAGTAGTAAAATGGTAGTAAGGCAGTAGTGAAACAGCAGTAAGATAGTAGTAAAGAAGTAGTAAAGCGGTAGTAAAATGGTCCAATAGTAAAGTGGTGGAATAGCAGTAAAATAGCTTTAAAGTAGTAGTAAAATTGTAGAAAAATAGTAGTTAAATGGTAGTAAAGCAGTAGTAAGGTAGTAGTAAAATGGTAGTAAAGCAGTAGTAAAACGGTAGTAAAGCAGTAGTAAAATGGTAGTAAAGTAGTAGAAAATTGTAGTAAAGTAGTAGTAAAGTGGTAGGAAAGTAGTAGTAAAGTGGTAGGAAAGTAGTAGTAAAGCAGGTTAAGTTGTTGAGGGCTGATTTCTTTTCCTTTCATAAAAAGCCTTCTGTTTCGACCGCCAAACCTCTCAAGGGAGCATTTGCAACCATTTGGCACCATTTTAGAGTGAATGGTTGAAAGTCAGATTATTGATCAAATTGTGACCCCGGGGCTTTGGGATTTTTCCAAAAAAAATATTTTTCTGCCGGTTAAGTTGGCGTAGGGATGCGGGTGGCGCTGTGGGTAAAAGCCTCAGCGCCTAGGGTCTGCCGATCAAAAGGTCGGCGGTTCGAATCCACACGGCTGGGTGCGCTCCTGTTGCTTGGTCCCAGCGCCTGCCAACCTAGCAGTTCGAAAGCAACCCCGGGTGCAAGTAGATAAATAGGGACCGCTTACTGGCCGGAAGGTAAACGGCGTTTCCGTGTGCTGCGCTGGCTCACCAAATGCAGCTTTGTCACGCATTAGTAAAGCAGGTTAAGTTGTCGTAACAATATAGTAACAATACTATTTGTTACTATAGTACAAATACTATATTATAGGAACAATACTAGTTGTTACTATAGACAGGCATGCCATTGTTCAGGAAGGTCTACTGTATAAATAGGGGTATAAATAGTAGCAGCAGTAAAGTGCAAGTAAAGAGGTAGTAAAGCATTAGTAAACCAGTAGGGAAGTAGCTGTTAAGTAATGGTAAAACAATAGTAAAGTGGTGGAATAGTAGCAGTAAAATAGCAGTAAAGTAGTAGTAACGCAGTCGTAAAATAGTAGTAAAATGGTAGTAAGGCAGTAGTGAAACAGCAGTAAGATAGTAGTAAAGAAGTAGTAAAGTGGTATTTAAATGGTCCAATAGTAAAGTGGTGGAATAGCAGTAAAAGAACTTTAAAGTAGTAGTAAAGTTGTAGTAAAATTGTAGAAAAATAGTAGTTAAATGGTAGTAAAGCAGTAGTAAGGTAGTAGTAAAATGGTAGTAAAGTAATAGTAAAGCGGTAGTAAAGCAGTAGTAAAATTGTAGTAAAGCAGTAGTAAAGTAGTAGTAAAGCAGTAGTAAAGTAGCAGTAAAGTGATAGTAAAGAAGTAGTAAAGTACTAGTAAAGCAGTAGTAAAGTGGTAGTAAAGTAGTAGTAAAGTGATAGTAAAGTAGTAGTAAAGTAGTAGTAAAGTGGTAGTAAAGTAGTAGTAAAGTGATAGTAAAGTAGTAGTAAAGTAGTAGTAAAGTGGTAGTAAAGTAGTAGTAAAGTGATAGTAAAGTTGTAGTAAAGCAGTAGTAAAGCGGTAGTAAAGTAGTAGTAAAGTGATAGTAAAGTAGTAGTAAAGTAGTAGTAAAGTGGTAGTAAAGTAGTAGTAAAGTGATAGTAAAGTAGTAGTAAAGTAGTAGTAAAGTGGTAGTAAAGTAGTAGTAAAGTAGTAGTAAAGTGGTAGTAAAGTAGTAGTAAAGTGGTAGTAAAGTGGTAGTAAAGTAGTAGTAAAGTGATAGTAGAGTAGTAGTAAAGTAGTAGTAAAGTGGTAGTAAAGTAGGAGTAAAGTAGTAGTAAAGTAGTAGTAAAGCAGTAGTAAGAATGACCCTAGAAGTGTTCGTTGTAGAAAAAGGCGCCATGTTGATAGCCTCAATCACAGAGGTTTTTCCAGTTGTTTCCATATAAAGTAGTGGGGCGGGGGGGAATGGCTTCTCAGTGTTTGTATGTTGATCCCTGTTTACACTATTATGTTAAAAAGTACACCAGAATTTAGTGGCGTTGGATATTTTGGGTCCCAAAAGGTCCCCGCCAGCAGTGGCTGCATAAAATCCTTTAGTCAGAACTGAGCTATGGGCAACACACTGTCGTGAGTCAGGAGCTGTGTGAGGAGCCCGTAGTCAAAACTGAGGTGAGGACAAAAGCATACCCTCCAACATTTCTCCGATGAAAATAGGGGTGCCCTGTTCTGTAACAACAATTTTACTACAGTGGTACCTCAGGTTAAGTACTTAATTCGTTCCGGAGGTCCGTTCTTAAACTGAAACTGTTCTTAAGCTGAAGCACCACTTTAGCTAATGGGGCCTCCTGCTGTTGCCGCGCCGCCGGATCACGATTTCTGTTCTCAGAAGCAAATTTCTTAACCTGAAGCACTATTTCTGGGTTAGCGGAGTCTGTAACCTGAAGCATCTGTAACCTGAAGCTTCTGTAACTTGAAGCATATGTAACCCGAGCTACCACTGTATTTATACCACATCCATCTGCCTGGGTTGCTCTAGCCACTCTGGGCGGCTTCCAAAACATATAAAAAGGTAATAAAACAGTAAACATTAAAAAACTTCCCTAGGTTGTTGTTGTTTAGTCGTTTAGTCGTGTCCGACTCTTCGTGACCCCATGGACCAGAGCACGCCAGGCACCTCTGTCCTCCACTACCTCCCGCAGTTTGGTCAAACTCATGCTGGTAACCTCGAAAACACTATCCAACCATCTGGTCCTCTGTCGCCCCCTTCTCCTTGTGCCCTCCATCTTTCCCAGCATCAGTGTCTTCTCCAGGGAGTCTTCTCTTCTCATGAGGTGGCCAAAGTACAGGAGCCTCAGCTTCACGATCTGTCCTTCCAGTGAGCACTCAGGGCTGATTTCCTTAAGAATGGATGCGTTTGATCTTCTTGCAGTCCATGGGACTCTCAAGAGTCTCCTCCAGCACCAGAATTCAAAAGCATCAATTCTTCGGCGATCAGCCTTCTTTATGGTCCAGCTCTCACTTCCATACATCACTACTGGGAAAACCATGGCTTTAACTATACCGACCTTTGTTGGCAAGGGGACGTCTCTACTTCTCAAGATGCTGTCTAGGCCTGTCATTGCCCTTCTCCCAAGAAGCAGGCGTCTTTTAATTTTGTGGCTGCTGTCACCATCTGCAGTGATCATGGAGCCCAAGAAAGTAAAATCTCTCACTGCCTCCATTTCTTCCCCTTCTATTTGCCAGGAGGTGATGGGACCAGTGGCCATGATCTTCGTTTTTTTCATGTTGAGCTTCAGACCATATTTTGCGCTCTCCTCTTTCACCCTCATTAAAAGGTTCTTTAATTCCTCCTCACTTTCTGCCATCAAGGTTGTGTCATCTGCATATCTGAGGTTGTTGATATTTCTTCCGGCAATCTTAATTCCAGTTTGGGATTCATCCAGCCCAGCCTTTCGCATGATGCATTCTGCATATAAATTGTTGTGTATTGAGTCAAAGGATTTTATATCTGTATTATTATTGTCTGTATTTGCATTAGGGTAAAGTAACTGCCTTTTGGTTCCAGAGGGTACAGCTACTATTGGTTCATTTAAGCTGCTGTATTTGGATCCTCTGTCTTATTGGTTTCCTCCAAAAGGCAGGACTGTGATTGCCTGATATTGTTCCCTCCAAAATGTATCCTTTCTAGCTAGTTCCCTGTCCCTATAAATGTAGCTCTCCCCTCCTCAGGTCTCAGTCTTGTTTGCTTTAATAAAGAAGTGTTACTAGAGAACTGTCTCCAGCATATTATGTCAAGAGAGCTGAAATCACAAACCCCACGTCACAACATAAATTAAATAAGCAGGGAGACAAAATACAGCCTTGTCGTACTCCTTTTCCAATTTTGAACCAATCAGTTGTTCCATATCCAGTTCTAACTGTAGCTTCTTGTCCCACATAGAGATTTCTCGGGAGACAGATGAGGTGATCAGGCACTCCCATTTCTTTAAGAACTTGCCATAGTTTGCTGTGGTCGACACAGTCAAAGGCTTTTGCGTAGTCAATGAAGCAGAAGTAGATGTCTTTCTGGAACTCTCTAGCTTTCTCCATAATCCAGCGCATGTTTGCAATTTGGTCTCTGGTTCTTCTGCCTCTTCTAAATCCAGCTTGCACTTCTGGGAGTTCTCGATCCACATACTGCTTGAGCCTTCCTTGTAGAATTTTAAGCATAACCTTGCTAGCGTGTGAAATGAGTGCAATTGTGCGGTAGTTGGAGCATTCTTTGGCACTGCCCTTCTTTGGGATTGGGATGTAGACTGATCTTCTCCAATCTTCTGGCCACTGCTGAGTTTTCCAAATTTGCTGGCATATTGAGTGTAGCACCTTAAAGCATCATCTTTTAAAATTTTAAATAGTTCAGCTGGAATACCATTACTTCCACTGGCCTTGTTATTTGCAGTGCTTTCTGAGGCCCATTTGACTTCACTTTCCAGGATGTCTGGCTCAAGGTCAGCAACCACACTACCTGGGGTGTACGAGACATCCATATCTTTCTGGTATAATTCCTCTGTGTATTCTTGCCACCTCTTCTTGATGTCTTCTGCTTCTCTTAGGTCCTTACCACTTTTGTCCTTTATTATGGTAATCTTTGTACGAAATGTTCCTTTCATAGCTCCAATTTTCTTGAACAGATCTCTGGTTCTTCCCATTCTGTTGTTTTCCTCTATTGTTTGCATTGCTCGTTTAAGAAGGCCTTCTTGTCTCTCCTTGCTATTCTTTGGAAATCTGAATTAGTCTTTGCCCTGCTTCATTTTGATCTCCAAGGCCAAACTTGCCAGTTGTTCCTCTTATCTCTTGCCTCCCTACTTTAGCACTCCAATCCCCTATAATGAGAAGAACATCCTTCTTTGGTGTCACTTCTATAAGGTGTTGTAAGTCTTCAAAGAATTGGTCAATTTCAGTTTCTTCAGCACCAGTAGTTGGTGCATAAACTTGGATTACTGTGATGTTAAAAGGTCTGCCTTGGATTCGTATCGAGATCATTCTATCATTCTATTCTATGTATAACTCCATACCATCCAACATTTCTCCCATGAACATAAGGAAAAGCAGGATAACATCAGAAACCAGGACAGCTTCAATAAATCTGGGACTGTCCCGGCAAAATTAGGGACAACTGGAAGGTTTGCAAAAGTGAGGAAGTTAAGATCAAGGAACAAGAGAGAAGTCATGAGTGAAGGACAAGCCAAAGGAGAGGTTGAGGGAGGAGGCTTATTGGTTTGTTCTTGTTCTTGTTTTTATTGTGTATTTTGTGTTTTTTACCTTGCATTTTTAAGTCGTAAACCAACCTTAAATCTACGGATGAAGGGCAGTATATCTCCCATTAAACTTTAATTAGTTTAATGTAAATGCCCAGTGCGCTTCCATCGTTACAAGTCCCACTACAGCAGAGTATTTCGCACAGCAGTTGAAGAAGGGCAGGAGAGGCAGTATCTTTTCAAAGAGGAGTCTTGGAGCATGCGGTTTGTAACTCAAAGATAAGGTTTATTTACAAAAACAAAAAACAACCCTGGCGAAGAACCACACATCTCAGCAAACACGCCCAAAAAAGGGGGAGAAAGAAAAGGGAGAACAAACACACAGGAGACTATTTATACAAACTCATGTTCCTGGAAGCCTAATGACCTCCAGCTGCTCAGTGATTAGAGCGTTTCTGCTACCCTTTAACCCTTTGATAGCAACACCCCCTCTCGCTCGGAGCACTGAGCTGTACCAACCTTAATTCAAATTTAAACCTGAACAGAAACATTTATGAGATTGCGGACTCAAAGCTTTCGTAAAACCGTCTGCAAGGTTTTCTTGGCTTGGACAATACTTTAGTTCAATTAAACCTTGTTTTACACTTTGGCATACATTTTGATAACGGATATCCAAGTGTTTTGTGTGGCCCTTGAATTGACCTGATTTAGCTAGTTTAATACAAGGTTGGTTGTCTTCCCACACTCTGATAGGTAGGGGACATTCTCCAAACAATTCTTGTACCAGTTGCTTATAAAATTCCAGTTCTCTACATACATATGATAATGCATTGAACTCAGATTCAGTTGAACTTAAAGCAATAAGTGATTGCTTTCTTGATCTCCAACCAATTAGTGCATTTCCAAATTTTATCGCCATTCCTGACACTGATTTTCTATCTGGTCCAGCATCTGCCCAACTACTGTCGGCCCAACATTCAAGTTGTGTGCTGCCCTCTGCTGATAGTTCTAAGCGAAACCTTTTGGTAGTTTGGAGATACCTTAAAACTCTTTTTACTCCTTGCCAAGCATGCATTGATGGTTTTTCAGCTTGTCTACACAGCATGTTGACAGCATATGTTATATCGGGCCGAGTCCACTGTGCAATGTGGAGTAGACTGCCTATCGCTGACTGGTAAACCCCGGGATTACTGAACTCTGTCTGTTGCTCGGCTTGAGCATCCTTTATGTAACTTAGCTCCATTGGGGTTTTAACACCAGCACAGTTGTCCATTTTAAACCTTTCCAGCAACTGCTGGATCTTAGCTTCTTGGCTGAGCCAATAGTTCCCATTTTCATCTTGCTGAATTTTAACTCCTAGATAAACAGATACATTGCCTAGTGATTTTATCTGAAACCTTTCTCCAAGCTTTGTGGCAAATTGTTGTGCAAGTTTATCATCCTTTCCACTGTATAATAAATCGTCAACAAATATCAAAACTGCTTCTTGTTCACATCCCGAGCCTTTTAGATAAAGACACGCATCTGCTGCGCTCTTTCTGAACCCCATGTTCTCTAGAGCATCGTTTAAGCAGGAATTCCAATTACGGGCGGACTGTTTCAACCCATAAATGGATTTGTGTAGGCGCCAGACCTGGTTTGGCTTGTCTCCTTCAAAACCCGGTGGTGGTGTTATATAGACTTCCTCCTGTAAGTCTGCGTTTAAATAAGCCACATTGACATCAAAATGAAACAGCTTATTTCCCTTCTTAGCTGAAGAGGCTAAAAGCATTCTTAATGACTCCGATCTTGAAGTTGGGGCATAGATTTGAGAATAGTGAACACCTTTGCGCTGCGAAAACCCTTTTGCAACTAGTCGGGCTTTATATTGCAACTCCTCAGTAGTTGTGGGCTTTAAACGATATACCCATCGACAACCTACAGCTTGTTGCCCTTTCGGAAGCTCTGTACTTGTAAACACACCGAGAGACTTCATTGAAGCCATCTCTTTTTCCATTGCTTCCTGCCACTTAACAGCTTCTGAGCTTGGAAGCTGTTGTACCTCCATATAGCTATCTGGCTCACACTGTGCCATATTTACGTATACACTTGTCACCTTAAACCGCTCTGGCGGCTTGCCCTTTGTGGCACGATTTGACCTGCGCAATTGTTCCTCTTGTGCCCCTTCTGACCGTTGGCTGTCAGAATCTGTCTCAGACTTTATACCTGGATGTGCCTCTAGGGATAAAGACCTCCGTTTAGATACCTCCCTTGGGCTTGGTGTTGCAGGTGACCTGCTTCGCTTTTGCTGTCTGCTAGGCCTACTGACTGGCGATGTTGGAACACTCCTAGATTCTGGATTTTCTACCTTAGGAGAAGAACCTTGTGCCTGGTCAGAATCTGCGTCTGAACCATGTGCACCATCCTCTTCTGGCTCACTACTCTCTGGACTTTCATTCTCAGCATAAATGCCTAAATCATCTCTCAAAATGTCAGGGTTACCGTGTAAGTGAGTCCATCCAGACTGCTCACAAAATTCAGCGCTCCTACTGAGGACCACTCTTGTAGTATCCCCATTTGGGTTCACGAACCTCCAAGATTTGGCGTGTGGTTCGTACCCACAAAAGATGAGTTTCCTAGCCCTTGGACCTCCCTTTTTCCTTAACGCTTTTGGGATAAGTACATAGGCTGGACATCCAAACACCCGAAAGTAATTAATTTTGGGCTTCTTCCCATATAAAGCAAAATATGGGGTAGTGGCAATTACCGAATTATATACTCGGTTCAGAATATGAGTAGCCGCCTGCCAGGCTTCCGCCCAGTAACTTTGAGGGAGTTTAGCATCAAACAACATAGAGTTTGCCAACTCTTGCAGAACCCTGTTTTTACGTTCGGCCACGCCTCCTTCTTGGGGGGAATAAGGTGTAGACAGACGATGCTTAATTCCCTTTTTCTTAAAGAAATTCTGTAACACAGACCCGGTAAATTCTGACCCTCTGTCTGTCTGAAAAGCAAGTACTCTAGTACCAAATTCAAGTTCCACTGCATGAACCCAATTTTTAACTGTTTCTGCAGTATCTGCTTTTGTTTTGAGAGGAAAAAACCATGTAACCTTTGTTTTGTCATCCGAGAGACACAGTGCATACCTCGAACCTCCCATGCTAGCAACAGGCATTGGGCCACATAGGTCCATATGCACAAGTTGGAATACTTTGTCAGATTTCCTATCTGAGCTGGGATAGCTGCATCTATGAACCTTCGCCCTTTTGCATGCAGTACAATCCAAATACTTAGTACATTTGTTCATTTTGCACCCTTCTGATAATTCAGGTTGCCTTTTAACATACTGAAAATTAATATGTCCCAGACGGCGGTGCCATAAATGGACACAAGAATTATGGGTAGGCGTGTTCACACAACCAGCATGAACCTGTTCAACTTCATCTGGACTTGTCTCAAAATAATATAACCCATCTCTGCATTCCACCTGCAAAAGAGATACGTTATTCTTTGAAATAGTGCAAACCCCATTTTCAAACACAGTTTTAAACCCATTTCTATCAAGTTCTGACACAGACAAAATACACCCCTTCAATCCCTTTAGCACGTAGGCATCAATTTCTGTTTGCAAACATTTCAAGAACACTGTGCCTACGGTCTCTAAGGAACGTTTAGTTGAATCTGCCATTGTCACAACTTTAAGGGTTTGCAAATGTCTGCAATTCTGCAAACGGACACTAGATGGCGCCACCAGGTGGTGAGATGCACCACTGTCGATCAACCAGCGTAGATTGCTGCCTTGGCCACGCCCTTGCATCAACGCCATTACTGAAGCCATGTGCTGTGTGCTGTGGGAGTAGCCACGACCTCCTCCTCTTCTTCGACGTCCCCTGGAACTCCTTGTCTGGTAACTAGGGGTAACGGCCTTGGTGCTGTCTTGACCAGGTTCACGTGTGCAATTCCTAATTAAATGGGAAGGGGAACCACAGCGAAAACAGTGTCTAGCTGCAAAAGCATTTACTGTGTGCTCAAACTCAGCATCAACACTCTTAGGCACAGCATAACTCCCCTTTAAAGACAAACCTCTTTCTCTTTGCCTTTTATCCTGTTCATCTGCAAGCCGAGATGAAATGTATTCAAGGGTTAATTCAGTTGAAGGCATAGCTTCCAAAGTTAGAGCTAGAGTCTCATAGCTTTTATCAAGAGAAGACAACAATATGTATGACTGCTGCTCCATAGAGAAAGGAATGCCCAGCTGTCTTAGTTGATTAAAGGCAGACACCATTTTGGCAATATGTTCTTTCACACACGCTCCCGGTTGGAGACGTAAATCAAACAAACATCTTGTAGCATGGATCTTGGCCCCCGCAGTGTTTCTGGAATTTAGCCGCTGCAGAACCGTCCAGACCTCATGCGTGTTCTTTAACTCAGAAACGTAAGGCATTTGCTCTGGTCCCACTGCCAAAACTAGTAGACCTTGGGCTTTCCTGTCACGTTTCTGTGAAGCTGCTGCTGTTGCTTTGTCTTCTGCAGACGCGTCTGCAGCTGCCTGTAAAGGCGGTGCTTCAGTGCAACTCCACAACTCTTTTGCTTGCAACCAAACCCTTACTCTAGCCTTCCAATCTTGCCAATTTTTCCCATTGAGTCGCGTAAACGGGACAGAAAAACTTTCCTGGGACTCTGCCATCCTCCCTGGGGCTTAGGAACGATACTCACACACCTGTAGACCGTCTCCCAGCTGCTGAGGTGGCTCCTTGAGGAATAAGACGTCTTCCAGCGAGTACAAACTGCTCAGTGCCTGTTTAAAACTTTTCTAGGCACGTTGCAGGACTCAAGCTGCTTTGAAGGCTTTCGTTGTCGGCAACCGCTTCTGTCTTCGCTCCAGTCCTTTCATAAATCACTCTGAACTGCACTCCTTAGCTCCTTCTTGACGTACAAACATCCATAACCTGTCCCATTAAACTTTAATTAGTTTAATGTAAATGCCCAGTGCGCTTCCATCGTCACAAGTCCCACTACAGCAGAGTATTTCGCACAGCAGTTGAAGAAGGGCAGGAGAGGCAGTATCTTTTCAAAGAGGAGTCTTGGAGCATGCGGTTTGTAACTCAAAGATAAGGTTTATTTACAAAAACAAAAAACAACCCTGGCGAAGAACCACACATCTCAGCAAACACGCCCAAAAAAGGGAGAGAAAGAAAAGGGAGAACAAACACACAGGAGACTATTTATACAAACTCATGTTCCTGGAAGCCTAATGACCTCCAGCTGCTCAGTGATTAGAGCGTTTCTGCTACCCTTTAACCCTTTGATAGCAACTCAAACTCAGCATCAACACTCTTAGGCACAGCATAACTCCCCTTTAAAGACAGACCTCTTTCTCTTTGCCTTTTATCCTGTTCATCTGCAAGCCGAGATGAAATGTATTCAAGGGTTAATTCAGTTGAAGGCATAGCTTCCAAAGTTAGAGCTAGAGTCTCATAGCTTTACACCTGGATGTGCCTCTAGGGATAAAGACCTCCGTTTAGATATACAATTAATAAAATAGTAACAATACTATTTGTTACTATAGACAGGCATGCCATTGTTCAGGAAGGTCTACTGTATAAATAGGGGTATAAATAGTAAAGTAGTATAAGTAATAAAGTAGCAGTAGGAAATTGGAAATAAAGTGGTAGTAAAGCAATAGTAAACCAGTAGGGAAGTAGCAGTTAAGTAATGGTAAAACAATAGTAAAGTGGTGGAATAGTAGCAGTAAAGTAGTAGTAACGCAGTAGTAAAATAGTAGTAAAATGGTAGTAAGGCAGTAGTGAAACAGCAGTAAGATAGTAGTAAAGAAGTAGTAAAGCGGTAGTAAAATGGTCCAATAGTAAAGTGGTGGAATAGCAGTAAAATAGCTTTTAAGTTTTAGTAAAGCGGTAGTAAAATTGTAGAAAAATAGTAGTTAAATGGTAGTAAAGCAGTAGTAAGGTAGTAGTAAAATGGTAGTAAAGTAGTAGTAAAGCGGTAGTAAAGCGGTAGTAAAACTTTAGTAAAGCAGTAGTAAAATGGTAGTAAGGTAGTAGAAAAATTGTAGTAAAGTAGTAGTAAAGTGGTAGGAAAGTAGTAGTAAAGTGGTAGTAAAGTAGTAGTAAAGCAGGTTAAGTTGTCGAGGGCTGATTTCTTTTCCTTTCATAAAAAGCCTTCTGTTTCGACCGCCAAACCTCTCAAGGGAGCATTTGCAACCGTTTGGCACCATTTTAGAGTGAATGGTTGAAAGTCAGATTATTGATCAAATTGTGACCCCGGGGCTTTGGGATTTTTTCAAAAAAATATTTTTCTGCCGGTTAAGTTGGCGTAGGGATGCGGGTGGCGCTGTGGGTAAAAGCCTCAGCCCCTAGGGCCTGCCGATCAAAAGGTCGGCGGTTCGAATCCACACGGCTGGGTGCGCTCCTGTTGCTTTGTCCCAGCGCCTGCCAACCTAGCAGTTCGAAAGCAACCCCGGGTGCAAGTAGATAAATAGGGACCGCTTACTGGCGGGAAGGTAAACGGCGTTTCCGTGTGCTGCGCTGGCTCACCAAATGCAGCTTTGTCACGCATTAGTAAAGCAGGTTAAGTTGTCGTAACAATATAGTAACAATACTATTTGTTACTATAGTACAAATACTATATTATAGGAACAATACTATTTGTTACTATAGACAGGCATGCCATTGTTCAGGAAGGTCTACTGTATAAATAGGGGTATAAATAGTAAAGTAGTATAAGTAATAAAGTAGCAGTAGGAAAGTGGAAGTAAAGTGGTAGTAAAGCAATAGTAAACCAGTAGGGAAGTAGCTGTTAAGTAATGGTAAAACAATAGTAAAGTGGTGGAATAGTAGCAGTATAATAGCAGTAAAGTAGTAGTAACGCAGTAGTAAAATGGTAGTAAGGCAGTAGTGAAACAGCAGTAAGATAGTAGTAAAGAAGTAGTAAAGTGGTATTTAAATGGTCCAATAGTAAAGTGGTGTAATAGCAGTAAAAGAACTTTAAAGTAGTAGTAAACTAGTAGTTAAATGGAAGTAAAGCAGTAGTAAGGTAGTAGTAAAATGGTAGTAAAGTAATAGTAAAGCGGTAGTAAAGCAGTAGTAAAATTGTAGTAAAGCAGTAGTAAAGTAGTAGTAAAGTGGTAGTAAAGTAGTAGAAAAGTGATAGTAAAGTTGTAGTAAAGTAGTAGTAAAGTGATAGTACAGTAGTAGTAAAGTGATAGTAAAGTAGTAGTAAAGTAGTAGTAAAGTGGTAGTAAAGTAGTAGTAAAGTGATAGTAAAGTAGTAGTAAAGTGGTAGTAAAGTAGTAGTAAAGTAGTAGTAAAGTGGTAGTAAAGTGGTAGTAAAGTGATAGTAAAGTAGTAGTAAAGTAGTAGTAAAGTGATAGTAGAGTAGTAGTAAAGTAGTAGTAAAGTGGTAGTAAAGTAGGAGTAAAGTAGTAGTAAAGTAGTAGTAAAGCAGTAGTAAGAATGACCCTAGAAGTGTTCGTTGTAGAAAAAGGCGCCATGTTGATAGCCTCAATCACAGAGGTTTTTCCAGTTGTTTCCATATAAAGTAGTGGGGCGGGGGGGAATGGCTTCTCAGTGTTTATATGTTGATCCCTGTTTACACTATTATGTTAAAAAGTACACCAGAATTTAGTGGCGTTGGATATTTTGGGTCCCAAAAGGTCCCCGCCAGCAGTGGCTGCATAAAATCCTTTAGTCAGAACTGAGCTATGGGCAACACACTGTCGTGAGTCAGGAGCTGTGTGAGGAGCCCGTAGTCAAAACTGAGGTGAGGACAAAAGCATACCCTCCAACATTTCTCCGATGAAAATAGGGGTGCCCTGTTCTGTAACAACAATTTTACTACAGTGGTACCTCAGGTTAAGTACTTAATTCGTTCCGGAGGTCCGTTCTTAAACTGAAACTGTTCTTAAGCTGAAGCACCACTTTAGCTAATGGGGCCTCCTGCTGTTGCCGCGCCGCCGGATCACGATTTCTGTTCTCAGAAGCAAATTTCTTAACCTGAAGCACTATTTCTGGGTTAGCGGAGTCTGTAACCTGAAGCATCTGTAACCTGAAGCATCTGTAACATGAAATATATGTAACCCGAGGTACCACTGTATTTATACCACATCCATCTGCCTGGGTTGCTCTAGCCACTCTGGGCGGCTTCCAAAACATATAAAAAGGTAATAAAACAGTAAACATTAAAAAACTTCCCTAGGTTGTTGTTGTTTAGTCGTTTAGTCGTGTCCGACTCTTCGTGACCCCATGGACCAGAGCACGCCAGGCACCTCTGTCCTCCACTACCTCCCGCAGTTTGGTCAAACTCATGCTGGTAACCTCGAAAACACTATCCAACCATCTGGTCCTCTGTCGCCCCCTTCTCCTTGTGCCCTCCATCTTTCCCAGCATCAGTGTCTTCTCCAGGGAGTCTTCTCTTCTCATGAGGTGGCCAAAGTACAGGAGCCTCAGCTTCACGATCTGTCCTTCCAGTGAGCACTCAGGGCTGATTTCCTTAAGAATGGATGCGTTTGATCTTCTTGCAGTCCATGGGACTCTCAAGAGTCTCCTCCAGCACCAGAATTCAAAAGCATCAATTCTTCGGCGATCAGCCTTCTTTATGGTCCAGCTCTCACTTCCATACATCACTACTGGGAAAACCATGGCTTTAACTATACCGACCTTTGTTGGCAAGGGGACGTCTCTACTTCTCAAGATGCTGTCTAGGCCTGTCATTGCCCTTCTCCCAAGAAGCAGGCGTCTTTTAATTATGTGGCTGCTGTCACCATCTGCAGTGATCATGGAGCCCAAGAAAGTAAAATCTCTCACTGCCTCCATTTCTTCCCCTTCTATTTGCCAGGAGGTGATGGGACCAGTGGCCATGATCTTCGTTTTTTTGATGTTGAGCTTCAGACCATATTTTGCGCTCTCCTCTTTCACCCTCATTAAAAGGTTCTTTAATTCCTCCTCACTTTCTGCCATCAAGGTTGTGTCATCTGCATATCTGAGGTTGTTGATATTTCTTCCGGCAATCTTAATTCCAGCTTGGGATTCATCCAGCCCAGCCTTTCGCATGATGCATTCTGCATATAAATTGTTGTGTATTGAGTCAAAGGATTTTATATCTGTATTATTATTGTCTGTATTTGCATTAGGGTAAAGTAACTGCCTTTTGGTTCCAGAGGGTACAGCTACTATTGGTTCATTTAAGCTGCTGTATTTGGATCCTCTGTCTTATTGGTTTTCTCCAAAAGGCAGGACTGTGATTGCCTGATATTGTTCCCTCCAAAATGTATCCTTTCTAGCTAGTTCCCTGTCCCTATAAATGTAGCTCTCCCCTCCTCAGGTCTCAGTCTTGTTTGCTTTAATAAAGAAGTGTTACTAGAGAACTGTCTCCAGCATATTATGTCAAGAGAGCTGAAATCACAAACCCCACGTCACAACATAAATTAAATAAGCAGGGAGACAAAATACAGCCTTGTCGTACTCCTTTTCCAATTTTGAACCAATCAGTTGTTCCATATCCAGTTCTAACTGTAGCTTCTTGTCCCACATAGAGATTTCTCGGGAGACAGATGAGGTGATCAGGCACTCCCATTTCTTTAAGAACTTGCCATAGTTTGCTGTGGTCGACACAGTCAAAGGCTTTTGCGTAGTCAATGAAGCAGAAGTAGATGTCTTTCTGGAACTCTCTAGCTTTCTCCATAATCCAGCGCATGTTTGCAATTTGGTCTCTGGTTCTTCTGCCTCTTCTAAATCCAGCTTGCACTTCTGGGAGTTCTCGATCCACATACTGCTTGAGCCTTCCTTGTAGAATTTTAAGCATAACCTTGCTAGCGTGTGAAATGAGTGCAATTGTGCGGTAGTTGGAGCATTCTTTGGCACTGCCCTTCTTTGGGATTGGGATGTAGACTGATCTTCTCCAATCTTCTGGCCACTGCTGAGTTTTCCAAATTTGCTGGCATATTGAGTGTAGCACCTTAACAGCATCATCTTTTAAAATTTTAAATAGTTCAGCTGGAATACCATCACTTCCACTGGCCTTGTTATTTGCAGTGCTTTCTGAGGCCCATTTGACTTCACTTTCCAGGATGTCTGGCTCAAGGTCAGCAACCACACTACCTGGGGTGTACGAGACATCCATATCTTTCTGGTATAATTCCTCTGTGTATTCTTGCCACCTCTTCTTGATGTCTTCTGCTTCTCTTAGGTCCTTACCACTTTTGTCCTTTATTATGGTAATCTTTGTACGAAATGTTCCTTTCATAGCTCCAATTTTCTTGAACAGATCTCTGGTTCTTCCCATTCTGTTGTTTTCCTCTGTTGTTTGCATTGCTCGTTTAAGAAGGCCTTCTTGTCTCTCCTTGCTGTTCTTTGGAAATCTGCATTCAATTTCCTGTATCTTTCACTATCTCCCTCGCATTTTGCTTGCCTTCTCTCCTCCGCTGTTTGTAAGGCCTCGTTGGACAGCCACTTTGCTTTCTTGCATTTCCTTTTCATTGGGATGGTTTTCGTTGTTGCCTCCTGTACAATGTTACCAGCCTCCATCCATAGTTCTTCAGGCACTCTGTCCACCAAATTTAAATCCTTAAACCTGTTCGTCGCTTCCACTGTGTATTCATAAGGGATTTGACTTAGATGATATCTTACCGGCCCAATGGTTTTCCCTACTTTCTTCAGTTTAAGTTTGAATTTTGCTATAAGAAGCTGATGATCTGAGCCACAGTCAGCTCCAGGTCTTGTTTTTGCTGACTGTATAGAGCCTCTCCATCTTTGGCTGCAGAGAATATAATCAATCTGATTTCGATGCTGCCCATCTGGTGATGTCCATGTGTAGAGTCGTCTCTTGTGTTGTTGGAAAAGCGTGTTTGTGATGATGACCAGCTTGTTCTCTTGACAGAACTCTATTAGCCTTTGCCCTGCTTCGTTTTGATCTCCAAGGCCAAACTTGCCAGTTGTTCCTCTTATCTCTTGCCTCCCTACTTTAGCATTCCAATCCCCTATAATGAGAAGAACATCCTTCTTTGGTGTCACTTCTATAAGGTGTTGTAAGTCTTCATAGAATTGGTCAATTTCAGTTTCTTCAGCACCAGTAGTTGGTGCATAAACTTGGATTACTGTGATGTTAAAAGGTCTGCCTAGGATTGGTATCGAGATCATTCTATCATTCTATTCTATGTATAACTCCATACCATCCAACATTTCTCCCATGAACATAGGGACGTCCTAAGGAAAAGCAGGATAACATCAGAAACCAGGACAGCTTCAATAAATCTGGGACTGTCCCGGCAAAATTAGGGACAACTGGAAGGTTTGCAAAAGTGAGGAAGTTAAGATCAAGGAACAAGAGAGAAGTCATGAGTGAAGGACAAGCCAAAGGAGAGGTTGAGGGAGGAGGCTTATTGGTTTGTTCTTGTTCTTGTTTTTATTGTGTATTTTGTGTTTTTTACCTTGCATTTTTAAGTCGTAAACCAACCTTAAATCTACGGATGAAGGGCAGTATATACAATTAATAAAATAGTAACAATACTATTTGTTACTATAGACAGGCATGCCATTGTTCAGGAAGGTCTACTGTATAAATAGGGGTATAAATAGGAAAGTAGTATAAGTAATAAAGTAGCAGTAGTAAAGTGGAAGTAAAGTGGTAGTAAAGCAATAGTAAACAGGTAGGGAAGTAGCAGTTAAGTAATGGTAAAACAATAGTAAAGTGGTGGAATAGTAGCAGTAAAATAGCAGTAAAGTAGTAGTAACGCAGTAGTAAAATAGTAGTAAAATGGTAGTAAGGCAGTAGTGAAACAGCAGTAAGATAGTAGTAAAGAAGTAGTAAAGCGGTAGTAAAATGGTCCAATAGTAAAGTGGTGGAATAGCAGTAAAATAGCTTTAAAGTAGTAGTAAAGCAGTAGTAAGGTAGTAGTAAAATGGTAGTAAAGTAGTAGTAAAGCGGTAGTAAAGCGGTAGTAAAACTTTAGTAAAGCAGTAGTAAAATGGTAGTAAGGTAGTAGAAAAATTGTAGTAAAGTAGTAGTAAAGTGGTAGGAAAGTAGTAGTAAAGTGGTAGTAAAGTAGTAGTAAAGCAGGTTAAGTTGTCGAGGGCTGATTTCTTTTCCTTTCATAAAAAGCCTTCTGTTTCGACCGCCAAACCTCTCAAGGGAGCATTTGCAACCGTTTGGCACCATTTTAGAGTGAATGGTTGAAAGTCAGATTATTGATCAAATTGTGACCACGGGGCTTTGGGATTTTTTCAAAAAAAATTTTTTCTGCCGGTTAAGTTGGCGTAGGGATGCGGGTGGCGCTGTGGGTAAAAGCCTCAGCCCCTAGGGCCTGCCCATCAAAAGGTCGGCGGTTCGAATCCACACGGCTGGGTGCGCTCCTGTTGCTTGGTCCCAGCGCCTGCCAACCTAGCAGTTCGAAAGCAACCCCGGGTGCAAGTAGATAAATAGGGACCGCTTACTGGCGGGAAGGTAAACGGCGTTTCCGTGTGCTGCGCTGGCTCACCAATTGCAGCTTTGTCACGCATTAGTAAAGCAGGTTAAGTTGTCGTAACAATATAGTAACAATACTATTTGTTACTATAGTACAAATACTATATTATAGGAACAATACTATTTGTTACTATAGACAGGCATGCCATTGTTCAGGAAGGTCTACTGTATAAATAGGGGTATAAATAGTAAAGTAGTATAAGTAATAAAGTAGCAGTAGGAAAGTGGAAGTAAAGTGGTAGTAAAGCAATAGTAAACCAGTAGGGAAGTAGCTGTTAAGTAATGGTAAAACAATAGTAAAGTGGTGGAATAGTAGCAGTAAAATAGCAGTAAAGTAGTAGTAAAGTTGTAGTAACGCAGTAGTAAAATAGTAGTAAAATGGTAGTAAGGCAGTAGTGAAACAGCAGTAAGATAGTAGTAAAGAAGTAGTAAAGTGGTATTTAAATGGTACAATAGTAAAGTGGTGGAATAGCAGTAAAAGAACTTTAAAGTAATAGTAAACTAGTAGTTAAATGGAAGTAAAGCAGTAGTAAGGTAGTAGTAAAATGGTAGTAAAGTAATAGTAAAGCGGTAGTAAAGCAGTAGTAAAATTGTAGTAAAGCAGTAGTAAAGTAGTAGTAAAGTGGTAGTAAAGTAGTAGAAAAGTGATAGTAAAGTTGTAGTAAAGCAGTAGTAAAGTGGTATTAAAGTGGTAGTAAAGTAGTAGTAAAGTGATAGTAAAGTAGTAGTAAAGTGATAGTAAAGTGGTAGTAAAGTAGTAGTAAAGTGATAGTAAAGTGATAGTAAAGTAGTAGTAATGTAGTAGTAAAGTGGTAGTAAAGTAGTAGTAAAGTAGTAGTAAAGCAGTAGTAAGAATGACCTCAGAAGTATTCGTTGTACAAAAAGGCGCCATGTTGATAGCCTCAATCACAGAGGTTTTTCCAGTTGTTTCCATATAAAGTAGTGGGGCAGGGGGGAATGGCTTCTCAGTGTTTGTATGTTGATCCCTGTTTACACTATTATGTTAAAAAGTACACCAGAATTTAGTGGCGTTGGATATTTTGGGTCCCAAAAGGTCCCCGCCAGCAGTGGCTGCATAAAATCCTTTAGTCAGAACTGAGCTATGGGCAACACACTGTCGTGAGTCAGGAACTGTGTGAGGAGCCCGTAGTCAAAACTGAGGTGAGGACAAAAGCATACCCTCCAACATTTCTCCGATGAAAATAGGGGTGCCCTGTTCTGTAACAAGAATTTTACTACAGTGGTACCTCAGCTTAAGTACTTAATTCGTTCCGGAGGTCCGTTCTTAAACTGAAACTGTTCTTAACCTGAAGCACCACTTTAGCTAATGGGGCCTCCTGCTGTTGCCGTGCCGCCGGATCACGATTTCTGTTCTCAGAAGCAAATTTCTTAACCTGAAGCACTATTTCTGGGTTAGCGGAGTCTGTAACCTGAAGCATCTGTAACCTGAAGCATATGTAACCTGAAGCATATGTAACCCGAGGTACCACTGTATTTATACCACATCCATCTGCCTGGGTTGCTCTAGCCACTCTGGGCGTCTTCCAAAACATATAAAAAGGTAATAAAACAGTAAACATTAAAAAACTTCCCTAGGTTGTTGTTGTTTAGTCGTTTAGTCGTGTCCGACTCTTCGTGACCCCATGGACCAGAGCACGCCAGGCACCTCTGTCCTCCACTACCTCCCGCAGTTTGGTCAAACTCATGCTGGTAACCTCGAAAACACTATCCAACCATCTGGTCCTCTGTCGCTCCCTTCTCCCAGCATCAGTGTCTTCTATAAATTGTTGTGTATTGAGTCAAAGGATTTTATATCTGTATTATTATTGTTTGTATTTGCATTAGGGTAAAGTAACTGCCTTTTGGTTCCAGAGGGTACAGCTACTATTGGTTCATTTAAGCTGCTGTATTTGGATCCTCTGCCTTATTGGTTTCCTCCAAAAGGCAGGACTGTGATTGCCTGATATTG
Source organism: Podarcis gaigeae (assembly GCF_964106915.1). Lineage (NCBI taxonomy): Eukaryota > Metazoa > Chordata > Lepidosauria > Squamata > Lacertidae > Podarcis > Podarcis gaigeae. The sequence continues at coordinate 13,379,476 of NC_139677.1, read as the reverse complement.
TTCCCTCCAAAATGTATCCTTTCTAGCTAGTTCCCTGTCCCTATAAATGTAGCTCTCCCCTCCTCAGGTCTCAGTCTTGTTTGCTTTAATAAAGAAGTGTTACTAGAGAACTGTCTCCAGCATATTATGTCAAGAGAGCTGAAATCACAAACCCCACGTCACAACATAAATTAAATAAGCAGGGAGACAAAATACAGCCTTGTCGTACTCCTTTTCCAATTTTGAACCAATCAGTTGTTCCATATCCAGTTCTAACTGTAGCTTCTTGTCCCACATAGAGATTTCTCGGGAGACAGATGAGGTGATCAGGCACTCCCATTTCTTTAAGAACTTGCCATAGTTTGCTGTGGTCGACACAGTCAAAGGCTTTTGCGTAGTCAATGAAGCAGAAGTAGATGTCTTTCTGGAACTCTCTAGCTTTCTCCATAATCCAGCGCATGTTTGCAATTTGGTCTCTGGTTCTTCTGCCTCTTCTAAATCCAGCTTGCACTTCTGGGAGTTCTCGATCCACATACTGCTTGAGCCTTCCTTGTAGAATTTTAAGCATAACCTTGCTAGCGTGTGAAATGAGTGCAATTGTGCGGTAGTTGGAGCATTCTTTGGCACTGCCCTTCTTTGGGATTGGGATGTAGACTGATCTTCTCCAATCTTCTGGCCACTGCTGAGTTTTCCAAATTTGCTGGCATATTGAGTGTAGCACCTTAACAGCATCATCTTTTAAAATTTTAAATAGTTCAGCTGGAATACCATCACTTCCACTGGCCTTGTTATTTGCAGTGCTTTCTGAGGCCCATTTGACTTCACTTTCCAGGATGTCTGGCTCAAGGTCAGCAACCACACTACCTGGGGTGTACGAGACATCCATATCTTTCTGGTATAATTCCTCTGTGTATTCTTGCCACCTCTTCTTGATGTCTTCTGCTTCTCTTAGGTCCTTACCACTTTTGTCCTTTATTATGGTAATCTTTGTACGAAATGTTCCTTTCATAGCTCCAATTTTCTTGAACAGATCTCTGGTTCTTCCCATTCTGTTGTTTTCCTCTGTTGTTTGCATTGCTCGTTTAAGAAGGCCTTCTTGTCTCTCCTTGCTGTTCTTTGGAAATCTGCATTCAATTTCCTGTATCTTTCACTATCTCCCTCGCATTTTGCTTGCCTTCTCTCCTCCGCTGTTTGTAAGGCCTCGTTGGACAGCCACTTTGCTTTCTTGCATTTCCTTTTCATTGGGATGGTTTTCGTTGTTGCCTCCTGTACAATGTTACCAGCCTCCATCCATAGTTCTTCAGGCACTCTGTCCACCAAATCTAAATCCTTAAACCTGTTCGTCGCTTCCACTGTGTATTCATAAGGGATTTGACTTAGATGATATCTTACCGGCCCAATGGTTTTCCCTACTTTCTTCAGTTTAAGTTTGAATTTTGCTATAAGAAGCTGATGATCTGAGCCACAGTCAGCTCCAGGTCTTGTTTTTGCTGACTGTATAGAGCCTCTCCATCTTTGGCTGCAGAGAATATAATCAATCTGATTTCGATGCTGCCCATCTGGTGATGTCCATGTGTAGAGTCGTCTCTTGTGTTGTTGGAAAAGCGTGTTTGTGATGATGACCAGCTTGTTCTCTTGACAGAACTCTATTAGCCTTTGCCCTGCTTCGTTTTGATCTCCAAGGCCAAACTTGCCAGTTGTTCCTCTTATCTCTTGCCTCCCTACTTTAGCATTCCAATCCCCTATAATGAGAAGAACATCCTTCTTTGGTGTCACTTCTATAAGGTGTTGTAAGTCTTCATAGAATTGGTCAATTTCAGTTTCTTCAGCACCAGTAGTTGGTGCATAAACTTGGATTACTGTGATGTTAAAAGGTCTGCCTTGGATTCGTATCGAGATCATTCTATCATTCTATTCTATGTATAACTCCATACCATCCAACATTTCTCCCATGAACATAGGGACGTCCTAAGGAAAAGCAGGATAACATCAGAAACCAGGACAGCTTCAATAAATCTGGGACTGTCCCGGCAAAATTAGGGACAACTGGAAGGTTTGCAAAAGTGAGGAAGTTAAGATCAAGGAACAAGAGAGAAGTCATGAGTGAAGGACAAGCCAAAGGAGAGGTTGAGGGAGGAGGCTTATTGGTTTGTTCTTGTTCTTGTTTTTATTGTGTATTTTGTGTTTTTTACCTTGCATTTTTAAGTCGTAAACCAACCTTAAATCTATGGATGAAGGGCAGTATATGTCCCATTAAACTTTAATTAGTTTAATGTAAATGCCCAGTGCGCTTCCATCGTCACAAGTCCCACTACAGCAGAGTATTTCGCACAGTAGTTGAAGAAGGGCAGGAGAGGCAGTATCTTTTCAAAGAGGAGTCTTGGAGCATGCGGTTTGTAACTCAAAGATAAGGTTTATTTACAAAAATAAAAAACAACCCTGGCGAAGAACCACACATCTCAGCAAACACGCCCAAAAAAGGGGGAGAAAGAAAAGGGAGAACAAACACACAGGAGACTATTTATACAAACTCATGTTCCTGGAAGCCTAATGACCTCCAGCTGCTCAGTGATTAGAGCGTTTCTGCTACCCTTTAACCCTTTGATAGCAACACCCCCTCTCGCTCGTAACACTGAGCTGTACCAACCTTAATTCAAATTTAAACCTGAACAGAAACATTTATGAGATTGCGGACTCAAAGCTTTCGTAAAACCGTCTGCAAGGTTTTCTTGGCTTGGACAATACTTTAGTTCAATTAAACCTTGTTTTACACTTTGGCATACATTTTGATAACGGATATCCAAGTGTTTTGTGTGGCCCTTGAATTGACCTGATTTAGCTAGTTTAATACAAGGTTGGTTGTCTTCCCACACTCTGATAGGTAGGGGACATTCTCCAAACAATTCTTGTACCAGTTGCTTATAAAATTCCAGTTCTCTACATACATCTGATAATGCATTGAACTCAGATTCAGTTGAACTTAAAGCTATAAGTGATTGCTTTCTTGATCTCCAACCAATTAGTTTATTTCCAAATTTTATCGCCATTCCTGACACTGATTTTCTATCTGGTCCAGCATCTGCCCAACTACTGTCGGCCCAACATTCAAGTTGTGTGCTGCCCTCTGCTGATAGTTTTAAGCGAAACCTTTTGGTAGTTTGGAGATACCTTAAAACTCTTTTTACTCCTTGCCAAGCATGCATTGATGGTTTTTCAGCTTGTCTACACAGCATGTTGACAGCATATGTTATATCGGGCCGAGTCCACTGTGCAATGTGGAGTAGACTGCCTATCGCTGACTGGTAAACCCCGGGATTACTGAACTCTGTCTGTGGCTCGGCTTGAGCATCCTTTATGTAACTTAGCTCCATTGGGGTTTTAACACCAGCACAGTTGTCCATTTTAAACCTTTCCAGCAACTGCTGGATCTTAGCTTCTTGGCTGAGCCAATAGTTCCCATTTTCATCTTGCTGAATTTTAACTCCTAGATAAACAGATACATTGCCTAGTGATTTTATCTGAAACCTTTCTCCAAGCTTTGTGGCAAATTGTTGTGCAAGTTTATCATCCTTTCCACTGTATAATAAATCGTCAACAAATATCAAAACTGCTTCTTGTTCACATCCCGAGCCTTTTAGATAAAGACACGCATCTGCTGCGCTCTTTCTGAACCCCATGCTCTCTAGAGCATCGTTTAAGCAGGAATTCCAATTACGGGCGGACTGTTTCAACCCATAAATGGATTTGTGTAGGCGCCAGACCTGGTTTGGCTTGTCTCCTTCAAAACCCGGTGGTGGTGTTATATAGACTTCCTCCTGTAAGTCTGCGTTTAAATAAGCCACATTGACATCAAAATGAAACAGCTTATTTCCCTTCTTAGCTGAAGAGGCTAAAAGCATTCTTAATGACTCCGATCTTGAAGTTGGGGCATAGATTTGAGAATAGTGAACACCTTTGCGCTGCGAAAACCCTTTTGCAACTAGTCAGGCTTTATATTGCAACTCCTCAGTAGTTGTGGGCTTTAAACGATATACCCATCGACAACCTACAGCTTGTTGCCCTTTCGGAAGCTCTGTACTTGTAAACACACCGAGAGACTTCATTGAAGCCATCTCTTTTTCCATTGCTTCCTGCCACTTAACGGCTTCTGAGCTTGGAAGCTGTTGTACCTCCATATAGCTATCTGGCTCACACTGTGCCATATTTACGTATACACTTGTCACCTTAAACCGCTCTGGCGGCTTGCCCTTTGTGGCACGATTTGACCTGCGCAATTGTTCCTCTTGTGCCCCCTCTGACCGTTGGCTGTCAGAATCTGTCTCAGACTTTATACCTGGATGTGCCTCTAGGGATAAAGACTTCCGTTTAGATACCTCCCTTGGGCTTGGTGTTGCAGGTGACCTGCTTCGCTTTTGCTGTCTGCTAGTCCTACTGACTGGCGATGTTGGAACACTCCTAGATTCTGGATTTTCTACCTTAGGAGAAGAACCTTGTGCCTGGTCAGAATCTGCGTCTGAACTATGTGCACCATCCTCTTCTGGCTCACTACTCTCTGGACTTTCATTCTCAGCATAAATGCCTAAATCATCTCTCAAAATGTCAGGGTTACCGTGTAAGTGAGTCCATCCAGACTGCTCACAAAATTCAGCGCTCCTACTGAGGACCACTCTTGTAGTATCCCCATTTGGGTTCACGAACCTCCAAGATTTGGCGTGTGGTTCGTACCCACAAAAGATGAGTTTCCTAGCCCTTGGACCTCCCTTTTTCCTTAACGCTTTTGGGATAAGTACATAGGCTGGACATCCAAACACCCGAAAGTAATTAATTTTGGGCTTCTTCCCATATAAAGCAAAATATGGGGTAGTGGCAATTACCGAATTATATACTCGGTTCAGAATATGAGTAGCCGCCTGCCAGGCTTCCGCCCAGTAACTTTGAGGGAGTTTAGCATCAAACAACATAGAGTTTGCCAACTCTTGCAGAACCCTGTTTTTACGTTCGGCCACGCCTCCTTCTTGGGGGGAATAAGGTGTAGACAGACGATGCTTAATTCCCTTTTTCTTAAAGAAATTCTGCAACACAGACCCGGTAAATTCTGACCCTCTGTCTGTCTGAAAAGCAAGTACTCTAGTACCGAATTCAAGTTCCACTGCATGAACCCAATTTTTAACTGTTTCTGCAGTATCTGCTTTTGTTTTGAGAGGAAAAAACCATGTAACCTTTGTTTTGTCATCCGAGAGACACAGTGCATACCTCGAACCTCCCATGCTAGCAACAGGCATTGGGCCACATAGGTCCATATGCACAAGTTGGAATACTTTGTCAGATTTCCTATCTGAGCTGGGATAGCTGCATCTATGAACCTTCGCCCTTTTGCATGCAGTACAATCCAAATACTTAGTACATTTGTTCATTTTGCACCCTTCTGATAATTCAGGTTGCCTTTTAACATACTGAAAATTAATATGTCCCAGACGGCGGTGCCATAAATGGACACAAGAATTATGGGTAGGCGTGTTCACACAACCAGCATGAACCTGTTCAACTTCATCTGGACTTGTCTCAAAATAATATAACCCATCTCTGCATTCCACCTGCAAAAGAGATACGTTATTCTTTGAAATAGTGCAAACCCCATTTTCAAACACAGTTTTAAACCCATTTCTATCAAGTTCTGACACAGACAAAATACACCCCTTCAATCCCTTTAGCACGTAGGCATCAATTTCTGTTTGCAAACATTTCAAGAACACTGTGCCTACGGTCTCTAAGGAACGTTTAGTTGAATCTGCCATTGTCACAACTTTAAGGGTTTGCAAATGTCTGCAATTCTGCAAACGGACACTAGATGGCGCCACCAGGTGGTGAGATGCACCACTGTCGATCAACCAGCGTAGATTGCTGCCTTGGCCACGCCCTTGCATCAACGCCATTACTGAAGCCATGTGCTGTGTGCTGTGGGAGTAGCCACGACCTCCTCCTCTTCTTCGACGTCCCCTGGAACTCCTTGTCTGGTAACTAGGGGTAACGGCCTTGGTGCTGTCTTGACCAGGTTCACGTGTGCAATTCCTAATTAAATGGGAAGGGGAACCACAGCGAAAACAGTGTCTAGCTGCAAAAGCATTTACTGTGTGCTCAAACTCAGCATCAACACTCTTAGGCACAGCATAACTCCCCTTTAAAGACAAACCTCTTTCTCTTTGCCTTTTATCCTGTTCATCTGCAAGCCGAGATGAAATGTATTCAAGGGTTAATTCAGTTGAAGGCATAGCTTCCAAAGTTAGAGCTAGAGTCTCATAGCTTTTATCAAGAGAAGACAACAATATGTATGACTGCTGCTCCATAGAGAAAGGAATGCCCAGCTGTCTTAGTTGATTAAAGGCAGACACCATTTTGGCAATATGTTCTTTCACACACGCTCCCGGTTGGAGACGTAAATCAAACAAACATCTTGTAGCATGGATCTTGGCCCCCGCAGTGTTTCTGGAATTTAGCCGCTGCAGAACCGTCCAGACCTCATGCGTGTTCTTTAACTCAGAAACGTAAGGCATTTGCTCTGGTCCCACTGCCAAAACTAGTAGACCTTGGGCTTTCCTGTCACGTTTCTGTGAAGCTGCTGCTGTTGCTTTGTCTTCTGCAGACGCGTCTGCAGCTGCCTGTAAAGGCGGTGCTTCAGTGCAACTCCACAACTCTTTTGCTTGCAACCAAACCCTTACTCTAGCCTTCCAATCTTGCCAATTTTTCCCATTGAGTCGCGTAAACGGGACAGAAAAACTTTCCTGGGACTCTGCCATCCTCCCTGGGGCTTAGGAACGATACTCACACACCTGTAGACCGTCTCCCAGCTGCTGAGGTGGCTCCTTGAGGAATAAGACGTCTTCCAGCGAGTACAAACTGCTCAGTGCCTGTTTAAAACTTTTCTAGGCACGTTGCAGGACTCAAGCTGCTTTGAAGGCTTTCGTTGTCGGCAACCGCTTCTGTCTTCGCTCCAGTCCTTTCATAAATCACTCTGAACTGCACTCCTTAGCTCCTTCTTGATGTACAAACATCCATAACCTGTCCCATTAAACTTTAATTAGTTTAATGTAAATGCCCAGTGCGCTTCCATCGTTACAAGTCCCACTACAGCAGAGTATTTCGCACAGCAGTTGAAGAAGGGCAGGAGAGGCAGTATCTTTTCAAAGAGGAGTCTTGGAGCATGCGGTTTGTAACTCAAAGATAAGGTTTATTTACAAAAACAAAAAAACAACCCTGGCAAAGAACCACACATCTCAGCAAACACGCCCAAAAAAGGGGGAGAAAGAAAAGGGAGAACAAACACACAGGAGACTATTTATACAAACTCATGTTCCTGGAAGCCTAATGACCTCCAGCTGCTCAGTGATTAGAGCGTTTCTGCTACCCTTTAACCCTTTGATAGCAACTCAAACTCAGCATCAACACTCTTAGGCACAGCATAACTTCCCTTTAAAGACAGACCTCTTTCTCTTTGCCTTTTATCCTGTTCATCTGCAAGCCGAGATGAAATGTATTCAAGGGTTAATTCAGTTGAAGGCATAGCTTCCAAAGTTAGAGCTAGAGTCTCATAGCTTTACACCTGGATGTGCCTCTAGGGATAAAGACCTCCGTTTAGATATACAATTAATAAAATAGTAACAATACTATTTGTTACTATAGACAGGCATGCCATTGTTCAGGAAGGTCTACTGTATAAATAGGGGTATAAATAGTAAAGTAGTATAAGTAATAAAGTAGCAGTAGGAAATTGGAAATAAAGTGGTAGTAAAGCAATAGTAAACCAGTAGGGAAGTAGCAGTTAAGTAATGGTAAAACAATAGTAAAGTGGTGGAATAGTAGCAGTAAAGTAGTAGTAACGCAGTAGTAAAATAGTAGTAAAATGGTAGTAAGGCAGTAGTGAAACAGCAGTAAGATAGTAGTAAAGAAGTAGTAAAGCGGTAGTAAAATGGTCCAATAGTAAAGTGGTGGAATAGCAGTAAAATAGCTTTAAAGTAGTAGTAAAGCAGTAGTAAAATTGTAGAAAAATAGTAGTTAAGTGGTAGTAAAGCAGTAGTAAGGTAGTAGTAAAATGGTAGTAAAGTAGTAGTAAAGCGGTAGTAAAGCGGTAGTAAAACTTTAGTAAAGCAGTAGTAAAATGGTAGTAAGGTAGTAGAAAAATTGTAGTAAAGTAGTAGTAAAGTGGTAGGAAAGTAGTAGTAAAGTGGTAGTAAAGTAGTAGTAAAGCAGGTTAAGTTGTCGAGGGCTGATTTCTTTTCCTTTCATAAAAAGCCTTCTGTTTCGACCGCCAAACCTCTCAAGGGAGCATTTGCAACCGTTTGGCACCATTTTAGAGTGAATGGCTGAAAGTCAGATTATTGATCAAATTGTGACCCCGGGGCTTTGGGATTTTTTCAAAAAAATATTTTTCTGCCGGTTAAGTTGGCATAGGGATGCGGGTGGCGCTGTGGGTAAAAGCCTCAGCCCCTAGGGCCTGCCGATCAAAAGGTCGGCGGTTCGAATCCACACGGCTGGGTGCGCTCCTGTTGCTTGGTCCCAGCGCCTGCCAACCTAGCAGTTCGAAAGCAACCCCGGGTGCAAGTAGATAAATAGGGACCGCTTACTGGCGGGAAGGTAAACGGCGTTTCCGTGTGCTGCGCTGGCTCACCAATTGCAGCTTTGTCACGCATTAGTAAAGCAGGTTAAGTTGTCGTAACAATATAGTAACAATACTATTTGTTACTATAGTACAAATACTATATTATAGGAACAATACTATTTGTTACTATAGACAGGCATGCCATTGTTCAGGAAGGTCTACTGTATAAATAGGGGTATAAATAGTAAAGTAGTATAAGTAATAAAGTAGCAGTAGGAAAGTGGAAGTAAAGTGGTAGTAAAGCAATAGTAAACCAGTAGGGAAATAGCTGTTAAGTAATGGTAAAACAATAGTAAAGTGGTGGAATAGTAGCAGTATAATAGCAGTAAAGTAGTAGTAACGCAGTAGTAAAATGGTAGTAAGGCAGTAGTGAAACAGCAGTAAGATAGTAGTAAAGAAGTAGTAAAGTGGTATTTAAATGGTCCAATAGTAAAGTGGTGGAATAGCAGTAAAAGAACTTTAAAGTAGTAGTAAACTAGTAGTTAAATGGAAGTAAAGCAGTAGTAAGGTAGTAGTAAAATGGTAGTAAAGTAATAGTAAAGCGGTAGTAAAGCAGTAGTAAAATTGTAGTAAAGCAGTAGTAAAGTAGTAGTAAAGTGGTAGTAAAGTAGTAGAAAAGTGATAGTAAAGTTGTAGTAAAGTAGTAGTAAAGTGATAGTACATTAGTAGTAAAGTGATAGTAAAGTAGTAGTAAAGTAGTAGTAAAGTGATAGTAAAGTAGTAGTAAAGTGGTAGTAAAGTAGTAGTAAAGTGGTAGTAAAGTGGTAGTAAAGTGATAGTAAAGTACTAGTAAAGTAGTAGTAAAGTGATAGTAGAGTAGTAGTAAAGTAGTAGTAAAGTGGTAGTAAAGTAGGAGTAAAGTAGTAGTAAAGTAGTAGTAAAGCAGTAGTAAGAATGACCCTAGAAGTGTTCGTTGTAGAAAAAGGCGCCATGTTGATAGCCTCAATCACAGAGGTTTTTCCAGTTGTTTCCATATAAAGTAGTGGGGCGGGGGGGAATGGCTTCTCAGTGTTTACACTATTATGTTAAAAAGTACACCAGAATTTAGTGGCGTTGGATATTTTGGGTCCCAAAAGGTCCCCGCCAGCAGTGGCTGCATAAAATCCTTTAGTCAGAACTGAGCTATGGGCAACACACTGTCGTGAGTCAGGAGCTGTGTGAGGAGCCCGTAGTCAAAACTGAGGTGAGGACAAAAGCATACCCTCCAACATTTCTCCGATGAAAATAGGGGTGCCCTGTTCTGTAACAACAATTTTACTACAGTGGTACCTCAGGTTAAGTACTTAATTCGTTCCGGAGGTCCGTTCTTAAACTGAAACTGTTCTTAAGATGAAGCACCACTTTAGCTAATGGGGCCTCCTGCTGTTGCCGCGCCGCCGGATCACGATTTCTGTTCTCAGAAGCAAATTTCTTAACCTGAAGCACTATTACTGGGTTACCGGAGTCTGTAACCTGAAGCATCTGTAACCTGAAGCATATGTAACCTGGACCATATGTAACCCGAGGTACCACTGTATTTATACCACATCCATCTGCCTGGGTTGCTCTAGCCACTCTGGGCGGCTTCCAAAACATATAAAAAGGTAATAAAACAGTAAACATTAAAAAACTTCCCTAGGTTGTTGTTGTTTAGTCGTTTAGTCGTGTCCGACTGTTCGTGACCCCATGGACCAGAGCACGCCAGGCACCTCTGTCCTCCACTACCTCCCGCAGTTTGGTCAAACTCATGCTGTTAACCTCGAAAACACTATCCAACCATCTGGTCCTCTGTCGCCCCCTTCTCCTTGTGCCCTTCATCTTTCCCAGCATCAGTGTCTTCTCCAGGGAGTCTTCTCTTCTCATGAGGTGGCCAAAGTACAGGAGCCTCAGCTTCACGATCTGTCCTTCCAGTGAGCACTCAGGGCTGATTTCCTTAAGAATGGATGAGTTTGATCTTCTTGCAGTCCATGGGACTCTCAAGAGTCTCCTCCAGCACCAGAATTCAAAAGCATCAATTCTTCGGCGATCAGCCTTCTTTATGGTCCAGCTCTCACTTCAATACATCACTACTGGGAAAACCATGGCTTTAACTATACGGACCTTTGTTGGCAAGGGGACGTCTCTACTTCTCAAGATGCTGTCTAGGCCTGTCATTGCCCTTCTCCCAAGAAGCAGGCGTCTTTTAATTATGTGGCTGCTGTCACCATCTGCAGTGATCATGGAGCCCAAGAAAGTAAAATCTCTCACTGCCTCCATTTCTTCCCCTTCTATTTGCCAGGAGGTGATGGGACCAGTGGCCATGATCTTTGTTTTTTTGATGTTGAGCTTCAGACCATATTTTGCGCTCTCCTCTTTCACCCTCATTAAAAGGTTCTTTAATTCCTCCTCACTTTCTGCCATCAAGGTTGTGTCATCTGCATATCTGAGGTTGTTGATATTTCTTCCGGCAATCTTAATTCCAGCTTGGGATTCATCCAGCCCAGCCTTTCGCATGATGCATTCTGCATATAAATTGTTGTGTATTGAGTCAAAGGATTTTATATCTGTATTATTATTGTCTGTATTTGCATTAGGGTAAAGTAACTGCCTTTTGGTTCCAGAGGGTACAGCTACTATTGGTTCATTTAAGCTGCTGTATTTGGATCCTCTGTCTTATTGGTTTCCTCCAAAAGGCAGGACTGTGATTGCCTGATATTGTTCCCTCCAAAATGTATCCTTTCTAGCTAGTTCCCTGTCCCTATAAATGTAGCTCATCCCTCCTCAGGTCTCAGTCTTGTTTGCTTTAATAAAGAAGTGTTACTAGAGAACTGTCTCCAGCATATTATGTCAAGAGAGCTGAAATCACAAACCCCACGTCACAACATAAATTAAATAAGCAGGGAGACAAAATACAGCCTTGTCGTACTCCTTTTCCAATTTTGAACCAATCAGTTGTTCCATATCCAGTTCTAACTGTAGCTTCTTGTCCCACATAGAGATTTCTCGGGAGACAGATGAGGTGATCAGGCACTCCCATTTCTTTAAGAACTTGCCATAGTTTGCTGTGGTCGACACAGTCAAAGGCTTTTGCGTAGTCAATGAAGCAGAAGTAGATGTCTTTCTGGAACTCTCTAGCTTTCTCCATAATCCAGCGCATGTTTGCAATTTGGTCTCTGGTTCTTCTGCCTCTTCTAAATCCAGCTTGCACTTCTGGGAGTTCTCGATCCACATACTGCTTGAGCCTTCCTTGTAGAATTTTAAGCATAACCTTGCTAGCGTGTGAAATGAGTGCAATTGTGCGGTAGTTGGAGCATTCTTTGGCACTGCCCTTCTTTGGGATTGGGATGTAGACTGATCTTCTCCAATCTTCTGGCCACTGCTGAGTTTTCCAAATTTGCTGGCATATTGAGTGTAGCACCTTAACAGCATCATCTTTTAAAATTTTAAATAGTTCAGCTGGAATACCATCACTTCCACTGGCCTTGTTATTTGCAGTGCTTTCTGAGGCCCATTTGACTTCACTTTCCAGGATGTCTGGCTCAAGGTCAGCAACCACACTACCTGGGGTGTACGAGACATCCATATCTTTCTGGTATAATTCCTCTGTGTATTCTTGCCACCTCCTCTTGATGTCTTCTGCTTCTCTTAGGTCCTTACCACTTTTGTCCTTTATTATGGTAATCTTTGTACGAAATGTTCCTTTCATAGCTCCAATTTTCTTGAACAGATCTCTGGTTCTTCCCATTCTGTTGTTTTCCTCTATTGTTTGCATTGCTCGTTTAAGAAGGCCTTCTTGTCTCTCCTTGCTATTCTTTGGAAATCTGAATTAGCCTTTGCCCTGCTTCGTTTTGATCTCCAAGGCCAAACTTGCCAGTTGTTCCTCTTTTCTCTTGCCTCCCTACTTTAGCATTCCAATCCCCTATAATGAGAAGAACATCCTTCTTTGGTGTCACTTCTATAAGGTGTTGTAAGTCTTCATAGAATTGGTCAATTTCAGTTTCTTCAGCACCAGTAGTTGGTGCATAAACTTGGATTACTGTGATGTTAAAAGGTCTGCCTTGGATTCGTATCGAGATCATTCTATCATTCTATTCTATGTATAACTCCATACCATCCAACATTTCTCCCATGAACATAGGGACGTCCTAAGGAAAAGCAGGATAACATCAGAAACCAGGACAGCTTCAATAAATCTGGGACTGTCCCGGCAAAATTAGGGACAACTGGAAGGTTTGCAAAAGTGAGGAAGTTAAGATCAAGGAACAAGAGAGAAGTCATGAGTGAAGGACAAGCCAAAGGAGAAATTGAGGGAGGAGGCTTATTGGTTTGTTCTTGTTCTTGTTTTTATTGTGTATTTTGTGTTTTTTACCTTGCATTTTTAAGTCGTAAACCAACCTTAAATCTACGGATTAAGGGCAGTATATACAATTAATAAAATAGTAACAATACTATTTGTTACTATAGACAGGCATGCCATAGTTCAGGAAGGTCTGTATAAATAGGGGTATAAATAGGAAAGTAGTATAAGTAATAAAGTAGCAGTAGTAAAGTGGAAGTAAAGTGGTAGTAAAGCAATAGTAAACCAGTAGGGAAGTAGCAGTTAAGTAATGGTAAAACAATAGTAAAGTGGTGGAATAGTAGCAGTAAAATAGCAGTAAAGTAGTAGTAACGCAGTAGTAAAATAGTAGTAAAATGGTAGTAAGGCAGTAGTGAAACAGCAGTAAGATAGTAGTAAAGAAGTAGTAAAGCGGTAGTAAAATGTTCCAATAGTAAAGTGGTGGAATAGCAGTAAAATAGCTTTAAAGTAGTAGTAAAATTGTAGAAAAATAGTAGTTAAATGGTAGTAAAGCAGTAGTAAGGTAGTAGTAAAATGGTAGTAAAGTAGTAGTAAAGCGGTAGTAAAGCAGTAGTAAAACGGTAGTAAAGCAGTAGTAAAATGGTAGTAAAGTAGTAGAAAAATTGTAGTAAAGTAGTAGTAAAGTGGTAGTAAAGTAGTAGTAAAGTGGTAGTAAAGTAGTAGTGGAGCAGGTTAAGAGGGCTGATTTCTTTTCCTTTCATAAAATGCCTTCTGTTTCAACCGCCAAACCTCTCAAGGGAGCATTTGCAACCGTTTGGCACCATTTTTGATTGAATGGCCGAAAGTCCGATTTTTGAATGAAATTGTGTCACCGGGGCTTTGGGATATTTTCAAAAAAAAATCTTTTTCTGCCGGTTAAGTTGTCAAGGACTGAATTCTTTTCCTGAGATAAAAAGCCTTCTGTTTCGACCGCCAAACTTCTCAGGGGAGCATTTTAGTAAAGCGGTAGTAAAATTGTAGAAAAATAGTAGTTAAATGGTAGTAAAGCAGTAGTAAGGTAGTAGTAAAATGGTAGTAAAGTAGTAGTAAAGGGGTAGTAAAGCGGTAGTAAAACTTTAGTAAAGCAGTAGTAAAATGGTAGTAAGGTAGTAGAAAAATTGTAGTAAAGTAGTAGTAAAGTGGTAGGAAAGTAGTAGTAAAGTGGTAGTAAAGTAGTAGTAAAGCAGGTTAAGTTGTCGAGGGCTGATTTCTTTTCCTTTCATAAAAAGCCTTCTGTTTCGACCGCCAAACCTCTCAAGGGAGCATTTGCAACCGTTTGGCACCATTTTAGAGTGAATGGTTGAAAGTCAGATTATTGATCAAATTGTGACCCCGGGGCTTTGGGATTTTTTCAAAAAAATATTTTTCTGCCGGTTAAGTTGGTGTAGGGATGCGGGTGGCGCTGTGGGTAAAAGCCTCAGCCCCTAGGGCCTGCCGATCAAAAGGTCGGCGGTTCGAATCCACACGGCTGGGTGCGCTCCTGTTGCTTGGTCCCAGCGCCTGCCAACCTAGCAGTTCGAAAGCAACCCCGGGTGCAAGTAGATAAATAGGGACCGCTTACTGGCGGGAAGGTAAACGGCGTTTCCGTGTGCTGCGCTGGCTCACCATTTGCAGCTTTGTCACGCATTAGTAAAGCAGGTTAAGTTGTCGTAACAATATAGTAACAATACTATTTGTTACTATAGTACAAATACTATATTATAGGAACAATACTATTTGTTACTATAGACAGGCATGACATTGTTCAGGAAGGTCTACTGTATAAATAGGGGTATAAATAGTAAAGTAGTATAAGTAATAAAGTAGCAGTAGGAAAGTGGAAGTAAAGTGGTAGTAAAGCAATAGTAAACCAGTAGGGAAGTAGCTGTTAAGTAATGGTAAAACAATAGTAAAGTGGTGGAATAGTAGCAGTAAAATAGCAGTAAAGTAGTAGTAAAGTAGTAGTAACGCAGTAGTAAAATAGTAGTAAAATGGTAGTAAGGCAGTAGTGAAACAGCAGTAAGATAGTAGTAAAGAAGTAGTAAAGTGGTATTTAAATGGTCCAATAGTAAAGTGGTGGAATAGCAGTAAAAGAACTTTAAAGTAGTAGTAAACTAGTAGCTAAATGGAAGTAAAGCAGTAGTAAGGTAGTAGTAAAATGGTAGTAAAGTAATAGTAAAGCGTTAGTAAAGCAGTAGTAAAATTGTAGTAAAGCAGTAGTAAAGTAGTAGTAAAGTGGTAGTAAAGTAGTAGAAAAGTGATAGTAAAGTTGTAGTAAAGCAGTAGTAAAGTGGTAGTAAAGTGGTAGTAAAGTGGTAGTAAAGTGGTAGTAAAGTAGTAGTAAAGTGATAGTAAAGTAGTAGTAAAGTAGTAGTAAAGTGGTAATAAAGTAGTAGTAAAGTAGTAGTAAAGTGGTAGTAAAGTAGTAGTAAAGTGATAGTAAAGTAGTAGTAAAGTGATAGTAAAGTAGTAGTAAAGTGGTAGTAAAGTGGTAGTAAAGTAGTAGTAAAGTGATAGTAAAGTAGTAGTAAAGTAGTAGTAAAGTGGTAGTAAAGTAGTAGTAAAGTAGTAGTAAAGCAGTAGTAAGAATGACCTCAGAAGTATTCGTTGTACAAAAAGGCGCCATGTTGATAGCCTCAATCACAGAGGTTTTTCTAGTTGTTTCCATATAAAGTAGTGGGGCGGGGGGGAATGGCTTCTCAGTGTTTGTATTTTGATCCCTGTTTACACTATTATGTTAAAAAGTACACCAGAATTTAGTGGCGTTGGATATTTTGGGTCCCAAAAGGTCCCCGCCAGCAGTGGCTGCATAAAATCCTTTAGTCAGAACTGAGCTATGGGCAACACACTGTCGTGAGTCAGGAGCTGTGTGAGGAGCCCGTAGTCAAAACTGAGGTGAGGACAAAAGCATACCCTCCAACATTTCTCCGATGAAAATAGGGGTGCCCTGTTCTGTAACAACAATTTTACTACAGTGGTACCTCAGGTTAAGTACTTAATTCGTTCCGGAGGTCCGTTCTTAAACTGAAACTGTTCTTAAGCTGAAGCACCACTTTAGCTAATGGGGCCTCCTGCTGTTGCCGCGCCGCCGGATCACGATTTCTGTTCTCAGAAGCAAATTTCTTAACCTGAAGCACTATTTCTGGGTTAGCGGAGTCTGTAACCTTAAGCATCTGTAACCTGAAGCATCTGTAACATGAAATATATGTAACCCGAGGTACCACTGTATTTATACCACATCCATCTGCCTGGGTTGCTCTAGCCACTCTGGGCGGCTTCCAAAACATATAAAAAGGTAATAAAACAGTAAACATTAAAAAACTTCCCTAGGTTGTTGTTGTTTAGTCGTTTAGTCGTGTCCGACTCTTCGTGACCCCATGGACCAGAGCACGCCAGGCACCTCTGTCCTCCACTACCTCCCGCAGTTTGGTCAAACTCATGCTGGTAACCTCGAAAACACTATCCAACCATCTGGTCCTCTGTCGCCCCCTTCTCCTTGTGCCCTCCATCTTTCCCAGCATCAGTGTCTTCTATAAATTGTTGTGTATTGAGTCAAAGGATTTTATATCTGTATTATTATTGTTTGTATTTGCATTAGGGTAAAGTAACTGCCTTTTGGTTCCAGAGGGTACAGCTACTATTGGTTCATTTAAGCTGCTGTATTTGGATCCTCTGCCTTATTGGTTTCCTCCAAAAGGCAGGACTGTGATTGCCTGATATTGTTCCCTCCAAAATGTATCCTTTCTAGCTAGTTCCCTGTCCCTATAAATGTAGCTCTCCCCTCCTCAGGTCTCAGTCTTGTTTGCTTTAATAAAGAAGTGTTACTAGAGAACTGTCTCCAGCATATTATGTCAAGAGAGCTGAAATCACAAACCCCACGTCACAACATAAATTAAATAAGCAGGGAGACAAAATACAGCCTTGTCGTACTCCTTTTCCAATTTTGAACCAATCAGTTGTTCCATATCCAGTTCTAACTGTAGCTTCTTGTCCCACATAGAGATTTCTCGGGAGACAGATGAGGTGATCAGGCACTCCCATTTCTTTAAGAACTTGCCATAGTTTGCTGTGGTCGACACAGTCAAAGGCTTTTGCGTAGTCAATGAAGCAGAAGTAGATGTCTTTCTGGAACTCTCTAGCTTTCTCCATAATCCAGCGCATGTTTGCAATTTGGTCTCTGGTTCTTCTGCCTCTTCTAAATCCAGCTTGCACTTCTGGGAGTTCTCGATCCACATACTGCTTGAGCCTTCCTTGTAGAATTTTAAGCATAACCTTGCTAGCGTGTGAAATGAGTGCAATTGTGCGGTAGTTGGAGCATTCTTTGGCACTGCCCTTCTTTGGGATTGGGATGTAGACTGATCTTCTCCAATCTTCTGGCCACTGCTGAGTTTTCCAAATTTGCTGGCATATTGAGTGTAGCACCTTAACAGCATCATCTTTTAAAATTTTAAATAGTTCAGCTGGAATACCATCACTTCCACTGGCCTTGTTATTTGCAGTGCTTTCTGAGGCCCATTTGACTTCACTTTCCAGGATGTCTGTCTCAAGGTCAGCAACCACACTACCTGGGGTGTACGAGACATCCATATCTTTCTGGTATAATTCCTCTGTGTATTCTTGCCACCTCTTCTTGATGTCTTCTGCTTCTCTTAGGTCCTTACCACTTTTGTCCTTTATTATGGTAATCTTTGTACGAAATGTTCCTTTCATAGCTCCAATTTTCTTGAACAGATCTCTGGTTCTTCCCATTCTGTTGTTTTCCTCTGTTGTTTGCATTGCTCGTTTAAGAAGGCCTTCTTGTCTCTCCTTGCTGTTCTTTGGAAATCTGCATTCAATTTCCTGTATCTTTCACTATCTCCCTCGCATTTTGCTTGCCTTCTCTCCTCCGCTGTTTGTAAGGCCTCGTTGGACAGCCACTTTGCTTTCTTGCATTTCCTTTTCATTGGGATGGTTTTCGTTGTTGCCTCCTGTACAATGTTACCAGCCTCCATCCATAGTTCTTCAGGCACTCTGTCCACCAAATCTAAATCCTTAAACCTGTTCGTCGCTTCCACTGTGTATTCATAAGGGATTTGACTTAGATGATATCTTACCGGCCCAATGGTTTTCCCTACTTTCTTCAGTTTAAGTTTGAATTTTGCTATAAGAAGCTGATGATCTGAGCCACAGTCAGCTCCAGGTCTTGTTTTTGCTGACTGTATAGAGCCTCTCCATCTTTGGCTGCAGAGAATATAATCAATCTGATTTCGATGCTGCCCATCTGGTGATGTCCATGTGTAGAGTCGTCTCTTGTGTTGTTGGAAAAGCGTGTTTGTGATGATGACCAGCTTGTTCTCTTGACAGAACTCTATTAGCCTTTGCCCTGCTTCGTTTTGATCTCCAAGGCCAAACTTGCCAGTTGTTCCTCTTATCTCTTGCCTCCCTACTTTAGCATTCCAATTCCCTATAATGAGAAGAACATCCTTCTTTGGTGTCACTTCTATAAGGTGTTGTAAGTCTTCATAGAATTGGTCAATTTCAGTTTCTTCAGCACCAGTAGTTGGTGCATAAACTTGGATTACTGTGATGTTAAAACGTCTGCCTAGGATTGGTATCGAGATCATTCTATCATTCTATTCTATGTATAACTCCATACCATCCAACATTTCTCCCATGAACATAGGGACGTCCTAAGGAAAAGCAGGATAACATCAGAAACCAGGACAGCTTCAATAAATCTGGGACTGTCCCGGCAAAATTAGGGACAACTGGAAGGTTTGCAAAAGTGAGGAAGTTAAGATCAAGGAACAAGAGAGAAGTTATGAGTGAAGGACAAGCCAAAGGAGAGGTTGAGGGAGGAGGCTTATTGGTTTGTTCTTGTTCTTGTTTTTATTGTGTATTTTGTGTTTTTTACCTTGCATTTTTAAGTCGTAAACCAACCTTAAATCTACGGATGAAGGGCAGTATATACAATTAATAAAATAGTAACAATACTATTTGTTACTATAGACAGGCATGCCATTGTTCAGGAAGGTCTACTGTATAAATAGGGGTATAAATAGTAAAGTAGTATAAGTAAAAAAGTAGCAGTAGGAAATTGGAAATAAAGTGGTAGTAAAGCAATAGTAAACCAGTAGGGAAGTAGCAGTTAAGTAATGGTAAAACAATAGTAAAGTGGTGGAATAGTAGCAGTAAAATAGCAGTAAAGTAGTAGTAACGCAGTAGTAAAATAGTAGTAAAATGGTAGTAAGGCAGTAGTGAAACAGCAGTAAGATAGTAGTAAAGAAGTAGTAAAGCGGTAGTAAAATGGTCCAATAGTAAAGTGGTGGAATAGCAGTAAAATAGCTTTAAAGTAGTAGTAAAGCAGTAGTAAAATTGTAGAAAAATAGTAGTTAAATGGTAGTAAAGCAGTAGTAAGGTAGTAGTAAAATGGTAGTAAAGTAGTAGTAAAGCGGTAGTAAAGCGGTAGTAAAACTTTAGTAAAGCAGTAGTAAAATGGTAGTAAGGTAGTAGAAAAATTGTAGTAAAGTAGTAGTAAAGTGGTAGGAAAGTAGTAGTAAAGTGGTAGTAAAGTAGTAGTAAAGCAGGTTAAGTTGTCGAGGGCTGATTTCTTTTCCTTTCATAAAAAGCCTTCTGTTTCGACCGCCAAACCTCTCAAGGGAGCATTTGCCACCGTTTGGCACCATTTTAGAGTGAATGGTTGAAAGTCAGATTATTGATCAAATTGTGACCCCGGGGCTTTGGGATTTTTTCAAAAAAATATTTTTCTGCCGGTTAAGTTGGCGTAGGGATGCGGGTGGCGCTGTGGGTAAAAGCCTCAGCCCCTAGGGCCTGCCCATCAAAAGGTCGGCGGTTCGAATCCACACGGCTGGGTGCGCTCCTGTTGCTTGGTCCCAGCGCCTGCCAACCTAGCAGTTCGAAAGCAACCCCGGGTGCAAGTAGATAAATAGGGACCGCTTACTGGCGGGAAGGTAAACGGCGTTTCCGTGTGCTGCGCTGGCTCACCAATTGCAGCTTTGTCACGCATTAGTAAAGCAGGTTAAGTTGTCGTAACAATATAGTAACAATACTATTTGTTACTATAGTACAAATACTATATTATAGGAACAATACTATTTGTTACTATAGACAGGCATGCCATTGTTCAGGAAGGTCTACTGTATAAATAGGGGTATAAATAGTAAAGTAGTATAAGTAATAAAGTAGCAGTAGGAAAGTGGAAGTAAAGTGGTAGTAAAGCAATAGTAAACCAGTAGGGAAGTAGCTGTTAAGTAATGGTAAAACAATAGTAAAGTGGTGGAATAGTAGCAGTAAAATAGCAGTAAAGTAGTAGTAAAGTTGTAGTAACGCAGTAGTAAAATAGTAGTAAAATGGTAGTAAGGCAGTAGTGAAACAGCAGTAAGATAGTAGTAAAGAAGTAGTAAAGTGGTATTTAAATGGTACAATAGTAAAGTGGTGGAATAGCAGTAAAAGAACTTTAAAGTAATAGTAAACTAGTAGTTAAATGGAAGTAAAGCAGTAGTAAGGAAGTAGTAAAATGGTAGTAAAGTAATAGTAAAGCGGTAGTAAAGCAGTAGTAAAATTGTAGTAAAGCAGTAGTAAAGTAGTAGTAAAGTGGTAGTAAAGTAGTAGAAAAGTGATAGTAAAGTTGTAGTAAAGCAGTAGTAAAGTGGTAGTAAAGTGGTAGTAAAGTAGTAGTAAAGTGATAGTAAAGTAGTAGTAAAGTGATAGTAAAGTGGTAGTAAAGTAGTAGTAAAGTGATAGTAAAGTGATAGTAAAGTAGTAGTAATGTAGTAGTAAAGTGGTAGTAAAGTAGTAGTAAAGTAGTAGTAAAGCAGTAGTAAGAATGACCTCAGAAGTATTCGTTGTACAAAAAGGCGCCATGTTGATAGCCTCAATCACAGAGGTTTTTCCAGTTGTTTCCATATAAAGTAGTGGGGCAGGGGGGAATGGCTTCTCAGTGTTTGTATGTTGATCCCTGTTTACACTATTATGTTAAAAAGTACACCAGAATTTAGTGGCGTTGGATATTTTGGGTCCCAAAAGGTCCCCGCCAGCAGTGGCTGCATAAAATCCTTTAGTCAGAACTGAGCTATGGGCAACACACTGTCGTGAGTCAGGAACTGTGTGAGGAGCCCGTAGTCAAAACTGAGGTGAGGACAAAAGCATACCCTCCAACATTTCTCCGATGAAAATAGGGGTGCCCTGTTCTGTAACAAGAATTTTACTACAGTGGTACCTCAGCTTAAGTACTTAATTCGTTCCGGAGGTCCGTTCTTAAACTGAAACTGTTCTTAACCTGAAGCACCACTTTAGCTAATGGGGCCTCCTGCTGTTGCCGTGCCGCCGGATCACGATTTCTGTTCTCAGAAGCAAATTTCTTAACCTGAAGCACTATTTCTGGGTTAGCGGAGTCTGTAACCTGAAGCATCTGTAACCTGAAGCATATGTAACCTGAAGCATATGTAACCCGAGGTACCACTGTATTTATACCACATCCATCTGCCTGGGTTGCTCTAGCCACTCTGGGCGTCTTCCAAAACATATAAAAAGGTAATAAAACAGTAAACATTAAAAAACTTCCCTAGGTTGTTGTTGTTTAGTCGTTTAGTCGTGTCCGACTCTTCGTGACCCCATGGACCAGAGCACGCCAGGCACCTCTGTCCTCCACTACCTCCCGCAGTTTGGTCAAACTCATGCTGGTAACCTCGAAAACACTATCCAACCATCTGGTCCTCTGTCGCTCCCTTCTCCCAGCATCAGTGTCTTCTATAAATTGTTGTGTATTGAGTCAAAGGATTTTATATCTGTATTATTATTGTTTGTATTTGCATTAGGGTAAAGTAACTGCCTTTTGGTTCCAGAGGGTACAGCTACTATTGGTTCATTTAAGCTGCTGTATTTGGATCCTCTGCCTTATTGGTTTCCTCCAAAAGGCAGGACTGTGATTGCCTGATATTGTTCCCTCCAAAATGTATCCTTTCTAGCTAGTTCCCTGTCCCTATAAATGTAGCTCTCCCCTCCTCAGGTCTCAGTCTTGTTTGCTTTAATAAAGAAGTGTTACTAGAGAACTGTCTCCAGCATATTATGTCAAGAGAGCTGAAATCACAAACCCCACGTCACAACATAAATTAAATAAGCAGGGAGACAAAATACAGCCTTGTCGTACTCCTTTTCCAATTTTGAACCAATCAGTTGTTCCATATCCAGTTCTAACTGTAGCTTCTTGTCCCACATAGAGATTTCTCGGGAGACAGATGAGGTGATCAGGCACTCCCATTTCTTTAAGAACTTGCCATAGTTTGCTGTGGTCGACACAGTCAAAGGCTTTTGCGTAGTCAATGAAGCAGAAGTAGATGTCTTTCTGGAACTCTCTAGCTTTCTCCATAATCCAGCGCATGTTTGCAATTTGGTCTCTGGTTCTTCTGCCTCTTCTAAATCCAGCTTGCACTTCTGGGAGTTCTCGATCCACATACTGCTTGAGCCTTCCTTGTAGAATTTTAAGCATAACCTTGCTAGCGTGTGAAATGAGTGCAATTGTGCGGTAGTTGGAGCATTCTTTGGCACTGCCCTTCTTTGGGATTGGGATGTAGACTGATCTTCTCCAATCTTCTGGCCACTGCTGAGTTTTCCAAATTTGCTGGCATATTGAGTGTAGCACCTTAACAGCATCATCTTTTAAAATTTTAAATAGTTCAGCTGGAATACCATCACTTCCACTGGCCTTGTTATTTGCAGTGCTTTCTGAGGCCCATTTGACTTCACTTTCCAGGATGTCTGGCTCAAGGTCAGCAACCACACTACCTGGGGTGTACGAGACATCCATATCTTTCTGGTATAATTCCTCTGTGTATTCTTGCCACCTCTTCTTGATGTCTTCTGCTTCTGTTAGGTCCTTACCACTTTTGTCCTTTATTATGGTAATCTTTGTACGAAATGTTCCTTTCATAGCTCCAATTTTCTTGAACAGATCTCTGGTTCTTCCCATTCTGTTGTTTTCCTCTATTGTTTGCATTGCTCGTTTAAGAAGGCCTTCTTGTCTCTCCTTGCTATTCTTTGGAAATCTGCATTCAGTTTCCTGTATCTTTCACTATCTCCCTCGCATTTTGCTTGCCTTCTCTCCTCCGCTGTTTGTAAGGCCTCGTTGGACAGCCACTTTGCTTTCTTGCATTTCCTTTTCATTGGGATGGTTTTCGTTGTTGCCTCCTGTACAATGTTACCAGCCTCCATCCATAGTTCTTCAGGCACTCTGTCCACCAAATCTAAATCCTTAAACCTGTTCGTCACTTCCACTATGTATTCATAAGGGAATTGACATAGATGATATCTTACCGGCCCAATGGTTTTCCCTACTTTCTTCAGTTTAAGTTTGAATTTTGCTATAAGAAGCTGATGATCTGAGCCACAGTCAGCTCCAGGTCTTGTTTTTGCTGACTGTATAGAGCCTCTCCATCTTTGGCTGCAGAGAATATAATCAATCTGATTTCGATGCTGCCCATCTGGTGATGTCCATGTGTAGAGTCGTCTCTTGTGTTGTTGGAAAAGCGTGTTTGTGATGACCAGCTTGTTCTCTTGACAGAACTCTATTAGCCTTTGCCCTGCTTCGTTTTGATCTCCAAGGCCAAACTTGCCAGTTGTTCCTCTTATCTCTTGCCTCTCTACTTTAGCATTCCAATCCCCTATAATGAGAAGAACATCCTTCTTTGGTGTCACTTCTATAAGGTGTTGTAAGTCTTCATAGAATTGGTCAATTTCAGTTTCTTCAGCATCAGTAGTGGTGCATAAACTTGGATTACTGTGATGTTAAAAGGTCTGCCTTGGATTCGTATCGAGATCATTCTATCATTCTATTCTATGTATAACTCCATACCATCCAACATTTCTCCCATGAACATAGGGACGTCCTAAGGAAAAGCAGGATAACATCAGAAACCAGGACAGCTTCAATAAATCTGGGACTGTCCCGGCAAAATTAGGGACAACTGGATGGTTTGCAAAAGTGAGGAAGTTAAGATCAAGGAACAAGAGAGAAGTCATGAGTGAAGGACAAGCCAAAGGAGAGGTTGAGGGAGGAGGCTTATTGGTTTGTTCTTGTTCTTGTTTTTATTGTGTATTTTGTGTTTTTTACCTTCCATTTTTAAGTCGTAAACCAACCTTAAATCTACGGATGAAGGGCAGTATATACAATTAATAAAATAGTAACAATACTATTTGTTACTATAGACAGGCATGCCATTGTTCAGGAAGGTCTACTGTATAAATAGGGGTATAAATAGTAAAGTAGTATAAGTAATAAAGTAGCAGTAGTAAAGTGGAAGTAAAGTGGTAGTAAAGCAATAGTAAACCAGTAGGGAAGTAGCAGTTAAGTAATGGTAAAACAATAGTAAAGTGGTGGAATAGTAGCGGTAAAATAGCAGTAAAGTAGTAGTAACGCAGTATTAAAATAGTAGTAAAATGGTAGTAAGGCAGTAGTGAAACAGCAGTAAGATAGTAGTAAAGAAGTAGTAAAGCGGTAGTAATATGGTCCAATAGTAAATAGGTGGAATAGCAGTAAAATAGCTTTAAAGTAATAGTAAAGCAGTAGAAAAATTGTAGAAAAATAGTAGTTAAATGGTAGTAAAGCAGTAGTAAAACGGTAGTAAAGTAGTAGAAAAATTGTAGTAAAGTAGTAGTAAAGTGGTAGGAAAGTAGTAGTAAAGTTGTAGTAAAGTAGTAGTAAAGCAGGTTAAGTTGTCGAGGGCTGATTTCTTTTCCTTTCATAAAAAGCCTTCTGTTTCGACCGCCAAACCTCTCAAGGGAGCATTTGCAACCGTTTGGCACCATTTTAGAGTGAATGGTTGAAAGTCAGATTATTGATCAAATTGTGACCCCGGGGCTTTGGGATTTTTTCAAAAAAATATTTTTCTGCCGGTTAAGTTGGCGTAGGGATGCGGGTGGCGATGTGGGTAAAAGCCTCAGCGCCTAGGGCCTGCCGATCAAAAGGTCGGCGGTTCGAATCCACACGGCTGGGTGCGCTCCTGTTGCTTGGTCCCAGCGCCTGCCAACCTAGCAGGTCGAAAGCAACCCCGGGTGCAAGTAGATAAATAGGGACCGCTTACTGGCGGGAAGGTAAACGGCGTTCCCGTGTGCTGCGCTGGCTCACCAAATGCAGCTTTGTCACGCATTAGTAAAGCAGGTTAAGTTGTCGTAACAATATAGTAACAATACTATTTGTTACTATAGTACAAATACTATATTATAGGAACAATACTATTTGTTACTATAGACAGGCATGCCATTGTTCAGGAAGGTCTACTGTATAAATAGGGGTATAAATAGTAAAGTAGTATAAGTAATAAAGTAGCAGTAGGAAAGTGGAAGTAAAGTGGTAGTAAAGCAATAGTAAACCAGTAGGGAAGTAGCTGTTAAGTAATGGTAAAACAATAGTAAAGTGGTGGAATAGTAGCAGTAAAATAGCAGTAAAGTAGTAGTAACGCAGTAGTAAAATAGTAGTAAAATGGTAGTAAGGCAGTAGTGAAACAGCAGTAAGATAGTAGTAAAGAAGTAGTAAAGTGGTATTTAAATGGTCCAATAGTAAAGTGGTGGAATAGCAGTAAAAGAACTTTAAAGTAGTAGCAAAGTTGTAGTAAAATTGTAGAAAAATAGTAGTTAAATGGAAGTAAAGCAGTAGTAAGGTAGTAGTAAAATGGTAGTAAAGTAATAGTAAAGCGGTAGTAAAGCAGTAGTAAAATTGTTTTAAAGCAGTAGTAAAGTAGTAGTAAAGTGATAGTAAAGTAGTAGTAAAGTAGTAGTAAAGTGGTAGTAAAGTGGTAGTAAAGTGGTAGTAAAGCTGTAGTAAAGCAGTAGTAAAGTAGTAGTAAAGCAGTAGTAAAGCAATAGTAAAGTAGTAGTAAAGTAGTAGTAAAGTGATAGTAAAGTAGTAGTAAAGTAGTAGTAAAGTGGTAGTAAAGTAGTAGTAAAGCAGTAGAAAGAATTACCTCAGAAGTGTTCGTTGTACAAAAAGGCGCCATGTTGATAGCCTCAATCACAGAGGATTTCCAGTTGTTTCCATATAAAGTAGTGGGGCGGGGGGGAATGGCTTCTCAGTGTTTGTATTTTGATCCCTGTTTACACTATTATGTTAAAAAGTACACCAGAATTTAGTGGCGTTGGATTTTTTGGGTGCCAAAAGGTCCCCGCCAGCAGTGGCTGCAGAAAGCAATAGTAGTAAAGTGGAAGTAAAGTGGTAGTAAAGCAATAGTAAACCAGTAGGGAAGTAGCTGTTAAGTAATGGTAAAAGAATAGTAAAGTGGTGGAATAGTAGCAGTAAAATAGCAGTAAAGTAGTAGTAACGTAGTAGTAAAATAGTAGTAAAATCGTGGTAAGGCAGTAGTGAAACAGCAGTAAGATAGTAGTAAAGAAGTAGTAAAGCGGTAGTAAAATGGTCCAATAGTAAAGTGGTGGAATAGCAGTAAAATAGCTTTAAAGTAGTAGTAAAATTGTAGAAAAATAGTAGTAAAATGGTAATAAAGCAGTAGTAAGATAGTAATAAAATGGTAGTAAAGTAATAGTAAAGCGGTAGTAAAGCAGTAGTAAAACGGTAGTAAAGCAGTAGTAAAATGGAAGTCAAGTAGTAGAAAAATTGTAGTAAAGTAGTTGTAAAGTCGTAGTAAAGTAGTAGTGAAGCAGGTTAAGTTGTCGAGGGCTGATTTCTTTTCCTTTCATAAAAAGCCTTCTGTTTCGACCGCCATACCTCTCAAGGGAGCATTTGCAACCATTTGGCACCATTTTTGAGTGAATGGTTGAAAGTCAGATTTTTGATCAAATTGTGACCCCGGGGCTTAGGGATTGTTTCAAAAAAATATTTTTCTGCCAGTTACGTTGGCGTAGGGATGCGGGTGGCACTGTGGGTAAAAGCCTCAGCGTCTAGGGCCTGCCGAACAAAAGGTCAGCGGTTCGAATCCACGCGGCTGGGGGCGCTCCTGTTGCTTGGTCCCAGCGCCTGCCAACCTAGCAGTTCGAAAGCAACCCCGGGTGCAAGTAGATAAATAGGGACCGCTTACTGGCGGGAAGGTAAACGGCGTTTCCGTGTGCTGCGCTGGCTCACCAAATGCAGCTTTGTCACGCATTAGTAAAGCAGGTTAAGTTGTCGTAACAATATAGTAACAATACTATTTGTTACTATAGACAGGCATGCCATTGTTCAGGAAGGTCTACTGTATAAAAAGGGGTATAAATAGTAAAGTAGTATAAGTAATAAAGTAGCAGTAGTAAAGTGGAAGTAAAGTGGTAGTAAAGCAATAGTAAACCAGTAGGGAAGTAGCTGTTAAGTAATGGTAAAACAATAGTAAAGTGGTGGAATAGTAGCAGTAAAATAGCAGTAAAGTAGTAGTAACGCAGTAGTAAAATAGTAGTAAAATGGTAGTAAGGCAGGAGTGAAACAGCAGTAAGATAGTAGTAAAGAAGTAGTAAAGCGGTAGTAAAATGGTCCAATAGTAAAGTGGTGGAATAGCAGTAAAAGAACTTTAAAGTAGTAGCAAAGTTGTAGTAAAATTGTAGAAAAATAGTAGTTAAATGGTAGTAAAGCAGTAGTAAGGTAGTAGTAAAATGGTAGTAAAGTAATAGTAAAGCGGTAGTAAAGCAGTAGTAAAATTGTTGTAAAGCAGTTGGAAAGTAGTAGTAAAGTGGTAGTAAAGTGGTAGTAAAGTAGTAGTAAAGTTGTAGTAAAGTAGTAGTAAAGTAGTAGTAAAGTAGTAGTAAAGTGGTAGTAAAGTAGTAGTAAAGCAGTAGTAAGAATGACCTCAGAAGTGTTCGTTGTACAAAAAGGCGCCTTGTTGATAGCCTCAATCACAGAGGTTTTTCCAGTTGTTTCCATATAAAGTAGTGGGGCGGGGGGAATGGCTTCTCAGTGTTTGTATGTTGATCCCTGTTTACACTATTATGTTAAAATGTACAACAGAATGTAGTGGCGTTGGATATCTTGGGTCCCAAAAGGTCCCCGCCAGCATTGGCTGCATAAAATCCTTTAGTCAGAACTGAGCTATGGGCAACACACTGTCGTGAGTCAGGAGCTGTGTGAGGAGCCCGTAGTCAAAACTGAGATGAGGACAAAAGCATACCCTCCAACATTTCTCCGATGAAAATAGGGGTGCCCTGTTCTGTAACAACAATTTTACTACAGTGATACCTCAGGTTAAGTACTTAATTCGTTCCGGAGGTCCGTTCTTAAACTGAATCTGTTCTTAACCTGAAGCACCACTTTAGCTAATGGGGCCTCCTGCTGTTGCCGCGCCGCCGGATCACGATTTCTGTTCTCAGAAGCAAATTTCTTAACCTGAAGCACTATTTCTGGGTTAGCGGAGTCTGTAACCTGAAGCATCTGTAACCTGAAGCATATGTAACCTGAAGCAAATGTAACCCGAGGTACCACTGTATTTATACCACATCCATCTGCCTGGGTTGCTCTAGCAACTCTGGGCGGCTTCCAAAACATATAAAAAGGTAATAAAACAGTAAACATTAAAAAACTTCCCTAGGTTGTTGTTGTTTAGTCGTTTAGTCGTGTCCGACTCTTCGTGACCCCATGGACCAGAGCACGCCAGGCACCTCTGTCCTCCACTACCTCCAGCAGTTTGGTCAACCTCATGCTGGTAACCTCGAAAACACTTTCCAACCATCTGGTCCTCTGTCGCCCCCTTCTCCTTGTGCCCTCCATCTAGCCCAGCATCAGTGTCTTCTCCAGGGAGTCTTCTCTTCTCATGAGGTGGCCAAAGTACAGGAGCCTCAGCTTCACGATTTGTCCTTCCAGTGAGCACTCAGGGCTGATTTCCTTAAGAATGGATGCGTTTGATCTTCTTGCAGTCCATGGGACTCTCAAGAGTCTCCTCCAGCACCAGAATTCAAAAGCATCAATTCTTCGGCGATCAGCCTTCTTTATGGTCCAGCTCTCACTTCCATACATCACTACTGGGAAAACCATGGCTTTAACTATACGGACCTTTGTTGGCAAGGGGACGTCTCTACTTCTCAAGATGCTGTCTAGGCCTGTCATTGCCCTTCTCCCAAGAAGCAGGCGTCTTTTAATTATGTGGCTGCTGTCACCATCTGCAGTGATCATGGAGCCCAAGAAAGTAAAATCTCTCACTGCCTCCATTTCTTCCCCTTCTATTTGCCAGGAGGTGATGGGACCAGTGGCCATGATCTTTGTTTTTTTGATGTTGAGCTTCAGACCATATTTTGCGCTCTCCTCTTTCACCCTCATTAAAAGGTTCTTTAATTCCTCCTCACTTTCTGCCATCAAGGTTGTGTCATCTGCATATCTGAGGTTGTTGATATTTCTTCCGGCAATCTTAATTCCAGCTTGGGATTCATCCAGCCCAGCCTTTCGCATGATGCATTCTGCATATAAATTGTTGTGTATTGAGTCAAAGGATTTTATATCTGTATTATTATTGTCTGTATTTGCATTAGGGTAAAGTAACTGCCTTTTGGTTCCAGAGGGTACAGCTACTATTGGTTCATTTAAGCTGCTGTGTTTGGATCCTCTGTCTTATTGGTTTCCTCCAAAAGGCAGGACTGTGATTGCCTGATATTGTTCCCTCCAAAATGTATCCTTTCTAGCTAGTTCCCTGTCCCTATAAATGTAGCTCATCCCTCCTCAGGTCTCAGTCTTGTTTGCTTTAATAAAGAAGTGTTACTAGAGAACTGTCTCCAGCATATTATGTCAAGAGAGCTGAAATCACAAACCCCACGTCACAACATAAATTAAATAAGCAGGGAGACAAAATACAGCCTTGTCGTACTCCTTTTCCAATTTTGAACCAATCAGTTGTTCCATATCCAGTTCTAACTGTAGCTTCTTGTCCCACATAGAGATTTCTCGGGAGACAGATGAGGTGATCAGGCACTCCCATTTCTTTAAGAACTTGCCATAGTTTGCTGTGGTCGACACAGTCAAAGGCTTTTGCGTAGTCAATGAAGCAGAAGTAGATGTCTTTCTGGAACTCTCTAGCTTTCTCCATAATCCAGCGCATGTTTGCAATTTGGTCTCTGGTTCTTCTGCCTCTTCTAAATCCAGCTTGCACTTCTGGGAGTTCTCGATCCACATACTGCTTGAGCCTTCCTTGTAGAATTTTAAGCATAACCTTGCTAGCGTGTGAAATGAGTGCAATTGTGCGGTAGTTGGAGCATTCTTTGGCACTGCCCTTCTTTGGGATTGGGATGTAGACTGATCTTCTCCAATCTTCTGGCCACTGCTGAGTTTTCCAAACTTGCTGGCATATTGAGTGTAGCACCTTAACAGCATCATCTTTTAAAATTTTAAATAGTTCAGCTGGAATACCATCACTTCCACTGGCCTTGTTATTTGCAGTGCTTTCTGAGGCCCATTTGACTTCACTTTCCAGGATGTCTGGCTCAAGGTCAGCAACCACACTACCTGGGGTGTACGAGACATCCATAGCTTTCTGGTATAATTCCTCTGTGTATTCTTGCCACCTCTTCTTGATGTCTTCTGCTTCTGTTAGGTCCTTACCAGTTTTGTCCTTTATTATGGTAATCTTTGTACGAAATGTTCCTTTCATAGCTCCAATTTTCTTGAACAGATCTCTGGTTCTTCCCATTCTGTTGTTTTCCTCTATTGTTTGCATTGCTCGTTTAAGAAGGCCTTCTTGTCTCTCCTTGCTATTCTTTGGAAATCTGAATGAGCCTTTGCCCTGCTTCGTTTTGATCTCCAAGCCCAAACTTGCCAGTTGTTCCTCTTATCTCTTGCCTCCCTACTTTAGCATTCCAATCCCCTATAATGAGAAGAACATCCTTCTTTGGTGTCACTTCTATAAGGTGTTGTAAGTCTTCATAGAATTGGTCAATTTCAGTTTCTTCAGCACCAGTAGTTGGTGCATAAACTTGGATTACTGTGATGTTAAAAGGTCTGCCTTGGATTCGTATCGAGATCATTCTATCATTCTATTCTATGTATAACTCCATACCATCCAACATTTCTCCCATGAACATAGGGACGTCCTAAGGAAAAGCAGGATAACATCAGAAACCAGGACAGCTTCAATAAATCTGGGACTGTCCCGGCAAAATTAGGGACAACTGGAAGGTTTGCAAAAGTGAGGAAGTTAAGATCAAGGAACAAGAGAGAAGTCATGAGTGAAGGACAAGCCAAAGGAGAAATTGAGGGAGGAGGCTTATTGGTTTGTTCTTGTTCTTGTTTTTATTGTGTATTTTGTGTTTTTTACCTTGCATTTTTAAGCCGTAAACCAACCTTAAATCTACGGATGAAGGGCAGTATATACAATTAATAAAATAGTAACAATACTATTTGTTACTATAGACAGGCATGCCATTGTTCAGGAAGGTCTACTGTATAAATAGGGGTATAAATAGTAAAGTAGTATAAGTAATAAAGTAGCAGTAGTAAAGTGGAAGTAAAGTGGTAGTAAAGCAATAGTAAACCAGTAGGGAAGTAGCAGTTAAGTAATGGTAAAACAATAGTAAAGTGGTGGAATAGTAGCAGTAAAATAGCAGTAAAGTAGTAGTAACGCAGTAGTAAAATAGTAGTAAAATGGTAGTAAGGCAGTAGTGAAACAGCAGTAAGATAGTAGTAAAGAAGTAGTAAAGCGGTAGTAAAATGTTCCAATAGTAAAGTGGTGGAATAGCAGTAAAATAGCTTTAAAGTAGTAGTAAAATTGTAGAAAAATAGTAGTAAAATGGTAGTAAAGCAGTAGTAAGGTAGTAGTAAAATGGTAGTAAAGTAGTAGTAAAGCGGTAGTAAAGCAGTAGTAAAACGGTAATAAAGCAGTAGTAAAATGGTAGTAAAGTAGTAGAAAAATTGTAGTAAAGTAGTAGTAAAGTGGTAGTAAAGTAGTAGTAAAGTGGTAGTAAAGTAGTAGTGAAGCAGGTTAAGAGGGCTGATTTCTTTTCCTTTCATAAAATGCCTTCTGTTTCAACCGCCAAACCTCTCAAGGGAGCATTTGCAACCGTTTGGCACCATTTTTGATTGAATGGCCGAAAGTCAGATTTTTGAATGAAATTGTGACTCCGGGGCTTTGGGATTTTTTCAAAAAAAAATCTTTTTCTGCCGGTTAAGTTGTCAAGGACTGAATTCTTTTCCTGAGATAAAAAGCCTTCTGTTTCGACCGCCAAACCTCTCAGGGGAGCATTTGCAACCGTTTGGCACCATTTTAGAGTGAATGGTTGAAAGTCAGATTTTTGATCAAATTGTGACCCCGGGGCTTAGGGATTTTTTCAAAAAAATATTTTTCTGCCGGTTAAGTGGGCGTAGGGATGCGGGTGGCGCTGTGGGTAAAAGCCTCAGCGCCTAGGGCATGCCGATCAAAAGGTCGGCGGTTCGAATCCACGCGGCTGGGTGCGCTCCTGTTGCTTGGTCCCAGCGCCTGCCAACCTAGCAGTTCGAAAGCAACCCCGGGTGCAAATAGATAAATAGGGACCGCTTACTGGCGGGAAGGTAAACGGCGTTTCCGTGTGCTGCGCTGGCTCACCAAATGCAGCTTTGTCACGCATTAGTAAAGCAGGTTAAGTTGTCGTAACAATATAGTAACAATACTATTTGTTACTATAGTACAAATACTATATTATAGTAACAATACTATTTGTTACTATAGACAGGCATGCCATTGTTCAGGAAGGTCTACTGTATAAATAGGGGTATAAATAGTAAAGTAGTATAAGTAATAAAGTAGCAGTAGTAGAGTGGAAGTAAAATCTTAGTAAAGTAATAGTAAATCAGTAGGGAAGTAGCTGTTAAGTAATGGTAAAACAATAGTAAAGTGGTGGAATAGTAGCAGTAAAATATTAGTAAAGTAGTAGTAACGCAGTAGTAAAATAGTAGTAAAATGGTAGTAAGGCAGGAGTGAAACAGCAGTAAGATAGTAGTAAAGAAGTAGTAAAGTGGTAGTAAAATGGTCCAATAGTAAAGTGGTGGAATAGCAGTAAAAGAACTTTAAAGTAGTAGTAAAGTTGTAGTAAAATTGTAGAAAAATAGTAGTTAAATGGTAGTAAAGCAGTAGTAAGGTAGTAATAAAATGGTAGTAAAGTAATAGTAAAGCGGTAGTAAAGCAGTAGAAAAATTGTAGTAAAGCAGTAGGAAAGAAGTAGTAAAGTGGTAGTAAATTAGTAGTAAAGTGGTAGTAAAGTATTAGTAAAGTTGTAGTAAAGCAGTAGTAAAGTAGTAGTAAAGCAGTAGTAAAGTGGTAGTAAAGTAGTAAAGTGATAGTAAAGTAGTAGTAAAGTGGTAGTAAAGTGGTAGTAAAGTAGTAAAGTGATAGTAAAGTAGTAGTAAAGTAGTAGTAAAGTGGTAGTAAAGTAGTAGTAAAGTGATAGTAAAGTAGTAGTAAAGTAGTAGTAAAGTGGTAGTAAAGTAGTAGTAAAGTGATAGTAAAGTAGTAGTAAAGTAGTAGTAAAGCAGTAGTAAGAATGACCTCAGAAGTATTCGTTGTACAAAAAGGCGCCATGTTGATAGCCTCAATCACAGAGGTTTTTCCAGTTGTTTCCATATAAAGTAGTGGGGCGGGGGGGAATGGCTTCTCAGTGTTTGTATGTTGATCCCTGTTTACACTATTATGTTAAAAAGTACACCAGAATTTAGTGGCGTTGGATATTTTGGGTCCCAAAAGGTCCCCGCCAGCAGTGGCTGCATAAAATCCTTTAGTCAGAACTGAGTTATGGGCAACACACTTTCGTGAGTCAGGAACTGTGTGAGGAGCCCGTAGTCAAAACTGAGGTGAGGACAAAAGCATACCCTCCAACATTTCTCCGATGAAAATAGGGGTGCCCTGTTCTGTAACAAGAATTTTACTACAGTGGTACCTCAGCTTAAGTAATTAATTCGTTCCGGAGGTCCGTTCTTAAACTGAAACTGTTCTTAAGCTGAAGCACCACTTTAGCTAATGGGGCCTCCTGCTGTTGCCGAGCCGCCGGATCACGATTTCTGTTCTCAGAAGCAAATTTCTTAACCTGAAGCACTATTTCTGGGTTAGCGGAGTCTGTAACCTGAAGCATCTGTAACCTGAAGCATCTGTAACCTGAAGCATATGTAACCCGAGGTACCACTGTATTTATACCACATCCATCTGCCTGGGTTGCTCTAGCCACTCTGGGCGGCTTCCAAAACATATAAAAAGGTAATAAAACAGTAAACATTAAAAAACTTCCCTAGGTTGTTGTTGTTTAGTTGTTTAGTCGTGTCCAACTCTTCGTGACCCAATGGACCAGAGCACGCCAGGCACCTCTGTCCTCCACTACCTCCCGCAGTTTGGTCAAACTCATGCTGGTAACCTCGAAAACACTATCCAACCATCTCGTCCTCTGTCGCCCCCTTCTCCTTGTGCCCTCCATCTTTCCCCGCATCAGTGTCTTCTCCAGGGAGTCTTCTCTTCTCATGAGGTGGCCAAAGTACAGGAGCCTCAGCTTCACGATCTGTCCTTCCAGTGAGCACTCAGGGCTGATTTCCTTAAGAATGGATGCGTTTGATCTTCTTGCAGTCCATGGGACTCTCAAGAGTCTCCTCCAGCACCAGAATTCAAAAGCATCAATTCTTCGGCGATCAGCCTTCATTATGGTCCAGCTCTCACTTCCATACATCACTACTGGGAAAACCATGGCTTTAACTATACGGACCTTTGTTGGCAAGGGGACGTCTCTACTTCTCAAGATGCTGTCTAGGCCTGTCATTGCCCTTCTCCCAAGAAGCAGGCATCTTTTAATTATGTGGCTGCTGTCACCATCTGCAGTGATCATGGAGCCCAAGAAAGTAAAATCTCTCACTGCCTCCATTTCTTCCCCTTCTATTTGCCAGGAGGTGATGGGACCAGTGGCCATGATCTTTGTTTTTTTGATGTTGAGCTTCAGACTATATTTTGCGCTCTCCTCTTTCACCCTCATTAAAAGGTTCTTTAATTCCTCCTCACTTTCTGCCATCAAGGTTGTGTCATCTGCATATCTGAGGTTGTTGATATTTCTTCCGGCAATCGTAATTCCAGCTTGGGATTCATCCAGCCCAGCCTTTCGCATGATGCATTCTGCATATAAATTGTTGTGTATTGAGTCAAAGGATTTTATATCTGTATTATTATTGTCTGTATTTGCATTAGGGTAAAGTAACTGCCTTTTGGTTCCAGAGGGTACAGCTACTATTGGTTCATTTAAGCTGCTGTATTTGGATTCTCTGTCTTATTGGTTTCCTCCAAAAGGCAGGACTGTGATTGCCTGATATTGTTCCCTCCAAAATGTATCCTTTCTAGCTAGTTCCCTGTCCCTATAAATGTAGCTCTCCCCTCCTCAGGTCTCAGTCTTGTTTGCTTTAATAAAGAAGTGTTACTAGAGAACTGTCTCCAGCATATTATGTCAAGAGAGCTGAAATCACAAACCCCACGTCACAACATAAATTAAATAAGCAGGGAGACAAAATACAGCCTTGTCGTACTCCTTTTCCAATTTTGAACCAATCAGTTGTTCCATATCCAGTTCTAACTGTAGCTTCTTGTCCCACATAGAGATTTCTCGGGAGACAGATGAGGTGATCAGGCACTCCCATTTCTTTAGAACGTGCCATAGTTTGCTGTGGTCGACACAGTCAAAGGCTTTTGCGTAGTCAATGAAGCAGAAGTAGATGTCTTTCTGGAACTCTCTAGCTTTCTCCATAATCCAGCGCATGTTTGCAATTTGGTCTCTGGTTCTTCTGCCTCTTCTAAATCCAGCTTGCACTTCTGGGAGTTCTCGATCCACATACTGCTTGAGCCTTCCTTGTAGAATTTTAAGCATAACCTTGCTAGCGTGTGAAATGAGTGCAATTGTGCGGTAGTTGGAGCATTCTTTGGCACTGCCCTTCTTTGGGATTGGGATGTAGACTGATCTTCTCCAATCTTCTGGCCACTGCTGAGTTTTCCAAATTTGCTGGCATATTGAGTGTAGCACCTTAACAGCATCATCTTTTAAAATTTTAAATAGTTCAGCTGGAATACCATCACTTCCACTGGCCTTGTTATTTGCAGTGCTTTCTGAGGCCCATTTGACTTCACTTTCCAGGATGTCTGGCTCAAGGTCAGCAACCACACTACCTGGGGTGTACGAGACATCCATATCTTTCTGGTATAATTCCTCTGTGTATTCTTGCCACCTCTTCTTGATGTCTTCTGCTTCTGTTAGGTCCTTACCAGTTTTGTCCTTTATTATGGTAATCTTTGTACGAAATGTTCCTTTCATAGCTCCAATTTTCTTGAACAGATCTCTGGTTCTTCCCATTCTGTTGTTTTCCTCTATTGTTTGCATTGCTCGTTTAAGAAGGCCTTCTTGTCTCTCCTTGCTATTCTTTGGAAATCTGCATTCAGTTTCCTGTATCTTTCACTATCTCCCTCGCATTTTGCTTGCCTTCTCTCCTCCGCTGTTTGTAAGGCCTCGTTGGACAGCCACTTTGCTTTCTTGCATTTCCTTTTCATTGGGATGGTTTTCGTTGTTGCCTCCTGTACAATGTTACCAGCCTCCATCCATAGTTCTTCAGGCACTCTGTCCACCAAATCTAAATCCTTAAACCTGTTCGTCACTTCCACTGTGTATTCATAAGGGATTTGAAATAGATGATATCTTACCGGCCCAGTGGTTTTCCCTACTTTCTTCAGTTTAAGTTTGAATTTTGCTATAAGAAGCTGATGATCTGAGCCACAGTCAGCTCCAGGTCTTGTTTTTGCTGACTGTATAGAGCCTCTCCATCTTTGGCTGCAGAGAATATAATCAATCTGATTTCGATGCTGCCCATCTGGTGATGTCCATGTGTAGAGTCGTCTCTTGTGTTGTTGGAAAAGCGTGTTTGTGATGACCAGCTTGTTCTCTTGACAGAACTCTATTAGCCTTTGCCCTGCTTCGTTTTGATCTCCAAGGCCAAACTTGCCAGTTGTTCCTCTTATCTCTTGCCTCCCTACTTTAGCATTCCAATCCCCTATAATGAGAAGAACATCCTTCTTTGGTGTCACTTCTATAAGGTGTTGTAAGTCTTCATAGAATTGGTCAATTTCAGTTTCTTCAGCACCAGTAGTTGGTGCATAAACTTGGATTACTGTGATGTTAAAAGGTCTGCCTTGGATTGGTATCGAGATCATTTTATCATTCTATTCTATGTATAACTCCATACCATCCAACATTTCTCCCATGAACATAGGGACGTCCTAAGGAAAAGCAGGATAACATCAGAAACCAGGACAGCTTCAATAAATCTGGGACTGTCCCGGCAAAATTAGGGACAACTGGAAGGTTTGCAAAAGTGAGGAAGTTAAGATCAAGGAACAAGAGAGAAGTCATGAGTGAAGGACAAGCCAAAGGAGAGGTTGAGGGAGGAGGCTTATTGGTTTGTTCTTGTTCTTGTTTTTATTGTGTATTTTGTGTTTTTTACCTTGCATTTTTAAGTCGTAAACCAACCTTAAATCTACGGATGAAGGGCAGTATATACAATTAATAAAATAGTAACAATACTATTTGTTACTATAGTACAAATACTATATTATAGGAACAATACTATTTGTTACTATAGACAGGCATGCCATTGTTCAGGAAGGTCTACTGTATAAATAGGGGTATAAATAGTAGCAGCAGTAAAGTGGAAGTAAAGTGGTAGTAAAGCATTAGTAAACCAGTAGGGAAGTAGCTGTTAAGTAATGGTAAAACAACAGTAAAGTGGTGGAATAGTAGCAGTAAAATAGCAGTAAAGTAGTAGTAACGCAGTAGTAAAATAGTAGTAAAATGGTAGTAAGGCAGTAGTGAAACAGCAGTAAGATAGTAGTAAAGAAGTAGTAAAGCGGTAGTAAAATGGTCCAATAGTAAAGTGGTGGAATAGCAGTAAAATAGCTTTAAAGTAGTAGTAAAATTGTAGAAAAATAGTAAAATGGTAGTAAAGCAGTAGTAAGGTAGTAGTAAAATGGTAGTAAAGTAGTAGTAAAGCGGTAGTAAAGCAGTAGTAAAACGGTAGTAAAGCAGTAGTAAAATGGTAGTAAAGTAGTAGAAAAATTGTAGTAAAGTAGTAGTAAAGTGGTAGTAAAGTAGTAGTAAAGTGGTAGTAAAGTAGTAGTGAAGCAGGTTAAGAGGGCTGATTTCTTTTCCTTTCATAAAATGCCTTCTGTTTCGACCGCCAAACCTCTCAAGGGAGCATTTGCAACCGTTTGGCACCATTTTTGATTGAATGGCCGAAAGTCAGATTTTTCAATGAAATTGTGACCCCGGGGCATAGGGATTTTTTCAAAAAAAAATCTTTTTCTGCCGGTTAAGTTGTCAAGGACTGAATTCTTTTCCTGAGATAAAAAGCCTTCTGTTTCGACCGCCAAACCTCTCAAGGGAGCATTTGCAACCGTTTGGCACCATTTTAGAGTGAATGGTTGAAAGTCAGATTTTTGAATGAAATTGTGACCCCGGGGCATAGGGATTTTTTCAAAAAAATATTTTTCTGCCGGTTAAGTTGGCGTAGGGATGCGGGTGGCGCTGTGGGTAAAAGCCTCAGCGCCTAGGGCCTGCTGATCAAAAGGTCGGCGGTTCGAATCCACACGGCTGTGTGCGCTCCTGTTGCTTGGTCCCAGCGCCTGCCAACCTAGCAGTTCGAAAGCAACCCCGGGTGCAAGTAGATAAATAGGGACCGCTTACTGGCCGGAAGGTAAACGGCGTTTCCGTGTGCTGCGCTGGCTCACCAAATGCAGCTTTGTCACGCATTAGTAAAGCAGGTTAAGTTGTCGTAACAATATAGTAACAATACTATTTGTTACTATAGTACAAATACTATATTATAGGAACAATACTATTTGTTACTATAGACAGGCATGCCATTGTTCAGGAAGGTCTACTGTATAAATAGGGGTATAAATAGTAGCAGCAGTAAAGTGGAAGTAAAGTGGTAGTAAAGCATTAGTAAACCAGTAGGGAAGTAGCAGTTAAGTAATGGTAAAACAACAGTAAAGTGGTGGAATAGTAGCAGTAAAATAGCAGTAAAGTAGTAGTAACGCAGTAGTAAAATAGTAGTAAAATGGTAGTAAGGCAGTAGTGAAACAGCAGTAAGATAGTAGTAAAGAAGTAGTAAAGTGGTATTTAAATGGTCCAATAGTAAAGTGGTGGAATAGCAGTAAAAGAACTTTAAAGTAGTAGTAAAGTTGTAGTAAAATTGTAGAAAAATTGTAGTTAAATGGAAGTAAAGCAGTAGTAAGGTAGTAGTAAAATGGTAGTAAAGAATAGTAAAGCGGTAGTAAAGCAGTAGTAAAATTGTAGTAAAGCAGTAGTAAAGTAGTAGTAAAGCAGTAGTAAAGTAGTAGTAAAGTGATAGTAAAGTAGTAGTAAAGTAGTAGTAAAGCAGTAGTAAAGTGGTAGTAAAGTAGTAGTAAAGTGGTAGTAAAGTAGTAGTAAAGTGATAGTAAAGTAGTAGTAAAGTGGTAGTAAAGTAGT
Organism: Podarcis gaigeae; assembly: GCF_964106915.1. Lineage (NCBI taxonomy): Eukaryota > Metazoa > Chordata > Lepidosauria > Squamata > Lacertidae > Podarcis > Podarcis gaigeae. Next base: position 13,340,177 of record NC_139677.1, on the reverse strand, counting down.
AGTAAAGTAGTAGTAAAGCAGTAGTAAGAATGACCTCAGAAGTGTTCGTTGTACAAAAAGGCGCCATGTTGATAGCCTCAATCACAGAGGTTTTTCCAGTTGTTTCCATATAAAGTAGAGGGGGGGGAATGGCTTCTCAGTGTTTGTATGTTGATCCCTGTTTACACTATTATGTTAAAAAGTACACCAGAATTTAGTGGCGTTGGATATTTTGGGTCCCAAAAGGTCCCCGCCAGCAGTGGCTGCATAAAATCCTTTAGTCAGAACTGAGCTATGGGCAACACACTGTCGTGAGTCAGGAGCTGTGTGAGAAGCCCGTAGTCAAAACTGAGGTGAGGACGAAAGCATACCCTCCAACATTTCTCCGATGAAAATAGGGGTGCCCTGTTCTGTAACAACAATTTTACTACAGTGGTACCTCAGGTTAAGTACTTAATTCGTTCCGGAGGTCCGTTCTTAAACTGAAACTGTTCTTAACCTGAAGCACCACTTTAGCTAATGGGGCCTCCTGCTGTTGCCGCACCGCCGGATCACGATTTCTGTTCTCAGAAGCAAATTTCTTAACCTGAAGCACTATTACTGGGTTACCGGAGTCTGTAACCTGAAGCATCTGTAACCTGAAGCATATGTAACCTGGACCATATGTAACCCGAGGTACCACTGTATTTATACCACATCCATCTGCCTGGGTTGCTCTAGCCACTCTGGGCGGCTTCCAAAACATATAAAAAGGTAATAAAACAGTAAACATTAAAAAACTTCCCTAGGTTGTTGTTGTTTAGTCGTTTAGTCGTGTCCGACTCTTCGTGACCCCATGGACCAGAGCATGCCAGGCACCTCTGTCCTCCACTACCTCCCACAGTTTGGTCAAACTCATGCTGGTAACCTCGAAAACACTATCCAACCATCTCGTCCTCTGTCGCCCCCTTCTCCTTGTGCCCTCCATCTTTCCCAGCATCAGTGTCTTCTCCAGGGAGTCTTCTCTTCTCATGAGGTGGCCAAAGTACAGGAGCCTCAGCTTCACGATCTGTCCTTCCAGTGAGCACTCAGGGCTGATTTCTTTAAGAATGGATGCGTTTGATCTTCTTGCAGTCCATGGGACTCTCAAGAGTCTCCTCCAGCACCAGAATTCAAAAGCATCAATTCTTCGGCGATCAGCCTTCTTTATGGTCCAGCTCTCACTTCCATACATCACTACTGGGAAAACCATGGCTTTAACTATACCGACCTTTGTTGGCAAGGGGACGTCTCTACTTCTCAAGATGCTGTCTAGGCCTGTCATTGCCCTTCTCCCAAGAAGCAGGCGTCTTTTAATTATGTGGCTGCTGTCACCATCTGCAGTGATCATGGAGCCCAAGAAAGTAAAATCTCTCACTGCCTCCATTTCTTCCCCTTCTATTTGCCAGGAGGTGATGGGACCAGTGGCCATGATCTTTGTTTTTTTGATGTTGAGCTTCAGACTATATTTTGCGCTCTCCTCTTTCACCCTCATTAAAAGGTTCTTTAATTCCTCCTCACTTTCTGCCATCAAGGTTGTGTCATCTGCATATCTGAGGTTGTTGATATTTCTTCCGGCAATCTTAATTCCAGCTTGGGATTCATCCAGCCCAGCCTTTCGCATGATGCATTCTGCATATAAATTGTTGTGTATTGAGTCAAAGGATTTTATATCTGTATTATTATTGTCTGTATTTGCATTAGGGTAAAGTAACTGCCTTTTGGTTCCAGAGGGTACAGCTACTATTGGTTCATTTAAGCTGCTGTATTTGGATTCTCTGTCTTATTGGTTTCCTCCAAAAGGCAGGACTGTGATTGCCTGATATTGTTCCCTCCAAAATGTATCCTTTCTAGCTAGTTCCCTGTCCCTATAAATGTAGCTCTCCCCTCCTCAGGTCTCAGTCTTGTTTGCTTTAATAAAGAAGTGTTACTAGAGAACTGTCTCCAGCATATTATGTCAAGAGAGCTGAAATCACAAACCCCACGTCACAACATAAATTAAATAAGCAGGGAGACAAAATACAGCCTTGTCGTACTCCTTTTCCAATTTTGAACCAATCAGTTGTTCCATATCCAGTTCTAACTGTAGCTTCTTGTCCCACATAGAGATTTCTCGGGAGACAGATGAGGTGATCAGGCACTCCCATTTCTTTAAGAACTTGCCATAGTTTGCTGTGGTCGACACAGTCAAAGGCTTTTGCGTAGTCAATGAAGCAGAAGTAGATGTCTTTCTGGAACTCTCTAGCTTTCTTCATAATCCAGCGCATGTTTGCAATTTGGTCTCTGGTTCTTCTGCCTCTTCTAAATCCAGCTTGCACTTCTGGGAGTTCTCGATCCACATACTGCTTGAGCCTTCCTTGTAGAATTTTAAGCATAACCTTGCTAGCGTGTGAAATGAGTGCAATTGTGCGGTAGTTGGAGCATTCTTTGGCACTGCCCTTCTTTGGGATTGGGATGTAGACTGATCTTCTCCAATCTTCTGGCCACTGCTGAGTTTTCCAAATTTGCTGGCATATTGAGTGTAGCACCTTAACAGCATCATCTTTTAAAATTTTAAATAGTTCAGCTGGAATACCATCACTTCCACTGGCCTTGTTATTTGCAGTGCTTTCTGAGGCCCATTTGACTTCACTTTCCAGGATGTCTGGCTCAAGGTCAGCAACCACACTACCTGGGGTGTACGAGACATCCATATCTTTCTGGTATAATTCCTCTGTGTATTCTTGCCACCTCTTCTTGATGTCTTCTGCTTCTGTTAGGTCCTTACCAGTTTTGTCCTTTATTATGGTAATCTTTGTACGAAATGTTCCTTTCATAGCTCCAATTTTCTTGAACAGATCTCTGGTTCTTCCCATTCTGTTGTTTTCCTCTATTGTTTGCATTGCTCGTTTAAGAAGGCCTTCTTGTCTCTCCTTGCTATTCTTTGGAAATCTGCATTCAGTTTCCTGTATCTTTCACTATCTCCCTCGCATTTTGCTTGCCTTCTCTCCTCCGCTGTTTGTAAGGCCTCGTTGGACAGCCACTTTGCTTTCTTGCATTTCCTTTTCATTGGGATGGTTTTCGTTGTTGCCTCCTGTACAATGTTACCAGCCTCCATCCATAGTTCTTCAGGCACTCTGTCCACCAAATCTAAATCCTTAAACCTGTTCGTCACTTCCACTGTGTATTCATAAGGGATTTGACATAGATGATATCTTACCGGCCCAGTGGTTTTCCCTACTTTCTTCAGTTTAAGTTTGAATTTTGCTATAAGAAGCTGATGATCTGAGCCACAGTCAGCTCCAGGTCTTGTTTTTGCTGACTGTATAGAGCCTCTCCATCTTTGGCTGCAGAGAATATAATCAATCTGATTTCGATGCTGCCCATCTGGTGATGTCCATGTGTAGAGTCGTCTCTTGTGTTGTTTGAAAAGCGTGTTTGTGATGACCAGCTTGTTCTCTTGACAGAACTCTATTAGCCTTTGCCCTGCTTCGTTTTGATCTCCAAGGCCAAACTTGCCAGTTGTTCCTCTTATCTCTTGCCTCCCTACTTTAGCATTCCAATCCCCTATAATGAGAAGAACATCCTTCTTTGGTGTCACTTCTATAAGGTGTTGTAAGTCTTCATAGAATTGGTCAGTTTCAGTTTCTTCAGCATCAGTAGTGGTGCATAAACTTGGATTACTGTGATGTTAAAAGGTCTGCCTTGGATTCGTATCGAGATCATTCTATCATTCTATTCTATGTATAACTCCATACCATCCAACATTTCTCCCATGAACATAGGGACGTCCTAAGGAAAAGCAGGATAACATCAGAAACCAGGACAGCTTCAATAAATCTGGGACTGTCCCGGCAAAATTAGGGACAACTGGAAGGTTTGCAAAAGTGAGGAAGTTAAGATCAAGGAACAAGAGAGAAGTCATGAGTGAAGGACAAGCCAAAGGAGAGGTTGAGGGAGGAGGCTTATTGGTTTGTTCTTGTTCTTGTTTTTATTGTGTATTTTGTGTTTTTTACCTTGCATTTTTAAGTCGTAAACCAACCTTAAATCTACGAATGAAGGGCAGTATATACAATTAATAAAATAGTAACAATACTATTTGTTACTATAGACAGGCATGCCATTGTTCAGGAAGGTCTACTGTATAAATAGGGGTATAAATAGTAAAGTAGTATTAGTAATAAAGTAGCAGTAGTAAAGTGGAAGTAAAGTGGTAGTAAAGCAATAGTAAACCAGTAGGGAAGTAGCAGTTAAGTAATGGTAAAACAATAGTAAAGTGGTGGAATAGTAGCAGTAAAATAGCAGTAAAGTAATAGTAACGCAGTATTAAAATAGTAGTAAAATGGTAGTAAGGCAGTAGTGAAACAGCAGTAAGATAGTAGTAAAGAAGTAGTAAAGCGGTAGTAATATGGTCCAATAGTAAATAGGTGGAATAGCAGTAAAATAGCTTTAAAGTAGTAGTAAAGCAGTAGAAAAATTGTAGAAAAATAGTAGTTAAATGGTAGTAAAGCAGTAGTAAAACGGTAGTAAAGCAGTAGTAAAATGGTAGTAAAGTAGTAGAAAAATTGTAGTAAAGTAGTAGTAAAGTGGTAGGAAAGTAGTAGTAAAGTGGTAGTAAAGTAGTAGTAAAGCAGGTTAAGTTGTCGAGGGCTGATTTCTTTTCCTTTCATAAAAAGCCTTCTGTTTCGACCGCCAAACCTCTCAAGGGAGCATTTGCAACCGTTTGGCACCATTTTAGAGTGAATGGTTGAAAGTCAGATTATTGATCAAATTGTGACCCCGGGGCTTTGGGATTTTTTCAAAAAAATATTTTTCTGCCGGTTAAGTTGGCGTAGGGATGCGGGTGGCGATGTGGGTAAAAGCCTCAGCGCCTAGGGCCTGCCGATCAAAAGGTCGGCGGTTCGAATCCACACAGCTGGGTGCGCTCCTGTTGCTTGGTCCCAGCGCCTGCCAACCTAGCAGTTCGAAAGCAACCCCGGGTGCAAGTAGATAAATAGGGACCGCTTACTGGCGGGAAGGTAAACGGCGTTCCCGTGTGCTGCGCTGGCTCACCAAATGCAGCTTTGTCACGCATTAGTAAAGCAGGTTAAGTTGTCGTAACAATATAGTAACAATACTATTTGTTACTATAGTACAAATACTATATTATAGGAACAATACTATTTGTTACTATAGACAGGCATGCCATTGTTCAGGAAGGTCTACTGTATAAATAGGGGTATAAATAGTAAAGTAGTATAAGTAATAAAGTAGCAGTAGGAAAGTGGAAGTAAAGTGGTAGTAAAGCAATAGTAAACCAGTAGGGAAGTAGCTGTTAAGTAATGGTAAAACAATAGTAAAGTGGTGGAATAGTAGCAGTAAAATAGCAGTAAAGTAGTAGTAACGCAGTAGTAAAATAGTAGTAAAATGGTAGTAAGGCAGTAGTGAAACAGCAGTAAGATAGTAGTAAAGAAGTAGTAAAGTGGTATTTAAATGGTCCAATAGTAAAGTGGTGGAATAGCAGTAAAAGAACTTTAAAGTAGTAGCAAAGTTGTAGTAAAATTAAAATTAACCTCAGAAGTGTTAGTTGTACAAAAAGGCGCCATGTTGATAGCCTCAATCACAGAGGTTTTTCCAGTTGTTTCCATATAAAGTAGTGGGGCGGGGGGAATGGCTTCTCAGTGTTTGTATGTTGATCCCTGTTTACACTATTATGTTAAAATGTACAACAGAATGTAGTGGCGTTGGATATCTTGGGTCCCAAAAGGTCCCCGCCAGCATTGGCTGCATAAAATCCTTTAGTCAGAACTGAGCTATGGGCAACACACTGTCGTGAGTCAGGAGCTGTGTGAGGAGCCCGTAGTGAAAACTGAGGTGAGGACAAAAGCATACCCTCCAACATTTCTCCGATGAAAATAGGGGTGCCCTGTTCTGTAACAACAATTTTACTACAGTGATACCTCAGGTTAAGTACTTAATTCGTTCCGGAGGTCCGTTCTTAAACTGAAACTGTTCTTAACCTGAAGCACCACTTTAGCTAATGGGGCCTCCTGCTGTTGCCGCGCCGCCGGATCACGATTTCTGTTCTCAGAAGCAAATTTCTTAACCTGAAGCACTATTTCTGGGTTAGCGGAGTCTGTAACCTGAAGCATCTGTAACCTGAAGCATATGTAACCTGAAGCATATGTAACCCGAGGTACCACTGTATTTATACCACATCCATCTGCCTGGGTTGCTCTAGCCACTCTGGGCGGCTTCCAAAACATATAAAAAGGTAATAAAACAGTAAACATTAAAAAACTTCCGAGGACTTCCGGGTCGGCGCCATCGCCGAATGGCGGGTTCCCTCCGAGCTCCGGAGGGAGCCGGCTCGGCAGGGGCTGGGTCCTACCGCACCGGCGACGCGGGGACCCTCAAAAACCACGGCCAGATTGAGGCCGTGGACAGAGACTCGGCTGGCACCGTTAGCGCTCTCCCGACTCGTGAAGGAGCCTTTTTAAAGGCTACGGATCGGGTGCCGGGGAGAAGCGTGGTGCTTTGAGTTCTCTGCTATCCCTGCCGAGCGCAGCCGCATACCATCCGGCGGAGAGCGCTGACTTCTTTTATTGAAAATTCGGCTCCAAAGAAGAACCCGTGAGTAATTGGAACATGGACAAAAAAAGGGGATAAATTTTTAAAATTCGGAGCGAACGGGGGAGGTGGAAAAAAGGAAGTCAGCCCACCCCTAAATTGTAGAAGAGCCAAAACAAAGGACTGGACAACTAAGATCGAGTGTAACCTTATCTGGCCGAATCAGCAACTTCGCGAGGGAAAATTATAAGATTGAGCTGGAGGAGAAAAGTGGAATTGTTTTAAAAAAAGCAACCCCCCCGGAATCCCTGGAGCGATTCGTGAAACTGCCTGGAGAAAAGTGACGGAGGTTTTGACAGCTGTCAAAGAGCTGTCAAAAAGGAAGATTAAAATAGAGACTTTGTTATGAGGACTTTGCCGGTTATATTTGTTATAAATTGAATACAAACTGTTTTAAGTATTGGTCAACAAGCTACTTGGTCTGGTGGATGTGATTCTGGAAGGGAACTTTGTTACTGCAATCCACCTAGAGGAGCCGAGGGATATTGCATGTGTTTTTCACAGGAAATCTGAACAGTTGAATGGAACTTTTAATCTCCTGGGAAACTGCAGGAATGGAACATTATTTTGTCTACAGAGGTCTACATACTACAGGAAACAATGGAACTATTTGTTGAAAAATGAAAGGAACATGATGCAATGCTTTGCTCCATGAATAACAAACCTCTGCAGAGGCACTAGAAACTTTTGGAAAAAGAACATTTCTGTGGGAGAACAGAGAAATAAAAAGGAGGAGAATGATGGACAAGAACAAGGAAATAACAAGAACTGGACAGAACTGGGGGAACATTTGGGATATTCAGGTTTGACAAGCTTATGGATACAAAATTGGAGTTTTTACTCCTGGATATAAAAACCTGGATAGAAGAAATGGGCCCTTATTTCATAGACTCCTTCTACGATTGGACATCCGTAATTAAAGACTGGCAAAGAACTGGAGGGACATAGTGTGATGTGGGATCTCCAGGGAGATATTAGAAGTGGAGAGATAGGTGAAACGCAAAGGGGAAAAAGGGGAGGGAAAATTGGAATCCAAAGGCTGTAAAATTATTATTTATATCTATCTTATTTCCATCTGTATTATGTTTGAAAGGGGGAAACTCGGGGAAGGGTATAGATCGATCTTAGGGGATGAGAATTTGGATAAATTGGGTTATTGATGTAGAGTGTAATTTGGGGATAAGAACTTGTTGAATTTAATTGCTTATTTGGAAGATTTGGAACACAAGAGGGGGTAGGGAGGGGAAGTCCTAGTTATTGGCAAAAAGTTTATAGATTGGATCTAATTTGTTTTGATTTGTTTTAATTTGGAAAACCTTAATAAAAATTATTATAAAAAAAAAAACATTAAAAAACTTCCCTAGGTTGTTGTTGTTTAGTCGTTTAGTCGTGTCCGACTCTTCGTGACCCCATGGACCAGAGCACGCCAGGCACCTCTGTCCTCCACTACCTCCAGCAGTTTGGTCAACCTCATGCTGGTAACCTCGAAAACACTTTCCAACCATCTCGTCCTCTGTTGCCCCCTTCTCCTTGTGCCCTCCATCTTTCCCAGCATCAGTGTCTTCTCCAGGGAGTCTTCTCTTCTCATGAGGTGGCCAAAGTACAGGAGCCTCAGCTTCACGATCTGTCCTTCCAGTGAGCACTCAGGGCTGATTTCCTTAAGAATGGATGCGTTTGATCTTCTTGCAGTCCATGGGACTCTCAAGAGTCACCTCCAGCACCAGAATTCAAAAGCATCAATTCTTCGGCGATCAGCCTTCTTTATGGTCCAGCTCTCACTTCCATACATCACTACTGGGAAAACCATGGCTTTAACTATACGGACCTTTGTTGGCAAGGGGACGTCTCTACTTCTCAAGATGCTGTCTAGGCCTGTCATTGCCCTTCTCCCAAGAAGCAGGCGTCTTTTAATTATGTGGCTGCTGTCACCATCTGCAGTGATCATGGAGCCCAAGAAAGTAAAATCTCTCACTGCCTCCATTTCTTCCCCTTCTATTTGCCAGGAGGTGATGGGACCAGTGGCCATGATCTTTGTTTTTTTGATGTTGAGCTTCAGACCATATTTTGCGCTCTCCTCTTTCACCCTCATTAAAAGGTTCTTTAATTCCTCCTCACTTTCTGCCATCAAGGTTGTGTCATCTGCATATCTGAGGTTGTTGATATTTCTTCCGGCAATCGTAATTCCAGCTTGGGATTCATCCAGCCCAGCCTTTCGCATGATGCATTCTGCATATAAATTGTTGTGTATTGAGTCAAAGGATTTTATATCTGTATTATTATTGTCTGTATTTGCATTAGGGTAAAGTAACTGCCTTTTGGTTCCAGAGGGTACAGCTACTATTGGTTCATTTAAGCTGCTGTATTTGGATCCTCTGTCTTATTGGTTTCCTCCAAAAGGCAGGACTGTGATTGCCTGATATTGTTCCCTCCAAAATGTATCCTTTCTAGCTAGTTCCCTGTCCCTATAAATGTAGCTCATCCCTCCTCAGGTCTCAGTCTTGTTTGCTTTAATAAAGAAGTGTTACTAGAGAACTGTCTCCAGCATATTATGTCAAGAGAGCTGAAATCACAAACCCCACGTCACAACATAAATTAAATAAGCAGGGAGACAAAATACAGCCTTGTCGTACTCCTTTTCCAATTTTGAACCAATCAGTTGTTCCATATCCAGTTCTAACTGTAGCTTCTTGTCCCACATAGAGATTTCTCGGGAGACAGATGAGGTGATCAGGCACTCCCATTTCTTTAAGAACTTGCCATAGTTTGCTGTGGTCGACACAGTCAAAGGCTTTTGCGTAGTCAATGAAGCAGAAGTAGATGTCTTTCTGGAACTCTCTAGCTTTCTCCATAATCCAGCGCATGTTTGCAATTTGGTCTCTGGTTCTTCTGCCTCTTCTAAATCCAGCTTGCACTTCTGGGAGTTCTCGATCCACATACTGCTTGAGCCTTCCTTGTAGAATTTTAAGCATAACCTTGCTAGCGTGTGAAATGAGTGCAATTGTGCGGTAGTTGGAGCATTCTTTGGCACTGCCCTTCTTTGGGATTGGGATGTAGACTGATCTTCTCCAATCTTCTGGCCACTGCTGAGTTTTCCAAATTTGCTGGCATATTGAGTGTAGCACCTTAACAGCATCATCTTTTAAAATTTTAAATAGTTCAGCTGGAATACCATCACTTCCACTGGCCTTGTTATTTGCAGTGCTTTCTGAGGCCCATTTGACTTCACTTTCCAGGATGTCTGGCTCAAGGTCAGCAACCACACTACCTGGGGTGTACGAGACATCCATATCTTTCTGGTATAATTCCTCTGTGTATTCTTGCCACCTCTTCTTGATGTCTTCTGCTTCTGTTAGGTCCTTACCACTTTTGTCCTTTATTATGGTAATCTTTGTACGAAATGTTCCTTTCATAGCTCCAATTTTCTTGAACAGATCTCTGGTTCTTCCCATTCTGTTGTTTTCCTCTATTGTTTGCATTGCTCATTTAAGAAGGCCTTCTTGTCTCTCCTTGCTATTCTTTGGAAATCTGAATGAGCCTTTGCCCTGCTTCGTTTTGATCTCCAAGGCCAAACTTGCCAGTTGTTCCTCTTATCTCTTGCCTCCCTACTTTAGCATTCCAATCCCCTATAATGAGAAGAACATCCTTCTTTGGTGTCACTTCTATAAGGTGTTGTAAGTCTTCATAGAATTGGTCAATTTCAGTTTCTTCAGCACCAGTAGTTGGTGCATAAACGGATTACTGTGATGTTAAAAGGTCTGCCTTGGATTCGTATCGAGATCATTCTATCATTCTATTCTATGTATAACTCCATACCATCCAACATTTCTCCCATGAACATAGGGACGTCCTAAGGAAAAGCAGGATAACATCAGAAACCAGGACAGCTTCAATAAATCTGGGACTGTCCCGGCAAAATTAGGGACAACTGGAAGGTTTGCAAAAGTGAGGAAGTTAAGATCAAGGAACAAGAGAGAAGTCATGAGTGAAGGACAAGCCAAAGGAGAGGTTGAGGGAGGAGGCTTATTGGTTTGTTCTTGTTCTTGTTTTTATTGTGTATTTTGTGTTTTTTACCTTGCATTTTTAAGTCGTAAACCAACCTTAAATCTACGGATGAAGGGCAGTATATGTCCCATTAAACTTTAATTAGTTTAATGTAAATGCCCAGTGCGCTTCCATCGTCACAAGTCCCACTACAGCAGAGTATTTCGCACAGCAGTTGAAGAAGGGCAGGAGAGGCAGTATCTTTTCAAAGAGGAGTCTTGGAGCATGCGGTTTGTAACTCAAAGATAAGGTTTATTTACAAAAACAAAAAACAACCCTGGCGAAGAACCACACATCTCAGCAAACACGCCCAAAAAAGGGGGAGAAAGAAAAGGGAGAACAAACACACAGGAGACTATTTATACAAACTCATGTTCCTGGAAGCCTAATGACCTCCAGCTGCTCAGTGATTAGAGCGTTTCTGCTACCCTTTAACCCTTTGATAGCAACACCCCCTCTCGCTCGGAGCACTGAGCTGTACCAACCTTAATTCAAATTTAAACCTGAACAGAAACATTTATGAGATTGCGGACTCAAAGCTTTCGTAAAACCGTCTGCAAGGTTTTCTTGGCTTGGACAATACTTTAGTTCAATTAAACCTTGTTTTACACTTTGGCATACATTTTGATAACGGATATCCAAGTGTTTTGTGTGGCCCTTGAATTGACCTGATTTAGCTAGTTTAATACAAGGTTGGTTGTCTTCCCACACTCTGATAGGTAGGGGACATTCTCCAAACAATTCTTGTACCAGTTGCTTATAAAATTCCAGTTCTCTACATACATCTGATAATGCATTGAACTCAGATTCAGTTGAACTTAAAGCTATAAGTGATTGCTTTCTTGATCTCCAACCAATTAGTGCATTTCCAAATTTTATCGCCATTCCTGACACTGATTTTCTATCTGGTCCAGCATCTGCCCAACTACTGTCGGCCCAACATTCAAGTTTTGTGCTGCCCTCTGCTGATAGTTTTAAGCAAAACCTTTTGGTAGTTTGGAGATACCTTAAAACTCTTTTTACTCCTTGCCAAGCATGCATTGATGGTTTTTCAGCTTGTCTACACAGCATGTTGACAGCATATGTTATATCGGGCCGAGTCCACTGTGCAATGTGGAGTAGACTGCCTATCGCTGACTGGTAAACCCCGGGATTACTGAACTCTGTCTGTTGCTCGGCTTGAGCATCCTTTATGTAACTTAGCTCCATTGGGGTTTTAACACCAGCACAGTTGTCCATTTTAAACCTTTCCAGCAACTGCTGGATCTTAGCTTCTTGGCTGAGCCAATAGTTCCCATTTTCATCTTGCTGAATTTTAACTCCTAGATAAACAGATACATTGCCTAGTGATTTTATCTGAAACCTTTCTCCAAGCTTTGTGGCAAATTGTTGTGCAAGTTTATCATCCTTTCCACTGTATAATAAATCGTCAACAAATATCAAAACTGCTTCTTGTTCACATCCCGAGCCTTTTAGATAAAGACACGCATCTGCTGCGCTCTTTCTGAACCCCATGCTCTCTAGAGCATCGTTTAAGCAGGAATTCCAATTACGGGCGGACTGTTTCAACCCATAAATGGATTTGTGTAGGCGCCAGACCTGGTTTGGCTTGTCTCCTTCAAAACCCGGTGGTGGTGTTATATAGACTTCCTCCTGTAAGTCTGCGTTTAAATAAGCCACATTGACATCAAAATGAAACAGCTTATTTCCCTTCTTAGCTGAAGAGGCTAAAAGCATTCTTAATGACTCCGATCTTGAAGTTGGGGCATAGATTTGAGAATAGTGAACACCTTTGCGCTGCGAAAACCCTTTTGCAACTAGTCGGGCTTTATATTGCAACTCCTCAGTAGTTGTGGGCTTTAAACGATATACCCATCGACAACCTACAGCTTGTTGCCCTTTCGGAAGCTCTGTACTTGTAAACACACCGAGAGACTTCATTGAAGCCATCTCTTTTTCCATTGCTTCCTGCCACTTAACGGCTTCTGAGCTTGGAAGCTGTTGTACCTCCATATAGCTATCTGGCTCACACTGTGCCATATTTACGTATACACTTGTCACCTTAAACCGCTCTGGCGGCTTGCCCTTTGTGGCACGATTTGACCTGCGCAATTGTTCCTCTTGTGCCCCCTCTGACCATTGGCTGTCAGAATCTGTCTCAGACTTTATACCTGGATGTGCCTCTAGGGATAAAGACCTCCGTTTAGATACCTCCCTTGGGCTTGGTGTTGCAGGTGACCTGCTTCGCTTTTGCTGTCTGCTAGGCCTACTGACTGGCGATGTTGGAACACTCCTAGATTCTGGATTTTCTACCTTAGGAGAAGAACCTTGTGCCTGGTCAGAATCTGCGTCTGAACTATGTGCACCATCCTCTTCTGGCTCACTACTCTCTGGACTTTCATTCTCAGCATAAATGCCTAAATCATCTCTCAAAATGTCAGGGTTACCGTGTAAGTGAGTCCATCCAGACTGCTCACAAAATTCAGCGCTCCTACTGAGGACCACTTGTAGTATCCCCATTTTGGTTCACGAACCTCCAAGATTTGGCGTGTGGTTCGTACCCACAAAAGATGAGTTTCCTAGCCCTTGGACCTCCCTTTTTCCTTAACGCTTTTGGGATAAGTACATAGGCTGGACATCCAAACACCCGAAAGTAATTAATTTTGGGCTTCTTCCCATATAAAGCAAAATATGGGGTAGTGGCAATTACCGAATTATATACTCGGTTCAGAATATGAGTAGCCGCCTGCCAGGCTTCCGCCCAGTAACTTTGAGGGAGTTTAGCATCAAACAACATAGAGTTTGCCAACTCTTGCAGAACCCTGTTTTTACGTTCGGCCACGCCTCCTTCTTGGGGGGAATAAGGTGTAGACAGACGATGCTTAATTCCCTTTTTCTTAAAGAAATTCTGCAACACAGACCCGGTAAATTCTGACCCTGTCTGTCTGTCTGAAAAGCAAGTACTCTAGTACCAAATTCAAGTTCCACTGCATGAACCCAATTTTTAACTGTTTCTGCAGTATCTGCTTTTGTTTTGAGAGGAAAAAACCATGTAACCTTTGTTTTGTCATCCGAGAGACACAGTGCATACCTCGAACCTCCCATGCTAGCAACAGGCATTGGGCCACATAGGTCCATATGCACAAGTTGGAATACTTTGTCAGATTTCCTATCTGAGCTGGAATAACTGCATCTATGAACCTTCGCCCTTTTGCATGCAGTACATGTTGGAATTGTAGCCCGTCTCAGAGGTATGTGCCTATCTGTTCAGGCACCGGCTGAATTCCTTTGACCTCCCTCCGGCGACTCCCGGCAGGAAAAACATACGAGGTCCGTTCCGGTGATTTTCCTCAGGCTGTGAGAAAAACACACCAACTGCTTCTCCTCCTCCCTGCTCCCTGCATTTCCCCAGGGAGGGGAATCAGACACAGACAGAAATGTAACTACATGCTTTTATTCCTGTCTTTAGCGGTCATACAGTAAAAGATGTCTGCTCTCTTCAACAAACAGAGAGAAATTCCAAACTCCACCCATGTACATCCTGTACAGGTCATATGACACATCCTGAGCTCACATCCTGTGCTCAATAAGGAGAATGGACTGCCCCTTCGTTTTCATGGCAACAGTCACATACTTCCTGTTTGGCTTTCCAGCCACAACCAGCAGACCGAGCTGCTAGAGCCTTTGCTTGCTGCAGCATTGCTGCTTTAGAATAACAACCTCCCCCTAAAGTATCAATGCGTGCTGCAAGCAAAGCGTCATCCAGAGAAGAAAACAAACAGTTGTTATACTTATAACACTCCCCTGTTGTTTCAGTTCCACCCTTGGAACTACCCGCCACTGGTTTTACCAATGTACCTCTCTGGTTGTGTGACTTCCAAGGAATGAGTGCTTCTGCATTACCTTGGTTAACAACTCTCTGTTGTGCCTTTGTCTCTGACTCAGACACAGCTTCAATTTGACCTTGGTCGTTTACAACAGCAACAGCTAAGTTAGCAAACTCTTGTGAATACCTCTTGGGTGGTACACCCTTCGTTGCTCTCTCAGACCTACGTAAGAGGTGCTGCTCTTCTTTGCTTTCTGGTTCAACCTTTGGACTCTTTGGAGAACCAGTACCAATAGTAAACAGTGGTTCATCCTCCTCTTCTGAGGGTCTAGTCATTATGTGAGATTTCCTCTCAATGACTGTGACAACTGAGCTGTCTGAGCTATCGCTGTCATCATCAGTACTACTGAACTCAATAAAATCAACATCATCATCATCATCAGAATTATCATCATCTCCTGTGGGAAATGTGTGAACAATCACTCTCTCCTGTTCAGGAGCACTCTCTAGAAATTTTGTGAGAATCACCTTTCCAGATTCAGACAAAATTACTCTGTAGAGACCCTTTTCATAACCCACAAAAATGCCTCTGGCATTCTTTACTCCACCCAGAGCTTCTGTCCTCACATGAGACCCAAACACCTTGAAATGGGCAACAGAAGGTTTTCTGTGGAACAGTTTCTCAAAAGGAGAACTTCCCAACTCTTTTGAAAACTTTCTCAACCACGTATAACAAAATGACATCAGCGACTCAGCCCAGTACTCATGTGGCAGATGTGAACTAAGCAATTGCGCATGCATTCCCTTTTGCAATTTTCTTTGTTCACCCTAACACAGACACATCTGTTCCAAGCTTCTTCGGAACTAGCAATTTTGTGTCTTATCCCTTTCTTCTTCAGGAACCTCTGGAACTCCTGTAAAAGAAAAATTGGCTTCTCATCTGTGCAAAGACAATCTATGTCAGCATCATGCATATTTTTAACCTTATCACAAAACTCTTTAAACCTTTCTAAGGCTTCTTGCGGTCTCTCCAAAAGATAAATCCAGACAAAACCTGTAAAAGAATCAACACATATTAGGTAATACTTTGCATTGCCTCTAGATGGTGCTAAAGGACCAATCACATCAGCATACACCCGCTGAAATGCCCTGTTGACCCTCGAGGTCACCTTCTTGGTGTTCTCCTTGGCTACACCTGCAAAAGAAATCATGTTAGAATCACAAGAATTACATTCCATGTAATCACTTTGATCAAATGTCAACAAATACAGTCCATCTTTCTCTTTGGCAGAAAGATACAACTCTCCATCTTTGTAGATCTCGCAGTGTTCATCATCATAGGACAGTTTTAGTCCCTTCTTAGCAATCTGCGAAACGCTGAGCAGATTGTACTTCAACTCTGGAACCAAATATACATTGTTTATAGTCAAGTTCAGACTTTCAAGATACACAGTCCCAATTCCGGTGGCTTCCAGCTCTTGACCGTTGGCCTGTTGTACAGCGAAGCTTTGCTTCTTAAACTTCAAAAATAGTCCTCTGTGTCGACACATATGCTGCGTACATCCGGTGTCTAGGACAAAGAAATTTCCCGCTTCTGGTGTGGCTTTTAGGGACATCAAAGCCTTTGCAGTCTTTGCCTTTGGCTTGGTGTGACCTTTGTCTGACGCCTCAGACTTTGTGGAGCTTCCCTTGGCTCCTTTGTTCTGACGTGGCTTCTTGCAGTACCGCTGAAGATGCCCAGTCTGTCCACAATTGTAGCATCGGACAACATTCAAAGCTACAGCGTTTTCTCCAGTAGCTTTAGCAGTGGGGGTGTCAGAACTCCGTTCATGTCTCCCCCTGTCCTTGACTTCCAGGGCGGCAAGTCTGTCATGTTCATTCAGAACGACGGCAAAGACCCTGTCCGACGTTAGATCAGCTGCTGGGAGAGACCCCAGCTGACTGGCAACTGTTTTGTAAGTCCGATTCAGGCTGTTGATCACCATGAAGCAAAACACTTCCTCATCCAGACGGAAATTGCGTTCCACCATCTGCTGACGCAGAAATTTCATTTCCGTCAGGTGCGCTTGAACATCTCCATCAGGCGCAAGCCTCAGGTTGGTCAGCTTCTCAAAATACAGCAACGCTGAAGAACCTGCATCTCTCTGATGTGTCCTTCTCAGCGTGTCCCAAACATCTTTCGCGTGCTGTAAATGCTGTATGTGAATAAGCTGAGAGTCTGACACGCACAGAATTATAGCTGTTCTGGCCTTCACATCCTGTGACTCCCAAGCACGTGTTGGTGCTGCAGGGATGGGGTTCTCAATCACCCCAAACAGTCTCTGATTCTGCAGCAAGGCCTTCATCTTAATAGACCAAGATGCATAATTGTCACTGGTCAGGAGGCTTGGAGAAGGCAGGCCTCCCCCCTTCTTGGCATCCATTTTGAGTCCTTGCATTGACTCTCAAACACAAGCCTCTAAAATCCAATAGCTGGCTTGTTTACACTCTGTGCACCTGGCAGTTATAACACTGGCCGCTTTGGAAAGTCCCTTTCCAACAGTTCCTTTGGGCCTAAGTCAAAACAAAACCTTGTTTTTGCCTCTCCGAGGCAAAGCCTGACTTCCAGCCCTCTCGTGAAACTGGCCTTCGTTGCTAAGCAACAGCATTCCTTCCCTTGGACAGGATTAACCACAGGAATGTTTGGAATGCAGAGCTCTTCTCTCTCGGAGCTGTTTTCCCAAACCTTGCTCCCTCGAAGCAGAGAATGAATCAATCTGCATTCACTCTTCTAAGCCCGAAAATCGCATACCTGGGCTCCGTGGCTTGGCTCAGCTTCGTCTTCCCGTCTGGTCAGCTTCTGGCTGCAGAGGGATTAGCCTCTCACCTCAGGCTTCCATGGAGGCCACTTCTTGATGCAGAGGTCGATGAAAACAGCAACCATCCTCTGCTACCACTGTTGGAATTGTAGCCCGTCTCAGAGGTATGTGCCTATCTGTTCAGGCACCGGCTGAATTCCTTTGACCTCCCTCCGGCGACTCCCGGCAGGAAAAACATACGAGGTCCGTTCCGGCGATTTTCCTCAGGCTGTGAGAAAAACACACCAACTGCTTCTCCTCCTCCCTGCTCCCTGCATTTCCCCAGGGAGGGGAATCAGACACAGACAGAAATGTAACTACATGCTTTTATTCCTGTCTTTAGCGGTCATACAGTAAAAGATGTCTGCTCTCTTCAACAAACAGAGAGAAACTCCAAACTCCACCCATGTACATCCTGTACAGGTCATATGACACATCCTGAGCTCACATCCTGTGCTCAATAAGGAGAATGGACTGCCCCTTCGTTTTCATGGCAACAGTCACATACTTCCTGTTTGGCTTTCCAGCCACAACCAGCAGACCGAGCTGCTAGAGCCTTTGCTTGCTGCAGCATTGCTGCTTTAGAATAACAGTACAATCCAAATACTTAGTACATTTGTTCATTTTGCACCCTTCTGATAATTCAGGTTGCCTTTTAACATACTGAAAATTAATATGACCCAGACGGCGGTGCCATAAATGGACACAAGAATTATGGGTAGGCGTGTTCACACAACCAGCATGAACCTGTTCAACTTCATCTGGACTTGTCTCAAAATAATATAACCCATCTCTGCATTCCACCTGCAAAAGAGATACGTTATTCTTTGAAATAGTGCAAACCCCATTTTCAAACACAGTTTTAAACCCATTTCTATCAAGTTCTGACACAGACAAAATACACCCCTTCAATCCCTTTAGCACGTAGGCATCAATTTCTGTTTGCAAACATTTCAAGAACACTGTGCCTACGGTCTCTAAGGAACGTTTAGTTGAATCTGCCATTGTCACAACTTTAAGGGTTTGCAAATGTCTGCAATTCTGCAAACGGACACTAGATGGCGCCACCATGTGGTGAGATGCACCACTGTCGATCAACCAGCGTAGATTGCTGCCTTGGCCACGCCCTTGCATCAACGCCATTACTGAAGCCATGTGCTGTGTGCTGTGGGAGTAGCCACGACCTCCTCCTCTTCTTCGACGTCCCCTGGAACTCCTTGTCTGGTAACTAGGGGTAACGGCCTTGGTGCTGTCTTGACCAGGTTCACGTGTGCAATTCCTAATTAAATGGGAAGGGGAACCACAGCGAAAACAGTGTCTAGCTGCAAAAGCATTTACTGTGTGCTCAAACTCAGCATCAACACTCTTAGGCACAGCATAACTCCCCTTTAAAGACAAACCTCTTTCTCTTTGCCTTTTATCCTGTTCATCTGCAAGCCGAGATGAAATGTATTCAAGGGTTAATTCAGTTGAAGGCATAGCTTCCAAAGTTAGAGCTAGAGTCTCATAGCTTTTATCAAGAGAAGACAACAATATGTATGACTGCTGCTCCATAGAGAAAGGAATGCCCAGCTGTCTTAGTTGATTAAAGGCAGACACCATTTTGGCAATATGTTCTTTCACACACGCTCCCGGTTGGAGACGTAAATCAAACAAACATCTTGTAGCATGGATCTTGGCCCCCGCAGTGTTTCTGGAATTTAGCCGCTGCAGAACCGTCCAGACCTCATGCGTGTTCTTTAACTCAGAAACGTAAGGCATTTGCTCTGGTCCCACTGCCAAAACTAGTAGACCTTGGGCTCTCCTGTCACGTTTCTGTGAAGCTGCTGCTGTTGCTTTGTCTTCTGCAGACGCGTCTGCAGCTGCCTGTAAAGGCGGTGCTTCAGTGCAACTCCACAACTCTTTTGCTTGCAACCAAACCCTTACTCTAGCCTTCCAATCTTGCCAATTTTTCCCATTGAGTCGCGTAAACGGGACAGAAAAACTTTCCTGGGACTCTGCCATCCTCCCTGGGGCTTAGGAACGATACTCACACACCTGTAGACCGTCTCCCAGCTGCTGAGGTGGCTCCTTGAGGAATAAGACGTCTTCCAGCGAGTACAAACTGCTCAGTGCCTGTTTAAAACTTTTCTTGGCACGTTGCAGGACTCAAGCTGCTTTGAAGGCTTTCGTTGTCGGCAACCGCTTCTGTCTTCGCTCCAGTCCTTTCATAAATCACTCTGAACTGCACTCCTTAGCTCCTTCTTGACGTACAAACATCCATAACCTGTCCCATTAAACTTTAATTAGTTTAATGTAAATGCCCAGTGCGCTTCCATCGTCACAAGTCCCACTACAGCAGAGTATTTCGCACAGCAGTTGAAGAAGGGCAGGAGAGGCAGTATCTTTTCAAAGAGGAGTCTTGGAGCATGCGGTTTGTAACTCAAAGATAAAGTTTATTTACAAAAACAAAAAACAACCCTGGCGAAGAACCACACATCTCAGCAAACACGCCCAAAAAAGGGAGAGAAAGAAAAGGGAGAACAAACACACAGGAGACTATTTATACAAACTCATGTTCCTGGAAGCCTAATGACCTCCAGCTGCTCAGTGATTAGAGCGTTTCTGCTACCCTTTAACCCTTTGATAGCAACTCAAACTCAGCATCAACACTCTTAGGCACAGCATAACTCCCCTTTAAAGACAGACCTCTTTCTCTTTGCCTTTTATCCTGTTCATCTGCAAGCCGAGATGAAATGTATTCAAGGGTTAATTCAGTTGAAGGCATAGCTTCCAAAGTTAGAGCTAGAGTCTCATAGCTTTACACCTGGATGTGCCTCTAGGGATAAAGACCTCCGTTTAGATATACAATTAATAAAATAGTAACAATACTATTTGTTACTATAGACAGGCATGCCATTGTTCAGGAAGGTCTACTGTATAAATAGGGGTATAAATAGTAAAGTAGTATAAGTAATAAAGTAGCAGTAGGAAATTGGAAATAAAGTGGTAGTAAAGCAATAGTAAACCAGTAGGGAAGTAGCAGTTAAGTAATGGTAAAACAATAGTAAAGTGGTGGAATAGTAGCAGTAAAATAGCAGTAAAGTAGTAGTAACGCAGTAGTAAAATAGTAGTAAAATGGTAGTAAGGCAGTAGTGAAACAGCAGTAAGATAGTAGTAAAGAAGTAGTAAAGCGGTAGTAAAATGGTCCAATAGTAAAGTGGTGGAATAGCAGTAAAATAGCTTTAAAGTAGTAGTAAAGCAGTAGTAAAATTGTAGAAAAATAGTAGTTAAATGGTAGTAAAGCAGTAGTAAGGTAGTAGTAAAATGGTAGTAAAGTAGTAGTAAAGCGGTAGTAAAACTTTAGTAAAGCAGTAGTAAAATGGTAGTAAGGTAATAGAAAAATTGTAGTAAAGTAGTAGTAAAGTGGTGGGAAAGTAGTAGTAAAATGGTAGTAAAGTAGTAGTAAAGCAGGTAAAGTTGTCGAGGGCTGATTTCTTTTCCTTTCATAAAAAGCCTTCTGTTTCGACCGCCAAACCTCTCAAGGGAGCATTTGCAACCGTTTGGCACCATTTTAGAGTGAATGGTTGAAAGTCAGATTATTGATCAAATTGTGACCCCGGGGCTTTGGGATTTTTTCAAAAAAATATTTTTCTGCCGGTTAAGTTGGCGTAGGGATGCGGGTGGCGCTGTGGGTAAAAGCCTCAGCGCCTAGGGCCTGCCGATCAAAAGGTCGGCGGTTCGAATCCACACGGCTGGGTGAGCTCCTGTTGCTTGGTCCCAGCGCCTGCCAACCTAGCAGTTCGAAAGCAACCCCGGGTGCAAGTAGATAAATAGGGACCGCTTACTGGCGGGAAGGTAAACGGCGTTTCCGTGTGCTGCGCTGGCTCACCAATTGCAGCTTTGTCACGCATTAGTAAAGCAGGTTAAGTTGTCGTAACAATATAGTAACAATAATATTTGTTACTATAGTACAAATTCTATATTATAGGAACAATACTATTTGTTACTATAGACAGGCATGCCATTGTTCAGGAAGGTCTACTGTATAAATAGGGGTATAAATAGTAAAGTAGTATAAGTAATAAAGTAGCAGTAGGAAAGTGAAAGTAAAGTGGTAGTAAAGCAATAGTAAACCAGTAGGGAAGTAGCTGTTAAGTAATGGTAAAACAATAGTAAAGTGGTGGAATAGTAGCAGTAAAATAGCAGTAAAGTAGTAGTAACGCAGTAGTAAAATAGTAGTAAAATGGTAGTAAGGCAGTAGTGAAACAGCAGTAAGATAGTAGTAAAGAAGTAGTAAAGTGGTATTTAAATGGTCCAATAGTAAAGTGGTGGAAAAGCAGTAAAAGAACTTTAAAGTAGTAGTAAACTAGTAGTTAAATGGAAGTAAAGCAGTAGTAAGGTAGTAGTAAAATGGTAGTAAAGTAATAGTAAAGCGGTAGTAAAGCAGTAGTAAAATTGTAGTAAAGCAGTAGTAAAGTAGTAGTAAAGTGGTAGTAAAGTAGTAGAAAAGTGATAGTAAAGTTGTAGTAAAGCAGTAGTAAAGTGGTAGTAAAGTAGTAGTAAAGTGATAGTAAAGTGGTAGTAAAGTAGTAGTAAAGTGATAGTAAAGTAGTAGTAAAGTAGTAGTAAAGTGGTAGTAAAGTAGTAGTAAAGTGGTAGTAAAGTAGTAGTAAAGTAGTAGTAAAGTGGTAGTAAAGTAGTAGTAAAGTGGTAGTAAAGTGGTAGTAAAGTGATAGTAAAGTAGGAGTAAAGTAGTAGTAAAGTAGTAGTAAAGCAGTAGTAAGAATGACCCTAGAAGTGTTCGTTGTAGAAAAAGGCGCCATGTTGATAGCCTCAATCACAGAGGTTTTTCCAGTTGTTTCCATATAAAGTAGTGGGGCGGGGGGGAATGGCTTCTCAGTGTTTGTATGTTGATCCCTGTTTACACTATTATGTTAAAAAGTACACCAGAATTTAGTGGCGTTGGATATTTTGGGTCCCAAAAGGTCCCCGCCAGCAGTGGCTGCATAAAATCCTTTAGTCAGAACTGAGCTATGGGCAACACATTGTTGTGAGTCAGGAGCTGTGTGAGGAGCCCGTAGTCAAAACTGAGGTGAGGACAAAAGCATACCCTCCAACATTTCTCCGATGAAAATAGGGGTGCCCTGTTCTGTAACAACAATTTTACTACAGTGGTACCTCAGGTTAAGTACTTAATTCGTTCCGGAGGTCCGTTCTTAAACTGAAACTGTTCTTAACCTGAAGCACCACTTTAGCTAATGGGGCCTCCTGCTGTTGCCGCGCTGCCGGATCACGATTTCTGTTCTCAGAAGCAAATTTCTTAACCTGAAGCACTATTTCTGGGTTAGCGGAGTCTGTAACCTGAAGCATCTGTAACCTGAAGCATATGTAACCCGAGGTACCACTGTATTTATACCACATCCATCTGCCTGGGTTGCTCTAGCCACTCTGGACCGCTTCCAAAACATATAAAAAGGAAATAAAACATTAAACATTAAAAAACTTCCCTAGGTTGTTGTTGTTTAGTCGTTTAGTCGTGTCCGACTCTTCGTGACCCCATGGACCAGAGCACGCCAGGCACCTCTGTCCTCCACTACCTCCCGCAGTTTGGTCAAACTCATGCTGGTAACCTCGAAAACACTATCCAACCATCTCGTCCTCTGTCGCCCCCTTCTCCTTGTGCCCTCCATCTTTCCCAGCATCAGTGTCTTCTCCAGGGAGTCTTCTCTTCTCATGAGGTGGCCAAAGTACAGGAGCCTCAGCTTCACGATCTGTCCTTCCAGTGAGCACTCAGGGCTGATTTCCTTAAGAATGGATGCGTTTGATCTTCTTGCAGTCCATGGGACTCTCAAGAGTCTCCTCCAGCACCAGAATTCAAAAGCATCAATTCTTCGGCGATCAGCCTTCATTATGGTCCAGCTCTCACTTCCATACATCACTACTGGGAAAACCATGGCTTTAACTATACGGACCTTTGTTGGCAAGGGGACGTCTCTACTTCTCAAGATGCTGTCTAGGCCTGTCATTGCCCTTCTCCCAAGAAGCAGGCGTCTTTTAATTTTGTGGCTGCTGTCACCATCTGCAGTGATCATGGAGCCCAAGAAAGTAAAATCTCTCACTGCCTCCATTTCTTCCCCTTCTATTTGCCAGGAGGTGATGGGACCAGTGGCCATGATCTTCGTTTTTTTGATGTTGAGCTTCAGACCATATTTTGCGCTCTCCTCTTTCACCCTCATTAAAAGGTTCTTTAATTCCTCCTCACTTTCTGCCATCAAGGTTGTGTCATCTGCATATCTGAGGTTGTTGATATTTCTTCCGGCAATCTTAATTCCAGCTTGGGATTCATCCAGCCCAGCCTTTCGCATGATGCATTCTGCATATAAATTGTTGTGTATTGAGTCAAAGGATTTTATATCTGTATTATTATTGTCTGTATTTGCATTAGGGTAAAGTAACTGCCTTTTGGTTCCAGAGGGTACAGCTACTATTGGTTCATTTTAGCTGCTGTATTTGGATCCTCTGTCTTATTGGTTTCCTCCAAAAGGCAGGACTGTGATTGCCTGATATTGTTCCCTCCAAAATGTATCCTTTCTAGCTAGTTCCCTGTCCCTATAAATGTAGCTCTCCCCTCCTCAGGTCTCAGTCTTGTTTGCTTTAATAAAGAAGTGTTACTAGAGAACTGTCTCCAGCATATTATGTCAAGAGAGCTGAAATCACAAACACCACGTCACAACATAAATTAAATAAGCAGGGAGACAAAATACAGCCTTGTCGTACTCCTTTTCCAATTTTGAACCAATCAGTTGTTCCATATCCAGTTCTAACTGTAGCTTCTTGTCCCACATAGAGATTTCTCGGGAGACAGATGAGGTGACCAGGCACACCCATTTCTTTAAGAACTTGCCATAGTTTGCTGTGGTCGACACAGTCAAAGGCTTTTGCGTAGTCAATGAAGCAGAAGTAGATGTCTTTCTGGAACTCTCTAGCTTTCTCCATAATCCAGCGCATGTTTGCAATTTGGTCTCTGGTTCTTCTGCCTCTTCTAAATCCAGCTTGCACTTCTGGGAGTTCTCGATCCACATACTGCTTGAGCCTTCCTTGTAGAATTTTAAGCATAACCTTGCTAGCGTGTGAAATGAGTGCAATTGTGCGGTAGTTGGAGCATTCTTTGGCACTGCCCTTCTTTGGGATTGGGATGTAGACTGATCTTCTCCAATCTTCTGGCCACTGCTGAGTTTTCCAAATTTGCTGGCATATTGAGTGTAGCACCTTAACAGCATCATCTTTTAAAATTTTAAATAGTTCAGCTGGAATACCATCACTTCCACTGGCCTTGTTATTTGCAGTGCTTTCTGAGGCCCATTTGACTTCACTTTCCAGGATGTCTGGCTCAAGGTCAGCAACCACACTACCTGGGGTGTACGAGACATCCATAGCTTTCTGGTATAATTCCTCTGTGTATTCTTGCCACCTCTTCTTGATGTCTTCTGCTTCTCTTAGGTCCTTACCACTTTTGTCTTTTATTATGGTAATCTTTGTACGAAATGTTCCTTTCATAGCTCCAATTTTCTTGAACAGATCTCTGGTTCTTCCCATTCTGTTGTTTTCCTCTATTGTTTGCATTGCTCGTTTAAGAAGGCCTTCTTGTCTCTCCTTGCTATTCTTTGGAAATCTGAATGAGCCTTTGCCCTGCTTCGTTTTGATCTCCAAGGCCAAACTTGCCAGTTGTTCCTCTTATCTCTTGCCTCCCTACTTTAGCATTCCAATCCCCTATAATGAGAAGAACATCCTTCTTTGGTGTCACTTCTATAAGGTGTTGTAAGTCTTCATAGAATTGGTCAATTTCAGTTTCTTCAGCACCCGTAGTTGGTGCATAAACTTGGATTACTGTGATGTTAAAAGGTCTGCCTAGGATTGGTATCGAGATCATTCTATCATTCTATTCTATGTATAACTCCATACCATCCAACATTTCTCCCATGAACATAGGGACGTCCTAAGGAAAAGCAGGATAACATCAGAAACCAGGACAGCTTCAATAAATCTGGGACTGTCCCGGCAAAATTAGGGACAACTGGAAGGTTTGCAAAAGTGAGGAAGTTAAGATCAAGGAACAAGAGAGAAGTCATGAGTGAAGGACAAGCCAAAGGAGAGGTTGAGGGAGGAGGCTTATTGGTTTGTTCTTGTTCTTGTTTTTATTGTGTATTTTGTGTTTCTTACCTTGCATTTTTAAGTCGTAAACCAACCTTAAATCTACGGATGAAGGGCAGTATATACAATTAATAAAATAGTAACAATACTATTTGTTACTATAGACAGGCATGCCATTGTTCAGGAAGGTCTACTGTATAAATAGGGGTATAAATAGTAAAGAAGTATAAGTAATAAAGTAGCAGTAGTAAAGTGGAAGTAAAGTGGTAGTAAAGCAATAGTAAACCAGTAGGGAAGTAGCAGTTAAGTAATGGTAAAACAATAGTAAAGTGGTGGAATAGTAGCAGTAAAATAGCAGTAAAGTAGTAGTAACGCAGTAGTAAAATAGTAGTAAAATGGTAGTAAGGCAGTAGTGAAACAGCAGTAAGATAGTAGTAAAGAAGTAGTAAAGCGGTAGTAAAATGGTCCAATAGTAAAGTGGTGGAATAGCAGTAAAATAGCTTTAAAGTAGTAGTAAAGCAGTAGTAAAATTGTAGAAAAATAGTAGTTAAAATGTAGTAAAGCAGTAGTAAGGTAGTAGTAAAATGGTAGTAAAGTAGTAGTAAAGCGGTAGTAAAGCAGTAGTAAAACGGTAGTAAAGCAGTAGTAAAATGGTAGTAAAGTAGTAGAAAATTGTAGTAAAGTAGTAGTAAAGTGGTAGGAAAGTAGTAGTAAAGTGGTAGTAAAGTAGTAGTAAAGCAGGTTAAGTTGTCGAGGGCTGATTTCTTTTCCTTTCATAAAAAGCCTTCTGTTTCGACCGCCAAACCTCTCAAGGGAGCATTTGCAACCGTTTGGCACCATTTTAGAGTGAATGGTTGAAAGTCAGATTTTTGAATGAAATTGTGACCCCGGGGCATAGGGATTTTTTCAAAAAAATATTTTTCTGCCGGTTAAGTTGGCGTAGGGATGCGGGTGGCGCTGTGGGTAAAAGCCTCAGCCCCTAGGGCCTGCTGATCAAAAGGTCGGCGGTTCGAATCCACACGGCTGGGTGCGCTCCTGTTGCTTGGTCCCAGCGCCTGCCAACCTAGCAGTTCGAAAGCAACCCCGGGTGCAAGTAGATAAATAGGGACCGCTTACTGGAGGGAAGGTAAACGGCGTTTCCGTGTGCTGCGCTGGCTCACCAAATGCAGCTTTGTCACGCATTAGTAAAGCAGGTTAAGTTGTCGTAACAATATAGTAACAATACTATTTGTTACTATAGTACAAATACTATATTATAGGAACAATACTAGTTGTTACTATAGACAGGCATGCCATTGTTCAGGAAGGTCTACTGTATAAATAGGGGTATAAATAGTAGCAGCAGTAAAGTGCAAGTAAAGCGGTAGTAAAGCATTAGTAAACCAGTAGGGAAGTAGCTGTTAAGTAATGGTAAAACAATAGTAAAGTGGTGGAATAGTAGCAGTAAAATAGCAGTAAAGTAGTAGTAACGCAGTAGTAAAATAGTAGTAAAATGGTAGTAAGGCAGGAGTGAAACAGCAGTAAGATAGTAGTAAAGAAGTAGTAAAGTGGTATTTAAATGGTCCAATAGTAAAGTGGTGGAATAGCAGTAAAAGAACTTTAAAGTAGTAGTAAAGTTGTAGTAAAATTGTAGAAAAATAGTAGTTAAATGGAAGTAAAGCAGTAGTAAGGTAGTAGTAAAATGGTAGTAAAGAATAGTAAAGCGGTAGTAAAGCAGTAGTAAAATTGTAGTAAAGCAGTAGTAAAGTAGTAGTAAAGCAGTAGTAAAGTAGTAGTAAAGTGATAGTAAAGTAGTAGTAAAGTAGTAGTAAAGCAGTAGTAAAGTGGTAGTAAAGTAGTAGTAAAGTGGTAGTAAAGTAGTAGTAAAGTGATAGTAAAGTAGTAGTAAAGTAGTAGTAAAGTGGTAGTAAAGTAGGTGTAAAGTAGTAGTAAAGCAGTAGTAAGAATGACCTCAGAAGTGTTCGTTGTACAAAAAGGCGCCATGTTGATAGCCTCAATCACAGAGGTTTTTCCAGTTCTTTCCATATAAAGTAGTGGGGCGGGGGGAATGGCTTCTCAGTGTTTGTATGTTGATCCCTGTTTACACTATTATGTTAAAAAGTACACCAGAATTTAGTGGCGTTGGATATTTTGGGTCCCAAAAGGTCCCCGCCAGCAGTGGCTGCATAAAATCCTTTAGTCAGAACTGAGCTATGGGCAACACACTGTCGTGAGTCAGGAGCTGTGTTAGGAGGCCGTAGTCAAAACTGAGGTGAGGACAAAAGCATACCCTCCAACATTTCTCCGATGAAAATAGGGGTGCCCTGTTCTGTAACAACAATTTTACTACAGTGGTACCTCAGGTTAAGTACTTAATTCGTTCCGGAGGTCCGTTCTTAAACTGAAACTGTTCTTAACCTGAAGCACCACTTTAGCTAATGGGGCCTCCTGCTGTCGCCGCGCCGCCGGATCACGATTTCTGTTCTCAGAAGCAAATTTCTTAACCTGAAGCACTATTTCTGGGTTAGCGGAGTCTGTAACCTGAAGCATCTGTAACCTGAAGCATATGTAACCTGGACCATATGTAACCCGAGGTACCACTGTATTTATACCACATCCATCTGCCTGGGTTGCTCTAGCCACTCTGGGCGGCTTCCAAAACATATAAAAAGGTAATAAAACAGTAAACATTAAAAAACTTCCCTAGGTTGTTGTTGTTTAGTCGTTTAGTCGTGTCCGACTCTTCGTGACCCCATGGACCAGAGCACGCCAGGCACCTCTGTCCTCCACTACCTCCCGCAGTTTGGTCAAACTCATGCTGGTAACCTCGAAAACACTATCCAACCATCTCGTCCTCTGTCGCCCCCTTCTCCTTGTGCCCTCCATCTTTCCCAGCATCAGTGTCTTCTCCAGGGAGTCTTCTCTTCTCATGAGGTGGCCAAAGTACAGGAGCCTCAGCTTCACGATCTGTCCTTCCAGTGAGCACTCAGGGCTGATTTCCTTAAGAATGGATGCGTTTGATCTTCTTGCAGTCCATGGGACTCTCAAGAGTCTCCTCCAGCACCAGAATTCAAAAGCATCAATTCTTCGGCGATCAGCCTTCTTTATGGTCCAGCTCTCACTTCCATACATCACTACTGGGAAAACCATGGCTTTAACTATACGGACCTTTGTTGGCAAGGGGACGTCTCTACTTCTCAAGATGCTGTCTAGGCCTGTCATTGCCCTTCTCCCAAGAAGCAGGCGTCTTTAAATTATGTGGCTGCTGTCACCATGTGCAGTGATCATGGAGCCCAAGAAAGTAAAATCTCTCACTGCCTCCATTTCTTCCCCTTCTATTTGCCAGGAGGTGATGGGACCAGCGGCCATGATCTTTGTTTTTTTGATGTTGAGCTTCAGACCATATTTTGCGCTCTCCTCTTTCACCCTCATTAAAAGGTTCTTTAATTCCTCCTCACTTTCTGCCATCAAGGTTGTGTCATCTGCATATCTGAGGTTGTTGATATTTCTTCCGGCAATCTTAATTCCAGCTTGGGATTCATCCAGCCCAGCCTTTCGCATGATGCATTCTGCATATAAATTGTTGTGTATTGAGTCAAAGGATTTTATATCTGTATTATTATTGTCTGTATTTGCATTAGGGTAAAGTAACTGCCTTTTGGTTCCAGAGGGTACAGCTACTATTGGTTCATTTAAGCTGCTGTGTTTGGATCCTCTGTCTTATTGGTTTCCTCCAAAAGGCAGGACTGTGATTGCCTGATATTGTTCCCTCCAAAATGTATCCTTTCTAGCTAGTTCCCTGTCCCTATAAATGTAGCTCTCCCCTCCTCAGGTCTCAGTCTTGTTTGCTTTAATAAAGAAGTGTTACTAGAGAACTGTCTCCAGCATATTATGTCAAGAGAGCTGAAATCACAAACCCCACGTCACAACATAAATTAAATAAGCAGGGAGACAAAATACAGCCTTGTCGTACTCCTTTTCCAATTTTGAACCAATCAGTTGTTCCATATCCAGTTCTAACTGTAGCTTCTTGTCCCACATAGAGATTTCTCGGGAGACAGATGAGGTGATCAGGCACTCCCATTTCTTTAAGAACTTGCCATAGTTTGCTGTGGTCGACACAGTCAAAGGCTTTTGCGTAGTCAATGAAGCAGAAGTAGATGTCTTTCTGGAACTCTCTAGCTTTCTTCATAATCCAGCGCATGTTTGCAATTTGGTCTCTGGTTCTTCTGCCTCTTCTAAATCCAGCTTGCACTTCTGGGAGTTCTCGATCCACATACTGCTTGAGCCTTCCTTGTAGAATTTTAAGCATAACCTTGCTAGCGTGTGAAATGAGTGCAATTGTGCGGTAGTTGGAGCATTCTTTGGCACTGCCCTTCTTTGGGATTGGGATGTAGACTGATCTTCTCCAATCTTCTGGCCACTGCTGAGTTTTCCAAATTTGCTGGCATATTGAGTGTAGCACCTTAACAGCATCATCTTTTAAAATTTTAAATAGTTCAGCTGGAATACCATCACTTCCACTGGCCTTGTTATTTGCAGTGCTTTCTGAGGCCCATTTGACTTCACTTTCCAGGATGTCTGGCTCAAGGTCAGCAACCACACTACCTGGGGTGTACGAGACATCCATATCTTTCTGGTATAATTCCTCTGTGTATTCTTGCCACCTCTTCTTGATGTCTTCTGCTTCTCTTAGGTCCTTACCACTTTTGTCCTTTATTATGGTAATCTTTGTACGAAATGTTCCTTTCATAGCTCCAATTTTCTTGAACAGATCTCTGGTTCTTCCCATTCTGTTGTTTTCCTCTATTGTTTGCATTGCTCGTTTAAGAAGGCCTTCTTGTCTCTCCTTGCTATTCTTTGGAAATCTGCATTCAGTTTCCTGTATCTTTCACTATCTCCCTCGCATTTTGCTTGCCTTCTCTCCTCCGCTGTTTGTAAGGCCTCGTTGGACAGCCACTTTGCTTTCTTGCATTTCCTTTTCATTGGGATGGTTTTCGTTGTTGCCTCCTGTACAATGTTACCAGCCTCCATCCATAGTTCTTCAGACACTCTGTCCACCAAATCTAAATCCTTAAACCTGTTCGTCACTTCCACTGTGTATTCATAAGGGATTTGACATAGATGATATCTTACCGGCCCAGTGGTTTTCCCTACTTTCTTCAGTTTAAGTTTGAATTTTGCTATAAGAAGCTGATGATCTGAGCCACAGTCAGCTCCAGGTCTTGTTTTTGCTGACTGTATAGAGCCTCTCCATCTTTGGCTGCAGAGAATATAATCAATCTGATTTCGATGCTGCCCATCTGGTGATGTCCATGTGTAGAGTCGTCTCTCGTGTTGTTGGAAAAGCGTGTTTGTGATGACCAGCTTGTTCTCTTGACAGAACTCTATTAGCCTTTGCCCTGCTTCGTTTTGATCTCCAAGGCCAAACTTGCCAGTTGTTCCTCTTATCTCTTGCCTCCCTACTTTAGCATTCCAATCCCCTATAATGAGAAGAACATCCTTCTTTGGTGTCACTTCTATAAGGTGTTGTAAGTCTTCATAGAATTGGTCAATTTCAGTTTCTTCAGCACCAGTAGTTGGTGCATAAACTTGGATTACTGTGATGTTAAAAGGTCTGCCTTGGATTCATATCGAGATCATTCTATCATTCTATTCTATGTATAACTCCATACCATCCAACATTTCTCCCATGAACATAGGGACGTCCTAAGGAAAAGCAGGATAACATCAGAAACCAGGACAGCTTCAATAAATCTGGGACTGTCCCGGCAAAATTAGGGACAACTGGAAGGTTTGCAAAAGTGAGGAAGTTAAGATCAAGGAACAAGAGAGAAGTCATGAGTGAAGGACAAGCCAAAGGAGAGGTTGAGGGAGGAGGCTTATTGGTTTGTTCTTGTTCTTGTTTTTATTGTGTATTTTGTGTTTTTTACCTTGCATTTTTAAGTCGTAAACCAACCTTAAATCTACGGATGAAGGGCAGTATATACAATTAATAAAACAGTAACAATACTATTTGTTACTATAGACAGGCATGCCATTGTTCAGGAAGGTCTACTGTATAAATAGGGGTATAAATAGGAAAGTAGTATAAGTAATAAAGTAGCAGTAGTAAAGTGGAAGTAAAGTGGTAGTAAAGCAATAGTAAACAGGTAGGGAAGTAGCAGTTAAGTAATGGTAAAACAATAGTAAAGTGGTGGAATAGTAGCAGTAAAATAGCAGTAAAGTAGTAGTAACGCAGTAGTAAAATAGCAGTAAAATGGTAGTAAGGCAGTAGTGAAACAGCAGTAAGATAGTAGTAAAGAAGTAGTAAAGCGGTAGTAAAATGGTCCAATAGTAAAGTGGTGGAATAGCAGTAAAATAGCTTTAAAGTAGTAGTAAAGCAGTAGTAAAATTGTAGAAAAATAGTAGTTAAATGGTAGTAAAGCAGTAGTAAGGTAGTAGTAAAATGGTAGTAAAGTAGTAGTAAAGCGGTAGTAAAGCAGTAGTAAAACGGTAGTAAAGCAGTAGTAAAATGGTAGTAAAGTAGTAGAAAATTGTAGTAAAGTAGTAGTAAAGTGGTAGGAAAGTAGTAGTAAAGTGGTAGTAAAGTAGTAGTAAAGCAGGTTAAGTTGTCGAGGGCTGATTTCTTTTCCTTTCATAAAAAGCCTTCTGTTTCGACCGCCAAACCTCTCAAGGGAGCATTTGCAACCGTTTGGCACCATTTTAGAGTGAATGGTTGAAAGTCAGATTTTTGAATGAAATTGTGACCCCGGGGCATAGGGATTTTTTCAAAAAAATATTTTTCTGCCGGTTAAGTTGGCGTAGGGATGCGGGTGGCGCTGTGGGTAAAAGCCTCAGCGCCTAGGGCCTGCTGATCAAAAGGTCGGCGGTTCGAATCCACACGGCTGGGTGCGCTCCTGTTGCTTGGTCCCAGCGCCTGCCAACCTAGCAGTTCGAAAGCAACCCCGGGTGCAAGTAGATAAATAGGGACCGCTTACTGGCGGGAAGGTAAACGGCGTTTCCGTGTGCTGCGCTGGCTCACCAAATGCAGCTTTGTCACGCATTAGTAAAGCAGGTTAAGTTGTCGTAACAATATAGTAACAATACTATTTGTTACTATAGTACAAATACTATATTATAGGAACAATACTATTTGTTACTATAGACAGGCATGCCATTGTTCAGGAAGGTCTACTGTATAAATAGGGGTATAAATAGTAGCAGCAGTAAAGTGGAAGTAAAGTGGTAGTAAAGCATTAGTAAACCAGTAGGGAAGTAGCTGTTAAGTAATGGTAAAACAATAGTAAAGTGGTGGAATAGTAGCAGTAAAATAGCAGTAAAGTAGTAGTAACGCAGTAGTAAAATAGTAGTAAAATGGTAGTAAGGCAGTAGTGAAACAGCAGTAAGATAGTAGTAAAGAAGTAGTAAAGTGGTATTTAAATGGTCCAATAGTAAAGTGGTGGAATAGCAGTAAAAGAACTTTAAAGTAGTAGTAAAGTTGTAGTAAAATTGTAGAAAAATAGTAGTTAAATGGAAGTAAAGCAGTAGTAAGGTAGTAGTAAAATGGTAGTAAAGAATAGTAAAGCGGTAGTAAAGCAGTAGTAAAATTGTAGTAAAGCAGTAGTAAAGTAGTAGTAAAGTGATAGTAAAGTAGTAGTAAAGTAGTAGTAAAGCAGTAGTAAAGTGGTAGTAAAGTAGTAGTAAAGTGGTAGTAAAGTAGTAGTAAAGTGATAGTAAAGTAGTAGTAAAGTGGTAGTAAAGTAGTAGTAAAGTAGTAGTAAAGCAGTAGTAAGAATGACCTCAGAAGTGTTCGTTGTACAAAAAGGCGCCATGTTGATAGCCTCAATCACAGAGGTTTTTCCAGTTGTTTCCATATAAAGTAGTGGGGCGGGGGGGAATGGCTTCTCAGTGTTTGTATGTTGATCCCTGTTTACACTATTATGTTAAAAAGTACACCAGAATTTAGTGGCGTTGGATATTTTGGGTCCCAAAAGGTCCCCGCCAGCAGTGGCTGCATAAAATCCTTTAGTCAGAACTGAGCTATGGGCAACACACTGTCGTGAGTCAGGAGCTGTGTGAGGAGCCCGTAGTGAAAACTGAGGTGAGGACAAAAGCATACCCTCCAACATTTCTCCGATGAAAATAGGGGTGCCCTGTTCTGTAACAACAATTTTACTACAGTGGTACCTCAGGTTAAGTACTTAATTCGTTCCGGAGGTCCGTTCTTAAACTGAAACTGTTCTTAACCTGAAGCACCACTTTAGCTAATGGGGCCTCCTGCTGTTGCCGCGCCGCCGGATCACGATTTCTGTTCTCAGAAGCAAATTTCTTAACCTGAAGCACTATTTCTGGGTTAGCGGAGTCTGTAACCTGAAGCATCTGTAACCTGAAGCATATGTAACCTGAAGCATATGTAACCCGAGGTACCACTGTATTTATACCACATCCATCTGCCTGGGTTGCTCTAGCCACTCTGGGCGGCTTCCAAAACATATAAAAAGGTAATAAAACAGTAAACATTAAAAAACTTCCCTAGGTTGTTGTTGTTTAGTCGTTTAGTCGTGTCCGACTCTTCGTGACCCCATGGACCAGAGCACGCCAGGCACCTCTGTCCTCCACTACCTCCCGCAGTTTGGTCAAACTCATGCTGGTAACCTCGAAAACACTATCCAACCATCTCGTCCTCTGTCGCCCCCTTCTCCTTGTGCCCTCCATCTTTCCCAGCATCAGTGTCTTCTCCAGGGAGTCTTCTCTTCTCATGAGGTGGCCAAAGTACAGGAGCCTCAGCTTCACGATCTGTCCTTCCAGTGAGCACTCAGGGCTGATTTCCTTAAGAATGGATGCGTTTGATCTTCTTGCAGTCCATGGGACTCTCAAAGTCTCCTCCAGCACCAGAATTCAAAAGCATCAATTCTTCGGCGATCAGCCTTCTTTATGGTCCAGCTCTCACTTCCATACATCACTACTGGGAAAACCATGGCTTTAACTATACGGACCTTTGTTGGCAAGGGGACGTCTCTACTTCTCAAGATGCTGTCTAGGCCTGTCATTGCCTTTCTCCCAAGAAGCAGGCGTCTTTTAATTATGTGGCTGCTGTCACCATCTGCAGTGATCATGGAGCCCAAGAAAGTAAAATCTCTCACTGCCTCCATTTCTTCCCCTTCTATTTGCCAGGAGGTGATGGGACCAGTGGCCATGATCTTCGTTTTTTTGATGTTGAGCTTCAGACCATATTTTGCGCTCTCCTCTTTCACCCTCATTAAAAGGTTCTTTAATTCCTCCTCACTTTCTGCCATCAAGGTTGTGTCATCTGCATATCTGAGGTTGTTGATATTTCTTCCGGCAATCTTAATTCCAGCTTGGGATTCATCCAGCCCAGCCTTTCGCATGATGCATTCTGCATATAAATTGTTGTGTATTGAGTCAAAGGATTTTATATCTGTATTATTATTGTCTGTATTTGCATTAGGGTAAAGTAACTGCCTTTTGGTTCCAGAGGGTACAGCTACTATTGGTTCATTTAAGCTGCTGTATTTGGATCCTCTGTCTTATTGGTTTCCTCCAAAAGGCAGGACTGTGATTGCCTGATATTGTTCCCTCCAAAATGTATCCTTTCTAGCTAGTTCCCTGTCCCTATAAATGTAGCTCTCCCCTCCTCAGGTCTCTTTTTTTATAATATTTTTTATTGAGTTTGTGAAATACAGAAAAAAGAATAAAGAACATATTATAAGAGTAAAGTAGAAAGGTTACAAATTTTCTTGTTCTTTTTTCCAAGTCTACTGGACTTCCCCACATCCTCCCAACCCTGCATTCTCTGTGATACATAACATCAGCAATTTGTTAACTTGTTTCAATACTTGTTGTATCCTTCATTTTATCATGTTACCCAATTTCAAATGTGTTATAACCCAAATCATGTACATTTTCATTTAAACACAATAAAGTTGTTTCATTATTCTATCTCTGACTTCTTGTGCCTTAATTTC
Organism: Podarcis gaigeae; assembly: GCF_964106915.1. Classification (NCBI taxonomy): domain Eukaryota; kingdom Metazoa; phylum Chordata; class Lepidosauria; order Squamata; family Lacertidae; genus Podarcis; species Podarcis gaigeae. The sequence goes on along the minus strand of NC_139677.1, from coordinate 13,304,808 downwards.
CATTTCTTTAGTTTAACATTACTGAAGCTAGAATTTCCTAAAAGGTGCATTTTTTAACATTCATACAGCTTATAATGTTTTTTCAGATAGTCCTTAAATTTTTTCCATTCCTCCTCAATTGTTTCTTCTCCCAAGTCTCGGATTCTGCCAGTCATTTCGGCCAGTTCCATGTAGTCCATCAACTGCGTGTGCCATTCCTCCAGTGTGGGTAAATCTTGTGTCTTCCAATGCTTTGCAATCAGGATCCTTGCTGCTGTAGTAGCGTACATAAAACAAGTTTTGTCCTTCTTAAGCACTCTCTGGTCCACCATGCCCAGGAGGAAGGCCTCTGGTTTCTTAGGTAAGGTAAATCTAAGTACCTTTTTTAGTTCATTATGAATCATCTCCCAAAAGGCCTTCACTTTCGGGCAGGTCCACCAGAGGTGAAAAAATGTCCCTTCCGCCTCTTTACATTTCCAACATTTATTATCAGACAGGTGATATATCTTAGCAAGCTTGACTGGGGTCATGTACCACCGGTATATCATTTTCATAATGTTTTCCTTCAAGGCACTACATGCCGTAAATTTCATTCCGGTGTTCCATAACCTTTCCCAGTCTTCAAACATAATGTTATGCCCCAAATCCTGCGCCCACTTTATCATGGCGGATTTGACTGTCTCATCCTGAGTATTCCATTTAAGCAGCAGGTTATACATTCTCGAAAGTAGTTTACTTTTTGGTTCTAACAGTTCTGTCTCTAGTTTCGATTTTTCCACCTGGAATCCAACCTTCTTGTCTACTTTAAAAACCTCTTGAATTTGTGCATAATGCAACCAATCTCGCACCTTGTTTTTTAATTTTTCCAAGCTCTGCAACCTCCAATTGTCTCCAATCTTTTCAATTATTTCCCCATATTTAGGCCAATTGGCCTCCATGTTAAGTCTCTTACGTGCCTTGGCCTCCACCGGTGAGAGCCACCTCGGAGTCTTACTCTCCAATAAGTCTTTATATTTTGTCCAGACCATTAAAATTGCTCTCCTAACAATGTGGTTTTTAAACAATTTGTGCACTTTAACCTTGTCATACCACAAATATGCATGCCACCCAAAAGCATTGTCAAACCCTTCCAGATCTAGGACATCAGTGTTTTCCAGTAAGATCCAATCTTTCAACCAGCAGAAGGCTGCGGATTCATAATATAACCTCAAGTCTGGCAGGGCAAATCCCCCTCTTTCTTTCGCATCAGTTAATATTTTAAACTTTATTCGGGGCTTTTTGCCCTGCCAAACAAACTTAGAAATATCCTTCTGCCACTTTCCAAAACATTCCACCTTGTCCACGATCTGTAGGGCCTGAAACAAAAATAACATTTTTGGCAATACATTCATCTTTATAGCTGCTATTCGGCCCAACAAGGAAAGTTTCAATCTTGACCACGTTTCCAAATCTCTTTTGATTTCTGACCAACATTTCTCGTAGTTGTCTTTAAACAAATTCAAATTTTTGGAGGTCAGATACACCCCTAGGTATTTTACTTTTTTAACCACATTTAATTCTGTTTCTTTCAGGAACTCATCTGTTTCTGTAGTTGTCAAATTTTTTGCTAAAACCTTAGTTTTTTGCTTGTTCAGCTTAAATCCCAACACCCGACCAAAGTCAGAAATTAATTCTAACACTCTTTTAGTACTAGAGACTGGCTCCTGTAATGTTAATACCAGGTCATCTGCAAATGCTTTCAATTTATATTGTTTCACTCCGACCTCAATTCCCTGTACCAACCGGTCCTTTCTAATCATGTTCAATAGCACCTCCAGAACTGAAATAAACAATAGGGGGGATAGAGGGCACCCCTGCCGTGTCCCTTTTTCAATTTTAAACTCCTCTGTCACCACATTGTTTACTATCAATTTGGCTTTTTGTTCTGAATATATTGCTTCTATTCCATTTTCAAACCCCCGCCCCACTCCCATCCCTTCCAAATTTTTCTTCATAAACATCCAAGAAATGTTGTCAAAGGCTTTCTCCGCATCAATAAAGATTAACACCGCTCTAGTGTTGAGATTTGTTTGTAAAAGTTCCAAAATGTCGATGATGTTTCTTGTGTTGTCAAACAAATGCCTACCAGGGAGAAAGCCTGCCTGGTCCTTATGGATCACTTCATTAAGCACTTTTTTAAACCTACTTGCCAAAATGTCTGCAAAAATTTTGTAATCCACATTTAGGAGTGAGATGGGGCGGTAGTTCTTAAGCTGGGTCTTTTCAGTTTCTAGTTTGGGTATCAATGTGATGAAGGCTTCTTTCCACGTTTCCGGTGCCTTCCTCCCCTCCATAATCTGGTTACAAACCTCCAACAAAGGTTGTATCAAGTAGTCCTTCAGAACCTTATAATATTTGGAGGTAAGTCCATCAGGGCCTGGAGATTTGCCTAATTGGAGGTTCTGAATGGCACTTTCAATTTCTTGCTGTGTGATATTACTATTCAGGATTGTTCTCATTTCCTGAGGTATTTTCTGTAATCCGTTGGTTTTAAGAAATTGGTCCACCTCCGAATCTTTCTGTGGCCCTTGTGAATAAAGTTCTTTGAAATATCTCTGGAAGCACTTTCTAATTTCCTCGGGTTTCTGAACCATTCTCCCTTCAATCTCTAGATTTGTAACTGTATTAAGTTTTTGTCTCTTTTTCAACTGCCATGCTAGCAGTTTCCCACACTTATTTGCTGATTCAAAAGATCTTTGTTTCATTTGTTTAATTTTCCATTCCACCTCTTGATTTATCAATTTCAAATATTGTGCTTGGAAAAATTTCACTTCTCTCAGCACTTCCTTCGACTTGGGCCTGGATCTTAGTTTTTTCTCTCCATCTCTTATTTTTTCCAATATCTTCTCCTTCTTTTCATTCCAGAGCTTTTTCTTGATCGTATTTCGTTGTATTAGAAACCCTCTCATGACTGCTTTACTTGCGTCCCAGATTGTTCTTTTTTCCACAGTGGTATTTAAATTTATCTCAAAATAGTCTTTTAAAGTTTTTTGGGCCTTCTTAACAATCTTCTCGTCCCTTAGTAAGGTGTCATTCATTTTCCATCTAAAGGATCCGATTGTATTTAGTCTCAGTTCCATTTTCAAAGCGTTATGGTCGGAGCAGGTTTTTGGGCAGATTTCCACCTTTCTAGTCTTGGGTGCCAGTCCTCTAGTTATCCATATTTGGTCGATTCGTGTCCATGTCAGTTGAGCTTCAGAAAAGAAAGTTCCTTCTTTTCCTAGGGGGTTCTTAACCCTCCATATGTCAATTAAGTCCACATTGTCAGTCATTTCAAAGAAAGTTTTAGGTAGTCTACCATCTTTCGTTATGTTAGCGCTTTGCGACTTATCCATATTTACAGACACCACCCCATTCATATCACCCATCATAATAATGTTGTTGTAGTCTAAGTAGTCCAGCATAATCTCATGCAGCTTCCTGAAAAATTCCGATTTTCCTTCATTTGGAGCATATATTCCTAATATCAAAATTTTTTCTCCTTGTGTCTGAATTTCAATCGCCAAAATTCTGCCGTGTTCGTCTTTAAATAAAAGTTTCGGTGACAGGCTCTCCTTTGCATATATCACCACTCCTCTTTTCTTAACTTTATCCGAAGAAATAAATTCTTGGCCTAGTCTTTTATTAATTAGCACTTTTCTGTGGAGCCTTGTCACATGCGTTTCTTGCAGGCAAATAATGTCCAATTGTTCTTTTTTCAAAATATGAAATACTTTTCTTCTTTTTTCCGGAGAATTTCCGCCATTTATATTCCAACTGAGAAGCTGCAACGACATCCTGGTCTAATTGGTGGGTCCTACAGTGGGGTGTCTAGGTTTCCCTCCGATCCCGGAGGTGGTAATGCTGGTCCAGATCCAGACGGTGTAGGTTTTGGAGATGGTCCCGGTGGTGGTGGTGGCCAAGAAGCTGTGGCTCCTTTCTGGAGGTCCTTCTCGTGGTCGTGTAAGAACTTCTGTTGGTTCTCAGGTGTTTTAATTCTTACTTTCCTTCCTTTGTAAGTAAATGATAGTCCTTGCGGAAACTCCCACCTATAAGGGATTGTGTTGTATCTCAGCAGTTTGGTCAAATCTGTGTAAGTGGTCCTGAGATCCAAAAGATGTTTGGGTATGTCTCTGTAAATTTCAGCCTTTTTACCTTCTATCTCCAAAGATTTTTTAAAATGTAGGCCTAGTATCTTGTCTCTTTCCTCTCTTGATCTCAAAATAACCAAACAGTCTCTGGACTTATCCTTCTTTATCGATTTTCCCAGTCTAAAAGCCGTCACAATTTTAAAATCCTTGTCTTCCTCAATCCCCCAGAATTTGGAGAACAAAAGTGTTAAAAATCCCTGTAAATTTCCTTCCTCCAGTTCTGGGATGGCCCTTAACCTGAGATTATTTTCCTTACTTTTCAATTCAACCAATGACAGGTAGGCTTGTTGTTCCCCTACCTGTCTTTTCAGAGGCCTTACTTCCCCCTTGATCTCATCAACCTTTTTGTTCGCCTGTTCTGCTTTTTGACTGGCTTCCACAGCTAATTTATAGTTTTCAGCCGTGGCTCCTTGCAATTTCTCAATTGCCTGAGTGTGCTGGGAAACCTGCTCAGATAATTTACTAATAGAGGATGTAGCTTGGTCAATTTTTGATGATTGATTGTCCACTTTTTGATTTAAAATTGCCAGTTGTTCCAAAATTTGTTTCAGGACTATTTCAGATCCTCCAGTTGCCATATCTTCTGCAGCAGGCTCTTCAGCTTCCACCTCCTGTGCTGTCAGCACAGTTGGGACAGATGATCTTCGTTGATGAGATAGGGTTGTTTGAACAAGTTGCACTGGTTTCTTTTCTTTTTCTTTAGCTTTAGCTGCTCTTGTTCTCCCTGAGCCACTCATTCCACACCTGCCTCTGTTCAAGGTCAAATTTTCTTTTGTTCCATAAGTCAGACAAGTCCAGAGTGTAAACAATTTAACCACAGAAAATCACAATAAAGTACAGTTCCCAGGCCTCTATGTCTCCACAATCCTCTAGGGGGGGTATTTCAAAGTTTCAAGGAAGGAGAGAACTCTTTTCCGCCATTGAAGTTCTTATGTTCCCTATATTAAATCTTAGTAGTTCCAGAGCACAAAAGGAAGGTTCCCCGGGCTTTCTATTTCTTGAAAAAAGGCCACAAGGTGTCAAGAAAGGTCCCAGCAACAGTGTTTAAACGTTAATGTCTCAGTCTATGTATCAGTTTAAACTCCAATAACAGTATCAGCAGTTTGACAGTTCTCTTTTGCACACTGACAGTCCGACAGCTGGGTTGTCCCTTTTAACTCCGCATAGTTCAAAATTAGGAAGAAAGTTCCAAGAATAAAGTCCACAGATTTTACAAAGATTTCCTGCTTGTCTTTTCACTACAAAGTCTATCAAATACACCCTCGTTTTGCTTTTGCAATCCCTTTTAAACGCTTCAGCGCTCTTCTGAACCGTTGCTTTGATCTAGTTAGCAAGATCGGGAGACGGACTTCCTGTTACTCGCCTCCCGTTTTCAGCCAAATTCCAAAATTTTAGTCCGATATTTAGTTCCCCTTACTCACGGGTATGTTGCAGCCAATTTCGATGTTTTCAAGAAGAAAGGTCGGCGCTCATCAGCAGCAGCAGCGCGGCTTTGCATCCACGAAAAGAGCGATGAACTCACAGCGCCGCTCCCCCTTTCACGTTCCGGAGCCCCTTATGGGGTTCCTTCTTCGTTTCTGGGGGGGCTTTTGGGGCCCGCCGAGTCCCACGGCCACAGGCTCGCTCTGCCTGTGGTTTTTCTTGATGGGTCTCCGCTTTGCCGCAGCGGACGACCCTTTTTCGCGGAGCCCCTCTTCACAGAGTAAAGAGGACCGCCATTGCCGTTTTGCGCCACCTCCGGAGGTCCTCTCCCCTCCTCAGGTCTCAGTCTTGTTTGCTTTAATAAAGAAGTGTTACTAGAGAACTGTCTCCAGCATATTATGTCAAGAGAGCTACCTGGGGTGTACGAGACATCCATATCTTTCTGGTATAATTCCTCTGTGTATTCTTGCCACCTCTTCTTGATGTCTTCTGCTTCTGTTAGGTCCTTACCACTTTTGTCCTTTATTATGGTAATCTTTGTACGAAATGTTCCTTTCATAGCTCCAATTTTCTTGAACAGATCTCTGGTTCTTCCCATTCTGTTGTTTTCCTCTATTGTTTGCATTGCTCGTTTAAGAAGGCCTTCTTGTCTCTCCTTGCTATTCTTTGGAAATCTGCATTCAATTTCCTGTATCTTTCACTATCTCCCTCGCATTTTGCTTGCCTTCTCTCCTCCACTGTTTGTAAGGCCTCGTTGGACAGCCACTTTGCTTTCTTGCATTTCCTTTTCATTGGGATGGTTTTCGTTGTTGCCTCCTGTACAATGTTACCAGCCTCCATCCATAGTTCTTCAGGCACTCTGTCCACCAAATCTAAATCCTTAAACCTGTTCGTCACTTCCACTGTGTATTCATAAGGGATTTGACTTAGATGACATCTTACCGGCCCAGTGGTTTTCCCTACTTTCTTCAGTTTAAGTTTGAATTTTGCTATAAGAAGCTGATGATCTGAGCCACAGTCAGCTCCAGGTCTTGTTTTTGCTGACTGTATAGAGCCTCTCCATCTTTGGCTGCAGAGAATATAATCAATCTGATTTCGATGCTGCTCATCTGGTGATGTCCATGTGTAGAGTCGTCTCTTGTGTTGTTGGAAAAGCGTGTTTATGATGACCAGCTTGTTCTCTTGACAGAACTCTATTAGCCTTTGCCCTGCTTCGTTTTGATCTCCAAGGCCTAACTTGCCAGTTGTTCCTCTTATCTCTTGCCTCCCTACTTTAGCATTCCAATCCCCTATAATGAGAAGAACATCCTTCTTTGGTGTCACTTCTATAAGGTGTTGTAAGTCTTCATAGAATTGGTCAATTTCAGTTTCTTCAGCACCAGTAGTTGGTGCATAAACTTGGATTACTGTGATGTTAAAAGGTCTGCCTTGGATTCATATGGAGATCATTCTATCATTCTATTCTATGTATAACTCCATACCATCCAACATTTCTCCCATGAACATAGGGACGTCCTAAGGAAAAGCAGGATAACATCAGAAACCAGGACAGCTTCAATAAATCTGGGACTGTCCCGGCAAAATTAGGGACAACTGGAAGGTTTGCAAAAGTGAGGAAGTTAAGATCAAGGAACAAGAGAGAAGTCATGAGTGAAGGACAAGCCAAAGGAGAGGTTGAGGGAGGAGGCTTATTGGTTTGTTCTTGTTCTTGTTTTTATTGTGTATTTTGTGTTTTTTACCTTGCATTTTTAAGTCGTAAACCAACCTTAAATCTACGGATGAAGGGCAGTATATACAATTAATAAAATAGTAACAATACTATTTGTTACTATAGACAGGCATGCCATTGTTCAGGAAGGTCTACTGTATAAATAGGGGTATAAATAGGAAAGTAGTATAAGTAATAAAGTAGCAGTAGTAAAGTGGAAGTAAAGTGGTAGTAAAGCAATAGTAAACCAGTAGGGAAGTAGCAGTTAAGTAATGGTAAAACAATAGTAAAGTGGAGGAATAGTAGCAGTAAAATAGCAGTAAAGTAGTAGTAACGCAGTAGTAAAATAGTAGTAAAATGGTAGTAAGGCAGTAGTGAAACAGCAGTAAGATAGTAGTAAAGAAGTAGTAAAGCGGTAGTAAAATGGTCCAATAGTAAAGTGGTGGAATAGCAGTAAAATAGCTTTAAAGTAGTAGTAAAATTGTAGAAAAATAGTAGTTAAATGGTAGTAAAGCAGTAGTAAGGTAGTAGTAAAATGGTAGTAAAGCAGTAGTAAAACGGTAGTAAAGCAGTAGTAAAATGGTAGTAAAGTAGTAGAAAATTGTAGTAAAGTAGTAGTAAAGTGGTAGGAAAGTAGTAGTAAAGTGGTAGGAAAGTAGTAGTAAAGCAGGTTAAGTTGTTGAGCGCTGATTTCTTTTCCTTTCATAAAAAGCCTTCTGTTTCGACCGCCAAACCTCTCAAGGGAGCATTTGCAACCGTTTGGCACCATTTTAGAGTGAATGGTTGAAAGTCAGATTATTGATCAAATTGTGACCCCGGGGCTTTGGGATTTTTCCAAAAAAAATATTTTTCTGCCGGTTAAGTTGGCGTAGGGATGCGGGTGGCGCTGTGGGTAAAAGCCTCAGCGCCTAGGGTCTGCCGATCAAAAGGTCGGCGGTTCGAATCCACACGGCTGGGTGCGCTCCTGTTGCTTGGTCCCAGCGCCTGCCAACCTAGCAATTCGAAAGCAACCCCGGGTGCAAGTAGATAAATAGGGACTGCTTACTGGTGGGAAGGTAAACGGCGTTTCCGTGTGCTGCGCTGGCTCACCAAATGCAGCTTTGTCACGCATTAGTAAAGCAGGTTAAGTTGTCGTAACAATATAGTAACAATACTATTTGTTACTATAGTACAAATACTATATTATAGGAACAATACTATTTGTTACTATAGACAGGCATGCCATTGTTCAGGAAGGTCTACTGTATAAATAGGGGTATAAATAGTAAAGTAGTATAAGTAAAAAAGTAGCAGTAGGAAATTGGAAATAAAGTGGTAGTAAAGCAATAGTAAACCAGTAGGGAAGTAGCTGGTAAGTAATGGTAAAACAATAGTAAAGTGGTGGAATAGTAGCAGTAAAATAGCAGTAAAGTAGTAGTAACGCAGTAGTAAAATAGTAGTAAAATGGTAGTAAGGCAGTAGTGAAACAGCAGTAAGATAGTAGTAAAGAAGTAGTAAAGTGGTATTTAAATGGTCCAATAGTAAAGTGGTGGAATAGCAGTAAAAGAACTTTAAAGTAGTAGTAAACTAGTAGTTAAATGGAAGTAAAGCAGTAGTAAAGTAGTAGTAAAATGGTAGTAAAGTAATAGTAAAGCGGTAGTAAAGCAGTAGTAAAATTGTAGTAAAGCAGTAGTAAAGTAGTAGTAAAGTGGTAGTAAAGTAGTAGTAAAGTGATAGTAAAGTTGTAGTAAAGCAGTAGTAAAGTGGTAGTAAAGTAGTAGTAAAGTAGTAGTAAAGTAGTAGTAAAGTGGTAGTAAAGTAGTAGTAAAGTAGTAGTGAAGTGGTAGTAAAGTAGTAGTAAAGTGGTAGTAAAGTGATAGTAGAGTAGTAGTAAAGTAGTAGTAAAGTGGTAGTAAACTAGGAGTAAAGTAGTAGTAAAGTAGTAGTAAAGCAGTAGTAAGAATGACCCTAGAAGTGTTCGTTGTTGAAAAAGGCGCCATGTTGATAGCCTCAATCACAGAGGTTTTTCCAGTTGTTTCCATATAAGTAGTATAAGTAATAAAGTAGCAGTAGGAAATTGGAAATAAAGTGGTAGTAAAGCAATAGTAAACCAGTAGGGAAGTAGCAGTTAAGTAATGGTAAAACAATAGTAAAGTGGTGGAATAGTAGCAGTAAAATAGCAGTAAAGTAGTAGTAACACAGTAGTAAAATGGTAGTAAAATGGTAGTAAGGCAGTAGTGAAACAGCAGTAAGATAGTAGTAAAGAAGTAGTAAAGCGGTAGTAAAATGGTCCAATAGTAAAGTGGTGGAATAGCAGTAAAATAGCTTTAAAGTAGTAGTAAAGCAGTAGTAAAATTGTAGAAAAATAGTAGTTAAATGGTAGTAAAGCAGTAGTAAGGTAGTAGTAAAATGGTAGTAAAGTAGTAGTAAAGCGGTAGTAAAGCAGTAGTAAAATGGTAGTAAAGCAGTAGTAAAATGGTAGAAAAGTAGTAGAAAATTGTAGTAAAGTAGTAGTAAAGTGGTAGTAAAGTAGTAGTAAAGTGGTAGTAAAGTAGTAGTGAAGCAGGTTAAGTTGTCGAGGGCTGATTTCTTTTCCTTTCATAAAAAGCCTTCTGTTTCGACCGCCAAACCTCTCAAGGGAGCATTTGCAACCGTTTGGCACCATTTTAGAGTGAATGGTTGAAAGTCAGATTATAGATCAAATTGTGACACCGGGGATTTGGGATTTTTTCAAAAAAATATTTTTCTGCCGGTTAAGTTGGCGTAGGGATGCGGGTGGCGCTGTGGGTAAAAGCCTCAGCGCCTAGGGCCTGCTGATCAAAAGGTCGGCGGTTCGAATCCACACGGCTGGGTGCGCCCCTGTTGCTTGGTCCCAGCGCCTGCCAACCTAGCAGTTCGAAAGCAACCCCGGGTGCAAGTAGATAAATAGGGACCGCTTACTGGCCGGAAGGTAAACGGCGTTTCCGTGTGCTGCGCTGGCTCACCAAATGCAGCTTTGTCACGCATTAGTAAAGCAGGTTAAGTTGTCGTAACAATATAGTAACAATACTATTTGTTACTATAGTACAAATACTATATTATAGGAACAATACTATTTGTTACTATAGACAGGCATGCCATTGTTCAGGAAGGTCTACTGTATAAATAGGGGTATAAATAGTAGCAGCAGTAAAGTGGAAGTAAAGTGGTAGTAAAGCATTAGTAAACCAGTAGGGAAGTAGCTGTTAAGTAATGGTAAAACAATAGTAAAGTGGTGGAATAGTAGCAGTAAAATAGCAGTAAAGTAGTAGTAACGCAGTAGTAAAATAGTAGTAAAATGGTAGTAAGGCAGTAGTGAAACAGCAGTAAGATAGTAGTAAAGAAGTAGTAAAGTGGTATTTAAATGGTCCAATAGTAAAGTGGTGGAATAGCAGTAAAAGAACTTTAAAGTAGTAGTAAAGTTGTAGTAAAATTGTAGAAAAATAGTAGTTAAATGGTAGTAAAGCAGTAGTAAGGTAGTAGTAAAATGGTAGTAAAGTAATAGTAAAGCGGTAGTAAAGCAGTAGTAAAATTGTAGTAAAGCAGTAGGAAAGAAGTAGTAAAGTGGTAGTAAAGTGGTAGTAAAGTAGTAGTAAAGTGATAGTAAAGTAGTAGTAAAGTAGTAGTAAAGTGATAGTAAAGTTGTAGTAAAGCAGTAGTAAAGCGGTAGTAAAGTAGTAGTAAAGTGATAGTAAAGTAGTAGTAAAGTAGTAGTAAAGTGGTAGTAAAGTAGTAGTAAAGTGATAGTAAAGTAGTAGTAAAGTAGTAGTAAAGTGGTAGTAAAGTAGTAGTAAAGTAGTAGTAAAGTGGTAGTAAAGTGGTAGTAAAGTAGTAGTAAAGTGATAGTAGAGTAGTAGTAAAGTAGTAGTAAAGTGGTAGTAAAGTAGGAGTAAAGTAGTAGTAAAGTAGTAGTAAAGCAGTAGTAAGAATGACCCTAGAAGTGTTCGTTGTAGAAAAAGGCGCCATGTTGATAGCCTCAATCACAGAGGTTTTTCCAGTTGTTTCCATATAAAGTAGTGGGGCGGGGGGGAATGGCTTCTCAGTGTTTGTATGTTGATCCCTGTTTACACTATTATGTTAAAAAGTACACCAGAATTTAGTGGCGTTGGATATTTTGGGTCCCAAAAGGTCCCCGCCAGCAGTGGCTGCATAAAATCCTTTAGTCAGAACTGAGCTATGGGCAACACACTGTCGTGAGTCAGGAGCTGTGTGAGGAGCCCGTAGTCAAAACTGAGGTGAGGACAAAAGCATACCCTCCAACATTTCTCCGATGAAAATAGGGGTGCCCTGTTCTGTAACAAGAATTTTACTACAGTGGTACCTCAGCTTAAGTACTTAATTCGTTCCGGAGGTCCGTTCTTAAACTGAAACTGTTCTTAAGCTGAAGCACCACTTTAGCTAATGGGGCCTCCTGCTGTTGCCGCGCCGCCGGATCACGATTTCTGTTCTCAGAAGCAAATTTCTTAACCTGAAGCACTATTTCTGGGTTACCGGAGTCTGTAACCTGAAGCATCTGTAACCTGAAGCATATGTAACCTGGACCATATGTAACCCGAGGTACCACTGTATTTATACCACATCCATCTGCCTGGGTTGCTCTAGCCACTCTGGGCGGCTTCCAAAACATATAAAAAGGTAATAAAACAGTAAACATTAAAAAACTTCCCTAGGTTGTTGTTGTTTAGTCGTTTAGTCGTGTCCGACTCTTCGTGACCCCATGGACCAGAGCATGCCAGGCACCTCTGTCCTCCACTACCTCCCGCAGTTTGGTCAAACTCATGCTGGTAACCTCGAAAACACTATCCAACCATCTGGTCCTCTGTCGCCCCCTTCTCCTTGTGCCCTCCATCTTTCCCAGCATCAGTGTCTTCTCCAGGGAGTCTTCTCTTCTCATGAGGTGGCCAAAGTACAGGAGCCTCAGCTTCACGATCTGTCCTTCCAGTGAGCACTCAGGGCTGATTTCCTTAAGAATGGATGCGTTTGATCTTCTTGCAGTCCATGGGACTCTCAAGAGTCTCCTCCAGCACCTGAATTCAAAAGCATCAATTCTTCGGCGATCAGCCTTCTTTATGGTCCAGCTCTCACTTCCATACATCACTACTGGGAAAACCATGGCTTTAACTATACCGACCTTTGTTGGCAAGGGGACGTCTCTACTTCTCAAGATGCTGTCTAGGCTTGTCATTGCCCTTCTCCCAAGAAGCAGGCGTCTTTTAATTTTGTGGCTGCTGTCACCATCTGTAGTGATCATGGAGCCCAAGAAAGTAAAATCTCTCACTGCCTCCATTTCTTCCCCTTCTATTTGCCAGGAGGTGATGGGACCAGTGGCCATGATCTTCGTTTTTTTGATGTTGAGCTTCAGACCATATTTTGCGCTCTCCTCTTTCACCCTCATTAAAAGGTTCTTTAATTCCTCCTCACTTTCTGCCATCAAGGTTGTGTCATCTGCATATCTGAGGTTGTTGATATTTCTTCCGGCAATCTTAATTCCAGTTTGGGATTCATCCAGCCCAGCCTTTCGCATGATGCATTCTGCATATAAATTGTTGTGTATTGAGTCAAAGGATTTTATATCTGTATTATTATTGTCTGTATTTGCATTAGGGTAAAGTAACTGCCTTTTGGTTCCAGAGGGTACAGCTACTATTGGTTCATTTAAGCTGCTGTATTTGGATTCTCTGTCTTATTGGTTTCCTCCAAAAGGCAGGACTGTGATTGCCTGATATTGTTCCCTCCAAAATGTATCCTTTCTAGCTAGTTCCCTGTCCCTATAAATGTAGCTCTCCCCTCCTCAGGTCTCAGTCTTGTTTGCTTTAATAAAGAAGTGTTACTAGAGAACTGTCTCCAGCATATTATGTCAAGAGAGCTGAAATCACAAACCCCACGTCACAACATAAATTAAATAAGCAGGGAGACAAAATACAGCCTTGTCGTACTCCTTTTCCAATTTTGAACCAATCAGTTGTTCCATATCCAGTTCTAACTGTAGCTTCTTGTCCCACATAGAGATTTCTCGGGAGACAGATGAGGTGATCAGGCACTCCCATTTCTTTAAGAACTTGCCATAGTTTGCTGTGGTCGACACAGTCAAAGGCTTTTGCGTAGTCAATGAAGCAGAAGTAGATGTCTTTCTGGAACTCTCTAGCTTTCTCCATAATCCAGCGCATGTTTGCAATTTGGTCTCTGGTTCTTCTGCCTCTTCTAAATCCAGCTTGCACTTCTGGGAGTTCTCGATCCACATACTGCTTGAGCCTTCCTTGTAGAATTTTAAGCATAACCTTGCTAGCGTGTGAAATGAGTGCAATTGTGCGGTAGTTGGAGCATTCTTTGGCACTGCCCTTCTTTGGGATTGGGATGTAGACTGATCTTCTCCAATCTTCTGGCCACTGCTGAGTTTTCCAAATTTGCTGGCATATTGAGTGTAGCACCTTAACAGCATCATCTTTTAAAATTTTAAATAGTTCAGCTGGAATACCATCACTTCCACTGGCCTTGTTATTTGCAGTGCTTTCTGAGGCCCATTTGACTTCACTTTCCAGGATGTCTGGCTCAAGGTCAGCAACCACACTACCTGGGGTGTACGAGACATCCATATCTTTCTGGTATAATTCCTCTGTGTATTCTTGCCACCTCTTCTTGATGTCTTCTGCTTCTGTTAGGTCCTTACCACTTTTGTCCTTTATTATGGTAATCTTTGTACGAAATGTTCCTTTCATAGCTCCAATTTTCTTGAACAGATCTCTGGTTCTTCCCATTCTGTTGTTTTCCTCTATTGTTTGCATTGCTCGTTTAAGAAGGCCTTCTTGTCTCTCCTTGCTATTCTTTGGAAATCTGAATGAGCCTTTGCCCTGCTTCGTTTTGATCTCCAAGGCCAAACTTGCCAGTTGTTCCTCTTATCTCTTGCCTCCCTACTTTAGCACTCCAATCCCCTATAATGAGAAGAACATCCTTCTTTGGTGTCACTTCTATAAGGTGTTGTAAGTCTTCAAAGAATTGGTCAATTTCTGTTTCTTCAGCACCAGTAGTTGGTGCATAAACTTGGATTACTGTGATGTTAAAAGGTCTGCCTTGGATTCGTATCGAGATCATTCTATCATTCTATTCTATGTATAACTCCATACCATCCAACATTTCTCCCATGAACATAGGGACGTCCTAAGGAAAAGCAGGATAACATCAGAAACCAGGACAGCTTCAATAAATCTGGGACTGTCCCGGCAAAATTAGGGACAACTGGAAGGTTTGCAAAAGTGAGGAAGTTAAGATCAAGGAACAAGAGAGAAGTCATGAGTGAAGGACAAGCCAAAGGAGAGGTTGAGGGAGGAGGCTTATTGGTTTGTTCTTGTTCTTGTTTTTATTGTGTATTTTGTGTTTTTTACCTTGCATTTTTAAGTCGTAAACCAACCTTAAATCTACGGATGAAGGGCAGTATATGTCCCATTAAACTTTAATTAGTTTAATGTAAATGCCCAGTGCGCTTCCATCGTTACAAGTCCCACTACAGCAGAGTATTTCGCACAGCAGTTGAAGAAGGGCAGGAGAGGCAGTATCTTTTCAAAGAGGAGTCTTGGAGCATGCGGTTTGTAACTCAAAGATAAGGTTTATTTACAAAAACAAAAAACAACCCTGGCGAAGAACCACACATCTCAGCAAACACGCCCAAAAAAGGGGGAGAAAGAAAAGGGAGAACAAACACACAGGAGACTATTTATACAAACTCATGTTCCTGGAAGCCTAATGACCTCCAGCTGCTCAGTGATTAGAGCGTTTCTGCTACCCTTTAACCCTTTGATAGCAACACCCCCTCTCGCTCGGAGCACTGAGCTGTACCAACCTTAATTCAAATTTAAACCTGAACAGAAACATTTATGAGATTGCGGACTCAAAGCTTTCGTAAAACCGTCTGCAAGGTTTTCTTGGCTTGGACAATACTTTAGTTCAATTAAACCTTGTTTTACACTTTGGCATACATTTTGATAACGGATATCCAAGTGTTTTGTGTGGCCCTTGAATTGACCTGATTTAGCTAGTTTAATACAAGGTTGGTTGTCTTCCCACACTCTGATAGGTAGGGGACATTCTCCAAACAATTCTTGTACCAGTTGCTTATAAAATTCCAGTTCTCTACATACATATGATAATGCATTGAACTCAGATTCAGTTGAACTTAAAGCAATAAGTGATTGCTTTCTTGATCTCCAACCAATTAGTGCATTTCCAAATTTTATCGCCATTCCTGACACTGATTTTCTATCTGGTCCAGCATCTGCCCAACTACTGTCGGCCCAACATTCAAGTTGTGTGCTGCCCTCTGCTGATAGTTTTAAGCAAAACCTTTTGGTAGTTTGGAGATACCTTAAAACTCTTTTTACTCCTTGCCAAGCATGCATTGATGGTTTTTCAGCTTGTCTACACAGCATGTTGACAGCATATGTTATATCGGGCCGAGTCCACTGTGCAATGTGGAGTAGACTGCCTATCGCTGACTGGTAAACCCCGGGATTACTGAACTCTGTCTGTTGCTCGGCTTGAGCATCCTTTATGTAACTTAGCTCCATTGGGGTTTTAACACCAGCACAGTTGTCCATTTTAAACCTTTCCAGCAACTGCTGGATCTTAGCTTCTTGGCTGAGCCAATAGTTCCCATTTTCATCTTGCTGAATTTTAACTCCTAGATAAACAGATACATTGCCTAGTGATTTTATCTGAAACCTTTCTCCAAGCTTTGTGGCAAATTGTTGTGCAAGTTTATCATCCTTTCCACTGTATAATAAATCATCAACAAATATCAAAACTGCTTCTTGTTCACATCCCGAGCCTTTTAGATAAAGACACGCATCTGCTGCGCTCTTTCTGAACCCCATGTTCTCTAGAGCATCGTTTAAGCAGGAATTCCAATTACGGGCGGACTGTTTCAACCCATAAATGGATTTGTGTAGGCGCCAGACCTGGTTTGGCTTGTCTCCTTCAAAACCCGGTGGTGGTGTTATATAGACTTCCTCCTGTAAGTCTGCGTTTAAATAAGCCACATTGACATCAAAATGAAACAGCTTATTTCCCTTCTTAGCTGAAGAGGCTAAAAGCATTCTTAATGACTCCGATCTTGAAGTTGGGGCATAGATTTGAGAATAGTGAACACCTTTGCGCTGCGAAAACCCTTTTGCAACTAGTCGGGCTTTATATTGCAACTCCTCAGTAGTTGTGGGCTTTAAACGATATACCCATCGACAACCTACAGCTTGTTGCCCTTTCGGAAGCTCTGTACTTGTAAACACACCGAGAGACTTCATTGAAGCCATCTCTTTTTCCATTGCTTCCTGCCACTTAACAGCTTCTGAGCTTGGAAGCTGTTGTACCTCCATATAGCTATCTGGCTCACACTGTGCCATATTTACGTATACACTTGTCACCTTAAACCGCTCTGGCGGCTTGCCCTTTGTGGCACGATTTGACCTGCGCAATTGTTCCTCTTGTGCCCCTTCTGACCGTTGGCTGTCAGAATCTGTCTCAGACTTTATACCTGGATGTGCCTCTAGGTATAAAGACCTCCGTTTAGATACCTCCCTTGGGCTTGGTGTTGCAGGTGACCTGCTTCGCTTTTGCTGTCTGCTAGGCCTACTGACTGGCGATGTTGGAACACTCCTAGATTCTGGATTTTCTACCTTAGGAGAAGAACCTTGTGCCTGGTCAGAATCTGCGTCTGAACCATGTGCACCATCCTCTTCTGGCTCACTACTCTCTGGACTTTCATTCTCAGCATAAATGCCTAAATCATCTCTCAAAATGTCAGGGTTACCGTGTAAGTGAGTCCATCCAGACTGCTCACAAAATTCAGCGCTCCTACTGAGGACCACTCTTGTAGTATCCCCATTTGGGTTCACGAACCTCCAAGATTTGGCGTGTGGTTCGTACCCACAAAAGATGAGTTTCCTAGCCCTTGGACCTCCCTTTTTCCTTAACGCTTTTGGGATAAGTACATAGGCTGGACATCCAAACACCCGAAAGTAATTAATTTTGGGCTTCTTCCCATATAAAGCAAAATATGGGGTAGTGGCAATTACCGAATTATATACTCGGTTCAGAATATGAGTAGCCGCCGGCCAGGCTTCCGCCCAGTAACTTTGAGGGAGTTTAGCATCAAACAACATAGAGTTTGCCAACTCTTGCAGAACCCTGTTTTTACGTTCGGCCACGCCTCCTTCTTGGGGGGAATAAGGTGTAGACAGACGATGCTTAATTCCCTTTTTCTTAAAGAAATTCTGCAACACAGACCCGGTAAATTCTGACCCTCTGTCTGTCTGAAAAGCAAGTACTCTAGTACCAAATTCAAGTTCCACTGCATGAACCCAATTTTTAACTGTTTCTGCAGTATCTGCTTTTGTTTTGAGAGGAAAAAACCATGTAACCTTTGTTTTGTCATCCGAGAGACACAGTGCATACCTCGAACCTCCCATGCTAGCAACAGGCATTGGGCCACATAGGTCCATATGCACAAGTTGGAATACTTTGTCAGATTTCCTATCTGAGCTGGGATAGCTGCATCTATGAACCTTCGCCCTTTTGCATGCAGTACAATCCAAATACTTAGTACATTTGTTCATTTTGCACCCTTCTGATAATTCAGGTTGCCTTTTAACATACTGAAAATTAATATGTCCCAGACGGCGGTGCCATAAATGGACACAAGAATTATGGGTAGGCGTGTTCACACAACCAGCATGAACCTGTTCAACTTCATCTGGACTTGTCTCAAAATAATATAACCCATCTCTGCATTCCACCTGCAAAAGAGATACGTTATTCTTTGAAATAGTGCAAACCCCATTTTCAAACACAGTTTTAAACCCATTTCTATCAAGTTCTGACACAGACAAAATACACCCCTTCAATCCCTTTAGCACGTAGGCATCAATTTCTGTTTGCAAACATTTCAAGAACACTGTGCCTACGGTCTCTAAGGAACGTTTAGTTGAATCTGCCATTGTCACAACTTTAAGGGTTTGCAAATGTCTGCAATTCTGCAAACGGACACTAGATGGCGCCACCAGGTGGTGAGATGCACCACTGTCGATCAACCAGCGTAGATTGCTGCCTTGGCCACGCCCTTGCATCAACGCCATTACTGAAGCCATGTGCTGTGTGCTGTGGGAGTAGCCACGACCTCCTCCTCTTCTTCGACGTCCCCTGGAACTCCTTGTCTGGTAACTAGGGGTAACGGCCTTGGTGCTGTCTTGACCAGGTTCATGTGTGCAATTCCTAATTAAATGGGAAGGGGAACCACAGCGAAAACAGTGTCTAGCTGCAAAAGCATTTACTGTGTGCTCAAACTCAGCATCAACACTCTTAGGCACAGCATAACTCCCCTTTAAAGACAAACCTCTTTCTCTTTGCCTTTTATCCTGTTCATCTGCAAGCCGAGATGAAATGTATTCAAGGGTTAATTCAGTTGAAGGCATAGCTTCCAAAGTTAGAGCTAGAGTCTCATAGCTTTTATCAAGAGAAGACAACAATATGTATGACTGCTGCTCCATAGAGAAAGGAATGCCCAGCTGTCTTAGTTGATTAAAGGCAGACACCATTTTGGCAATATGTTCTTTCACACACGCTCCCGGTTGGAGACGTAAATCAAACAAACATCTTGTAGCATGGATCTTGGCCCCCGCAGTGTTTCTGGAATTTAGCCGCTGCAGAACCGTCCAGACCTCATGCGTGTTCTTTAACTCAGAAACGTAAGGCATTTGCTCTGGTCCCACTGCCAAAACTAGTAGACCTTGGGCTTTCCTGTCACGTTTCTGTGAAGCTGCTGCTGTTGCTTTGTCTTCTGCAGACGTGTCTGCAGCTGCCTGTAAAGGCGGTGCTTCAGTGCAACTCCACAACTCTTTTGCTTGCAACCAAACCCTTACTCTAGCCTTCCAATCTTGCCAATTTTTCCCATTGAGTCGCGTAAACGGGACAGAAAAACTTTCCTGGGACTCTGCCATCCTCCCTGGGGCTTAGGAACGATACTCACACACCTGTAGACCGTCTCCCAGCTGCTGAGGTGGCTCCTTGAGGAATAAGACGTCTTCCAGCGAGTACAAACTGCTCAGTGCCTGTTTAAAACTTTTCTAGGCACGTTGCAGGACTCAAGCTGCTTTGAAGGCTTTCGTTGTCGGCAACCGCTTCTGTCTTCGCTCCAGTCCTTTCATAAATCACTCTGAACTGCACTCCTTAGCTCCTTCTTGACGTACAAACATCCATAACCTGTCCCATTAAACTTTAATTAGTTTAATGTAAATGCCCAGTGCGCTTCCATCGTCACAAGTCCCACTACAGCAGAGTATTCGCACAGCAGTTGAAGAAGGGCAGGAGAGGCAGTATCTTTTCAAAGAGGAGTCTTGGAGCATGCGGTTTGTAACTCAAAGATAAGGTTTATTTACAAAAACAAAAAACAACCCTGGCGAAGAACCACACATCTCAGCAAACACGCCCAAAAAAGGGAGAGAAAGAAAAGGGAGAACAAACACACAGGAGACTATTTATACAAACTCATGTTCCTGGAAGCCTAATGACCTCCAGCTGCTCAGTGATTAGAGCGTTTCTGCTACCCTTTAACCCTTTGATAGCAACTCAAACTCAGCATCAACACTCTTAGGCACAGCATAACTTCCCTTTAAAGACAGACCTCTTTCTCTTTGCCTTTTATCCTGTTCATCTGCAAGCCGAGATGAAATGTATTCAAGGGTTAATTCAGTTGAAGGCATAGCTTCCAAAGTTAGAGCTAGAGTCTCATAGCTTTACACCTGGATGTGCCTCTAGGGATAAAGACCTCCGTTTAGATATACAATTAATAAAATAGTAACAATACTATTTGTTACTATAGACAGGCATGCCATTGTTCAGGAAGGTCTACTGTATAAATAGGGGTATAAATAGTAAAGTAGTATAAGTAATAAAGTAGCAGTAGGAAATTGGAAATAAAGTGGTAGTAAAGCAATAGTAAACCAGTAGGGAAGTAGCAGTTAAGTAATGGTAAAACAATAGTAAAGTGGTGGAATAGTAGCAGTAAAGTAGTAGTAACGCAGTAGTAAAATAGTAGTAAAATGGTAGTAAGGCAGTAGTGAAACAGCAGTAAGATAGTAGTAAAGAAGTAGTAAAGCGGTAGTAAAATGGTCCAATAGTAAAGTGGTGGAATAGCAGTAAAATAGCTTTAAAGTAGTAGTAAAGCAGTAGTAAAATTGTAGAAAAATAGTAGTTAAATGGTAGTAAAGCAGTAGTAAGGTAGTAGTAAAATGGTAGTAAAGTAGTAGTAAAGCGGTAGTAAAGCGGTAGTAAAACTTTAGTAAAGCAGTAGTAAAATGGTAGTAAGGTAGTAGAAAAATTGTAGTAAAGTAGTAGTAAAGTGGTAGGAAAGTAGTAGTAAAGTGGTAGTAAAGTAGTAGTAAAGCAGGTTAAGTTGTCGAGGGCTGATTTCTTTTCCTTTCATAAAAAGCCTTCTGTTTCGACCGCCAAACCTCTCAAGGGAGCATTTGCAACCGTTTGGCACCATTTTAGAGTGAAGGGTTGAAAGTCAGATTATTGATCAAATTGTGACCCCGGGGCTTTGGGATTTTTTCAAAAAAATATTTTTCTGCCGGTTAAGTTGGCGTAGGGATGCGGGTGGCGCTGTGGGTAAAAGCCTCAGCCCCTAGGGCCTGCCCATCAAAAGGTCGGCGGTTCGAATCCACACGGCTGGGTGCGCTCCTGTTGCTTGGTCCCAGCGCCTGCCAACCTAGCAGTTCGAAAGCAACCCCGGGTGCAAGTAGATAAATAGGGACCGCTTACTGGCGGGAAGGTAAACGGCGTTTCCGTGTGCTGCGCTGGCTCACCAATTGCAGCTTTGTCACGCATTAGTAAAGCAGGTTAAGTTGTCGTAACAATATAGTAACAATACTATTTGTTACTATAGTACAAATACTATATTATAGGAACAATACTATTTGTTACTATAGACAGGCATGCCATTGTTCAGGAAGGTCTACTGTATAAATAGGGGTATAAATAGTAAAGTAGTATAAGTAATAAAGTAGCAGTAGGAAAGTGGAAGTAAAGTGGTAGTAAAGCAATAGTAAACCAGTAGGGAAGTAGCTGTTAAGTAATGGTAAAACAATAGTAAAGTGGTGGAATAGTAGCAGTAAAATAGCAGTAAAGTAGTAGTAAAGTTGTAGTAACGCAGTAGTAAAATAGTAGTAAAATGGTAGTAAGGCAGTAGTGAAACAGCAGTAAGATAGTAGTAAAGAAGTAGTAAAGTGGTATTTAAATGGTCCAATAGTAAAGTGGTGGAATAGCAGTAAAAGAACTTTAAAGTAATAGTAAACTAGTAGTTAAATGGAAGTAAAGCAGTAGTAAGGTAGTAGTAAAATGGTAGTAAAGTAATAGTAAAGCGGTAGTAAAGCAGTAGTAAAATTGTAGTAAAGCAGTAGTAAAGTAGTAGTAAAGTGGTAGTAAAGTAGTAGAAAAGTGATAGTAAAGTTGTAGTAAAGCAGTAGTAAAGTGGTAGTAAAGTGGTAGTAAAGTAGTAGTAAAGTGATAGTAAAGTAGTAGTAAAGTGGTAGTAAAGTAGTAGTAAAGTGGTAGTAAAGTAGTAGTAAAGTAGTAGTAAAGTGGTAGTAAAGTAGTAGTATTAAAGTGATAGTAAAGTAGTAGTAAAGTAGTAGTAAAGTGGTAGTAAAGTAGTAGTAAAGTAGTAGTAAAGCAGTAGTAAGAATGACCTCAGAAGTATTCGTTGTACAAAAAGGCGCCATGTTGATAGCCTCAATCACAGAGGTTTTTCCAGTTGTTTCCATATAAAGTAGTGGGGCGGGGGGGAATGGCTTCTCAGTGTTTGTATGTTGATCCCTGTTTACACTATTATGTTAAAAAGTACACCAGAATTTAGTGGCGTTGGATATTTTGGGTCCCAAAAGGTCCCCGCCAGCAGTGGCTGCATAAAATCCTTTAGTCAGAACTGAGCTATGGGCAACACACTGTCGTGAGTCAGGAACTGTGTGAGGAGACCGTAGTCAAAACTGAGGTGAGGACAAAAGCATACCCTCCAACATTTCTCCGATGAAAATAGGGGTGCCCTGTTCTGTAACAAGAATTTTACTACAGTGGTACCTCAGCTTAAGTACTTAATTTGTTCCGGAGGTCCGTTCTTAAACTGAAACTGTTCTTAACCTGAAGCACCACTTTAGCTAATGGGGCCTCCTGCTGTTGCCGTGCCGCCGGATCACGATTTCTGTTCTCAGAAGCAAATTTCTTAACCTGAAGCACTATTTCTGGGTTAGCGGAGTCTGTAACCTGAAGCATCTGTAACCTGAAGCATATGTAACCTGAAGCATATGTAACCCGAGGTACCACTGTATTTATACCACATCCATCTGCCTGGGTTGCTCTAGCCACTCTGGGCGTCTTCCAAAACATATAAAAAGGTAATAAAACAGTAAACATTAAAAAACTTCCCTAGGTTGTTGTTGTTTAGTCGTTTAGTCGTGTCCGACTCTTCGTGACCCCATGGACCAGAGCACGCCAGGCACCTCTGTCCTCCACTACCTCCCGCAGTTTGGTCAAACTCATGCTGGTAACCTCGAAAACACTATCCAACCATCTGGTCCTCTGTCGCTCCCTTCTCCCAGCATCAGTGTCTTCTATAAATTGTTGTGTATTGAGTCAAAGGATTTTATATCTGTATTATTATTGTTTGTATTTGCATTAGGGTAAAGTAACTGCCTTTTGGTTCCAGAGGGTACAGCTACTATTGGTTCATTTAAGCTGCTGTATTTGGATCCTCTGCCTTATTGGTTTCCTCCAAAAGGCAGGACTGTGATTGCCTGATATTGTTCCCTCCAAAATGTATCCTTTCTAGCTAGTTCCCTGTCCCTATAAATGTAGCTCTCCCCTCCTCAGGTCTCAGTCTTGTTTGCTTTAATAAAGAAGTGTTACTAGAGAACTGTCTCCAGCATATTATGTCAAGAGAGCTGAAATCACAAACCCCACGTCACAACATCAATTAAATAAGCAGGGAGACAAAATACAGCCTTGTCGTACTCCTTTTCCAATTTTGAACCAATCAGTTGTTCCATATCCAGTTCTAACTGTAGCTTCTTGTCCCACATAGAGATTTCTTGGGAGACAGATGAGGTGATCAGGCACTCCCATTTCTTTAAGAACTTGCCATAGTTTGCTGTGGTCGACACAGTCAAAGGCTTTTGCGTAGTCAATGAAGCAGAAGTAGATGTCTTTCTGGAACTCTCTAGCTTTCTCCATAATCCAGCGCATGTTTGCAATTTGGTCTCTGGTTCTTCTGCCTCTTCTAAATCCAGCTTGCACTTCTGGGAGTTCTCGATCCACATACTGCTTGAGCCTTCCTTGTAGAATTTTAAGCATAACCTTGCTAGCGTGTGAAATGAGTGCAATTGTGCGGTAGTTGGAGCATTCTTTGGCACTGCCCTTCTTTGGGATTGGGATGTAGACTGATCTTCTCCAATCTTCTGGCCACTGCTGAGTTTTCCAAATTTGCTGGCATATTGAGTGTAGCACCTTAACAGCATCATCTTTTAAAATTTTAAATAGTTCAGCTGGAATACCATCACTTCCACTGGCCTTGTTATTTGCAGTGCTTTCTGAGGCCCATTTGACTTCACTTTCCAGGATGTCTGTCTCAAGGTCAGCAACCACACTACCTGGGGTGTACGAGACATCCATATCTTTCTGGTATAATTCCTCTGTGTATTCTTGCCACCTCTTCTTGATGTCTTCTGCTTCTCTTAGGTCCTTACCACTTTTGTCCTTTATTATGGTAATCTTTGTACGAAATGTTCCTTTCATAGCTCCAATTTTCTTGAACAGATCTCTGGTTCTTCCCATTCTGTTGTTTTCCTCTGTTGTTTGCATTGCTCGTTTAAGAAGGCCTTCTTGTCTCTCCTTGCTGTTCTTTGGAAATCTGCATTCAATTTCCTGTATCTTTCACTATCTCCCTCGCATTTTGCTTGCCTTCTCTCCTCCGCTGTTTGTAAGGCCTCGTTGGACAGCCACTTTGCTTTCTTGCATTTCCTTTTCATTGGGATGGTTTTCGTTGTTGCCTCCTGTACAATGTTACCAGCCTCCATCCATAGTTCTTCAGGCACTCTGTCCACCAAATCTAAATCCTTAAACCTGTTCGTCGCTTCCACTGTGTATTCATAAGGGATTTGACTTAGATGATATCTTACCGGCCCAATGGTTTTCCCTACTTTCTTCAGTTTAAGTTTGAATTTTGCTATAAGAAGCTGATGATCTGAGCCACAGTCAGCTCCAGGTCATGTTTTTGCTGACTGTATAGAGCCTCTCCATCTTTGGCTGCAGAGAATATAATCAATCTGATTTCGATGCTGCCCATCTGGTGATGTCCATGTGTAGAGTCGTCTCTTGTGTTGTTGGAAAAGCGTGTTTGTGATGATGACCAGCTTGTTCTCTTGACAGAACTCTATTAGCCTTTGCCCTGCTTCGTTTTGATCTCCAAGGCCAAACTTGCCAGTTGTTCCTCTTATCTCTTGCCTCCCTACTTTAGCATTCCAATCCCCTATAATGAGAAGAACATCCTTCTTTGGTGTCACTTCTATAAGGTGTTGTAAGTCTTCATAGAATTGGTCAATTTCAGTTTCTTCAGCACCAGTAGTTGGTGCATAAACCTGGATTACTGTGATGTTAAAACGTCTGCCTAGGATTGGTATCGAGATCATTCTATCATTCTATTCTATGTATAACTCCATACCATCCAACATTTCTCCCATGAACATAGGGACGTCCTAAGGAAAAGCAGGATAACATCAGAAACCAGGACAGCTTCAATAAATCTGGGACTGTCCCGGCAAAATTAGGGACAACTGGAAGGTTTGCAAAAGTGAGGAAGTTAAGATCAAGGAACAAGAGAGAAGTTATGAGTGAAGGACAAGCCAAAGGAGAGGTTGAGGGAGGAGGCTTATTGGTTTGTTCTTGTTCTTGTTTTTATTGTGTATTTTGTGTTTTTTACCTTGCATTTTTAAGTCGTAAACCAACCTTAAATCTACGGATGAAGGGCAGTATATACAATTAATAAAATAGTAACAATACTATTTGTTACTATAGACAGGCATGCCATTGTTCAGGAAGGTCTACTGTATAAATAGGGGTTTAAACAGGAAAGTAGTATAAGTAATAAAGTAGCAGTAGTAAAGTGGAAGTAAAGTGGTAGTAAAGCAATAGTAAACCAGTAGGGAAGTAGCAGTTAAGTAATGGTAAAACAATAGTAAAGTGGTGGAATAGTAGCAGTAAAATAGCAGTAAAGTAGTAGTAACGCAGTAGTAAAATAGTAGTAAAATGGTAGTAAGGCAGTAGTGAAACAGCAGTAAGATAGTAGTAAAGAAGTAGTAAAGCGGTAGTAAAATGGTCCAATAGTAAAGTGGTGGAATAGCAGTAAAATAGCTTTAAAGTAGTAGTAAAGCAGTAGTAAAACAGTAAAGCAGTAGAAAAATAGTAGTTAAATGGTAGTAAAGCAGTAGTAAGGTAGTAGTAAAATGGTAGTAAAGTAGTAGTAAAGCGGTAGTAAAGCAGTAGTAAAACGGTAGTAAAGCAGTAGTAAAATGGTAGTAAAGTAGTAGAAAAATTGTAGTAAAGTAGTAGTAAAGTGGTAGTAAAGTAGTAGTAAAGTGGTAGTAAAGTAGTAGTGAAGCAGGTTAAGAGGGCTGATTTCTTTTCCTTTCATAAAATGCCTTCTGTTTCGACCGCCAAACCTCTCAAGGGAGCATTTGCAACCGTTTGGCACCATTTTTGATTGAATGGCCGAAAGTCAGATTTTTCAATGAAATTGTGACCCCGGGGCATAGGGATTTTTTCAAAAAAAAATCTTTTTCTGACGGTTAAGTTGTCAAGGACTGAATTCTTTTCCTGAGATAAAAAGCCTTCTGTTTCGACCGCCAAACCTCTCAGGGGAGCATTTGCAACCGTTTGGCACCATTTTAGAGTGAATGGTTGAAAGTCAGATTATTGATCAAATTGTGACCCCGGGGCTTAGGGATTTTTTCAAAAAAATATTTTTCTGCCGGTTAAGTTGGCGTAGGGATGCGGGTGACGCTGTGGGTAAAAGCCTCAGCCCCTAGGGCCTGCCGATCAAAAGGTCGGCGGTTCGAATCCACGCGGCTGGGTGCGCTCCTGTTGCTTGGTCCCAGCGCCTGCCAACCTAGCAGTTCGAAAGCAACCCCGGGTGCAAATAGATAAATAGGGACCGCTTACTGGCGGGAAGGTAAACGGCGTTTCCGTGTGCTGCGCTGGCTCACCAAATGCAGCTTTGTCACGCATTAGTAAAGCAGGTTAAGTTGTCGTAACAATATAGTAACAATACTATTTGTTACTATAGTACAAATACTATATTATAGGAACAATACTATTTGTTACTATAGACAGGCATGCCATTGTTCAGGAAGGTCTACTGTATAAATAGGGGTATAAATAGTAAAGTAGTATAAGTAATAAAGTAGCAGTAGTAAAGTGGAAGTAAAGTGGTAGTAAAGTAATAGTAAACCAGTAGGGAAGTAGCTGTTAAGTAATGGTAAAACAATAGTAAAGTGGTGGAATAGTAGCAGTAAAATATTAGTAAAGTAGTAGTAACGCAGTAGTAAAATAGTAGTAAAATGGTAGCAAGGCAGGAGTGAAACAGCAGTAAGATAGTAGTAAAGAAGTAGTAAAGTGGTATTTAAATGCTCCAATAGTAAAGTGGTGGAATAGCAGTAAAAGAACTTTAAAGTAGTAGTAAAGTTGTAGTAAAATTGTAGAAAAATAGTAGTTAAATGGTAGTAAAGCAGTAGTAAGGTAGTAATAAAATGATAGTAAAGTAATAGTAAAGCGGTAGTAAAGCAGTAGTAAAATTGTAGTAAAGCAGTAGGAAAGAAGTAGTAAAGTGGTAGTAAAGTGGTAGTAAAGTAGTAGTAAAGTGATAGTAAAGTAGTAGTAAAGTAGTAGTAAAGTGGTAGTAAAGTAGTAGTAAAGTGGTAGTAAAGTGGTAGTAAAGCAGTAGTAAGAATGACCTCAGAAGTGTTCGTTGTACAAAAAGGCGCCTTGTTGATAGCCTCAATCACAGAGGTTTTTCCAGTTGTTTCCATATAAGGTAGTGGGGCGGGGGGAATGGCTTCTCAGTGTTTGTATGTTGATCCCTGTTTACACTATTATGTTAAAAAGTACACCAGAATTTAGTGGCGTTGGATATTTTGGGTCCCAAAAGGTCCCCGCCAGCAGTGGCTGCATAAAATCCTTTAGTCAGAACTGAGCTATGGGCAACACACTGTCGTGAGTCAGGAACTGTGTGAGGAGACCGTAGTCAAAACTGAGGTGAGGACAAAAGCATACCCTCCAACATTTCTCCGATGAAAATAGGGGTGCCCTGTTCTGTAACAAGAATTTTACTACAGTGGTACCTCAGCTTAAGTACTTAATTCGTTCCGGAGGTCCGTTCTTAAACTGAAACTGTTCTTAACCTGAAGCACCACTTTAGCTAATGGGGCCTCCTGCTGTCGCCGCGCCGCCGGATCACGATTTCTGTTCTCAGAAGCAAATTTCTTAACCTGAAGCACTATTTCTGGGTTAGCGGAGTCTGTAACCTGAAGCATCTGTAACCTGAAGCATATGTAACCTCAAGCATATGTAACCCGAGGTACCACTGTATTTATACCACATCCATCTGCCTGGGTTGCTCTAGCCACTCTGGGCGTCTTCCAAAACATATAAAAAGGTAATAAAACAGTAAACATTAAAAAACTTCCCTAGGTTGTTGTTGTTTAGTCGTTTAGTCGTGTCCGACTCTTCGTGACCCCATGGACCAGAGCACGCCAGGCACCTCTGTCCTCCACTACCTCCCGCAGTTTGGTCAAACTCATGCTGGTAACCTCGAAAACACTATCCAACCATCTGGTCCTCTGTCGCCCCCTTCTCCTTGTGCCCTCCATCTTTCCCAGCATCAGTGTCTTCTCCAGGGAGTCTTCTCTTCTCATGAGGTGGCCAAAGTACAGGAGCCTCAGCTTCACGATCTGTCCTTCCAGTGAGCACTCAGGGCTGATTTCCTTAAGAATGGATGTGTTTGATCTTCTTGCAGTCCATGGGACTCTCAAGAGTCTCCTCCAGCACCAGAATTCAAAAGCATCAATTCTTCGGCGATCAGCCTTCTTTATGGTCCAGCTCTCACTTCCATACATCACTACTGGGAAAACCATGGCTTTAACTATACGGACCTTTGTTGGCAAGGGGACGTCTCTACTTCTCAAGATGCTGTCTAGGCCTGTCATTGCCTTTCTCCCAAGAAGCAGGCGTCTTTTAATTTTGTGGCTGCTGTCACCATCTTCAGTGATCGTGGAGCCCAAGAAAGTAAAATCTGTCACTGCCTCCATTTCTTCCCCTTCTATTTGCCAGGAGGTGATGGGACCAGTGGCCATGATCTTTGTTTTTTTGATGTTGAGCTTCAGACCATATTTTGCGCTCTCCTCTTTCACCCTCATTAAAAGGTTCTTTAATTCCTCCTCACTTTCTGCCATCAAGGTTGTGTCATCTGCATATCTGAGGTTGTTGATATTTCTTCCGGCAATCTTAATTCCAACTTGGGATTCATCCAGCCCAGCCTTTCGCATGATGCATTCTGCATATAAATTGTTGTGTATTGAGTCAAAGGATTTTATATCTGTATTATTATTGTCTGTATTTGCATTAGGGTAAAGTAACTGCCTTTTGGTTCCAGAGGGTACAGCTACTATTGGTTCATTTAAGCTGCTGTATTTGGATCCTCTGTCTTATTGGTTTCCTCCAAAAGGCAGGACTGTGATTGCCTGATATTGTTCCCTCCAAAATGTATCCTTTCTAGCTAGTTCCCTGTCCCTATAAATGTAGCTCTCCCCTCCTCAGGTCTCAGTCTTGTTTGCTTTAATAAAGAAGTGTTACTAGAGAACTGTCTCCAGCATATTATGTCAAGAGAGCTGAAATCACAAACCCCACGTCACAACATAAATTAAATAAGCAGGGAGACAAAATACAGCCTTGTCGTACTCCTTTTCCAATTTTGAACCAATCAGTTGTTCCATATCCAGTTCTAACTGTAGCTTCTTGTCCCACATAGAGATTTCTCGGGAGACAGATGAGGTGATCAGGCACTCCCATTTCTTTAAGAACTTGCCATAGTTTGCTGTGGTCGACACAGTCAAAGGCTTTTGCGTAGTCAATGAAGCAGAAGTAGATGTCTTTCTGGAACTCTCTAGCTTTCTCCATAATCCAGCGCATGTTTGCAATTTGGTCTCTGGTTCTTCTGCCTCTTCTAAATCCAGCTTGCACTTCTGGGAGTTCTCGATCCACATACTGCTTGAGCCTTCCTTGTAGAATTTTAAGCATAACCTTGCTAGCGTGTGAAATGAGTGCAATTGTGCGGTAGTTGGAGCATTCTTTGGCACTGCCCTTCTTTGGGATTGGGATGTAGACTGATCTTCTCCAATCTTCTGGCCACTGCTGAGTTTTCCAAATTTGCTGGCATATTGAGTGTAGCACCTTAACAGCATCATCTTTTAAAATTTTAAATAGTTCAGCTGGAATACCATCACTTCCACTGGCCTTGTTATTTGCAGTGCTTTCTAAGGCCCATTTGACTTCACTTTCCAGGATGTCTGGCTCAAGGTCAGCAACCACACTACCTGGGGTGTACGAGACATCCATATCTTTCTGGTATAATTCCTCTGTGTATTCTTGCCACCTCTTCTTGATGTCTTCTGCTTCTGTTAGGTCCTTACCACTTTTGTCCTTTATTATGGTAATCTTTGTACGAAATGTTCCTTTCATAGCTCCAATTTTCTTGAACAGATCTCTGGTTCTTCCCATTCTGTTGTTTTCCTCTATTGTTTGCATTGCTCGTTTAAGAAGGCCTTCTTGTCTCTCCTTGCTATTCTTTGGAAAGCTGCATTCAGTTTCCTGTATCTTTCACTATCTCCCTCGCATTTTGCTTGCCTTCTCTCCTCCGCTGTTTGTAAGGCCTCGTTGGACAGCCACTTTGCTTTCTTGCATTTCCTTTTCATTGGGATGGTTTTCGTTGTTGCCTCCTGTACAATGTTACCAGCCTCCATCCATAGTTCTTCAGGCACTCTGTCCACCAAATCTAAATCCTTAAACCTGTTCGTCACTTCCACTGTGTATTCATAAGGGATTTGACTTAGATGATATCTTACCGACCCAGTGGTTTTCCCTACTTTCTTCAGTTTAAGTTTGAATTTTGCTATAAGAAGCTGATGATCTGAGCCACAGTCAGCTCCAGGTCTTGTTTTTGCTGACTGTATAGAGCCTCTCCATCTTTGGCTGCAGAGAATATAATCAATCTGATTTCGATGCTGCCCATCTGGTGATGTCCATGTGTAGAGTCGTCTCTTGTGTTGTTGGAAAAGCGTGTTTGTGATGACCAGCTTGTTCTCTTGACAGAACTCTATTAGCCTTTGCCCTGCTTCGTTTTGATCTCCAAGGACAAACTTGCCAGTTGTTCCTCTTATCTCTTGCCTCCCTACTTTAGCATTCCAATCCCCTATAATGAGAAGAACATCCTTCTTTGGTGTCACTTCTATAAGGTGTTGTAAGTCTTCATAGAATTGGTCAGTTTCAGTTTCTTCAGCACCAGTAGTTGGTGCATAAACTTGGATTACTGTGATGTTAAAAGGTCTGCCTTGGATTCGTATCGAGATCATTCTATCATTCTATTCTATGTATAACTCCATACCATCCAACATTTCTCCCATGAACATAGGGACGTCCTAAGGAAAAGCAGGATAACATCAGAAACCAGGACAGCTTCAATAAATCTGGGACTGTCCCGGCAAAATTAGGGACAACTGGAAGGTTTGCAAAAGTGAGGAAGTTAAGATCAAGGAACAAGAGAGAAGTCATGAGTGAAGGACAAGCCAAAGGAGAGGTTGAGGGAGGAGGCTTATTGGTTTGTTCTTGTTCTTGTTTTTATTGTGTATTTTGTGTTTTTTACCTTGCATTTTTAAGTCGTAAACCAACCTTAAATCTACGGATGAAGGGCAGTATATACAATTAATAAAATAGTAACAATACTATTTGTTACTATAGACAGGCATGCCATTGTTCAGGAAGGTCTACTGTATAAATAGGGGTATAAATAGTAAAGTAGTATAAGTAATAAAGTAGCAGTAGTAAAGTGGAAGTAAAGTGGTAGTAAAGCAATAGTAAACCAGTAGGGAAGTAGCAGTTAAGTAATGGTAAAACAATAGTAAAGTGGTGGAATAGTAGCAGTAAAATAGCAGTAAAGTAGTAGTAACACAGTAGTAAAATAGTAGTAAAATGGTAGTAAGGCAGTAGTGAAACAGCAGTAAGATAGTAGTAAAGAAGTAGTAAAGCGGTAGTAAAATGGTCCAATAGTAAAGTGGTGGAATAGCAGTAAAATAGCTTTAAAGTAGTAGTAAAGCAGTAGTAAAATTGTAGAAAAATAGTAGTTAAATGGTAGTAAAGCAGTAGTAAGGTAGTAGTAAAATGGTAGTAAAGTAGTAGTAAAGCGGTAGTAAAGCAGTAGTAAAACGGTAGTAAAGCAGTAGTAAAATGGTAGTAAAGTAGTAGAAAATTGTAGTAAAGTAGTAGTAAAGTGGTAGGAAAGTAGTAGTAAAGTGGTAGTAAAGTAGTAGTAAAGCAGGTTAAGTTGTCGAGGGCTGATTTCTTTTCCTTTCATAAAAAGCCTTCTGTTTCGACCGCCATACCTCTCAAGGGAGCATTTGCAACCATTTGGCACCATTTTTGAGTGAATGGTTGAAAGTCAGATTTTTGATCAAATTGTGACCCCGGGGCTTAGGGATTGTTTCAAAAAAATATTTTTCTGCCAGTTACGTTGGCGTAGGGATGCGGGTGGCGCTGTGGGTAAAAGCCTCAGCGTCTAGGGCCTGCCGAACAAAAGGTCAGCGGTTCGAATCCACGCGGCTGGGGGCGCTCCTGTTGCTTGGTCCCAGCGCCTGCCAACCTAGCAGTTCGAAAGCAACCCCGGGTGCAAGTAGATAAATAGGGACCGCTTACTGGCGGGAAGGTAAACGGCGTTTCCGTGTGCTGCGCTGGCTCACCAAATGCAGCTTTGTCACGCATTAGTAAAGCAGGTTAAGTTGTCGTAACAATATAGTAACAATACTATTTGTTACTATAGACAGGCATGCCATTGTTCAGGAAGGTCTACTGTATAAATAGGGGTATAAATAGTAAAGTAGTATAAGTAATAAAGTAGCAGTAGTAAAGTGGAAGTAAAGTGGTAGTAAAGCAATAGTAAACCAGTAGGGAAGTAGCTGTTAAGTAATGGTAAAACAATAGTAAAGTGGTGGAATAGTAGCAGTAAAATAGCAGTAAAGTAGTAGTAACGCAGTAGTAAAATAGTAGTAAAATGGTAGTAAGGCAGTAGTGAAACAGCAGTAAGATAGTAGTAAAGAAGTAGTAAAGCGGTAGTAAAATGGTCCAATACTAAAGTGGTGGAATAGCAGTAAAAGAACTTTAAAGTAGTAGCAAAGTTGTAGTAAAATTGTAGAAAAATAGTAGTTAAATGGTAGTAAAGCAGTAGTAAGGTAGTAGTAAAATGGTAGTAAAGTAATAGTAAAGCGGTAGTAAAGCAGTAGTAAAATTGTAGTAAAGCAGTTGGAAAGTAGTAGTAAAGTGGTAGTAAAGTGGTAGTAAAGTAGTAGTAAAGTTGTAGTAAAGTAGTAGTAAAGTAGTAGTAAAGTAGTAGTAAAGTGGTAGTAAAGTAGTAGTAAAGCAGTAGTAAGAATGACCTCAGAAGTGTTCGTTGTACAAAAAGGCGCCTTGTTGATAGCCTCAATCACAGAGGTTTTTCCAGTTGTTTCCATATAAAGTAGTGGGGCGGGGGGAATGGCTTCTCAGTGTTTGTATGTTGATCCCTGTTTACACTATTATGTTAAAATGTACACCAGAATTTAGTGGCGTTGGATATTTTGGGTCCCAAAAGGTCCCCGCCAGCAGTGGCTGCATAAAATCCTTTAGTCAGAACTGAGCTATGGGCAACACACTGTCGTGAGTCAGGAACTGTGTGAGGAGACCGTAGTCAAAACTGAGGTGAGGACAAAAGCATACCCTCCAACATTTCTCCGATGAAAATAGGGGTGCCCTGTTCTGTAACAAGAATTTTACTACAGTGGTACCTCAGCTTAAGTACTTAATTCGTTCCGGAGGTCCGTTCTTAAACTGAATCTGTTCTTAACCTGAAGCACCACTTTAGCTAATGGGGCCTCCTGCTGTCGCCGCGCCGCCGGATCACGATTTCTGTTCTCAGAAGCAAATTTCTTAACCTGAAGCACTATTTCTGGGTTAGCGGAGTCTGTAACCTGAAGCATCTGTAACCTGAAGCATATGTAACCTCAAGCATATGTAACCCGAGGTACCACTGTATTTATACCACATCCATCTGCCTGGGTTGCTCTAGCCACTCTGGGCGTCTTCCAAAACATATAAAAAGGTAATAAAACAGTAAACATTAAAAAACTTCCCTAGGTTGTTGTTGTTTAGTCGTTTAGTCGTGTCCGACTCTTCGTGACCCCATGGACCAGAGCACGCCAGGCACCTCTGTCCTCCACTACCTCCCGCAGTTTGGTCAAACTCATGCTGGTAACCTCGAAAACACTATCCAACCATCTGGTCCTCTGTCGCCCCCTTCTCCTTGTGCCCTCCATCTTTCCCAGCATCAGTGTCTTCTCCAGGGAGTCTTCTCTTCTCATGAGGTGGCCAAAGTACAGGAGCCTCAGCTTCACGATCTGTCCTTCCAGTGAGCACTCAGGGCTGATTTCCTTAAGAATGGATGTGTTTGATCTTCTTGCAGTCCATGGGACTCTCAAGAGTCTCCTCCAGCACCAGAATTCAAAAGCATCAATTCTTCGGCGATCAGCCTTCTTTATGGTCCAGCTCTCACTTCCATACATCACTACTGGGAAAACCATGGCTTTAACTATACGGACCTTTGTTGGCAAGGGGACGTCTCTACTTCTCAAGATGCTGTCTAGGCCTGTCATTGCCTTTCTCCCAAGAAGCAGGCGTCTTTTAATTTTGTGGCTGCTGTCACCATCTTCAGTGATCGTGGAGCCCAAGAAAGTAAAATCTGTCACTGCCTCCATTTCTTCCCCTTCTATTTGCCAGGAGGTGATGGGACCAGTGGCCATGATCTTTGTTTTTTTGATGTTGAGCTTCAGACCATATTTTGCGCTCTCCTCTTTCACCCTCATTAAAAGGTTCTTTAATTCCTCCTCACTTTCTGCCATCAAGGTTGTGTCATCTGCATATCTGAGGTTGTTGATATTTCTTCCGGCAATCTTAATTCCAACTTGGGATTCATCCAGCCCAGCCTTTCGCATGATGCATTCTGCATATAAATTGTTGTGTATTGAGTCAAAGGATTTTATATCTGTATTATTATTGTCTGTATTTGCATTAGGGTAAAGTAACTGCCTTTTGGTTCCAGAGGGTACAGCTACTATTGGTTCATTTAAGCTGCTGTATTTGGATCCTCTGTCTTATTGGTTTCCTCCAAAAGGCAGGACTGTGATTGCCTGATATTGTTCCCTCCAAAATGTATCCTTTCTAGCTAGTTCCCTGTCCCTATAAATGTAGCTCTCCCCTCCTCAGGTCTCAGTCTTGTTTGCTTTAATAAAGAAGTGTTACTAGAGAACTGTCTCCAGCATATTATGTCAAGAGAGCTGAAATCACAAACCCCACGTCACAACATCAATTAAATAAGCAGGGAGACAAAATACAGCCTTGTCGTACTCCTTTTCCAATTTTGAACCAATCAGTTGTTCCATATCCAGTTCTAACTGTAGCTTCTTGTCCCACATAGAGATTTCTCGGGAGACAGATGAGGTGATCAGGCACTCCCATTTCTTTAAGAACTTGCCATAGTTTGCTGTGGTCGACACAGTCAAAGGCTTTTGCGTAGTCAATGAAGCAGAAGTAGATGTCTTTCTGGAACTCTCTAGCTTTCTCCATAATCCAGCGCATGTTTGCAATTTGGTCTCTGGTTCTTCTGCCTCTTCTAAATCCAGCTTGCACTTCTGGGAGTTCTCGATCCACATACTGCTTGAGCCTTCCTTGTAGAATTTTAAGCATAACCTTGCTAGCGTGTGAAATGAGTGCAATTGTGCGGTAGTTGGAGCATTCTTTGGCACTGCCCTTCTTTGGGATTGGGATGTAGACTGATCTTCTCCAATCTTCTGGCCACTGCTGAGTTTTCCAAATTTGCTGGCATATTGAGTGTAGCACCTTAACAGCATCATCTTTTAAAATTTTAAATAGTTCAGCTGGAATACCATCACTTCCACTGGCCTTGTTATTTGCAGTGCTTTCTAAGGCCCATTTGACTTCACTTTCCAGGATGTCTGGCTCAAGGTCAGCAACCACACTACCTGGGGTGTACGAGACATCCATATCTTTCTGGTATAATTCCTCTGTGTATTCTTGCCACCTCTTCTTGATGTCTTCTGCTTCTGTTAGGTCCTTACCACTTTTGTCCTTTATTATGGTAATCTTTGTACGAAATGTTCCTTTCATAGCTCCAATTTTCTTGAACAGATCTCTGGTTCTTCCCATTCTGTTGTTTTCCTCTATTGTTTGCATTGCTCGTTTAAGAAGGCCTTCTTGTCTCTCCTTGCTATTCTTTGGAAAGCTGCATTCAGTTTCCTGTATCTTTCACTATCTCCCTCGCATTTTGCTTGCCTTCTCTCCTCCGCTGTTTGTAAGGCCTCGTTGGACAGCCACTTTGCTTTCTTGCATTTCCTTTTCATTGGGATGGTTTTCGTTGTTGCCTCCTGTACAATGTTACCAGCCTCCATCCATAGTTCTTCAGGCACTCTGTCCACCAAATCTAAATCCTTAAACCTGTTCGTCACTTCCACTGTGTATTCATAAGGGATTTGACTTAGATGATATCTTACCGACCCAGTGGTTTTCCCTACTTTCTTCAGTTTAAGTTTGAATTTTGCTATAAGAAGCTGATGATCTGAGCCACAGTCAGCTCCAGGTCTTGTTTTTGCTGACTGTATAGAGCCTCTCCATCTTTGGCTGCAGAGAATATAATCAATCTGATTTCGATGCTGCCCATCTGGTGATGTCCATGTGTAGAGTCGTCTCTTGTGTTGTTGGAAAAGCGTGTTTGTGATGACCAGCTTGTTCTCTTGACAGAACTCTATTAGCCTTTGCCCTGCTTCGTTTTGATCTCCAAGGACAAACTTGCCAGTTGTTCCTCTTATCTCTTGCCTCCCTACTTTAGCATTCCAATCCCCTATAATGAGAAGAACATCCTTCTTTGGTGTCACTTCTATAAGGTGTTGTAAGTCTTCATAGAATTGGTCAGTTTCAGTTTCTTCAGCACCAGTAGTTGGTGCATAAACTTGGATTACTGTGATGTTAAAAGGTCTGCCTTGGATTCGTATCGAGATCATTCTATCATTCTATTCTATGTATAACTCCATACCATCCAACATTTCTCCCATGAACATAGGGACGTCCTAAGGAAAAGCAGGATAACATCAGAAACCAGGACAGCTTCAATAAATCTGGGACTGTCCCGGCAAAATTAGGGACAACTGGAAGGTTTGCAAAAGTGAGGAAGTTAAGATCAAGGAACAAGAGAGAAGTCATGAGTGAAGGACAAGCCAAAGGAGAGGTTGAGGGAGGAGGCTTATTGGTTTGTTCTTGTTCTTGTTTTTATTGTGTATTTTGTGTTTTTTACCTTGCATTTTTAAGTCGTAAACCAACCTTAAATCTACGGATGAAGGGCAGTATATACAATTAATAAAATAGTAACAATACTATTTGTTACTATAGACAGGCATGCCATTGTTCAGGAAGGTCTACTGTATAAATAGGGGTATAAATAGTAAAGTAGTATAAGTAATAAAGTAGCAGTAGTAAAGTGGAAGTAAAGTGGTAGTAAAGCAATAGTAAACCAGTAGGGAAGTAGCAGTTAAGTAATGGTAAAACAATAGTAAAGTGGTGGAATAGTAGCAGTAAAATAGCAGTAAAGTAGTAGTAACACAGTAGTAAAATAGTAGTAAAATGGTAGTAAGGCAGTAGTGAAACAGCAGTAAGATAGTAGTAAAGAAGTAGTAAAGCGGTAGTAAAATGGTCCAATAGTAAAGTGGTGGAATAGCAGTAAAATAGCTTTAAAGTAGTAGTAAAGCAGTAGTAAAATTGTAGAAAAATAGTAGTTAAATGGTAGTAAAGCAGTAGTAAGGTAGTAGTAAAATGGTAGTAAAGTAGTAGTAAAGCGGTAGTAAAGCAGTAGTAAAACGGTAGTAAAGCAGTAGTAAAATGGTAGTAAAGTAGTAGAAAATTGTAGTAAAGTAGTAGTAAAGTGGTAGGAAAGTAGTAGTAAAGTGGTAGTAAAGTAGTAGTAAAGCAGGTTAAGTTGTCGAGGGCTGATTTCTTTTCCTTTCATAAAAAGCCTTCTGTTTCGACCGCCATACCTCTCAAGGGAGCATTTGCAACCATTTGGCACCATTTTTGAGTGAATGGTTGAAAGTCAGATTTTTGATCAAATTGTGACCCCGGGGCTTAGGGATTGTTTCAAAAAAATATTTTTCTGCCAGTTACGTTGGCGTAGGGATGCGGGTGGCGCTGTGGGTAAAAGCCTCAGCGTCTAGGGCCTGCCGAACAAAAGGTCAGCGGTTCGAATCCACGCGGCTGGGTGCGCTCCTGTTGCTTGGTCCCAGCGCCTGCCTACCTAGCAGTTCGAAAGCAACCCCGGGTGCAAGTAGATAAATAGGGACCGCTTACTGGCGGGAAGGTAAACGGCGTTTCCGTGTGCTGCGCTGGCTCACCAAATGCAGCTTTGTCACGCATTAGTAAAGCAGGTTAAGTTGTCGTAACAATATAGTAACAATACTATTTGTTACTATAGACAGGCATGCCATTGTTCAGGAAGGTCTACTGTATAAATAGGGGTATAAATAGTAAAGTAGTATAAGTAATAAAGTAGCAGTAGTAAAGTGGAAGTAAAGTGGTAGTAAAGCAATAGTAAACCAGTAGGGAAGTAGCTGTTAAGTAATGGTAAAACAATAGTAAAGTGGTGGAATAGTAGCAGTAAAATAGCAGTAAAGTAGTAGTAACGCAGTAGTAAAATAGTAGTAAAATGGTAGTAAGGCAGTAGTGAAACAGCAGTAAGATAGTAGTAAAGAAGTAGTAAAGCGGTAGTAAAATGGTCCAATACTAAAGTGGTGGAATAGCAGTAAAAGAACTTTAAAGTAGTAGCAAAGTTGTAGTAAAATTGTAGAAAAATAGTAGTTAAATGGTAGTAAAGCAGTAGTAAGGTAGTAGTAAAATGGTAGTAAAGTAATAGTAAAGCGGTAGTAAAGCAGTAGTAAAATTGTAGTAAAGCAGTTGGAAAGTAGTAGTAAAGTGGTAGTAAAGTGGTAGTAAAGTAGTAGTAAAGTTGTAGTAAAGTAGTAGTAAAGTAGTAGTAAAGTAGTAGTAAAGTGGTAGTAAAGTAGTAGTAAAGCAGTAGTAAGAATGACCTCAGAAGTGTTCGTTGTACAAAAAGGCGCCTTGTTGATAGCCTCAATCACAGAGGTTTTTCCAGTTGTTTCCATATAAAGTAGTGGGGCGGGGGGAATGGCTTCTCAGTGTTTGTATGTTGATCCCTGTTTACACTATTATGTTAAAATGTACACCAGAATTTAGTGGCGTTGGATATTTTGGGTCCCAAAAGGTCCCCGCCAGCAGTGGCTGCATAAAATCCTTTAGTCAGAACTGAGCTATGGGCAACACACTGTCGTGAGTCAGGAACTGTGTGAGGAGACCGTAGTCAAAACTGAGGTGAGGACAAAAGCATACCCTCCAACATTTCTCCGATGAAAATAGGGGTGCCCTGTTCTGTAACAAGAATTTTACTACAGTGGTACCTCAGCTTAAGTACTTAATTCGTTCCGGAGGTCCGTTCTTAAACTGAAACTGTTCTTAAGCTGAAGCACCACTTTAGCTAATGGGGCCTCCTGCTGTTGCCGCGCCGCCGGATCACGATTTCTGTTCTCAGAAGCAAATTTCTTAACCTGAAGCACTATTTCTGGGTTAGCGGAGTCTGTAACCTGAAGCATCTGTAACCTGAAGCATCTGTAACATGAAATATATGTAACCCGAGGTACCACTGTATTTATACCACATCCATCAGCCTGGGTTGCTCTAGCCACTCTGGGCGGCTTCCAAAACATATAAAAAGATAATAAAACAGTAAACATTAAAAAACTTCCCTAGGTTGTTGTTTTTTAGTCGTTTAGTCGTGTCCGACTCTTCGTGACCCCATGGACCAGAGCACGCCAGGCACCTCTGTCCTCCACTACCTCCCGCAGTTTGGTCAAACTCATGCTGGTAACCTCGAAAACACTATCCAACCATCTCGTCCTCTGTCGCCCCCTTCTCCTTGTGCCCTCCATCTTTCCCAGCATCAGTGTCTTCTCCAGGGAGTCTTCTCTTCTCATGAGGTGGCCAAAGTACAGGAGCCTCAGCTTCACGATCTGTCCTTCCAGTGAGCACTCAGGGCTGATTTCCTTAAGAATGGATGCGTTTGATCTTCTTGCAGTCCATGGGACTCTCAAGAGTCTCCTCCAGCACCAGAATTCAAAAGCATCAATTCTTCGGCGATCAGCCTTCTTTATGGTCCAGCTCTCACTTCCATACATCACTACTGGGAAAACCATGGCTTTAACTATACCGACCTTTGTTGGCAAGGGGACGTCTCTACTTCTCAAGATGCTGTCTAGGCCTGTCATTGCCCTTCTCCCAAGAAGCAGGCGTCTTTTAATTATGTGGCTGCTGTCACCATCTGCAGTGATCATGGAGCCCAAGAAAGTAAAATCTCTCACTGCCTCCATTTCTTCCCCTTCTATTTGCCAGGAGGTGATGGGACCAGTGGCCATGATCTTTGTTTTTTTGATGTTGAGCTTCAGACCATATTTTGCGCTCTCCTCTTTCACCCTCATTAAAAGGTTCTTTAATTCCTCCTCACTTTCTGCCATCAAGGTTGTGTCATCTGCATATCTGAGGTTGTTGATATTTCTTCCGGCAATCTTAATTCCAGCTTGGGATTCATCCAGCCCAGCCTTTCGCATGATGCATTCTGCATATAAATTGTTGTGTATTGAGTCAAAGGATTTTATATCTGTATTATTATTGTCTGTATTTGCATTAGGGTAAAGTAACTGCCTTTTGGTTCCAGAGGGTACAGCTACTATTGGTTCATTTAAGCTGCTGTATTTGGATCCTCTGTCTTATTGGTTTCCTCCAAAAGGCAGGACTGTGATTGCCTGATATTGTTCCCTCCAAAATGTATCCTTTCTAGCTAGTTCCCTGTCCCTATAAATGTAGCTCTCCCCTCCTCAGGTCTCAGTCTTGTTTGCTTTAATAAAGAAGTGTTACTAGAGAACTGTCTCCAGCATATTATGTCAAGAGAGCTGAAATCACAAACCCCACGTCACAACATAAATTAAATAAGCAGGGAGACAAAATACAGCCTTGTCGTACTCCTTTTCCAATTTTGAACCAATCAGTTGTTCCATATCCAGTTCTAACTGTAGCTTCTTGTCCCACATAGAGATTTCTCAGGAGACAGATGAGGTGATCAGGCACTCCCATTTCTTTAAGAACTTGCCATAGTTTGCTGTGGTCGACACAGTCAAAGGCTTTTGCGTAGTCAATGAAGCAGAAGTAGATGTCTTTCTGGAACTCTCTAGCTTTCTCCATAATCCAGCGCATGTTTGCAATTTGGTCTCTGGTTCTTCTGCCTCTTCTAAATCCAGCTTGCACTTCTGGGAGTTCTCGATCCACATACTGCTTGAGCCTTCCTTGTAGAATTTTAAGCATAACCTTGCTAGCGTGTGAAATGAGTGCAATTGTGCGGTAGTTGGAGCATTCTTTGGCACTGCCCTTCTTTGGGATTGGGATGTAGACTGATCTTCTCCAATCTTCTGGCCACTGCTGAGTTTTCCAAATTTGCTGGCATATTGAGTGTAGCACCTTAACAGCATCATCTTTTAAAATTTTAAATAGTTCAGCTGGAATACCATCACTTCCACTGGCCTTGTTATTTGCAGTGCTTTCTGAGGCCCATTTGACTTCACTTTCCAGGATGTCTGTCTCAAGGTCAGCAACCACACTACCTGGGGTGTACGAGACATCCATATCTTTCTGGTATAATTCCTCTGTGTATTCTTGCCAACTCTTCTTGATGTCTTCTGCTTCTCTTAGGTCCTTACCACTTTTGTCCTTTATTATGGTAATCTTTGTACGAAATGTTCCTTTCATAGCTCCAATTTTCTTGAACAGATCTCTGGTTCTTCCCATTCTGTTGTTTTCCTCTGTTGTTTGCATTGCTCGTTTAAGAAGGCCTTCTTGTCTCTCCTTGCTGTTCTTTGGAAATCTGCATTCAATTTCCTGCATCTTTCACTATCTCCCTCGCATTTTGCTTGCCTTCTCTCCTCCGCTGTTTGTAAGGCCTCGTTGGACAGCCACTTTGCTTTCTTGCATTTCCTTTTCATTGGGATGGTTTTCGTTGTTGCCTCCTGTACAATGTTACCAGCCTCCATCCATAGTTCTTCAGGCACTCTGTCCACCAAATCTAAATCCTTAAACCTGTTCGTCGCTTCCACTGTGTATTCATAAGGGATTTGACTTAGATGATATCTTACCGGCCCAATGGTTTTCCCTACTTTCTTCAGTTTAAGTTTGAATTTTGCTATAAGAAGCTGATGATCTGAGCCACAGTCAGCTCCAGGTCTTGTTTTTGCTGACTGTATAGAGCCTCTCCATCTTTGGCTGCAGAGAATATAATCAATCTGATTTCGATGCAGCCCATCTGGTGATGTCCATGTGTAGAGTCGTCTCTTGTGTTGTTGGAAAAGCGTGTTTGTGATGATGACCAGCTTGTTCTCTTGACAGAACTCTATTAGCCTTTGCCCTGCTTCGTTTTGATCTCCAAGGCCAAACTTGCCAGTTGTTCCTCTTATCTCTTGCCTCCCTACTTTAGCATTCCAATCCCCTATAATGAGAAGAACATCCTTCTTTGGTGTCACTTCTATAAGGTGTTGTAAGTCTTCATAGAATTGGTCAATTTCAGTTTCTTCAGCACCAGTAGTTGGTGCATAAACTTGGATTACTGTGATGTTAAAACGTCTGCCTAGGATTGGTATCGAGATCATTCTATCATTCTATTCTATGTATAACTCCATACCATCCAACATTTCTCCCATGAACATAGGGACGTCCTAAGGAAAAGCAGGATAACATCAGAAACCAGGACAGCTTCAATAAATCTGGGAGTGTCCCGGCAAAATTAGGGACAACTGGAAGGTTTGCAAAAGTGAGGAAGTTAAGATCAAGGAACAAGAGAGAAGTCATGAGTGAAGGACAAGCCAAAGGAGAGGTTGAGGGAGGAGGCTTATTGGTTTGTTCTTGTTCTTGTTTTTATTGTGTATTTTGTGTTTTTTACCTTGCATTTTTAAGTCGTAAACCAACCTTAAATCTACGGATGAAGGGCAGTATATACAATTAATAAAATAGTAACAATACTATTTGTTACTATAGACAGGCATGCCATTGTTCAGGAAGGTCTACTGTATAAATAGGGGTTTAAATAGGAAAGTAGTATAAGTAATAAAGTAGCAGTAGTAAAGTGGAAGTAAAGTGGTAGTAAAGCAATAGTAAACCAGTAGGGAAGTAGCAGTTAAGTAATGGTAAAAAAATAGTAAAGTGGTGGAATAGTAGCAGTAAAATAGCAGTAAAGTAGTAGTAACGCAGTAGTAAAATAGTAGTAAAATGGTAGTAAGGCAGTAGTGAAACAGCAGTAAGATAGTAGTAAAGAAGTAGTAAAGCGGTAGTAAAATGGTCCAATAGTAAAGTGGTGGAATAGCAGTAAAATAGCTTTAAAGTAGTAGTAAAGCAGTAGTAAAACTGTAGAAAAATAGTAGTTAAATGGTAGTAAAGCAGTAGTAAGGTAGTAGTAAAATGGTAGTAAAGTAGTAGTAAAGCGGTAGTAAAGCAGTAGTAAAACGGTAGTAAAGCAGTAGTAAAATGGTAGTAAAGTAGTAGAAAAATTGTAGTAAAGTAGTAGTAAAGTGGTAGTAAAGTAGTAGTAAAGTGGTAGTAAAGTAGTAGTGAAGCAGGTTAAGAGGGCTGATTTCTTTTCCTTTCATAAAATGCCTTCTGTTTCGACCGCCAAACCTCTCAAGGGAGCATTTGCAACCGTTTGGCACCATTTTTGATTGAATGGCCGAAAGTCAGATTATTGATCAAATTGTGACCCCGGGGCTTAGGGATTTTTTCAAAAAAATATTTTTCTGCCGGTTAAGTTGGCGTAGGGATGCGGGTGACGCTGTGGGTAAAAGCCTCAGCCCCTAGGGCCTGCCGATCAAAAGGTCGGCGGTTCGAATCCACGCGGCTGGGTGCGCTCCTGTTGCTTGGTCCCAGCGCCTGCCAACCTAGCAGTTCGAAAGCAACCCCGGGTGCAAATAGATAAATAGGGACCGCTTACTGGCGGG
Source organism: Podarcis gaigeae (assembly GCF_964106915.1). Classification (NCBI taxonomy): domain Eukaryota; kingdom Metazoa; phylum Chordata; class Lepidosauria; order Squamata; family Lacertidae; genus Podarcis; species Podarcis gaigeae. The sequence goes on along the minus strand of NC_139677.1, from coordinate 13,260,991 downwards.
AAGGTAAACGGCGTTTCCGTGTGCTGCGCTGGCTCACCAAATGCAGCTTTGTCACGCATTAGTAAAGCAGGTTAAGTTGTCGTAACAATATAGTAACAATACTATTTGTTACTATAGTACAAATACTATATTATAGGAACAATACTATTTGTTACTATAGACAGGCATGCCATTGTTCAGGAAGGTCTACTGTATAAATAGGGGTATAAATAGTAAAGTAGTATAAGTAATAAAGTAGCAGTAGTAAAGTGGAAGTAAAGTGGTAGTAAAGTAATAGTAAACCAGTAGGGAAGTAGCTGTTAAGTAATGGTAAAACAATAGTAAAGTGGTGGAATAGTAGCAGTAAAATATTAGTAAAGTAGTAGTAACGCAGTAGTAAAATAGTAGTAAAATGGTAGTAAGGCAGGAGTGAAACAGCAGTAAGATAGTAGTAAAGAAGTAGTAAAGTGGTATTTAAATGCTCCAATAGTAAAGTGGTGGAATAGCAGTAAAAGAACTTTAAAGTAGTAGTAAAGTTGTAGTAAAATTGTAGAAAAATAGTAGTTAAATGGTAGTAAAGCAGTAGTAAGGTAGTAATAAAATGATAGTAAAGTAATAGTAAAGCGGGAGTAAAGCAGTAGTAAAATTGTAGTAAAGCAGTAGGAAAGAAGTAGTAAAGTGGTAGTAAAGTGGTAGTAAAGTAGTAGTAAAGTGATAGTAAAGTAGTAGTAAAGTAGTAGTAAAGTGGTAGTAAAGTAGTAGTAAAGTGGTAGTAAAGTGGTAGTAAAGCAGTAGTAAGAATGACCTCAGAAGTGTTCGTTGTACAAAAAGGCGCCTTGTTGATAGCCTCAATCACAGAGGTTTTTCCAGTTGTTTCCATATAAGGTAGTGGGGTGGGGGGAATGGCTTCTCAGTGTTTGTATGTTGATCCCTGTTTACACTATTATGTTAAAAAGTACACCAGAATTTAGTGGCGTTGGATATTTTGGGTCCCAAAAGGTCCCCGCCAGCAGTGGCTGCATAAAATCCTTTAGTCAGAACTGAGCTATGGGCAACACACTGTCGTGAGTCAGGAACTGTGTGAGGAGACCGTAGTCAAAACTGAGGTGAGGACAAAAGCATACCCTCCAACATTTCTCCGATGAAAATAGGGGTGCCCTGTTCTGTAACAAGAATTTTACTACAGTGGTACCTCAGCTTAAGTACTTAATTCGTTCCGGAGGTCCGTTCTTAAACTGAATCTGTTCTTAACCTGAAGCACCACTTTAGCTAATGGGGCCTCCTGCTGTCGCCGCGCCGCCGGATCACGATTTCTGTTCTCAGAAGCAAATTTCTTAACCTGAAGCACTATTTCTGGGTTAGCGGAGTCTGTAACCTGAAGCATCTGTAACCTGAAGCATATGTAACCTCAAGCATATGTAACCCGAGGTACCACTGTATTTATACCACATCCATCTGCCTGGGTTGCTCTAGCCACTCTGGGCGTCTTCCAAAACATATAAAAAGGTAATAAAACAGTAAACATTAAAAAACTTCCCTAGGTTGTTGTTGTTTAGTCGTTTAGTCGTGTCCGACTCTTCGTGACCCCATGGACCAGAGCACGCCAGGCACCTCTGTCCTCCACTACCTCCCGCAGTTTGGTCAAACTCATGCTGGTAACCTCGAAAACACTATCCAACCATCTGGTCCTCTGTCGCCCCCTTCTCCTTGTGCCCTCCATCTTTCCCAGCATCAGTGTCTTCTCCAGGGAGTCTTCTCTTCTCATGAGGTGGCCAAAGTACAGGAGCCTCAGCTTCACGATCTGTCCTTCCAGTGAGCACTCAGGGCTGATTTCCTTAAGAATGGATGTGTTTGATCTTCTTGCAGTCCATGGGACTCTCAAGAGTCTCCTCCAGCACCAGAATTCAAAAGCATCAATTCTTCGGCGATCAGCCTTCTTTATGGTCCAGCTCTCACTTCCATACATCACTACTGGGAAAACCATGGCTTTAACTATACGGACCTTTGTTGGCAAGGGGACGTCTCTACTTCTCAAGATGCTGTCTAGGCCTGTCATTGCCTTTCTCCCAAGAAGCAGGCGTCTTTTAATTTTGTGGCTGCTGTCACCATCTTCAGTGATCGTGGAGCCCAAGAAAGTAAAATCTGTCACTGCCTCCATTTCTTCCCCTTCTATTTGCCAGGAGGTGATGGGACCAGTGGCCATGATCTTTGTTTTTTTGATGTTGAGCTTCAGACCATATTTTGCGCTCTCCTCTTTCACCCTCATTAAAAGGTTCTTTAATTCCTCCTCACTTTCTGCCATCAAGGTTGTGTCATCTGCATATCTGAGGTTTTTGATATTTCTTCCGGCAATCTTAATTCCAACTTGGGATTCATCCAGCCCAGCCTTTCGCATGATGCATTCTGCATATAAATTGTTGTGTATTGAGTCAAAGGATTTTATATCTGTATTATTATTGTCTGTATTTGCATTAGGGTAAAGTAACTGCCTTTTGGTTCCAGAGGGTACAGCTACTATTGGTTCATTTAAGCTGCTGTATTTGGATCCTCTGTCTTATTGGTTTCCTCCAAAAGGCAGGACTGTGATTGCCTGATATTGTTCCCTCCAAAATGTATCCTTTCTAGCTAGTTCCCTGTCCCTATAAATGTAGCTCTCCCCTCCTCAGGTCTCAGTCTTGTTTGCTTTAATAAAGAAGTGTTACTAGAGAACTGTCTCCAGCATATTATGTCAAGAGAGCTGAAATCACAAACCCCACGTCACAACATAAATTAAATAAGCAGGGAGACAAAATACAGCCTTGTCGTACTCCTTTTCCAATTTTGAACCAATCAGTTGTTCCATATCCAGTTCTAACTGTAGCTTCTTGTCCCACATAGAGATTTCTCGGGAGACAGATGAGGTGATCAGGCACTCCCATTTCTTTAAGAACTTGCCATAGTTTGCTGTGGTCGACACAGTCAAAGGCTTTTGCGTAGTCAATGAAGCAGAAGTAGATGTCTTTCTGGAACTCTCTAGCTTTCTCCATAATCCAGCGCATGTTTGCAATTTGGTCTCTGGTTCTTCTGCCTCTTCTAAATCCAGCTTGCACTTCTGGGAGTTCTCGATCCACATACTGCTTGAGCCTTCCTTGTAGAATTTTAAGCATAACCTTGCTAGCGTGTGAAATGAGTGCAATTGTGCGGTAGTTGGAGCATTCTTTGGCACTGCCCTTCTTTGGGATTGGGATGTAGACTGATCTTCTCCAATCTTCTGGCCACTGCTGAGTTTTCCAAATTTGCTGGCATATTGAGTGTAGCACCTTAACAGCATCATCTTTTAAAATTTTAAATAGTTCAGCTGGAATACCATCACTTCCACTGGCCTTGTTATTTGCAGTGCTTTCTAAGGCCCATTTGACTTCACTTTCCAGGATGTCTGGCTCAAGGTCAGCAACCACACTACCTGGGGTGTACGAGACATCCATATCTTTCTGGTATAATTCCTCTGTGTATTCTTGCCACCTCTTCTTGATGTCTTCTGCTTCTGTTAGGTCCTTACCACTTTTGTCCTTTATTATGGTAATCTTTGTACGAAATTTTCCTTTCATAGCTCCAATTTTCTTGAACAGATCTCTGGTTCTTCCCATTCTGTTGTTTTCCTCTATTGTTTGCATTGCTCGTTTAAGAAGGCCTTCTTGTCTCTCCTTGCTATTCTTTGGAAAGCTGCATTCAGTTTCCTGTATCTTTCACTATCTCCCTCGCATTTTGCTTGCCTTCTCTCCTCCGCTGTTTGTAAGGCCTCGTTGGACAGCCACTTTGCTTTCTTGCATTTCCTTTTCATTGGGATGGTTTTCGTTGTTGCCTCCTGTACAATGTTACCAGCCTCCATCCATAGTTCTTCAGGCACTCTGTCCACCAAATCTAAATCCTTAAACCTGTTCGTCACTTCCACTGTGTATTCATAAGGGATTTGACTTAGATGATATCTTACCGACCCAGTGGTTTTCCCTACTTTCTTCAGTTTAAGTTTGAATTTTGCTATAAGAAGCTGATGATCTGAGCCACAGTCAGCTCCAGGTCTTGTTTTTGCTGACTCTATAGAGCCTCTCCATCTTTGGCTGCAGAGAATATAATCAATCTGATTTCGATGCTGCCCATCTGGTGATGTCCATGTGTAGAGTCGTCTCTTGTGTTGTTGGAAAAGCGTGTTTGTGATGACCAGCTTGTTCTCTTGACAGAACTCTATTAGCCTTTGCCCTGCTTCGTTTTGATCTCCAAGGACAAACTTGCCAGTTGTTCCTCTTATCTCTTGCCTCCCTACTTTAGCATTCCAATCCCCTATAATGAGAAGAACATCCTTCTTTGGTGTCACTTCTATAAGGTGTTGTAAGTCTTCATAGAATTGGTCAGTTTCAGTTTCTTCAGCACCAGTAGTTGGTGCATAAACTTGGATTACTGTGATGTTAAAAGGTCTGCCTTGGATTCGTATCGAGATCATTCTATCATTCTATTCTATGTATAACTCCATACCATCCAACATTTCTCCCATGAACATAGGGACGTCCTAAGGAAAAGCAGGATAACATCAGAAACCAGGACAGCTTCAATAAATCTGGGACTGTCCCGGCAAAATTAGGGACAACTGGAAGGTTTGCAAAAGTGAGGAAGTTAAGATCAAGGAACAAGAGAGAAGTCATGAGTGAAGGACAAGCCAAAGGAGAGGTTGAGGGAGGAGGCTTATTGGTTTGTTCTTGTTCTTGTTTTTATTGTGTATTTTGTGTTTTTTACCTTGCATTTTTAAGTCGTAAACCAACCTTAAATCTACGGATGAAGGGCAGTATATACAATTAATAAAATAGTAACAATACTATTTGTTACTATAGACAGGCATGCCATTGTTCAGGAAGGTCTACTGTATAAATAGGGGTATAAATAGTAAAGTAGTATAAGTAATAAAGTAGCAGTAGTAAAGTGGAAGTAAAGTGGTAGTAAAGCAATAGTAAACCAGTAGGGAAGTAGCAGTTAAGTAATGGTAAAACAATAGTAAAGTGGTGGAATAGTAGCAGTAAAATAGCAGTAAAGTAGTAGTAACACAGTAGTAAAATAGTAGTAAAATGGTAGTAAGGCAGTAGTGAAACAGCAGTAAGATAGTAGTAAAGAAGTAGTAAAGCGGTAGTAAAATGGTCCAATAGTAAAGTGGTGGAATAGCAGTAAAATAGCTTTAAAGTAGTAGTAAAGCAGTAGTAAAATTGTAGAAAAATAGTAGTTAAATGGTAGTAAAGCAGTAGTAAGGTAGTAGTAAAATGGTAGTAAAGTAGTAGTAAAGCGGTAGTAAAGCAGTAGTAAAACGGTAGTAAAGCAGTAGTAAAATGGTAGTAAAGTAGTAGAAAATTGTAGTATAGTAGTAGTAAAGTGGTAGGAAAGTAGTAGTAAAGTGGTAGTAAAGTAGTAGTAAAGCAGGTTAAGTTGTCGAGGGCTGATTTCTTTTCCTTTCATAAAAAGCCTTCTGTTTCGACCGCCAAACCTCTCAAGGGAGCATTTGCAACCGTTTGGCACCATTTTAGAGTGAATGGTTGAAAGTCAGATTTTTGAATGAAATTGTGACCCCGGGGCATAGGGATTTTTTCAAAAAAATATTTTTCTGCCGGTTAAGTTGGCGTAGGGATGCGGGTGGCGCTGTGGGTAAAAGCCTCAGCGCCTAGGGCCTGCTGATCAAAAGGTCGGCGGTTCGAATCCACACGGCTGGGTGCGCTCCTGTTGCTTGGTCCCAGCGCCTGCCAACCTAGCAGTTCGAAAGCAACCCCGGGTGCAAGTAGATAAATAGGGACCGCTTACTGGCGGGAAGGTAAACGGCGTTTCCGTGTGCTGCGCTGGCTCACCAAATGCAGCTTTGTCACGCATTAGTAAAGCAGGTTAAGTTGTCGTAACAATATAGTAACAATACTATTTGTTACTATAGACAGGCATGCCATTGTTCAGGAAGGTCTACTGTATAAATAGGGGTATAAATAGTAAAGTAGTATAAGTAATAAAGTAGCAGTAGTAAAGTGGAAGTAAAGTGGTAGTAAAGCAATAGTAAACCAGTAGGGAAGTAGCTGTTAAGTAATGGTAAAACAATAGTAAAGTGGTGGAATAGTAGCAGTAAAATAGCAGTAAAGTAGTAGTAACGCAGTAGTAAAATAGTAGTAAAATGGTAGTAAGGCAGTAGTGAAACAGCAGTAAGATAGTAGTAAAGAAGTAGTAAAGCGGTAGTAAAATGGTCCAATACTAAAGTGGTGGAATAGCAGTAAAAGAACTTTAAAGTAGTAGCAAAGTTGTAGTAAAATTGTAGAAAAATAGTAGTTAAATGGTAGTAAAGCAGTAGTAAGGTAGTAGTAAAATGGTAGTAAAGTAATAGTAAAGCGGTAGTAAAGCAGTAGTAAAATTGTAGTAAAGCAGTTGGAAAGTAGTAGTAAAGTGGTAGTAAAGTGGTAGTAAAGTAGTAGTAAAGTTGTAGTAAAGTAGTAGTAAAGTAGTAGTAAAGTAGTAGTAAAGTGGTAGTAAAGTAGTAGTAAAGCAGTAGTAAGAATGACCTCAGAAGTGTTCGTTGTACAAAAAGGCGCCTTGTTGATAGCCTCAATCACAGAGGTTTTTCCAGTTGTTTCCATATAAAGTAGTGGGGCGGGGGGAATGGCTTCTCAGTGTTTGTATGTTGATCCCTGTTTACACTATTATGTTAAAATGTACACCAGAATTTAGTGGCGTTGGATATTTTGGGTCCCAAAAGGTCCCCGCCAGCAGTGGCTGCATAAAATCCTTTAGTCAGAACTGAGCTATGGGCAACACACTGTCGTGAGTCAGGAACTGTGTGAGGAGACCGTAGTCAAAACTGAGGTGAGGACAAAAGCATACCCTCCAACATTTCTCCGATGAAAATAGGGGTGCCCTGTTCTGTAACAAGAATTTTACTACAGTGGTACCTCAGCTTAAGTACTTAATTCGTTCCGGAGGTCCGTTCTTAAACTGAAACTGTTCTTAACCTGAAGCACCACTTTAGCTAATGGGGCCTCCTGCTGTCGCCGCGCCGCCGGATCACGATTTCTGTTCTCAGAAGCAAATTTCTTAACCTGAAGCACTATTTCTGGGTTAGCGGAGTCTGTAACCTGAAGCATCTGTAACCTGAAGCATATGTAACCTCAAGCATATGTAACCCGAGGTACCACTGTATTTATACCACATCCATCTGCCTGGGTTGCTCTAGCCACTCTGGGCGGCTTCCAAAACATATAAAAAGGTAATAAAACAGTAAACATTAAAAAACTTCCCTAGGTTGTTGTTGTTTAGTCGTTTAGTCGTGTCCGACTCTTCGTGACCCCATGGACCAGAGCACGCCAGGCACCTCTGTCCTCCACTACCTCCCGCAGTTTGGTCAAACTCATGCTGGTAACCTCGAAAACACTATCCAACCATCTGGTCCTCTGTGTCTTCTCCAGCATCAGTGTCTTCTCCAGGGAGTCTTCTCTTCTCATGAGGTGGCCAAAGTACAGGAGCCTCAGCTTCACGATCTGTCCTTCCAGTGAGCACTCAGGGCTGATTTCCTTAAGAATGGATGTGTTTGATCTTCTTGCAGTCCATGGGACTCTCAAGAGTCTCCTCCAGCACCAGAATTCAAAAGCATCAATTCTTCGGCGATCAGCCTTCTTTATGGTCCAGCTCTCACTTCCATACATCACTACTGGGAAAACCATGGCTTTAACTATACGGACCTTTGTTGGCAAGGGGACGTCTCTACTTCTCAAGATGCTGTCTAGGCCTGTCATTGCCTTTCTCCCAAGAAGCAGGCGTCTTTTAATTTTGTGGCTGCTGTCACCATCTTCAGTGATCGTGGAGCCCAAGAAAGTAAAATCTGTCACTGCCTCCATTTCTTCCCCTTCTATTTGCCAGGAGGTGATGGGACCAGTGGCCATGATCTTTGTTTTTTTGATGTTGAGCTTCAGACCATATTTTGCGCTCTCCTCTTTCACCCTCATTAAAAGGTTCTTTAATTCCTCCTCACTTTCTGCCATCAAGGTTGTGTCATCTGCATATCTGAGGTTGTTGATATTTCTTCCGGCAATCTTAATTCCAACTTGGGATTCATCCAGCCCAGCCTTTCGCATGATGCATTCTGCATATAAATTGTTGTGTATTGAGTCAAAGGATTTTATATCTGTATTATTATTGTCTGTATTTGCATTAGGGTAAAGTAACTGCCTTTTGGTTCCAGAGGGTACAGCTACTATTGGTTCATTTAAGCTGCTGTATTTGGATCCTCTGTCTTATTGGTTTCCTCCAAAAGGCAGGACTGTGATTGCCTGATATTGTTCCCTCCAAAATGTATCCTTTCTAGCTAGTTCCCTGTCCCTATAAATGTAGCTCTCCCCTCCTCAGGTCTCAGTCTTGTTTGCTTTAATAAAGAAGTGTTACTAGAGAACTGTCTCCAGCATATTATGTCAAGAGAGCTGAAATCACAAACCCCACGTCACAACATAAATTAAATAAGCAGGGAGACAAAATACAGCCTTGTCGTACTCCTTTTCCAATTTTGAACCAATCAGTTGTTCCATATCCAGTTCTAACTGTAGCTTCTTGTCCCACATAGAGATTTCTCGGGAGACAGATGAGGTGATCAGGCACTCCCATTTCTTTAAGAACTTGCCATAGTTTGCTGTGGTCGACACAGTCAAAGGCTTTTGCGTAGTCAATGAAGCAGAAGTAGATGTCTTTCTGGAACTCTCTAGCTTTCTCCATAATCCAGCGCATGTTTGCAATTTGGTCTCTGGTTCTTCTGCCTCTTCTAAATCCAGCTTGCACTTCTGGGAGTTCTCGATCCACATACTGCTTGAGCCTTCCTTGTAGAATTTTAAGCATAACCTTGCTAGCGTGTGAAATGAGTGCAATTGTGCGGTAGTTGGAGCATTCTTTGGCACTGCCCTTCTTTGGGATTGGGATGTAGACTGATCTTCTCCAATCTTCTGGCCACTGCTGAGTTTTCCAAATTTGCTGGCATATTGAGTGTAGCACCTTAACAGCATCATCTTTTAAAATTTTAAATAGTTCAGCTGGAATACCATCACTTCCACTGGCCTTGTTATTTGCAGTGCTTTCTAAGGCCCATTTGACTTCACTTTCCAGGATGTCTGGCTCAAGGTCAGCAACCACACTACCTGGGGTGTACGAGACATCCATATCTTTCTGGTATAATTCCTCTGTGTATTCTTGCCACCTCTTCTTGATGTCTTCTGCTTCTGTTAGGTCCTTACCACTTTTGTCCTTTATTATGGTAATCTTTGTACGAAATTTTCCTTTCATAGCTCCAATTTTCTTGAACAGATCTCTGGTTCTTCCCATTCTGTTGTTTTCCTCTATTGTTTGCATTGCTCGTTTAAGAAGGCCTTCTTGTCTCTCCTTGCTATTCTTTGGAAAGCTGCATTCAGTTTCCTGTATCTTTCACTATCTCCCTCGCATTTTGCTTGCCTTCTCTCCTCCGCTGTTTGTAAGGCCTCGTTGGACAGCCACTTTGCTTTCTTGCATTTCCTTTTCATTGGGATGGTTTTCGTTGTTGCCTCCTGTACAATGTTACCAGCCTCCATCCATAGTTCTTCAGGCACTCTGTCCACCAAATCTAAATCCTTAAACCTGTTCGTCACTTCCACTGTGTATTCATAAGGGATTTGACTTAGATGATATCTTACCGACCCAGTGGTTTTCCCTACTTTCTTCAGTTTAAGTTTGAATTTTGCTATAAGAAGCTGATGATCTGAGCCACAGTCAGCTCCAGGTCTTGTTTTTGCTGACTGTATAGAGCCTCTCCATCTTTGGCTGCAGAGAATATAATCAATCTGATTTCGATGCTGCCCATCTGGTGATGTCCATGTGTAGAGTCGTCTCTTGTGTTGTTGGAAAAGCGTGTTTGTGATGACCAGCTTGTTCTCTTGACAGAACTCTATTAGCCTTTGCCCTGCTTCGTTTTGATCTCCAAGGACAAACTTGCCAGTTGTTCCTCTTATCTCTTGCCTCCCTACTTTAGCATTCCAATCCCCTATAATGAGAAGAACATCCTTCTTTGGTGTCACTTCTATAAGGTGTTGTAAGTCTTCATAGAATTGGTCAGTTTCAGTTTCTTCAGCACCAGTAGTTGGTGCATAAACTTGGATTACTGTGATGTTAAAAGGTCTGCCTTGGATTCGTATCGAGATCATTCTATCATTCTATTCTATGTATAACTCCATACCATCCAACATTTCTCCCATGAACATAGGGACGTCCTAAGGAAAAGCAGGATAACATCAGAAACCAGGACAGCTTCAATAAATCTGGGACTGTCCCGGCAAAATTAGGGACAACTGGAAGGTTTGCAAAAGTGAGGAAGTTAAGATCAAGGAACAAGAGAGAAGTCATGAGTGAAGGACAAGCCAAAGGAGAGGTTGAGGGAGGAGGCTTATTGGTTTGTTCTTGTTCTTGTTTTTATTGTGTATTTTGTGTTTTTTACCTTGCATTTTTAAGTCGTAAACCAACCTTAAATCTACGGATGAAGGGCAGTATATACAATTAATAAAATAGTAACAATACTATTTGTTACTATAGACAGGCATGCCATTGTTCAGGAAGGTCTACTGTATAAATAGGGGTATAAATAGTAAAGTAGTATAAGTAATAAAGTAGCAGTAGTAAAGTGGAAGTAAAGTGGTAGTAAAGCAATAGTAAACCAGTAGGGAAGTAGCAGTTAAGTAATGGTAAAACAATAGTAAAGTGGTGGAATAGTAGCAGTAAAATAGCAGTAAAGTAGTAGTAACACAGTAGTAAAATAGTAGTAAAATGGTAGTAAGGCAGTAGTGAAACAGCAGTAAGATAGTAGTAAAGAAGTAGTAAAGCGGTAGTAAAATGGTCCAATAGTAAAGTGGTGGAATAGCAGTAAAATAGCTTTAAAGTAGTAGTAAAGCAGTAGTAAAATTGTAGAAAAATAGTAGTTAAATGGTAGTAAAGCAGTAGTAAGGTAGTAGTAAAATGGTAGTAAAGTAGTAGTAAAGCGGTAGTAAAGCGGTAGTAAAACTTTAGTAAAGCAGTAGTAAAATGGTAGTAAAGTAGTAGTAAAGTGGTAGGAAAGTAGTAGTAAAGTGGTAGTAAAGTAGTAGTAAAGCAGGTTAAGTTGTCGAGGGCTGATTTCTTTTCCTTTCATAAAAAGCCTTCTGTTTCGACCGCCATACCTCTCAAGGGAGCATTTGCAACCATTTGGCACCATTTTTGAGTGAATGGTTGAAAGTCAGATTTTTGATCAAATTGTGACCCCGGGGCTTAGGGATTGTTTCAAAAAAATATTTTTCTGCCAGTTACGTTGGCGTAGGGATGCGGGTGGCGCTGTGGGTAAAAGCCTCAGCGTCTAGGGCCTGCCGAACAAAAGGTCAGCGGTTCGAATCCACGCGGCTGGGGGCGCTCCTGTTGCTTGGTCCCAGCGCCTGCCAACCTAGCAGTTCGAAAGCAACCCCGGGTGCAAGTAGATAAATAGGGACCGCTTACTGGCGGGAAGGTAAACGGCGTTTCCGTGTGCTGCGCTGGCTCACCAAATGCAGCTTTGTCACGCATTAGTAAAGCAGGTTAAGTTGTCGTAACAATATAGTAACAATACTATTTGTTACTATAGACAGGCATGCCATTGTTCAGGAAGGTCTACTGTATAAATAGGGGTATAAATAGTAAAGTAGTATAAGTAATAAAGTAGCAGTAGTAAAGTGGAAATAAAGTGGTAGTAAAGCAATAGTAAACCAGTAGGGAAGTAGCTGTTAAGTAATGGTAAAACAATAGTAAAGTGGTGGAATAGTAGCAGTAAAATAGCAGTAAAGTAGTAGTAACGCAGTAGTAAAATAGTAGTAAAATGGTAGTAAGGCAGTAGTGAAACAGCAGTAAGATAGTAGTAAAGAAGTAGTAAAGCGGTAGTAAAATGGTCCAATACTAAAGTGGTGGAATAGCAGTAAAAGAACTTTAAAGTAGTAGCAAAGTTGTAGTAAAATTGTAGAAAAATAGTAGTTAAATGGTAGTAAAGCAGTAGTAAGGTAGTAGTAAAATGGTAGTAAAGTAATAGTAAAGCGGTAGTAAAGCAGTAGTAAAATTGTAGTAAAGCAGTTGGAAAGTAGTAGTAAAGTGGTAGTAAAGTGGTAGTAAAGTAGTAGTAAAGTTGTAGTAAAGTAGTAGTAAAGTAGTAGTAAAGTGGTAGTAAAGTAGTAGTAAAGCAGTAGTAAGAATGACCTCAGAAGTGTTCGTTGTACAAAAAGGCGCCTTGTTGATAGCCTCAATCACAGAGGTTTTTCCAGTTGTTTCCATATAAAGTAGAGGGGCGGGGGGAATGGCTTCTCAGTGTTTGTATGTTGATCCCTGTTTACACTATTATGTTAAAATGTACACCAGAATTTAGTGGCGTTGGATATTTTGGGTCCCAAAAGGTCCCCGCCAGCAGTGGCTGCATAAAATCCTTTAGTCAGAACTGAGCTATGGGCAACACACTGTCGTGAGTCAGGAACTGTGTGAGGAGACCGTAGTCAAAACTGAGGTGAGGACAAAAGCATACCCTCCAACATTTCTCCGATGAAAATAGGGGTGCCCTGTTCTGTAACAAGAATTTTACTACAGTGGTACCTCAGCTTAAGTACTTAATTCGTTCCGGAGGTCCGTTCTTAAACTGAAACTGTTCTTAAGCTGAAGCACCACTTTAGCTAATGGGGCCTCCTGCTGTTGCCGTGCCGCCGGATCACGATTTCTGTTCTCAGAAGCAAATTTCTTAACCTGAAGCACTATTTCTGGGTTAGCGGAGTCTGTAACCTGAAGCATCTGTAACCTGAAGCATATGTAACCTGAAGCATATGTAACCCGAGGTACCACTGTATTTATACCACATCCATCTGCCTGGGTTGCTCTAGCAACTCTGGGCGGCTTCCAAAACATATAAAAAGGTAATAAAACAGTAAACATTAAAAAACTTCCCTAGGTTGTTGTTGTTTAGTCGTTTAGTCGTGTCCGACTCTTCGTGACCCCATGGACCAGAGCACGCCAGGCACCTCTGTCCTCCACTACCTCCAGCAGTTTGGTCAACCTCATGCTGGTAACCTCGAAAACACTTTCCAACCATCTGGTCCTCTGTCGCCCCCTTCTCCTTGTGCCCTCCATCTAGCCCAGCATCAGTGTCTTCTACAGGGAGTCTTCTCTTCTCATGAGGTGGCCAAAGTACAGGAGCCTCAGCTTCACGATTTGTCCTTCCAGTGAGCACTCAGGGCTGATTTCCTTAAGAATGGATGCGTTTGATCTTCTTGCAGTCCATGGGACTCTCAAGAGTCTCCTCCAGCACCAGAATTCAAAAGCATCAATTCTTCGGCGATCAGCCTTCTTTATGGTCCAGCTCTCACTTCCATACATCACTACTGGGAAAACCATGGCTTTAACTATACCGACCTTTGTTGGCAAGGGGACGTCTCTACTTCTCAAGATGCTGTCTAGGCCTGTCATTGCCCTTCTCCCAAGAAGCAGGCGTCTTTTAATTATGTGGCTGCTGTCACCATCTTCAGTGATCGTGGAGCCCAAGAAAGTAAAATCTCTCACTGCCTCCATTTCTTCCCCTTCTATTTGCCAGGAGGTGATGGGACCAGTGGCCATGATCTTTGTTTTTTTGATGTTGAGCTTCAGACCATATTTTGCGCTCTCCTCTTTCACCCTCATTAAAAGGTTCTTTAATTCCTCCTCACTTTCTGCCATCAAGGTTGTGTCATCTGCATATCTGAGGTTGTTGATATTTCTTCCGGCAATCTTAATTCCAGCTTGGGATTCATCCAGCCCAGCCTTTCGCATGATGCATTCTGCATATAAATTGTTGTGTATTGAGTCAAAGGATTTTATATCTGTATTATTATTGTCTGTATTTGCATTAGGGTAAAGTAACTGCCTTTTGGTTCCAGAGGGTACAGCTACTATTGGTTCATTTAAGCTGCTGTATTTGGATCCTCTGTCTTATTGGTTTCCTCCAAAAGGCAGGACTGTGATTGCCTGATATTGTTCCCTCCAAAATGTATCCTTTCTAGCTAGTTCCCTGTCCCTATAAATGTAGCTCATCCCTCCTCAGGTCTCAGTCTTGTTTGCTTTAATAAAGAAGTGTTACTAGAGAACTGTCTCCAGCATATTATGTCAAGAGAGCTGAAATCACAAACCCCACGTCACAACATAAATTAAATAAGCAGGGAGACAAAATACAGCCTTGTCGTACTCCTTTTCCAATTTTGAACCAATCAGTTGTTCCATATCCAGTTCTAACTGTAGCTTCTTGTCCCACATAGAGATTTCTCGGGAGACAGATGAGGTGATCAGGCACTCCCATTTCTTTAAGAACTTGCCATAGTTTGCTGTGGTCGACACAGTCAAAGGCTTTTGCGTAGTCAATGAAGCAGAAGTAGATGTCTTTCTGGAACTCTCTAGCTTTCTCCATAATCCAGCGCATGTTTGCAATTTGGTCTCTGGTTCTTCTGCCTCTTCTAAATCCAGCTTGCACTTCTGGGAGTTCTCGATCCACATACTGCTTGAGCCTTCCTTGTAGAATTTTAAGCATAACCTTGCTAGCGTGTGAAATGAGTGCAATTGTGCGGTAGTTGGAGCATTCTTTGGCACTGCCCTTCTTTGGGATTGGGATGTAGACTGATCTTCTCCAATCTTCTGGCCACTGCTGAGTTTTCCAAATTTGCTGGCATATTGAGTGTAGCACCTTAACAGCATCATCTTTTAAAATTTTAAATAGTTCAGCTGGAATACCATCACTTCCACTGGCCTTGTTATTTGCAGTGCTTTCTGAGGCCCATTTGAATTCACTTTCCAGGATGTCTGGCTCAAGGTCAGCAACCACACTACCTGGGGTGTACGAGACATCCATATCTTTCTGGTATAATTCCTCTGTGTATTCTTGCCACCTCTTCTTGATGTCTTCTGCTTCTGTTAGGTCCTTACCACTTTTGTCCTTTATTATGGTAATCTTTGTACGAAATGTTCCTTTCATAGCTCCAATTTTCTTGAACAGATCTCTGGTTCTTCCCATTCTGTTGTTTTCCTCTATTGTTTGCATTGCTCGTTTAAGAAGGCCTTCTTGTCTCTCCTTGCTATTCTTTGGAAATCTGAATTAGCCTTTGCCCTGCTTCGTTTTGATCTCCAAGGCCAAACTTGCCAGTTGTTCCTCTTATCTCTTGCCTCCCTACTTTAGCATTCCAATCCCCTATAATGAGAAGAACATCCTTCTTTGGTGTCACTTCTATAAGGTGTTGTAAGTCTTCATAGAATTGGTCAATTTCAGTTTCTTCAGCACCAGTAGTTGGTGCATAAACTTGGATTACTGTGATGTTAAAAGGTCTGCCTTGGATTCGTATCGAGATCATTCTATCATTCTATTCTATGTATAACTCCATACCATCCAACATTTCTCCCATGAACATAGGGACGTCCTAAGGAAAAGCAGGATAACATCAGAAACCAGGACAGCTTCAATAAATCTGGGACTGTCCCGGCAAAATTAGGGACAACTGGAAGGTTTGCAAAAGTGAGGAAGTTAAGATCAAGGAACAAGAGAGAAGTTATGAGTGAAGGACAAGCCAAAGGAGAGGTTGAGGGAGGAGGCTTATTGGTTTGTTCTTGTTCTTGTTTTTATTGTGTATTTTGTGTTTTTTACCTTGCATTTTTAAGTCGTAAACCAACCTTAAATCTATGGATGAAGGGCAGTATATGTCCCATTAAACTTTAATTAGTTTAATGTAAATGCCCAGTGCGCTTCCATCGTCACAAGTCCCACTACAGCAGAGTATTTCGCACAGTAGTTGAAGAAGGGCAGGAGAGGCAGTATCTTTTCAAAGAGGAGTCTTGGAGCATGCGGTTTGTAACTCAAAGATAAGGTTTATTTACAAAAACAAAAAACAACCCTGGCGAAGAACCACACATCTCAGCAAACACGCCCAAAAAAGGGGGAGAAAGAAAAGGGAGAACAAACACACAGGAGACTATTTATACAAACTCATGTTCCTGGAAGCCTAATGACCTCCAGCTGCTCAGTGATTAGAGCGTTTCTGCTACCCTTTAACCCTTTGATAGCAACACCCCCTCTCGCTCGGAACACTGAGCTGTACCAACCTTAATTCAAATTTAAACCTGAACAGAAACATTTATGAGATTGCGGACTCAAAGCTTTCGTAAAACCGTCTGCAAGGTTTTCTTGGCTTGGACAATACTTTAGTTCAATTAAACCTTGTTTTACACTTTGGCATACATTTTGATAACGGATATCCAAGTGTTTTGTGTGGCCCTTGAATTGACCTGATTTAGCTAGTTTAATACAAGGTTGGTTGTCTTCCCACACTCTGATAGGTAGGGGACATTCTCCAAACAATTCTTGTACCAGTTGCTTATAAAATTCCAGTTCTCTACATACATCTGATAATGCATTGAACTCAGATTCAGTTGAACTTAAAGCTATAAGTGATTGCTTTCTTGATCTCCAACCAATTAGTTTATTTCCAAATTTTATCGCCATTCCTGACACTGATTTTCTATCTGGTCCAGCATCTGCCCAACTACTGTCGGCCCAACATTCAAGTTGTGTGCTGCCCTCTGCTGATAGTTTTAAGCGAAACCTTTTGGTAGTTTGGAGATACCTTAAAACTCTTTTTACTCCTTGCCAAGCATGCATTGATGGTTTTTCAGCTTGTCTACACAGCATGTTGACAGCATATGTTATATCGGGCCGAGTCCACTGTGCAATGTGGAGTAGACTGCCTATCGCTGACTGGTAAACCCCGGGATTACTGAACTCTGTCTGTGGCTCGGCTTGAGCATCCTTTATGTAACTTAGCTCCATTGGGGTTTTAACACCAGCACAGTTGTCCATTTTAAACCTTTCCAGCAACTGCTGGATCTTAGCTTCTTGGCTGAGCCAATAGTTCCCATTTTCATCTTGCTGAATTTTAACTCCTAGATAAACAGATACATTGCCTAGTGATTTTATCTGAAACCTTTCTCCAAGCTTTGTGGCAAATTGTTGTGCAAGTTTATCATCCTTTCCACTGTATAATAAATCGTCAACAAATATCAAAACTGCTTCTTGTTCACATCCCGAGCCTTTTAGATAAAGACACGCATCTGCTGCGCTCTTTCTGAACCCCATGCTCTCTAGAGCATCGTTTAAGCAGGAATTCCAATTACGGGCGGACTGTTTCAACCCATAAATGGATTTGTGTAGGCGCCAGACCTGGTTTGGCTTGTCTCCTTCAAAACCCGGTGGTGGTGTTATATAGACTTCCTCCTGTAAGTCTGCGTTTAAATAAGCCACATTGACATCAAAATGAAACAGCTTATTTCCCTTCTTAGCTGAAGAGGCTAAAAGCATTCTTAATGACTCCGATCTTGAAGTTGGGGCATAGATTTGAGAATAGTGAACACCTTTGCGCTGCGAAAACCCTTTTGCAACTAGTCAGGCTTTATATTGCAACTCCTCAGTAGTTGTGGGCTTTAAACGATATACCCATCGACAACCTACAGCTTGTTGCCCTTTCGGAAGCTCTGTACTTGTAAACACACCGAGAGACTTCATTGAAGCCATCTCTTTTTCCATTGCTTCCTGCCACTTAACGGCTTCTGAGCTTGGAAGCTGTTGTACCTCCATATAGCTATCTGGCTCACACTGTGCCATATTTACGTATACACTTGTCACCTTAAACCGCTCTGGCGGCTTGCCCTTTGTGGCACGATTTGACCTGCGCAATTGTTCCTCTTGTGCCCCCTCTGACCGTTGGCTGTCAGAATCTGTCTCAGACTTTATACCTGGATGTGCCTCTAGGGATAAAGACCTCCGTTTAGATACCTCCCTTGGGCTTGGTGTTGCAGGTGACCTGCTTCGCTTTTGCTGTCTGCTAGGCCTACTGACTGGCGATGTTGGAACACTCCTAGATTCTGGATTTTCTACCTTAGGAGAAGAACCTTGTGCCTGGTCAGAATCTGCGTCTGAACTATGTGCACCATCCTCTTCTGGCTCACTACTCTCTGGACTTTCATTCTCAGCATAAATGCCTAAATCATCTCTCAAAATGTCAGGGTTACCGTGTAAGTGAGTCCATCCAGACTGCTCACAAAATTCAGCGCTCCTACTGAGGACCACTCTTGTAGTATCCCCATTTGGGTTCACGAACCTCCAAGATTTGGCGTGTGGTTCGTACCCACAAAAGATGAGTTTCCTAGCCCTTGGACCTCCCTTTTTCCTTAACGCTTTTGGGATAAGTACATAGGCTGGACATCCAAACACCCGAAAGTAATTAATTTTGGGCTTCTTCCCATATAAAGCAAAATATGGGGTAGTGGCAATTACCGAATTATATACTCGGTTCAGAATATGAGTAGCCGCCTGCCAGGTTTCCGCCCAGTAACTTTGAGGGAGTTTAGCATCAAACAACATAGAGTTTGCCAACTCTTGCAGAACCCTGTTTTTACGTTCGGCCACGCCTCCTTCTTGGGGGGAATAAGGTGTAGACAGACGATGCTTAATTCCCTTTTTCTTAAAGAAATTCTGCAACACAGACCCGGTAAATTCTGACCCTCTGTCTGTCTGAAAAGCAAGTACTCTAGTACCAAATTCAAGTTCCACTGCATGAACCCAATTTTTAACTGTTTCTGCAGTATCTGCTTTTGTTTTGAGAGGAAAAAACCATGTAACCTTTGTTTTGTCATCCGAGAGACACAGTGCATACCTCGAACCTCCCATGCTAGCAACAGGCATTGGGCCACATAGGTCCATATGCACAAGTTGGAATACTTTGTCAGATTTCCTATCTGAGCTGGGATAGCTGCATCTATGAACCTTCGCCCTTTTGCATGCAGTACAATCCAAATACTTAGTACATTTGTTCATTTTGCACCCTTCTGATAATTCAGGTTGCCTTTTAACATACTGAAAATTAATATGTCCCAGACGGCGGTGCCATAAATGAACACAAGAATTATGGGTAGGCGTGTTCACACAACCAGCATGAACCTGTTCAACTTCATCTGGACTTGTCTCAAAATAATATAACCCATCTCTGCATTCCACCTGCAAAAGAGATACGTTATTCTTTGAAATAGTGCAAACCCCATTTTCAAACACAGTTTTAAACCCATTTCTATCAAGTTCTGACACAGACAAAATACACCCCTTCAATCCCTTTAGCACGTAGGCATCAATTTCTGTTTGCAAACATTTCAAGAACACTGTGCCTACGGTCTCTAAGGAACGTTTAGTTGAATCTGCCATTGTCACAACTTTAAGGGTTTGCAAATGTCTGCAATTCTGCAAACGGACACTAGATGGCGCCACCAGGTGGTGAGATGCACCACTGTCGATCAACCAGCGTAGATTGCTGCCTTGGCCACGCCCTTGCATCAACGCCATTACTGAAGCCATGTGCTGTGTGCTGTGGGAGTAGCCACGACCTCCTCCTCTTCTTCGACGTCCCCTGGAACTCCTTGTCTGGTAACTAGGGGTAACGGCCTTGGTGCTGTCTTGACCAGGTTCACGTGTGCAATTCCTAATTAAATGGGAAGGGGAACCACAGCGAAAACAGTGTCTAGCTGCAAAAGCATTTACTGTGTGCTCAAACTCAGCATCAACACTCTTAGGCACAGCATAACTCCCCTTTAAAGACAAACCTCTTTCTCTTTGCCTTTTATCCTGTTCATCTGCAAGCCGAGATGAAATGTATTCAAGGGTTAATTCAGTTGAAGGCATAGCTTCCAAAGTTAGAGCTAGAGTCTCATAGCTTTTATCAAGAGAAGACAACAATATGTATGACTGCTGCTCCATAGAGAAAGGAATGCCCAGCTGTCTTAGTTGATTAAAGGCAGACACCATTTTGGCAATATGTTCTTTCACACACGCTCCCGGTTGGAGACGTAAATCAAACAAACATCTTGTAGCATGGATCTTGGCCCCCGCAGTGTTTCTGGAATTTAGCCGCTGAAGAACCGTCCAGACCTCATGCGTGTTCTTTAACTCAGAAACGTAAGGCATTTGCTCTGGTCCCACTGCCAAAACTAGTAGACCTTGGGCTTTCCTGTCACGTTTCTGTGAAGCTGCTGCTGTTGCTTTGTCTTCTGCAGACGCGTCTGCAGCTGCCTGTAAAGGCGGTGCTTCAGTGCAACTCCACAACTCTTTTGCTTGCAACCAAACCCTTACTCTAGCCTTCCAATCTTGCCAATTTTTCCCATTGAGTCGCGTAAACGGGACAGAAAAACTTTCCTGGGACTCTGCCATCCTCCCTGGGGCTTAGGAACGATACTCACACACCTGTAGACCGTCTCCCAGCTGCTGAGGTGGCTCCTTGAGGAATAAGACGTCTTCCAGCGAGTACAAACTGCTCAGTGCCTGTTTAAAACTTTTCTAGGCACGTTGCAGGACTCAAGCTGCTTTGAAGGCTTTCGTTGTCGGCAACCGCTTCTGTCTTCGCTCCAGTCCTTTCATAAATCACTCTGAACTGCACTCCTTAGCTCCTTCTTGACGTACAAACATCCATAACCTGTCCCATTAAACTTTAATTAGTTTAATGTAAATGCCCAGTGCGCTTCCATCGTTACAAGTCCCACTACAGCAGAGTATTTCGCACAGCAGTTGAAGAAGGGCAGGAGAGGCAGTATCTTTTCAAAGAGGAGTCTTGGAGCATGCGGTTTGTAACTCAAAGATAAGGTTTATTTACAAAAACAAAAAAACAACCCTGCCAAAGAACCACACATCTCAGCAAACACGCCCAAAAAAGGGGGAGAAAGAAAAGGGAGAACAAACACACAGGAGACTATTTATACAAACTCATGTTCCTGGAAGCCTAATGACCTCCAGCTGCTCAGTGATTAGAGCGTTTCTGCTACCCTTCAACCCTTTGATAGCAACTCAAACTCAGCATCAACACTCTTAGGCACAGCATAACTTCCCTTTAAAGACAGACCTCTTTCTCTTTGCCTTTTATCCTGTTCATCTGCAAGCCGAGATGAAATGTATTCAAGGGTTAATTCAGTTGAAGGCATAGCTTCCAAAGTTAGAGCTAGAGTCTCATAGCTGTACACCTGGATGTGCCTCTAGGGATAAAGACCTCCGTTTAGATATACAATTAATAAAATAGTAACAATACTATTTGTTACTATAGACAGGCATGCCATTGTTCAGGAAGGTCTACTGTATAAATAGGGGTATAAATAGTAAAGTAGTATAAGTAATAAAGTAGCAGTAGGAAATTGGAAATAAAGTGGTAGTAAAGCAATAGTAAACAGGTAGGGAAGTAGCAGTTAAGTAATGGTAAAACAATAGTAAAGTGGTGGAATAGTAGCAGTAAAGTAGTAGTAACGCAGTAGTAAAATAGTAGTAAAATGGTAGTAAGGCAGTAGTGAAACAGCAGTAAGATAGTAGTAAAGAAGTAGTAAAGCGGTAGTAAAATGGTCCAATAGTAAAGTGGTGGAATAGCAGTAAAATAGCTTTTAAGTTTTAGTAAAGCGGTAGTAAAATTGTAGAAAAATAGTAGTTAAATGGTAGTAAAGCAGTAGTAAGGTAGTAGTAAAATGGTAGTAAAGTAGTAGTAAAGCGGTAGTAAAGCGGTAGTAAAACTTTAGTAAAGCAGTAGTAAAATGGTAGTAAGGTAGTAGAAAAATTGTAGTAAAGTAGTAGTAAAGTGGTAGGAAAGTAGTAGTAAAGTGGTAGTAAAGTAGTAGTAAAGCAGGTTAAGTTGTCGAGGGCTGATTTCTTTTCCTTTCATAAAAAGCCTTCTGTTTCGACCGCCAAACCTCTCAAGGGAGCATTTGCAACCGTTTGGCACCATTTTAGAGTGAATGGTTGAAAGTCAGATTATTGATCAAATTGTGACCCCGGGGCTTTGGGATTTTTTCAAAAAAATATTTTTCTGCCGGTTAAGTTGGCGTAGGGATGCGGGTGGCGCTGTGGGTAAAAGCCTCAGCCCCTAGGGCCTGCCGATCAAAAGGTCGGCGGTTCGAATCCACACGGCTGGGTGCGCTCCTGTTGCTTGGTCCCAGCGCCTGCCAACCTAGCAGTTCGAAAGCAACCCCGGGTGCAAGTAGATAAATAGGGACCGCTTACTGGCGGGAAGGTAAACGGCGTTTCCGTGTGCTGCGCTGGCTCACCATTTGCAGCTTTGTCACGCATTAGTAAAGCAGGTTAAGTTGTCGTAACAATATAGTAACAATACTATTTGTTACTATAGTACAAATACTATATTATAGGAACAATACTATTTGTTACTATAGACAGGCATGCCATTGTTCAGGAAGGTCTACTGTATAAATAGGGGTATAAATAGTAAAGTAGTATAAGTAATAAAGTAGCAGTAGGAAAGTGGAAGTAAAGTGGTAGTAAAGCAATAGTAAACCAGTAGGGAAGTAGCTGTTAAGTAATGGTAAAACAATAGTAAAGTGGTGGAATAGTAGCAGTAAAATAGGAGTAAAGTAGTAGTAAAGTAGTAGTAACGCAGTAGTAAAATAGTAGTAAAATGGTAGTAAGGCAGTAGTGAAACAGCAGTAAGATAGTAGTAAAGAAGTAGTAAAGTGGTATTTAAATGGTCCAATAGTAAAGTGGTGGAATAGCAGTAAAAGAACTTTAAAGTAGTAGTAAACTAGTAGCTAAATGGAAGTAAAGCAGTAGTAAGGTAGTAGTAAAATGGTAGTAAAGTAATAGTAAAGCGTTAGTAAAGCAGTAGTAAAATTGTAGTAAAGCAGTAGTAAAGTAGTAGTAAAGTGGTAGTAAAGTAGTAGAAAAGTGATAGTAAAGTTGTAGTAAAGCAGTAGTAAAGTGGTAGTAAAGTGGTAGTAAAGTAGTAGTAAAGTGATAGTAAAGTAGTAGTAAAGTGGTAGTAAAGTAGTAGTAAAGTGATAGTAAAGTAGTAGTAAAGTGGTAGTAAAGTAGTAGTAAAGTGGTAGTAAAGTGGTAGTAAAGTAGTAGTAAAGTGATAGTAAAGTAGTAGTAAAGTAGTAGTAAAGTGGTAGTAAAGTAGTAGTAAAGTAGTAGTAAAGCAGTAGTAAGAATGACCTCAGAAGTATTCGTTGTACAAAAAGGCGCCATGTTGATAGCCTCAATCACAGAGGTTTTTCTAGTTGTTTCCATATAAAGTAGTGGGGCGGGGGGGAATGGCTTCTCAGTGTTTGTATTTTGATCCCTGTTTACACTATTATGTTAAAAAGTACACCAGAATTTAGTGGCGTTGGATATTTTGGGTCCCAAAAGGTCCCCGCCAGCAGTGGCTGCATAAAATCCTTTAGTCAGAACTGAGCTATGGGCAACACACTGTCGTGAGTCAGGAACTGTATGAGGAGCCCGTAGTCAAAACTGAGGTGAGGACAAAAGCATACCCTCCAACATTTCTTCGATGAAAATAGGGGTGCCCTGTTCTGTAACAAGAATTTTACTACAGTGGTACCTCAGGTTAAGTACTTAATTCGTTCCGGAGGTCCGTTCTTAAACTGAAACTGTTCTTAACCTGAAGCACCACTTTAGCTAATGGGGCCTCCTGCTGTTGCCGTGCCGCCGGATCACGATTTCTGTTCTCAGAAGCAAATTTCTTAACCTGAAGCACTATTTCTGGGTTAGCGGAGTCTGTAACCTGAAGCATCTGTAACCTGAAGCATATGTAACCTGAAGCATATGTAACCCGAGGTACCACTGTATTTATACCACATCCATCTGCCTGGGTTGCTCTAGCCACTCTGGGCGTCTTCCAAAACATATAAAAAGGTAATAAAACAGTAAACATTAAAAAACTTCCCTAGGTTGTTGTTGTTTAGTCGTTTAGTCGTGTCCGACTCTTCGTGACCCCATGGACCAGAGCACGCCAGGCACCTCTGTCCTCCACTACCTCCCGCAGTTTGGTCAAACTCATGCTGGTAACCTCGAAAACACTATCCAACCATCTGGTCCTCTGTCGCCCCCTTCTCCTTGTGCCCTCCATCTTTCCCAGCATCAGTGTCTTCTATAAATTGTTGTGTATTGAGTCAAAGGATTTTATATCTGTATTATTATTGTTTGTATTTGCATTAGGGTAAAGTAACTGCCTTTTGGTTCCAGAGGGTACAGCTACTATTGGTTCATTTAAGCTGCTGTATTTGGATCCTCTGCCTTATTGGTTTCCTCCAAAAGGCAGGACTGTGATTGCCTGATATTGTTCCCTCCAAAATGTATCCTTTCTAGCTAGTTCCCTGTCCCTATAAATGTAGCTCTCCCCTCCTCAGGTCTCAGTCTTGTTTGCTTTAATAAAGAAGTGTTACTAGAGAACGGTCTCCAGCATATTATGTCAAGAGAGCTGAAATCACAAACCCCACGTCACAACATAAATTAAATAAGCAGGGAGACAAAATACAGCCTTGTCGTACTCCTTTTCCAATTTTGAACCAATCAGTTGTTCCATATCCAGTTCTAACTGTAGCTTCTTGTCCCACATAGAGATTTCTCGGGAGACAGATGAGGTGATCAGGCACTCCCATTTCTTTAAGAACTTGCCATAGTTTGCTGTGGTCGACACAGTCAAAGGCTTTTGCGTAGTCAATGAAGCAGAAGTAGATGTCTTTCTGGAACTCTCTAGCTTTCTCCATAATCCAGCGCATGTTTGCAATTTGGTCTCTGGTTCTTCTGCCTCTTCTAAATCCAGCTTGCACTTCTGGGAGTTCTCGATCCACATACTGCTTGAGCCTTCCTTGTAGAATTTTAAGCATAACCTTGCTAGCGTGTGAAATGAGTGCAATTGTGCGGTAGTTGGAGCATTCTTTGGCACTGCCCTTCTTTGGGATTGGGATGTAGACTGATCTTCTCCAATCTTCTGGCCACTGCTGAGTTTTCCAAATTTGCTGGCATATTGAGTGTAGCACCTTAACAGCATCATCTTTTAAAATTTTAAATATTTCAGCTGGAATACCATCACTTCCACTGGCCTTGTTATTTGCAGTGCTTTCTGAGGCCCATTTGACTTCACTTTCCAGGATGTCTGGCTCAAGGTCAGCAACCACACTACCTGGGGTGTACGAGACATCCATATCTTTCTGGTATAATTCCTCTGTGTATTCTTGCCACCTCTTCTTGATGTCTTCTGCTTCTCTTAGGTCCTTACCACTTTTGTCCTTTATTATGGTAATCTTTGTACGAAATGTTCCTTTCATAGCTCCAATTTTCTTGAACAGATCTCTGGTTCTTCCCATTCTGTTGTTTTCCTCTATTGTTTGCATTGCTCGTTTAAGAAGGCCTTCTTGTCTCTCCTTGCTATTCTTTGGAAATCTGCATTCAATTTCCTGTATCTTTCACTATCTCCCTCGCATTTTGCTTGCCTTCTCTCCTCCGCTGTTTGTAAGGCCTCGTTGGACAGCCACTTTGCTTTCTTGCATTTCCTTTTCATTGGGATGGTTTTCGTTGTTGCCTCCTGTACAATGTTACCAGCCTCCATCCATAGTTCTTCAGGCACTCTGTCCACCAAATCTAAATCCTTAAACCTGTTCGTCGCTTCCACTGTGTATTCATAAGGGATTTGACTTAGATGATATCTTACCGGCCCAATGGTTTTCCCTACTTTCTTCAGTTTAAGTTTGAATTTTGCTATAAGAAGCTGATGATCTGAGCCACAGTCAGCTCCAGGTCTTGTTTTTGCTGACTGTATAGAGCCTCTCCATCTTTGGCTGCAGAGAATATAATCAATCTGATTTCGATGCTGCCCATCTGGTGATGTCCATGTGTAGAGTCGTCTCTTGTGTTGTTGGAAAAGCGTGTTTGTGATGATGACCAGCTTGTTCTCTTGACAGAACTCTATTAGCCTTTGCCCTGCTTCGTTTTGATCTCCAAGGCCAAACTTGCCAGTTGTTCCTCTTATCTCTTGCCTCCCTACTTTAGCATTCCAATCCCCTATAATGAGAAGAACATCCTTCTTTGGTGTCACTTCTATAAGGTGTTGTAAGTCTTCATAGAATTGGTCAATTTCAGTTTCTTCAGCACCAGTAGTTGGTGCATAAACTTGGATTACTGTGATGTTAAAAGGTCTGCCTAGGATTGGTATCGAGATCATTCTATCATTCTATTCTATGTATAACTCCATACCATCCAACATTTCTCCCATGAACATAGGGACGTCCTAAGGAAAAGCAGGATAACATCAGAAACCAGGACAGCTTCAATAAATCTGGGACTGTCCCGGCAAAATTAGGGACAACTGGAAGGTTTGCAAAAGTGAGGAAGTTAAGATCAAGGAACAAGAGAGAAGTTATGAGTGAAGGACAAGCCAAAGGAGAGGTTGAGGGAGGAGGCTTATTGGTTTGTTCTTGTTCTTGTTTTTATTGTGTATTTTGTGTTTTTTACCTTGCATTTTTAAGTCGTAAACCAACCTTAAATCTACGGATGAAGGGCAGTATATACAATTAATAAAATAGTAACAATACTATTTGTTACTATAGACAGGCATGCCATTGTTCAGGAAGGTCTACTGTATAAATAGGGGTATAAATAGTAAAGTAGTATAAGTAATAAAGTAGCAGTAGGAAATTGGAAATAAAGTGGTAGTAAAGCAATAGTAAACCAGTAGGGAAGTAGCTGTTAAGTAATGGTAAAACAATAGTAAAGTGGTGGAATAGTAGCAGTAAAATAGCAGTAAAGTAGTAGTAACGCAGTAGTAAATAGTAATAAAATGGTAGTAAGGCAGTAGTGAAACAGCAGTAAGATAGTAGTAAAGAAGTAGTAAAGCGGTAGTAAAATGGTCCAATAGTAAAGTGGTGGAATAGCAGTAAAATAGCTTTAAAGTAGTAGTAAAGCAGTAGTAAAATTGTAGAAAAATAGTAGGTAAATGGTAGTAAAGCAGTAGTAAGGTAGTAGTAAAATGGTAGTAAAGTAGTAGTAAAGCGGTAGTAAAGCGGTAGTAAAACTTTAGTAAAGCAGTAGTAAAATGGTAGTAAGGTAGTAGAAAAATTGTAGTAAAGTAGTAGTAAAGTGGTAGGAAAGTAGTAGTAAAGTGGTAGTAAAGTAGTAGTAAAGCAGGTTAAGTTGTCGAGGGCTGATTTCTTTTCCTTTCATAAAAAGCCTTCTGTTTCGACCGCCAAACCTCTCAAGGGAGCATTTGCAACCGTTTGGCACCATTTTAGAGTGAATGGTTGAAAGTCAGATTATTGATCAAATTGTGACCCCGGGGCTTTGGGATTTTTTCAAAAAAATATTTTTCTGCCGGTTAAGTTGGCGTAGGGATGCGGGTGGCGCTGTGGGTAAAAGCCTCAGCCCCTAGGGCCTGCCGATCAAAAGGTCGGCGGTTCGAATCCACACGGCTGGGTGCGCTCCTGTTGCTTGGTCCCAGCGCCTGCCAACCTAGCAGTTCGAAAGCAACCCCGGGTGCAAGTAGATAAATAGGGACCGCTTACTGGCGGGAAGGTAAACGGCGTTTCCGTGTGCTGCGCTGGCTCACCAATTGCAGCTTTGTCACGCATTAGTAAAGCAGGTTAAGTTGTCGTAACAATATAGTAACAATACTATTTGTTACTATAGTACAAATACTATATTATAGGAACAATACTATTTGTTACTATAGACAGGCATGCCATTGTTCAGGAAGGTCTACTGTATAAATAGGGGTATAAATAGTAAAGTAGTATAAGTAATAAAGTAGCAGTAGGAAAGTGGAAGTAAAGTGGTAGTAAAGCAATAGTAAACCAGTAGGGAAGTAGCTGTTAAGTAATGGTAAAACAATAGTAAAGTGGTGGAATAGTAGCAGTAAAATAGCAGTAAAGTAGTAGTAAAGTTGTAGTAACGCAGTAGTAAAATAGTAGTAAAATGGTAGTAAGGCAGTAGTGAAACAGCAGTAAGATAGTAGTAAAGAAGTAGTAAAGTGGTATTTAAATGGTCCAATAGTAAAGTGGTGGAATAGCAGTAAAAGAACTTTAAAGTAATAGTAAACTAGTAGTTAAATGGAAGTAAAGCAGTAGTAAGGTAGTAGTAAAATGGTAGTAAAGTAATAGTAAAGCGGTAGTAAAGCAGTAGTAAAATTGTAGTAAAGCAGTAGTAAAGTAGTAGTAAAGTGGTAGTAAAGTAGTAGAAAAGTGATAGTAAAGTTGTAGTAAAGCAGTAGTAAAGTGGTAGTAAAGTGGTAGTAAAGTAGTAAAGTGATAGTAAAGTAGTAGTAAAGTGATAGTAAAGTGGTAGTAAAGTAGTAGTAAAGTGATAGTAAAGTGATAGTAAAGTAGTAGTAAAGTAGTAGTAAAGTAGTAGTAAAGTAGTAGTAAAGCAGTAGTAAGAATGACCTCAGAAGTATTCGTTGTACAAAAAGGCGCCATGTTGATAGCCTCAATCACAGAGGTTTTTCCAGTTGTTTCCATATAAAGTAGTGGGGCAGGGGGGAATGGCTTCTCAGTGTTTGTATGTTGATCCCTGTTTACACTATTATGTTAAAAAGTACACCAGAATTTAGTGGCGTTGGATATTTTGGGTCCCAAAAGGTCCCCGCCAGCAGTGGCTGCATAAAATCCTTTAGTCAGAACTGAGCTATGGGCAACACACTGTCGTGAGTCAGGAACTGTGTGAGGAGACCGTAGTCAAAACTGAGGTGAGGACAAAAGCATACCCTCCAACATTTCTCCGATGAAAATAGGGGTGCCCTGTTCTGTAACAAGAATTTTACTACAGTGGTACCTCAGCTTAAGTACTTAATTCGTTCCGGAGGTCCGTTCTTAAACTGAAACTGTTCTTAACCTGAAGCACCACTTTAGCTAATGGGGCCTCCTGCTGTCGCCGCGCCGCCGGATCACGATTTCTGTTCTCAGAAGCAAATTTCTTAACCTGAAGCACTATTTCTGGGTTAGCGGAGTCTGTAACCTGAAGCATCTGTAACCTGAAGCATATGTAACCTCAAGCATATGTAACCCGAGGTACCACTGTATTTATACCACATCCATCTGCCTGGGTTGCTCTAGCCACTCTGGGCGTCTTCCAAAACATATAAAAAGGTAATAAAACAGTAAACATTAAAAAACTTCCCTAGGTTGTTGTTGTTTAGTCGTTTAGTCGTGTCCGACTCTTCGTGACCCCATGGACCAGAGCACGCCAGGCACCTCTGTCCTCCACTACCTCCCGCAGTTTGGTCAAACTCATGCTGGTAACCTCGAAAACACTATCCAACCATCTGGTCCTCTGTCGCTCCCTTCTCCCAGCATCAGTGTCTTCTATAAATTGTTGTGTATTGAGTCAAAGGATTTTATATCTGTATTATTATTGTTTGTATTTGCATTAGGGTAAAGTAACTGCCTTTTGGTTCCAGAGGGTACAGCTACTATTGGTTCATTTAAGCTGCTGTATTTGGATCCTCTGCCTTATTGGTTTCCTCCAAAAGGCAGGACTGTGATTGCCTGATATTGTTCCCTCCAAAATGTATCCTTTCTAGCTAGTTCCCTGTCCCTATAAATGTAGCTCTCCCCTCCTCAGGTCTCAGTCTTGTTTGCTTTAATAAAGAAGTGTTACTAGAGAACTGTCTCCAGCATATTATGTCAAGAGAGCTGAAATCACAAACCCCACGTCACAACATAAATTAAATAAGCAGGGAGACAAAATACAGCCTTGTCGTACTCCTTTTCCAATTTTGAACCAATCAGTTGTTCCATATCCAGTTCTAACTGTAGCTTCTTGTCCCACATAGAGATTTCTCGGGAGACAGATGAGGTGATCAGGCACTCCCATTTCTTTAAGAACTTGCCATAGTTTGCTGTGGTCGACACAGTCAAAGGCTTTTGCGTAGTCAATGAAGCAGAAGTAGATGTCTTTCTGGAACTCTCTAGCTTTCTCCATAAATCCAGCGCATGTTTGCAATTTGGTCTCTGGTTCTTCTGCCTCTTCTAAATCCAGCTTGCACTTCTGGGAGTTCTCGATCCACATACTGCTTGAGCCATCCTTGTAGAATTTTAAGCATAACCTTGCTAGCGAAGTAGTAGTGAAGCAGGTTAAGAGGGCTGATTTCTTTTCCTTTCATAAAATGCCTTCTGTTTCGACCGCCAAACCTCTCAAGGGAGCATTTGCAACCGTTTGGCACCATTTTTGATTGAATGGCCGAAAGTCAGATTTTTCAATGAAATTGTGACCCCGGGGCATAGGGATTTTTTCAAAAAAAAATCTTTTTCTGACGGTTAAGTTGTCAAGGACTGAATTCTTTTCCTGAGATAAAAAGCCTTCTGTTTCGACCGCCAAACCTCTCAGGGGAGCATTTGCAACCGTTTGGCACCATTTTAGAGTGAATGTTTGAAAGTCAGATTATTGATCAAATTGTGACCCCGGGGCTTAGGGATTTTTTCAAAAAAATATTTTTCTGCCGGTTAAGTTGGCGTAGGGATGCGGGTGGCGCTGTGGGTAAAAGCCTCAGCCCCTAGGGCCTGCCGATCAAAAGGTCGGCGGTTCGAATCCACGCGGCTGGGTGCGCTCCTGTTGCTTGGTCCCAGCGCCTGCCAACCTAGCAGTTCGAAAGCAACCCCGGGTGCAAATAGATAAATAGGGACTGCTTACTGGCGGGAGGTAAACGGCGTTTCCGTGTGCTGCGCTGGCTCACCAAATGCAGCTTTGTCACGCATTAGTAAAGCAGGTTAAGTTGTCGTAACAATATAGTAACAATACTATTTGTTACTATAGTACAAATACTATATTATAGGAACAATACTATTTGTTACTATAGACAGGCATGCCATTGTTCAGGAAGGTCTACTGTATAAATAGGGGTATAAATAGTAAAGTAGTATAAGTAATAAAGTAGCAGTAGTAAAGTGGAAGTAAAGTGGTAGTAAAGTAATAGTAAACCAGTAGGGAAGTAGCTGTTAAGTAATGGTAAAACAATAGTAAAGTGGTGGAATAGTAGCAGTAAAATATTAGTAAAGTAGTAGTAACGCAGTAGTAAAATAGTAGTAAAATGGTAGTAAGGCAGGAGTGAAACAGCAGTAAGATAGTAGTAAAGAAGTAGTAAAGTGGTATTTAAATGCTCCAATAGTAAAGTGGTGGAATAGCAGTAAAAGAACTTTAAAGTAGTAGTAAAGTTGTAGTAAAATTGTAGAAAAATAGTAGTTAAATGGTAGTAAAGCAGTAGTAAGGTAGTAATAAAATGATAGTAAAGTAATAGTAAAGCGGTAGTAAAGCAGTAGTAAAATTGTAGTAAAGCAGTGGGAAAGAAGTAGTAAAGTGGTAGTAAAGTGGTAGTAAAGTAGTAGTAAAGTGATAGTAAAGTAGTAGTAAAGTAGTAGTAAAATGGTAGTAAAGTAGTAGTAAAGTGGTAGTAAAGTGGTAGTAAAGCAGTAGTAAGAATGACCTCAGAAGTGTTCGTTGTACAAAAAGGCGCCTTGTTGATAGCCTCAATCACAGAGGTTTTTCCAGTTGTTTCCATATAAGGTAGTGGGGCGGGGGGAATGGCTTCTCAGTGTTTGTATGTTGATCCCTGTTTACACTATTATGTTAAAAAGTACACCAGAATTTAGTGGCGTTGGATATTTTGGGTCCCAAAAGGTCCCCGCCAGCAGTGGCTGCATAAAATCCTTTAGTCACAACAGAGCTATGGGCAACACACTGTCGTGAGTCAGGAACTGTGTGAGGAGACCGTAGTCAAAACTGAGGTGAGGACAAAAGCATACCCTCCAACATTTCTCCGATGAAAATAGGGGTGCCCTGTTCTGTAACAAGAATTTTACTACAGTGGTACCTCAGCTTAAGTACTTAATTCGTTCCGGAGGTCCGTTCTTAAACTGAAACTGTTCTTAACCTGAAGCACCACTTTAGCTAATGGGGCCTCCTGCTGTCGCCGCGCCGCCGGATCACGATTTCTGTTCTCAGAAGCAAATTTCTTAACC
Source organism: Podarcis gaigeae (assembly GCF_964106915.1). Lineage (NCBI taxonomy): Eukaryota > Metazoa > Chordata > Lepidosauria > Squamata > Lacertidae > Podarcis > Podarcis gaigeae. The sequence goes on along the minus strand of NC_139677.1, from coordinate 13,229,164 downwards.
TGAAGCACTATTTCTGGGTTAGCGGAGTCTGTAACCTGAAGCATCTGTAACCTGAAGCATATGTAACCTCAAGCATATGTAACCCGAGGTACCACTGTATTTATACCACATCCATCTGCCTGGGTTGCTCTAGCCACTCTGGGCGGCTTCCAAAACATATAAAAAGGTAATAAAACAGTAAACATTAAAAAACTTCCCTAGGTTGTTGTTGTTTAGTCGTTTAGTCGTGTCCGACTGTTCGTGATCCCATGGACCAGAGCACGCCAGGCACCTCTGTCCTCCACTACCTCCCACAGTTTGGTCAAACTCATGCTGGTAACCTCGAAAACACTATCCAACCATCTCGTCCTCTGTCGCCCCCTTCTCCTTGTGCCCTCCATCTTTCCCAGCATCAGTGTCTTCTCCAGGGAGTCTTCTCTTCTCATGAGGTGGCCAAAGTACAGGAGCCTCAGCTTCACGATCTGTCCTTCCAGTGAGCACTCAGGGCTGATTTCTTTAAGAATGGATGCGTTTGATCTTCTTGCAGTCCATGGGACTCTCAAGAGTCTCCTCCAGCACCAGAATTCAAAAGCATCAATTCTTCGGCGATCAGCCTTCTTTATGGTCCAGCTCTCACTTCCATACATCACTACTGGGAAAACCATGGCTTTAACTATACGGACCTTTGTTGGCAAGGGGACGTCTCTACTTCTCAAGATGCTGTCTAGGCCTGTCATTGCCCTTCTCCCAAGAAGCAGGCGTCTTTTAATTATGTGGCTGCTGTCACCATCTGCAGTGATCATGGAGCCCAAGAAAGTAAAATCTCTCACTGCCTCCATTTCTTCCCCTTCTATTTGCCAGGAGGTGATGGGACCAGTGGCCATGATCTTTGTTTTTTTGATGTTGAGCTTCAGACCATATTTTGCGCTCTCCTCTTTCACCCTCATTAAAAGGTTCTTTAATTCCTCCTCACTTTCTGCCATCAAGGTTGTGTCATCTGCATATCTGAGGTTGTTGATATTTCTTCCGGCAATCTTAATTCCAGCTTGGGATTCATCCAGCCCAGCCTTTCGCATGATGCATTCTGCATATAAATTGTTGTGTATTGAGTCAAAGGATTTTATATCTGTATTATTATTGTCTGTATTTGCATTAGGGTAAAGTAACTGCCTTTTGGTTCCAGAGGGTACAGCTACTATTGGTTCATTTAAGCTGCTGTGTTTGGATCCTCTGTCTTATTGGTTTCCTCCAAAAGGCAGGACTGTGATTGCCTGATATTGTTCCCTCCAAAATGTATCCTTTCTAGCTAGTTCCCTGTCCCTATAAATGTAGCTCATCCCTCCTCAGGTCTCAGTCTTGTTTGCTTTAATAAAGAAGTGTTACTAGAGAACTGTCTCCAGCATATTATGTCAAGAGAGCTGAAATCACAAACCCCACGTCACAACATAAATTAAATAAGCAGGGAGACAAAATACAGCCTTGTCGTACTCCTTTTCCAATTTTGAACCAATCAGTTGTTCCATATCCAGTTCTAACTGTAGCTTCTTGTCCCACATAGAGATTTCTCGGGAGACAGATGAGGTGATCAGGCACTCCCATTTCTTTAGAACTTGCCATAGTTTGCTGTGGTCGACACAGTCAAAGGCTTTTGCGTAGTCAATGAAGCAGAAGTAGATGTCTTTCTGGAACTCTCTAGCTTTCTCCATAATCCAGCGCATGTTTGCAATTTGGTCTCTGGTTCTTCTGCCTCTTCTAAATCCAGCTTGCACTTCTGGGAGTTCTCGATCCACATACTGCTTGAGCCTTCCTTGTAGAATTTTAAGCATAACCTTGCTAGCGTGTGAAATGAGTGCAATTGTGCGGTAGTTGGAGCATTCTTTGGCACTGCCCTTCTTTGGGATTGGGATGTAGACTGATCTTCTCCAATCTTCTGGCCACTGCTGAGTTTTCCAAACTTGCTGGCATATTGAGTGTAGCACCTTAACAGCATCATCTTTTAAAATTTTAAATAGTTCAGCTGGAATACCATCACTTCCACTGGCCTTGTTATTTGCAGTGCTTTCTGAGGCCCATTTGACTTCACTTTCCAGGATGTCTGGCTCAAGGTCAGCAACCACACTACCTGGGGTGTACGAGACATCCATATCTTTCTGGTATAATTCCTCTGTGTATTCTTGCCACCTCTTCTTGATGTCTTCTGCTTCTGTTAGGTCCTTACCACTTTTGTCCTTTATTATGGTAATCTTTGTACGAAATGTTCCTTTCATAGCTCCAATTTTCTTGAACAGATCTCTGGTTCTTCCCATTCTGTTGTTTTCCTCTATTGTTTGCATTGCTCGTTTAAGAAGGCCTTCTTGTCTCTCCTTGCTATTCTTTGGAAATCTGAATGAGCCTTTGCCCTGCTTCGTTTTGATCTCCAAGCCCAAACTTGCCAGTTGTTCCTCTTATCTCTTGCCTCCCTACTTTAGCATTCCAATCCCCTATAATGAGAAGAACATCCTTCTTTGGTGTCACTTCTATAAGGTGTTGTAAGTCTTCATAGAATTGGTCAATTTCAGTTTCTTCAGCACCAGTAGTTGGTGCATAAACTTGGATTACTGTGATGTTAAAAGGTCTGCTTAGAATTGTTATCGAGATCATTCTATCATTCTATTCTATGTATAACTCCATACCATCCAACATTTCTCCCATGAACATAGGGACGTCCTAAGGAAAAGCAGGATAACATCAGAAACCAGGACAGCTTCAATAAATCTGGGACTGTCCCGGCAAAATTAGGGACAACTGGAAGGTTTGCAAAAGTGAGGAAGTTAAGATCAAGGAACAAGAGAGAAGTCATGAGTGAAGGACAAGCCAAAGGAGAGGTTGAGGGAGGAGGCTTATTGGTTTGTTCTTGTTCTTGTTTTTATTGTGTATTTTGTGTTTTTTACCTTGCATTTTTAAGTCGTAAACCAACCTTAAATCTATGGATGAAGGGCAGTATATACAATTAATAAAATAGTAACAATACTATTTGTTACTATAGACAGGCATGCCATTGTTCAGGAAGGTCTACTGTATAAATAGGGGTATAAATAGTAAAGTAGTATAAGTAATAAAGTAGCAGTAGTAAAGTGGAAGTAAAGTGGTAGTAAAGCAATAGTAAACCAGTAGGGAAGTAGCAGTTAAGTAATGGTAAAACAATAGTAAAGTGGTGGAATAGTAGCAGTAAAATAGCAGTAAAGTAGTAGTAACGCAGTAGTAAAATAGTAGTAAAATGGTAGTAAGGCAGTAGTGAAACAGCAGTAAGATAGTAGTAAAGAAGTAGTAAAGCGGTAGTAAAATGTTCCAATAGTAAAGTGGTGGAATAGCAGTAAAATAGCTTTAAAGTAGTAGTAAAATTGTAGAAAAATAGTAGTAAAATGGTAGTAAAGCAGTAGTAAGGTAGTAGTAAAATGGTAGTAAAGTAGTAGTAAAGCGGTAGTAAAGCAGTAGTAAAACGGTAATAAAGCAGTAGTAAAATGGTAGTAAAGTAGTAGAAAAATTGTAGTAAAGTAGTAGTAAAGTGGTAGTAAAGTAGTAGTAAAGTGGTAGTAAAGTAGTAGTGAAGCAGGTTAAGAGGGCTGATTTCTTTTCCTTTCATAAAATGCCTTCTGTTTCAACCGCCAAACCTCTCAAGGGAGCATTTGCAACCGTTTGGCACCATTTTTGATTGAATGGCCGAAAGTCAGATTTTTGAATGAAATTGTGACTCCGGGGCTTTGGGATTTTTTCAAAAAAAAATCTTTTTCTGCCGGTTAAGTTGTCAAGGACTGAATTCTTTTCCTGAGATAAAAAGCCTTCTGTTTCGACCGCCAAACCTCTCAGGGGAGCATTTGCAACCGTTTGGCACCATTTTAGAGTGAATGGTTGAAAGTCAGATTTTTGATCAAATTGTGACCCCGGGGCTTAGGGATTTTTTCAAAAAAATATTTTTCTGCCGGTTAAGTGGGCGTAGGGATGCGGGTGGCGCTGTGGGTTAAAGCCTCAGCCCCTAGGGCCTGCCGATCAAAAGGTCGGCGGTTCGAATCCACGCGGCTGGGTGCGCTCCTGTTGCTTGGTCCCAGCGCCTGCCAACCTAGCAGTTCGAAAGCAACCCCGGGTGCAAATAGATAAATAGGGACCGCTTACTGGCGGGAAGGTAAACGGCGTTTCCGTGTGCTGCGCTGGCTCACCAAATGCAGCTTTGTCACGCATTAGTAAAGCAGGTTAAGTTGTCGTAACAATATAGTAACAATACTATTTGTTACTATAGTACAAATACTATATTATAGGAACAATACTATTTGTTACTATAGACAGGCATGCCATTGTTCAGGAAGGTCTACTGTATAAATAGGGGTATAAATAGTAAAGTAGTATAAGTAATAAAGTAGCAGTAGTAGAGTGGAAGTAAAATCTTAGTAAAGTAATAGTAAATCAGTAGGGAAGTAGCTGTTAAGTAATGGTAAAACAATAGTAAAGTGGTGGAATAGTAGCAGTAAAATATTAGTAAAGTAGTAGTAACGCAGTAGTAAAATAGTAGTAAAATGGTAGTAAGGCAGGAGTGAAACAGCAGTAAGATAGTAGTAAAGAAGTAGTAAAGTGGTATTTAAATGCTCCAATAGTAAAGTGGTGGAATAGCAGTAAAAGAACTTTAAAGTAGTAGTAAAGTTGTAGTAAAATTGTAGAAAAATAGTAGTTAAATGGTAGTAAAGCAGTAGTAAGGTAGTAATAAAATGGTAGTAAAGTAATAGTAAAGCGGTAGTAAAGCAGTAGAAAAATTGTAGTAAAGCAGTAGGAAAGAAGTAGTAAAGTGGTAGTAAATTAGTAGTAAAGTGGTAGTAAAGTAGTAGTAAAGTGGTAGTAAAGTAGTAGTAAAGTGATAGTAAAGTAGTAGTAAAGTGGTAGTAAAGTGGTAGTAAAGTAGTAGTAAAGTGGTAGTAAAGTAGTAGTAAAGTAGTAGAAAAGCAGTAGTAAGAATGACCTCAGAATTGTTCGTTGTACAAAAAGGCGCCTTGTTGATAGCCTCAATCACAAAGGTTTTTCCAGTTGTTTCCATATAAGGTAGTGGGGCGGGGGGAATGGCTTCTCAGTGTTTGTATGTTGATCACTGTTTACACTATTATGTTAAAAAGTACACCAGAATTTAGTGGCGTTGGATATTTTGGGTCCCAAAAGGTCCCCGCCAGCAGTGGCTGCATAAAATCCTTTAGTCACAACAGAGCTATGGGTAACACACTGTCGTGAGTCAGGAGCTGTGTGTGGAGCCCGTAGTCAAAACTGAGGTGAGGACAAAAGCATACCCTCCAACATTTCTCCGATGAAAATAGGGGTGCCCTGTTCTGTAACAACAATTTTACTACAGTGGTACCTCAGGTTAAGTACTTAATTCGTTTCGGAGGTCCGTTCTTAAACTGAAACTGTTCTTAACCTCTACAATTTCAATTTCCTGTATCTTTCACTATCTCCCTCGCATTTTGCTTGCCTTCTCTCCTCCGCTGTTTGTAAGGCCTCGTTGGACAGCCACTTTGCTTTCTTGCATTTCCTTTTCATTGGGATGGTTTTCGTTGTTGCCTCCTGTACAATGTTACCAGCCTCCATCCATAGTTCTTCAGGCACTCTGTCCACCAAATCTAAATCCTTAAACCTGTTCGTAGCTTCCACTGTGTATTCATAAGGGATTTGACTTAGATGATATCTTACCGGCCCAGTGGTTTTCCCTACTTTCTTCAGTTTAAGTTTGAATTTTGCTATAAGAAGCTGATGATCTGAGCCACAGTCAGCTCCAGGTCTTGTTTTTGCTGACTGTATAGAGCCTCTCCATCTTTGGCTGCAGAGAATATAATCAATCTGATTTCGATGCTGCCCATCTGGTGATGTCCATGTGTAGAGTCGTCTCTTGTGTTGTTGGAAAAGCGTGTTTGTGATGACCAGCTTGTTCTCTTGACAGAACTCTATTAGCCTTTGCCCTGCTTCGTTTTGATCTCCAAGGACAAACTTGCCAGTTGTTCCTCTTATCTCTTGCATCCCTACTTTAGCATTCCAATCCCCTATAATGAGAAGAACATCCTTCTTTGGTGTCACTTCTATAAGGTGTTGTAAGTCTTCATAGAATTGGTCAGTTTCAGTTTCTTCAGCACCAGTAGTTGGTGCATAAACTTGGATTACTGTGATGTTAAAAGGTCTGCCTTGGATTCGTATCGAGATCATTCTATCATTCTATTCTATGTATAACTCCATACCATCCAACATTTCTCCCATGAACATAGGGATGTCCTAAGGAAAAGCAGGATAACATCAGAAACCAGGACAGCTTCAATAAATCTGGGACTGTCCCGGCAAAATTAGGGACAACTGGAAGGTTTGCAAAAGTGAGGAAGTTAAGATCAAGGAACAAGAGAGAAGTCATGAGTGAAGGACAAGCCAAAGGAGAGGTTGAGGGAGGAGGCTTATTGGTTTGTTCTTGTTCTTGTTTTTATTGTGTATTTTGTGTTTTTTACCTTGCATTTTTAAGTCGTAAACCAACCTTAAATCTACGGATGAAGGGCAGTATATACAATTAATAAAATAGTAACAATACTATTTGTTACTATAGACAGGCATGCCATTGTTCAGGAAGGTCTACTGTATAAATAGGGGTATAAATAGGAAAGTAGTATAAGTAATAAAGTAGCAGTAGTAAAGTGGAAGTAAAGTGGTAGTAAAGCAATAGTAAACCAGTAGGGAAGTAGCAGTTAAGTAATGGTAAAACAATAGTAAAGTGGTGGAATAGTAGCAGTAAAATAGCAGTAAAGTAGTAGTAACGCAGTAGTAAAATAGTAGTAAAATGGTAGTAAGGCAGTAGTGAAACAGCAGTAAGATAGTAGTAAAGAAGTAGTAAAGCGGTAGTAAAATGGTCCAATAGTAAAGTGGTGGAATAGCAGTAAAATAGCTTTAAAGTAGTAGTAAAATTATAGAAAAATAGTAGTTAAATGGTAGTAAAGCAGTAGTAAGGTAGTAGTAAAATGGTAGTAAAGTAGTAGTAAAGCGGTAGTAAAGCAGTAGTAAAATGGTAGTAAAGCAGTAGTAAAATGGTAGTAAAGTAGTAGAAAATTGTAGTAAAGTAGTAGTAAAGTGGTAGTAAAGTAGTAGTAAAGTGGTAGTAAAGTAGTAGTAAAGCAGGTTAAGTTGTCGAGGGCTGATTTCTTTTCCTTTCATAAAAAGCCTTCTGTTTCGACCGCCAAACCTCTCAAGGGAGCATTTGCAACCGTTTGGCACCATTTTAGAGTGAATGGTTGAAAGTCAGATTTTTGAATGAAATTGTGACCCCGGGGCTTAGGGATTTTTTCAAAAAAATATTTTTCTGCCGGTTAAGTTGGCGTAGGGATGCGGGTGGCGCTGTGGGTAAAAGCCTCAGCGCCTAGGGCCTGCTGATCAAAAGGTCGGCGGTTCGAATCCACACGGCTGGGTGCGCTCCTGTTGCTTGGTCCCAGCGCCTGCCAACCTAGCAGTTCGAAAGCAACCCCGGGTGCAAGTAGATAAATAGGGACCGCTTACTGGCGGGAAGGTAAACGGCGTTTCCGTGTGCTGCGCTGGCTCACCAAATGCAGCTTTGTCACGCATTAGTAAAGCAGGTTAAGTTGTCGTAACAATATAGTAACAATACTATTTGTTACTATAGTACAAATACTATATTATAGGAACAATACTATTTGTTACTATAGACAGGCATGCCATTGTTCAGGAAGGTCTACTGTATAAATAGGGGTATAAATAGTAGCAGCAGTAAAGTGGAAGTAAAGTGGTAGTAAAGCATTAGTAAACCAGTAGGGAAGTAGCTGTTAAGTAATGGTAAAACAATACTAAAGTGGTGGAATAGTAGCAGTAAAATATTAGTAAAGTAGTAGTAACGCAGTAGTAAAATAGTAGTAAAATGGTAGTAAGGCAGTAGTGAAACAGCAGTAAGATAGTAGTAAAGAAGTAGTAAAGTGGTATTTAAATGGTCCAATAGTAAAGTGGTGGAATAGCAGTAAAAGAACTTTAAAGTAGTAGTAAAGTTGTAGTAAAATTGTAGAAAAATTGTAGTTAAATGGAAGTAAAGCAGTAGTAAGGTAGTAGTAAAATGGTAGTAAAGAATAGTAAAGCGGTAGTAAAGCAGTAGTAAAATTGTAGTAAAGCAGTAGTAAAGTAGTAGTAAAGTGATAGTAAAGTAGTAGTAAAGTGGTAGTAAAGTAGTAGTAAAGTAGTAGTAAAGCAGTAGTAAGAATGACCTCAGAAGTGTTCGTTGTACAAAAAGGCGCCATGTTGATAGCCTCAATCACAGAGGTTTTTCCAGTTGTTTCCATATAAAGTAGAGGGGGGGGGAATGGCTTCTCAGTGTTTGTATGTTGATCCCTGTTTACACTATTATGTTAAAAAGTACACCAGAATTTAGTGGCGTTGGATATTTTGGGTCCCAAAAGGTCCCCGCCAGCAGTGGCTGCATAAAATCCTTTAGTCAGAACTGAGCTATGGGCAACACACTGTCGTGAGTCAGGAGCTGTGTGAGAAGCCCGTAGTCAAAACTGAGGTGAGGACGAAAGCATACCCTCCAACATTTCTCCGATGAAAATAGGGGTGCCCTGTTCTGTAACAACAATTTTACTACAGTGGTACCTCAGGTTAAGTACTTAATTCGTTCCGGAGGTCCGTTCTTAAACTGAAACTGTTCTTAACCTGAAGCACCACTTTAGCTAATGGGGCCTCCTGCTGTTGCCGCACCGCCGGATCACGATTTCTGTTCTCAGAAGCAAATTTCTTAACCTGAAGCACTATTCCTGGGTTACCGGAGTCTGTAACCTGAAGCATCTGTAACCTGAAGCATATGTAACCTGGACCATATGTAACCCGAGGTACCACTGTATTTATACCACATCCATCTGCCTGGGTTGCTCTAGCCACTCTGGGCGGCTTCCAAAACATATAAAAAGGTAATAAAACAGTAAACATTAAAAAACTTCCCTAGGTTGTTGTTGTTTAGTCGTTTAGTCGTGTCCGACTCTTCGTGACCCCATGGACCAGAGCACGCCAGGCACCTCTGTCCTCCACTACCTCCCACAGTTTGGTCAAACTCATGCTGGTAACCTCGAAAACACTATCCAACCATCTCGTCCTCTGTCGCCCCCTTCTCCTTGTGCCCTCCATCTTTCCCAGCATCAGTGTCTTCTCCAGGGAGTCTTCTCTTCTCATGAGGTGGCCAAAGTACAGGAGCCTCAGCTTCACGATCTGTCCTTCCAGTGAGCACTCAGGGCTGATTTCTTTAAGAATGGATGCGTTTGATCTTCTTGCAGTCCATGGGACTCTCAAGAGTCTCCTCCAGCACCAGAATTCAAAAGCATCAATTCTTCGGCGATCAGCCTTCTTTATGGTCCAGCTCTCACTTCCATACATCACTACTGGGAAAACCATGGCTTTAACTATACCGACCTTTGTTGGCAAGGGGACGTCTCTACTTCTCAAGATGCTGTCTAGGCCTGTCATTGCCCTTCTCCCAAGAAGCAGGCGTCTTTTAATTATGTGGCTGCTGTCACCATCTGCAGTGATCATGGAGCCCAAGAAAGTAAAATCTCTCACTGCCTCCATTTCTTCCCCTTCTATTTGCCAGGAGGTGATGGGACCAGTGGCCATGATCTTTGTTTTTTTGATGTTGAGCTTCAGACTATATTTTGCGCTCTCCTCTTTCACCCTCATTAAAAGGTTCTTTAATTCCTCCTCACTTTCTGCCATCAAGGTTGTGTCATCTGCATATCTGAGGTTGTTGATATTTCTTCCGGCAATCTTAATTCCAGCTTGGGATTCATCCAGCCCAGCCTTTCGCATGATGCATTCTGCATATAAATTGTTGTGTATTGAGTCAAAGGATTTTATATCTGTATTATTATTGTCTGTATTTGCATTAGGGTAAAGTAACTGCCTTTTGGTTCCAGATGGTACAGCTACTATTGGTTCATTTAAGCTGCTGTATTTGGATTCTCTGTCTTATTGGTTTCCTCCAAAAGGCAGGACTGTGATTGCCTGATATTGTTCCCTCCAAAATGTATCCTTTCTAGCTAGTTCCCTGTCCCTATAAATGTAGCTCTCCCCTCCTCAGGTCTCAGTCTTGTTTGCTTTAATAAAGAAGTGTTACTAGAGAACTGTCTCCAGCATATTATGTCAAGAGAGCTGAAATCACAAACCCCACGTCACAACATAAATTAAATAAGCAGGGAGACAAAATACAGCCTTGTCGTACTCCTTTTCCAATTTTGAACCAATCAGTTGTTCCATATCCAGTTCTAACTGTAGCTTCTTGTCCCACATAGAGATTTCTCGGGAGACAGATGAGGTGATCAGGCACTCCCATTTCTTTAGAACTTGCCATAGTTTGCTGTGGTCGACACAGTCAAAGGCTTTTGCGTAGTCAATGAAGCAGAAGTAGATGTCTTTCTGGAACTCTCTAGCTTTCTCCATAATCCAGCGCATGTTTGCAATTTGGTCTCTGGTTCTTCTGCCTCTTCTAAATCCAGCTTGCACTTCTGGGAGTTCTCGATCCACATACTGCTTGAGCCTTCCTTGTAGAATTTTAAGCATAACCTTGCTAGCGTGTGAAATGAGTGCAATTGTGCGGTAGTTGGAGCATTCTTTGGCACTGCCCTTCTTTGGGATTGGGATGTAGACTGATCTTCTCCAATCTTCTGGCCACTGCTGAGTTTTCCAAATTTGCTGGCATATTGAGTGTAGCACCTTAACAGCATCATCTTTTAAAATTTTAAATAGTTCAGCTGGAATACCATCACTTCCACTGGCCTTGTTATTTGCAGTGCTTTCTGAGGCCCATTTGACTTCACTTTCCAGGATGTCTGGCTCAAGGTCAGCAACCACACTACCTGGGGTGTACGAGACATCCATATCTTTCTGGTATAATTCCTCTGTGTATTCTTGCCACCTCTTCTTGATGTCTTCTGCTTCTGTTAGGTCCTTACCACTTTTGTCCTTTATTATGGTAATCTTTGTACGAAATGTTCCTTTCATAGCTCCAATTTTCTTGAACAGATCTCTGGTTCTTCCCATTCTGTTGTTTTCCTCTATTGTTTGCATTGCTCGTTTAAGAAGGCCTTCTTGTCTCTCCTTGCTATTCTTTGGAAATCTGCATTCAGTTTCCTGTATCTTTCACTATCTCCCTCGCATTTTGCTTGCCTTCTCTCCTCCACTGTTTGTAAGGCCTCGTTGGACAGCCACTTTGCTTTCTTGCATTTCCTTTTCATTGGGATGGTTTTCGTTGTTGCCTCCTGTACAATGTTACCAGCCTCCATCCATAGTTCTTCAGGCACTCTGTCCACCAAATCTAAATCCTTAAACCTGTTCGTCACTTCCACTGTGTATTCATAAGGGATTTGACATAGATGATATCTTACCGGCCCAGTGGTTTTCCCTACTTTCTTCAGTTTAAGTTTGAATTTTGCTATAAGAAGCTGATGATCTGAGCCACAGTCAGCTCCAGGTCTTGTTTTTGCTGACTGTATAGAGCCTCTCCATCTTTGGCTGCAGAGAATATAATCAATCTGATTTCGATGCTGCCCATCTGGTGATGTCCATGTGTAGAGTCGTCTCTTGTGTTGTTGGAAAAGCGTGTTTGTGATGACCAGCTTGTTCTCTTGACAGAACTCTGTTAGCCTTTGCCCTGCTTCGTTTTGATCTCCAAGGCCAAACTTGCCAGTTGTTCCTCTTATCTCTTGCCTCTCTACTTTAGCATTCCAATCCCCTATAATGAGAAGAACATCCTTCTTTGGTGTCACTTCTATAAGGTGTTGTAAGTCTTCATAGAATTGGTCAGTTTCAGTTTCTTCAGCATCAGTAGTGGTGCATAAACTTGGATTACTGTGATGTTAAAAGGTCTGCCTTGGATTCGTATCGAGATCATTCTATCATTCTATTCTATGTATAACTCCATACCATCCAACATTTCTCCCATGAACATAGGGACGTCCTAAGGAAAAGCAGGATAACATCAGAAACCAGGACAGCTTCAATAAATCTGGGACTGTCCCAGCAAAATTAGGGACAACTGGAAGGTTTGCAAAAGTGAGGAAGTTAAGATCAAGGAACAAGAGAGAAGTCATGAGTGAAGGACAAGCCAAAGGAGAGGTTGAGGGAGGAGGCTTATTGGTTTGTTCTTGTTCTTGTTTTTATTGTGTATTTTGTGTTTTTTACCTTGCATTTTTAAGTCGTAAACCAACCTTAAATCTACGGATGAAGGGCAGTATATACAATTAATAAAATAGTAACAATACTATTTGTTACTATAGACAGGCATGCCATTGTTCAGGAAGGTCTACTGTATAAATAGGGGTATAAATAGTAAAGTAGTATAAGTAATAAAGTAGCAGTAGTAAAGTGGAAGTAAAGTGGTAGTAAAGCAATAGTAAACCAGTAGGGAAGTAGCAGTTAAGTAATGGTAAAACAATAGTAAAGTGGTGGAATAGTAGCAGTAAAATAGCAGTAAAGTAGTAGTAACGCAGTATTAAAATAGTAGTAAAATGGTAGTAAGGCAATAGTGAAACAGCAGTAAGATAGTAGTAAAGAAGTAGTAAAGCGGTAGTAATATGGTCCAATAGTAAATAGGTGGAATAGCAGTAAAATAGCTTTAAAGTAGTAGTAAAGCAGTAGAAAAATTGTAGAAAAATAGTAGTTAAATGGTAGTAAAGCAGTAGTAAAACGGTAGTAAAGCAGTAGTAAAATGGTAGTAAAGTAGTAGAAAAATTGTAGTAAAGTAGTAGTAAAGTGGTAGGAAAGTAGTAGTAAAGTGGTAGTAAAGTAGTAGTAAAGCAGGTTAAGTTGTCGAGGGCTGATTTCTTTTCCTTTCATAAAAAGCCTTCTGTTTCGACCGCCAAACCTCTCAAGGGAGCATTTGCAACCGTTTGGCACCATTTTAGAGTGAATGGTTGAAAGTCAGATTATTGATCAAATTGTGACCCCGGGGCTTTGGGATTTTTTCAAAAAAATATTTTTCTGCCGGTTAAGTTGGCGTAGGGATGCGGGTGGCGATGTGGGTAAAAGCCTCAGCCCCTAGGGCCTGCCGATCAAAAGGTCGGCGGTTCGAATCCACACAGCTGGGTGCGCTCCTGTTGCTTGGTCCCAGCGCCTGCCAACCTAGCAGTTCGAAAGCAACCCCGGGTGCAAGTAGATAAATAGGGACCGCTTACTGGCGGGAAGGTAAACGGCGTTCCCGTGTGCTGCGCTGGCTCACCAAATGCAGCTTTGTCACGCATTAGTAAAGCAGGTTAAGTTGTCGTAACAATATAGTAACTATACTATTTGTTACTATAGTACAAATACTATATTATAGGAACAATACTATTTGTTACTATAGACAGGCATGCCATTGTTCAGGAAGGTCTACTGTATAAATAGGGGTATAAATAGTAAAGTAGTATAAGTAATAAAGTAGCAGTAGGAAAGTGGAAGTAAAGTGGTAGTAAAGCAATAGTAAACCAGTAGGGAAGTAGCTGTTAAGTAATGGTAAAACAATAGTAAAGTGGTGGAATAGTAGCAGTAAAATAGCAGTAAAGTAGTAGTAACGCAGTAGTAAAATAGTAGTAAAATGGTAGTAAGGCAGTAGTGAAACAGCAGTAAGATAGTAGTAAAGAAGTAGTAAAGTGGTATTTAAATGGTCCAATAGTAAAGTGGTGGAATAGCAGTAAAAGAACTTTAAAGTAGTAGCAAAGTTGTAGTAAAATTGTAGAAAAAAAGTAGTTAAATGGAAGTAAAGCAGTAGTAAGGTAGTAGTAAAATGGTAGTAAAGTAATAGTAAAGCGGTAGTAAAGCAGTAGTAAAATTGTATTAAAGCAGTAGTAAAGTAGTAGTAAAGTGATAGTAAAGTAGTAGTAAAGTAGTAGTAAAGTGGTAGTAAAGTGGTAGTAAAGTAGTAGTAAAGCTGTAGTAAAGCAGTAGTAAAGTAGTAGTAAAGCAGTAATAAAGCAATAGTAAAGTAGTAGTAAAGTAGTAGTAAAGTGATAGTAAAGTAGTAGTAAAGTAGTAGTAAAGTGGTAGTAAAGTTGTAGTAAAGCAGTAGAAAGAATGACCTCAGAAGTGTTCGTTGTACAAAAAGGCGCCATGTTGATAGCCTCAATCACAGAGGATTTCCAGTTGTTTCCATATAAAGTAGTGGGGCGGGGGGGGAATGGCTTCTCAGTGTTTGTATTTTGATCCCTGTTTACACTATTATGTTAAAAAGTACACCAGAATTTAGTGGCGTTGGATATTTTGGGTCCCAAAAGGTCCCCGCCAGCAGTGGCTGCAGAAAGCAATAGTAGTAAAGTGGAAGTAAAGTGGTAGTAAAGCAATAGTAAACCAGTAGGGAAGTAGCTGTTAAGTAATGGTAAAACAATAGTAAAGTGGTGGAATAGTAGCAGTAAAATAGCAGTAAAGTAGTAGTAACGTAGTAGTAAAATAGTAGTAAAATCGTAGTAAGGCAGTAGTGAAACAGCAGTAAGATCGTAGTAAAGAAGTAGTAAAGCGGTAGTAAAATGGTCCAATAGTAAAGTGGTGGAATAGCAGTAAAATAGCTTTAAAGTAGTAGTAAAATTGTAGAAAAATAGTAGTAAAATGGTAGTAAAGCAGTAGTAAGGTAGTAATAAAATGGTAGTAAAGTAATAGTAAAGCGGTAGTAAAGCAGTAGTAAAACGGTAGTAAAGCAGTAGTAAAATGGAAGTCAAGTAGTAGAAAAATTGTAGTAAAGTAGTAGTAAAGTGGTAGTAAAGTAGTAGTGAAGCAGGTTAAGTTGTCGAGGGCTGATTTCTTTTCCTTTCATAAAAAGCCTTCTGTTTCGACCGCCATACCTCTCAAGGGAGCATTTGCAACCATTTGGCACGATTTTTGAGTGAATGGTTGAAAGTCAGATTTTTGATCAAATTGTGACCCCGGGGCTTAGGGATTTTTTCAAAAAAATATTTTTCTTCCAGTTACGTTGGCGTAGGGATGCGGGTGGCGCTGTGGGTAAAAGCCTCAGCGTCTAGGGCCTGCCGAACAAAAGGTCAGCGGTTCGAATCCACGCGGCTGGGGGCGCTCCTGTTGCTTGGTCCCAGCGCCTGCCAACCTAGCAGTTCGAAAGCAACCCCGGGTGCAAGTAGATAAATAGGGACCGCTTACTGGCGGGAAGGTAAACGGCGTTTCCGTGTGTTGCGCTGGCTCACCAAATGCAGCTTTGTCACGCATTAGTAAAGCAGGTTAAGTTGTCGTAACAATATAGTAACAATACTATTTGTTACTATAGACAGGCATGCCATTGTTCAGGAAGGTCTACTGTATAAAAAGGGGTATAAATAGTAAAGTAGTATAAGTAATAAAGTAGCAGTAGTAAAGTGGAAGTAAAGTGGTAGTAAAGCAATAGTAAACCAGTAGGGAAGTAGCTGTTAAGTAATGGTAAAACAATAGTAAAGTGGTGGAATAGTAGCAGTAAAATAGCAGTAAAGTAGTAGTAACGTAGTAGTAAAATAGTAGTAAAATCGTAGTAAGGCAGTAGTGAAACAGCAGTAAGATCGTAGTAAAGAAGTAGTAAAGCGGTAGTAAAATGGTCCAATAGTAAAGTGGTGGAATAGCAGTAAAATAGCTTTAAAGTAGTAGTAAAATTGTAGAAAAATAGTAGTAAAATGGTAGTAAAGCAGTAGTAAGGTAGTAATAAAATGGTAGTAAAGTAATAGTAAAGCGGTAGTAAAGCAGTAGTAAAACGGTAGTAAAGCAGTAGTAAAATGGAAGTCAAGTAGTAGAAAAATTGTAGTAAAGTAGTAGTAAAGTGGTAGTAAAGTAGTAGTGAAGCAGGTTAAGTTGTCGAGGGCTGATTTCTTTTCCTTTCATAAAAAGCCTTCTGTTTCGACCGCCATACCTCTCAAGGGAGCATTTGCAACCATTTGGCACGATTTTTGAGTGAATGGTTGAAAGTCAGATTTTTGATCAAATTGTGACCCCGGGGCTTAGGGATTTTTTCAAAAAAATATTTTTCTTCCAGTTACGTTGGCGTAGGGATGCGGGTGGCGCTGTGGGTAAAAGCCTCAGCGTCTAGGGCCTGCCGAACAAAAGGTCAGCGGTTCGAATCCACGCGGCTGGGGGCGCTCCTGTTGCTTGGTCCCAGCGCCTGCCAACCTAGCAGTTCGAAAGCAACCCCGGGTGCAAGTAGATAAATAGGGACCGCTTACTGGCGGGAAGGTAAACGGCGTTTCCGTGTGTTGCGCTGGCTCACCAAATGCAGCTTTGTCACGCATTAGTAAAGCAGGTTAAGTTGTCGTAACAATATAGTAACAATACTATTTGTTACTATAGACAGGCATGCCATTGTTCAGGAAGGTCTACTGTATAAAAAGGGGTATAAATAGTAAAGTAGTATAAGTAATAAAGTAGCAGTAGTAAAGTGGAAGTAAAGTGGTAGTAAAGCAATAGTAAACCAGTAGGGAAGTAGCTGTTAAGTAATGGTAAAACAATAGTAAAGTGGTGGAATAGTAGCAGTAAAATAGCAGTAAAGTAGTAGTAACGCAGTAGTAAAATAGTAGTAAAATGGTAGTAAGGCAGTAGTGAAACAGCAGTAAGATAGTAGTAAAGAAGTAGCAAAGCGGTAGTAAAATGGTCCAATAGTAAAGTGGTGGAATAGCAGTAAAAGAACTTTAAAGTAGTAGCAAAGTTGTAGTAAAATTGTAGAAAAATAGTAGTTAAATGGTAGTAAAGCAGTAGTAAGGTAGTAGTAAAATGGTAGTAAAGTAATAGTAAAGCAGTAGTAAGGTAGTAGTAAAATGGTAGTAAAGTAATAGTAAAGCGGTAGTAAAGCAGTAGTAAAATTGTAGTAAAGCAGTAGGAAAGTAGTAGTAAAGTGGTAGTAAAGTGGTAGTAAAGTGGTAGTAAAGTAGTAGTAAAGTTGTAGTAAAGTAGTAGGAAAGTAGTAGTAAAGTGATAGTAAAGTAGTAGTAAAGTGGTAGTAAAGTAGTAGTAAAGTAGTAGTAAAGTGGTAGTAAAGTAGTAGTAAAGCAGTAGTAAGAATGACCTCAGAAGTGTTCGTTGTACAAAAAGGCGCCTTGTTGATAGCCTCAATCACAGAGGTTTTTCCAGTTGTTTCCATATAAAGTAGTGGGGCGGGGGGAATGGCTTCTCAGTGTTTGTATGTTGATCCCTGTTTACACTATTATGTTAAAATGTACAACAGAATGTAGTGGCGTTGGATATCTTGGGTCCCAAAAGGTCCCCGCCAGCATTGGCTGCATAAAATCCTTTAGTCAGAACTGAGCTATGGGCAACACACTGTCGTGAGTCAGGAGCTGTGTGAGGAGCCCGTAGTGAAAACTGAGGTGAGGACAAAAGCATACCCTCCAACATTTCTCCGATGAAAATAGGGGTGCCCTGTTCTGTAACAACAATTTTACTACAGTGATACCTCAGGTTAAGTACTTAATTCGTTCCGGAGGTCCGTTCTTAAACTGAAACTGTTCTTAACCTGAAGCACCACTTTAGCTAATGGGGCCTCCTGCTGTTGCCGCGCCGCCGGATCACGATTTCTGTTCTCAGAAGCAAATTTCTTAACCTGAAGCACTATTTCTGGGTTAGCGGAGTCTGTAACCTGAAGCATCTGTAACCTGAAGCATATGTAACCTGAAGCATATGTAACCCGAGGTACCACTGTATTTATACCACATCCATCTGCCTGGGTTGCTCTAGCCACTCTGGGCGGCTTCCAAAACATATAAAAAGGTAATAAAACAGTAAACATTAAAAAACTTCCGAGGACTTCCGGGTCGGCGCCATCGCCGAATGGCGGGTTCCCTCCGAGCTCCGGAGGGAGCCGGCTCGGCAGGGGCTGGGTCCTACCGCACCGGCGACGCGGGGACCCTCAAAAACCACGGCCAGATTGAGGCCGTGGGCAGAGACTCGGCTGCCACCGTTAGCGCTCTCCCGACTCGTGAAGGAGCCTTTTTAAAGGCTACGGATCGGGTGCCGGGGAGAAGCGTGGTGCTTTGAGTTCTCTGCTATCCCTGCCGAGCGCAGCCGCATACCATCCGGCGGAGAGCGCTGACTTCTTTTATTGAAAATTCGGCTCCAAAGAAGAACCCGTGAGTAATTGGAACATGGACTAAAAAAAGGGGATAAATTTTTAAAATTCGGAGCGAACGGGGGAGGTGGAAAAAAGGAAGTCAGCCCACCCCTAAATTGTAGAAGAGCCAAAACAAAGGACTGGACAACTAAGATCGAGTGTAACCTTATCTGGCCGAATCAGCAACTTCGCGAGGGAAAATTATAAGATTGAGCTGGAGGAGAAAAGTGGAATTGTTTTAAAAAAAGCAACCCCCCCGGAATCCCTGGAGCGATTCGTGAAACTGCCTGGAGAAAAGTGACGGAGGTTTTGACAGCTGTCAAAGAGCTGTCAAAAAGGAAGATTAAAATAGAGACTTTGTTATGAGGACTTTGCCGGTTATATTTGTTATAAATTGAATACAAACTGTTTTAAGTATTGGTCAACAAGCTACTTGGTCTGGTGGATGTGATTCTGGAAGGGAACTTTGTTACTGCAATCCACCTAGAGGAGCCGAGGGATATTGCATGTGTTTTTCACAGGAAATCTGAACAGTTGAATGGAACTTTTAATCTCCTGGGAAACTGCAGGAATGGAACATTATTTTGTCTACAGAGGTCTACATACTACAGGAAACAATGGAACTATTTGTTGAAAAATGAAAGGAACATGATGCAATGCTTTGCTCCATGAATAACAAACCTCTGCAGAGGCACTAGAAACTTTTGGAAAAAGAACATTTCTGTGGGAGAACAGAGAAATAAAAAGGAGGAGAATGATGGACAAGAACAAGGAAATAACAAGAACTGGACAGAACTGGGGGAACATTTGGGATATTCAGGTTTGACAAGCTTATGGATACAAAATTGGAGTTTTTACTCCTGGATATAAAAACCTGGATAGAAGAAATGGGCCCTTATTTCATAGACTCCTTCTACGATTGGACATCCGTAATTAAAGACTGGCAAAGAACTGGAGGGACATAGTGTGATGTGGGATCTCCAGGGAGATATTAGAAGTGGAGAGATAGGTGAAACGCAAAGGGGAAAAAGGGGAGGGAAAATTGGAATCCAAAGGCTGTAAAATTATTATTTATATCTATCTTATTTCCATCTGTATTATGTTTGAAAGGGGGAAACTCGGGGAAGGGTATAGATCGATCTTAGGGGATGAGAATTTGGATAAATTGGGTTATTGATGTAGAGTGTAATTTGGGGATAAGAACTTGTTGAATTTAATTGCTTATTTGGAAGATTTGGAACACAAGAGGGGGTAGGGAGGGGAAGTCCTAGTTATTGGCAAAAAGTTTATAGATTGGATCTAATTTGTTTTGATTTGTTTTAATTTGGAAAACCTTAATAAAAATTATTATAAAAAAAAAACATTAAAAAACTTCCCTAGGTTGTTGTTGTTTAGTCGTTTAGTCGTGTCCGACTCTTCGTGACCCCATGGACCAGAGCACGCCAGGCACCTCTGTCCTCCACTACCTCCAGCAGTTTGGTCAACCTCATGCTGGTAACCTCGAAAACACTTTCCAACCATCTCGTCCTCTGTCGCCCCCTTCTCCTTGTGCCCTCCATCTTTCCCAGCATCAGTGTCTTCTCCAGGGAGTCTTCTCTTCTCATGAGGTGGCCAAAGTACAGGAGCCTCAGCTTCACGATCTGTCCTTCCAGTGAGCACTCAGGGCTGATTTCCTTAAGAATGGATGCGTTTGATCTTCTTGCAGTCCATGGGACTCTCAAGAGTCACCTCCAGCACCAGAATTCAAAAGCATCAATTCTTCGGCGATCAGCCTTCTTTATGGTCCAGCTCTCACTTCCATACATCACTACTGGGAAAACCATGGCTTTAACTATACCGACCTTTGTTGGCAAGGGGACGTCTCTACTTCTCAAGATGCTGTCTAGGCCTGTCATTGCCCTTCTCCCAAGAAGCAGGCGTCTTTTAATTATGTGGCTGCTGTCACCATCTGCAGTGATCATGGAGCCCAAGAAAGTAAAATCTCTCACTGCCTCCATTTCTTCCCCTTCTATTTGCCAGGAGGTGATGGGACCAGTGGCCATGATCTTTGTTTTTTTGATGTTGAGCTTCAGACTATATTTTGCGCTCTCCTCTTTCACCCTCATTAAAAGGTTCTTTAATTCCTCCTCACTTTCTGCCATCAAGGTTGTGTCATCTGCATATCTGAGGTTGTTGATATTTCTTCCGGCAATCTTAATTCCAGCTTGGGATTCATCCAGCCCAGCCTTTCGCATGATGCATTCTGCATATAAATTGTTGTGTATTGAGTCAAAGGATTTTATATCTGTATTATTATTGTCTGTATTTGCATTAGGGTAAAGTAACTGCCTTTTGGTTCCAGAGGGTACAGCTACTATTGGTTCATTTAAGCTGCTGTATTTGGATCCTCTGTCTTATTGGTTTCCTCCAAAAGGCAGGACTGTGATTGCCTGATATTGTTCCCTCCAAAATGTATCCTTTCTAGCTAGTTCCCTGTCCCTATAAATGTAGCTCATCCCTCCTCAGGTCTCAGTCTTGTTTGCTTTAATAAAGAAGTGTTACTAGAGAACTGTCTCCAGCATATTATGTCAAGAGAGCTGAAATCACAAACCCCACGTCACAACATAAATTAAATAAGCAGGGAGACAAAATACAGCCTTGTCGTACTCCTTTTCCAATTTTGAACCAATCAGTTGTTCCATATCCAGTTCTAACTGTAGCTTCTTGTCCCACATAGAGATTTCTCGGGAGACAGATGAGGTGATCA
Organism: Podarcis gaigeae; assembly: GCF_964106915.1. Classification (NCBI taxonomy): domain Eukaryota; kingdom Metazoa; phylum Chordata; class Lepidosauria; order Squamata; family Lacertidae; genus Podarcis; species Podarcis gaigeae. The sequence goes on along the minus strand of NC_139677.1, from coordinate 13,208,375 downwards.
GGCACTCCCATTTCTTTAAGAACTTGCCATAGTTTGCTGTGGTCGACACAGTCAAAGGCTTTTGCGTAGTCAATGAAGCAGAAGTAGATGTCTTTCTGGAACTCTCTAGCTTTCTCCATAATCCAGCGCATGTTTGCAATTTGGTCTCTGGTTCTTCTGCCTCTTCTAAATCCAGCTTGCACTTCTGGGAGTTCTCGATCCACATACTGCTTGAGCCTTCCTTGTAGAATTTTAAGCATAACCTTGCTAGCGTGTGAAATGAGTGCAATTGTGCGGTAGTTGGAGCATTCTTTGGCACTGCCCTTCTTTGGGATTGGGATGTAGACTGATCTTCTCCAATCTTCTGGCCACTGCTGAGTTTTCCAAATTTGCTGGCATATTGAGTGTAGCACCTTAACAGCATCATCTTTTAAAATTTTAAATAGTTCAGCTGGAATACCATCACTTCCACTGGCCTTGTTATTTGCAGTGCTTTCTGAGGCCCATTTGACTTCACTTTCCAGGATGTCTGGCTCAAGGTCAGCAACCACACTACCTGGGGTGTACGAGACATCCATATCTTTCTGGTATAATTCCTCTGTGTATTCTTGCCACCTCTTCTTGATGTCTTCTGCTTCTCTTAGGTCCTTACCACTTTTGTCCTTTATTATGGTAATCTTTGTACGAAATGTTCCTTTCATAGCTCCAATTTTCTTGAACAGATCTCTGGTTCTTCCCATTCTGTTGTTTTCCTCTATTGTTTGCATTGCTCGTTTAAGAAGGCCTTCTTGTCTCTCCTTGCTATTCTTTGGAAATCTGAATGAGCCTTTGCCCTGCTTCATTTTGATCTCCAAGGCCAAACTTGCCAGTTGTTCCTCTTATCTCTTGCCTCCCTACTTTAGCATTCCAATCCCCTATAATGAGAAGAACATCCTTCTTTGGTGTCACTTCTATAAGGTGTTGTAAGTCTTCATAGAATTGGTCAATTTCAGTTTCTTCAGCACCAGTAGTTGGTGCATAAACTTGGATTACTGTGATGTTAAAAGGTCTGCCTTGGATTCGTATCGAGATCATTCTATCATTCTATTCTATGTATAACTCCATACCATCCAACATTTCTCCCATGAACATAGGGACGTCCTAAGGAAAAGCAGGATAACATCAGAAACCAGGACAGCTTCAATAAATCTGGGACTGTCCCGGCAAAATTAGGGACAACTGGAAGGTTTGCAAAAGTGAGGAAGTTAAGATCAAGGAACAAGAGAGAAGTCATGAGTGAAGGACAAGCCAAAGGAGAGGTTGAGGGAGGAGGCTTATTGGTTTGTTCTTGTTCTTGTTTTTATTGTGTATTTTGTGTTTTTTACCTTGCATTTTTAAGTCGTAAACCAACCTTAAATCTACGGATGAAGGGCAGTATATGTCCCATTAAACTTTAATTAGTTTAATGTAAATGCCCAGTGCGCTTCCATCGTCACAAGTCCCACTACAGCAGAGTATTTCGCACAGCAGTTGAAAAAGGGCAGGAGAGGCAGTATCTTTTCAAAGAGGAGTCTTGGAGCATGCGGTTTGTAACTCAAAGATAAGGTTTATTTACAAAAAAAAAAAACAACCCTGGCGAAGAACCACACATCTCAGCAAACACGCCCAAAAAAGGGGGAGAAAGAAAAGGGAGAACAAACACACAGGAGACTATTTATACAAACTCATGTTCCTGGAAGCCTAATGACCTCCAGCTGCTCAGTGATTAGAGCGTTTCTGCTACCCTTTAACCCTTTGATAGCAACACCCCCTCTCGCTCGGAGCACTGAGCTGTACCAACCTTAATTCAAATTTAAACCTGAACAGAAACATTTATGAGATTCAAAGCTTTCGTAAAACCGTCTGCAAGGTTTTACGGACTCAAAGCTTTCGTAAAACCGTCTGCAAGGTTTTCTTGGCTTGGACAATACTTTAGTTCAATTAAACCTTGTTTTACACTTTGGCATACATTTTGATAACGGATATCCAAGTGTTTTGTGTGGCCCTTGAATTGACCTGATTTAGCTAGTTTAATACAAGGTTGGTTGTCTTCCCACACTCTGATAGGTAGGGGACATTCTCTAAACAATTCTTGTACCAGTTGCTTATAAAATTCCAGTTCTCTACATACATCTGATAATGCATTGAACTCAGATTCAGTTGAACTTAAAGCTATAAGTGATTGCTTTCTTGATCTCCAACCAATTAGTGCATTTCCAAATTTTATCGCCATTCCTGACACTGATTTTCTATCTGGTCCAGCATCTGCCCAACTACTGTCGGCCCAACATTCAAGTTTTGTGCTGCCCTCTGCTGATAGTTTTAAGCAAAACCTTTTGGTAGTTTGGAGATACCTTAAAACTCTTTTTACTCCTTGCCAAGCATGCATTGATGGTTTTTCAGCTTGTCTACACAGCATGTTGACAGCATATGTTATATCGGGCCGAGTCCACTGTGCAATGTGGAGTAGACTGCCTATCGCTGACTGGTAAACCCCGGGATTACTGAACTCTGTCTGTTGCTCAGCTTGAGCATCCTTTATGTAACTTAGCTCCATTGGGGTTTTAACACCAGCACAGTTGTCCATTTTAAACCTTTCCAGCAACTGCTGGATCTTAGCTTCTTGGCTGAGCCAATAGTTCCCATTTTCATCTTGCTGAATTTTAACTCCTAGATAAACAGATACATTGCCTAGTGATTTTATCTGAAACCTTTCTCCAAGCTTTGTGGCAAATTGTTGTGCAAGTTTATCATCCTTTCCACTGTATAATAAATCATCAACAAATATCAAAACTGCTTCTTGTTCACATCCCGAGCCTTTTAGATAAAGACACGCATCTGCTGCGCTCTTTCTGAACCCCATGCTCTCTAGAGCATCGTTTAAGCAGGAATTCCAATTACGGGCGGACTGTTTCAACCCATAAATGGATTTGTGTAGGCGCCAGACCTGGTTTGGCTTGTCTCCTTCAAAACCCGGTGGTGGTGTTATATAGACTTCCTCCTGTAAGTCTGCGTTTAAATAAGCCACATTGACATCAAAATGAAACAGCTTATTTCCCTTCTTAGCTGAAGAGGCTAAAAGCATTCTTAATGACTCCGATCTTGAAGTTGGGGCATAGATTTGAGAATAGTGAACACCTTTGCGCTGCGAAAACCCTTTTGCAACTAGTCGGGCTTTATATTGCAACTCCTCAGTAGTTGTGGGCTTTAAACGATATACCCATCGACAACCTACAGCTTGTTGCCCTTTCGGAAGCTCTGTACTTGTAAACACACCGAGAGACTTCATTGAAGCCATCTCTTTTTCCATTGCTTCCTGCCACTTAACGGCTTCTGAGCTTGGAAGCTGTTGTACCTCCATATAGCTATCTGGCTCACACTGTGCCATATTTACGTATACACTTGTCACCTTAAACCGCTCTGGCGGCTTGCCCTTTGTGGCACGATTTGACCTGCGCAATTGTTCCTCTTGTGCCCCCTCTGACCGTTGGCTGTCAGAATCTGTCTCAGACTTTATACCTGGATGTGCCTCTAGGGATAAAGACCTCCGTTTAGATACCTCCCTTGGGCTTGGTGTTGCAGGTGACCTGCTTCGCTTTTGCTGTCTGCTAGGCCTACTGACTGGCGATGTTGGAACACTCCTAGATTCTGGATTTTCTACCTTAGGAGAAGAACCTTGTGCCTGGTCAGAATCTGCGTCTGAACCATGTGCACCATCCTCTTCTGGCTCACTACTCTCTGGACTTTCATTCTCAGCATAAATGCCTAAATCATCTCTCAAAATGTCAGGGTTACCGTGTAAGTGAGTCCATCCAGACTGCTCACAAAATTCAGCGCTCCTACTGAGGACCACTTGTAGTATCCCCATTTTGGTTCACGAACCTCCAAGATTTGGCGTGTGGTTCGTACCCACAAAAGATGAGTTTCCTAGCCCTTGGACCTCCCTTTTTCCTTAACGCTTTTGGGATAAGTACATAGGCTGGACATCCAAACACCCGAAAGTAATTAATTTTGGGCTTCTTCCCATATAAAGCAAAATATGGGGTAGTGGCAATTACCGAATTATATACTCGGTTCAGAATATGAGTAGCCGCCTGCCAGGCTTCCGCCCAGTAACTTTGAGGGAGTTTAGCATCAAACAACATAGAGTTTGCCAACTCTTGCAGAACCCTGTTTTTACGTTCGGCCACGCCTCCTTCTTGGGGGGAATAAGGTGTAGACAGACGATGCTTAATTCCCTTTTTCTTAAAGAAATTCTGCAACACAGACCCGGTAAATTCTGACCCTCTGTCTGTCTGAAAAGCAAGTACTCTAGTACCAAATTCAAGTTCCACTGCATGAACCCAATTTTTAACTGTTTCTGCAGTATCTGCTTTTGTTTTGAGAGGAAAAAACCATGTAACCTTTGTTTTGTCATCCGAGAGACACAGTGCATACCTCGAACCTCCCATGCTAGCAACAGGCATTGGGCCACATAGGTCCATATGCACAAGTTGGAATACTTTGTCAGATTTCCTATCTGAGCTGGAATAACTGCATCTATGAACCTTCGCCCTTTTGCATGCAGTACATGTTGGAATTGTAGCCCGTCTCAGAGGTATGTGCCTATCTGTTCAGGCACCGGCTGAATTCCTTTGACCTCCCTCCGGCGACTCCCGGCAGGAAAAACATACGAGGTCCGTTCCGGTGATTTTCCTCAGGCTGTGAGAAAAACACACCAACTGCTTCTCCTCCTCCCTGCTCCCTGCATTTCCCCAGGGAGGGGAATCAGACACAGACAGAAATGTAACTACATGCTTTTATTCCTGTCTTTAGCGGTCATACAGTAAAAGATGTCTGCTCTCTTCAACAAACAGAGAGAAATTCCAAACTCCACCCATGTACATCCTGTACAGGTCATATGACACATCCTGAGCTCACATCCTGTGCTCAATAAGGAGAATGGACTGCCCCTTCATTTTCATGGCAACAGTCACATACTTCCTGTTTGGCTTTCCAGCCACAACCAGCAGACCGAGCTGCTAGAGCCTTTGCTTGCTGCAGCATTGCTGCTTTAGAATAACAACCTCCCCCTAAAGTATCAATGCGTGCTGCGAGCAAAGCGTCATCCAGAGAAGAAAACAAACAGTTGTTATACTTATAACACTCCCCTGTTGTTTCAGTTCCACCCTTGGAACTACCCGCCACTGGTTTTACCAATGTACCTCTCTGGTTGTGTGACTTCCAAGGAATGAGTGCTTCTGCATTACCTTGGTTAACAACTCTCTGTTGTGCCTTTGTCTCTGACTCAGACACAGCTTCAATTTGACCTTGGTCGTTTACAACAGCAACAGCTAAGTTAGCAAACTCTTGTGAATACCTCTTGGGTGGTACACCCTTCGTTGCTCTCTCAGACCTACGTAAGAGGTGCTGCTCTTCTTTGCTTTCTGGTTCAACCTTTGGACTCTTTGGAGAACCAGTACCAATAGTAAACAGTGGTTCATCCTCCTCTTCTGAGGGTCTAGTCATTATGTGAGATTTCCTCTCAATGACTGTGACAACTGAGCTGTCTGAGCTATCGCTGTCATCATCAGTACTACTGAACTCAATAAAATCAACATCATCATCATCATCAGAATTATCATCATCTCCTGTGGGAAATGTGTGAACAATCACTCTCTCCTGTTCAGGAGCACTCTCTAGAAATTTTGTGAGAATCACCTTTCCAGATTCAGACAAAATTACTCTGTAGAGACCCTTTTCATAACCCACAAAAATGCCTCTGGCATTCTTTACTCCACCCAGAGCTTCTGTCCTCACATGAGACCCAAACACCTTGAAATGGGCAACAGAAGGTTTTCTGTGGAACAGTTTCTCAAAAGGAGAACTTCCCAACTCTTTTGAAAACTTTCTCAACCACGTATAACAAAATGACATCAGCGACTCAGCCCAGTACTCATGTGGCAGATGTGAACTAAGCAATTGCGCATGCATTCCCTTTTGCAATTTTCTTTGTTCACCCTAACACAGACACATCTGTTCCAAGCTTCTTCGGAACTAGCAATTTTGTGTCTTATCCCTTTCTTCTTCAGGAACCTCTGGAACTCCTGTAAAAGAAAAATTGGCTTCTCATCTGTGCAAAGACAATCTATGTCAGCATCATGCATATTTTTAACCTTATCACAAAACTCTTTAAACCTTTCTAAGGCTTCTTGCGGTCTCTCCAAAAGATAAATCCAGACAAAACCTGTAAAAGAATCAACACATATTAGGTAATACTTTGCATTGCCTCTAGATGGTGCTAAAGGACCAATCACATCAGCATACACCCGCTGAAATGCCCTGTTGACCCTCGAGGTCACCTTCTTGGTGTTCTCCTTGGCTACACCTGCAAAAGAAATCATGTTAGAATCACAAGAATTACATTCCATGTAATCACTTTGATCAAATGTCAACAAATACAGTCCATCTTTCTCTTTGGCAGAAAGATACAACTCTCCATCTTTGTAGATCTCGCAGTGTTGATCATCATAGGACAGTTTTAGTCCCTTCTTAGCAATCTGCGAAACGCTGAGCAGATTGTACTTCAACTCTGGAACCAAATATACATTGTTTATAGTCAAGTTCAGACTTTCAAGATACACAGTCCCAATTCCGGTGGCTTCCAGCTCTTGACCGTTGGCCTGTTGTACAGCGAAGCTTTGCTTCTTAAACTTCAAAAATAGTCCTCTGTGTCGACACATATGCTGCGTACATCCGGTGTCTAGAACAAAGAAATTTCCCGCTTCTGGTGTGGCTTTTAGGGACATCAAAGCCTTTGCAGTCTTTGCCTTTGGCTTGGTGTGACCTTTGTCTGACGCCTCAGACTTTGTGGAGCTTCCCTTGGCTCCTTTGTTCTGACGTGGCTTCTTGCAGTACCGCTGAAGATGCCCAGTCTGTCCACAATTGTAGCATCGGACAACATTCAAAGCTACAGCGTTTTCTCCAGTAGCTTTAGCAGTGGGGGTGTCAGAACTCCGTTCATGTCTCCCCCTGTCCTTGACTTCCAGGGCGGCAAGTCTGTCATGTTCATTCAGAACGACGGCAAAGACCCTGTCCGACGTTAGATCAGCTGCTGGGAGAGACCCCAGCTGACTGGCAACTGTTTTGTAAGTCCGATTCAGGCTGTTGATCACCATGAAGCAAAACACTTCCTCATCCAGACGGAAATTGCGTTCCACCATCTGCTGACGCAGAAATTTCATTTCCGTCAGGTGCGCTTGAACATCTCCATCAGGCGCAAGCCTCAGGTTGGTCAGCTTCTCAAAATACAGCAACGCTGAAGAACCTGCATCTCTCTGATGTGTCCTTCTCAGCGTGTCCCAAACATCTTTCGCGTGCTGTAAATGCTGTATGTGAATAAGCTGAGAGTCTGACACGCACAGAATTATAGCTGTTCTGGCCTTCACATCCTGTGACTCCCAAGCACGTGTTGGTGCTGCAGGGATGGGGTTCTCAATCACCCCAAACAGTCTCTGATTCTGCAGCAAGGCCTTCATCTTAATAGACCAAGATGCATAATTGTCACTGGTCAGGAGGCTTGGAGAAGGCAGGCCTCCCCCCTTCTTGGCATCCATTTTGAGTCCTTGCATTGACTCTCAAACACAAGCCTCTAAAATCCAATAGCTGGCTTGTTTACACTCTGTGCACCTGGCAGTTATAACACTGGCCGCTTTGGAAAGTCCCTTTCCAACAGTTCCTTTGGGCCTAAGTCAAAACAAAACCTTGTTTTTGCCTCTCCGAGGCAAAGCCTGACTTCCAGCCCTCTCGTGAAACTGGCCTTCGTTGCTAAGCAACAGCATTCCTTCCCTTGGACAGGATTAACCACAGGAATGTTTGGAATGCAGAGCTCTTCTCTCTCGGAGCTGTTTTCCCAAACCTTGCTCCCTCGAAGCAGAGAATGAATCAATCTGCATTCACTCTTCTAAGCCCGAAAATCGCATACCTGGGCTCCGTGGCTTGGCTCAGCTTCGTCTTCCCGTCTGGTCAGCTTCTGGCTGCAGAGGGATTAGCCTCTCACCTCAGGCTTCCATGGAGGCCACTTCTTGATGCAGAGGTCGATGAAAACAGCAACCATCCTCTGCTACCACTGTTGGAATTGTAGCCCGTCTCAGAGGTATGTGCCTATCTGTTCAGGCACCGGCTGAATTCCTTTGACCTCCCTCCGGCGACTCCCGGCAGGAAAAACATACGAGGTCCGTTCCGGCGATTTTCCTCAGGCTGTGAGAAAAACACACCAACTGCTTCTCCTCCTCCCTGCTCCCTGCATTTCCCCAGGGAGGGGAATCAGACACAGACAGAAATGTAACTACATGCTTTTATTCCTGTCTTTAGCGGTCATACAGTAAAAGATGTCTGCTCTCTTCAACAAACAGAGAGAAACTCCAAACTCCACCCATGTACATCCTGTACAGGTCATATGACACATCCTGAGCTCACATCCTGTGCTCAATAAGGAGAATGGACTGCCCCTTCGTTTTCATGGCAACAGTCACATACTTCCTGTTTGGCTTTCCAGCCACAACCAGCAGACCGAGCTGCTAGAGCCTTTGCTTGCTGCAGCATTGCTGCTTTAGAATAACAGTACAATCCAAATACTTAGTACATTTGTTCATTTTGCACCCTTCTGATAATTCAGGTTGCCTTTTAACATACTGAAAATTAATATGACCCAGACGGCGGTGCCATAAATGGACACAAGAATTATGGGTAGGTGTGTTCACACAACCAGCATGAACCTGTTCAACTTCATCTGGACTTGTCTCAAAATAATATAACCCATCTCTGCATTCCACCTGCAAAAGAGATACGTTATTCTTTGAAATAGTGCAAACCCCATTTTCAAACACAGTTTTAAACCCATTTCTATCAAGTTCTGACACAGACAAAATACACCCCTTCAATCCCTTTAGCACGTAGGCATCAATTTCTGTTTGCAAACATTTCAAGAACACTGTGCCTACGGTCTCTAAGGAACGTTTAGTTGAATCTGCCATTGTCACAACTTTAAGGGTTTGCAAATGTCTGCAATTCTGCAAACGGACACTAGATGGCGCCACCAGGTGGTGAGATGCACCACTGTCGATCAACCAGCGTAGATTGCTGCCTTGGCCACGCCCTTGCATCAACGCCATTACTGAAGCCATGTGCTGTGTGCTGTGGGAGTAGCCACGACCTCCTCCTCTTCTTCGACGTCCCCTGGAACTCCTTGTCTGGTAACTAGGGGTAACGGCCTTGGTGCTGTCTTGACCAGGTTCACGTGTGCAATTCCTAATTAAATGGGAAGGGGAACCACAGCGAAAACAGTGTCTAGCTGCAAAAGCATTTACTGTGTGCTCAAACTCAGCATCAACACTCTTAGGCACAGCATAACTCCCCTTTAAAGACAAACCTCTTTCTCTTTGCCTTTTATCCTGTTCATCTGCAAGCCGAGATGAAATGTATTCAAGGGTTAATTCAGTTGAAGGCATAGCTTCCAAAGTTAGAGCTAGAGTCTCATAGCTTTTATCAAGAGAAGACAACAATATGTATGACTGCTGCTCCATAGAGAAAGGAATGCCCAGCTGTCTTAGTTGATTAAAGGCAGACACCATTTTGGCAATATGTTCTTTCACACACGCTCCCGGTTGGAGACGTAAATCAAACAAACATCTTGTAGCATGGATCTTGGCCCCCGCAGTGTTTCTGGAATTTAGCCGCTGCAGAACCGTCCAGACCTCATGCGTGTTCTTTAACTCAGAAACGTAAGGCATTTGCTCTGGTCCCACTGCCAAAACTAGTAGACCTTGGGCTTTCCTGTCACGTTTCTGTGAAGCTGCTGCTGTTGCTTTGTCTTCTGCAGACGCGTCTGCAGCTGCCTGTAAAGGCGGTGCTTCAGTGCAACTCCACAACTCTTTTGCTTGCAACCAAACCCTTACTCTAGCCTTCCAATCTTGCCAATTTTTCCCATTGAGTCGCGTAAACGGGACAGAAAAACTTTCCTGGGACTCTGCCATCCTCCCTGGGGCTTAGGAACGATACTCACACACCTGTAGACCGTCTCCCAGCTGCTGAGGTGGCTCCTTGAGGAATAAGACGTCTTCCAGCGAGTACAAACTGCTCAGTGCCTGTTTAAAACTTTTCTAGGCACGTTGCAGGACTCAAGCTGCTTTGAAGGCTTTCGTTGTCGGCAACCGCTTCTGTCTTCGCTCCAGTCCTTTCATAAATCACTCTGAACTGCACTCCTTAGCTCCTTCTTGACGTACAAACATCCATAACCTGTCCCATTAAACTTTAATTAGTTTAATGTAAATGCCCAGTGCGCTTCCATCGTCACAAGACCCACTACAGCAGAGTATTTCGCACAGCAGTTGAAGAAGGGCAGGAGAGGCAGTATCTTTTCAAAGAGGAGTCTTGGAGCATGCGGTTTGTAACTCAAAGATAAAGTTTATTTACAAAAACAAAAAACAACCCTGGCGAAGAACCACACATCTCAGCAAACACGCCCAAAAAAGGGAGAGAAAGAAAAGGGAGAACAAACACACAGGAGACTATTTATACAAACTCATGTTCCTGGAAGCCTAATGACCTCCAGCTGCTCAGTGATTAGAGCGTTTCTGCTACCCTTTAACCCTTTGATAGCAACTCAAACTCAGCATCAACACTCTTAGGCACAGCATAACTTCCCTTTAAAGACAGACCTCTTTCTCTTTGCCTTTTATCCTGTTCATCTGCAAGCCGAGATGAAATGTATTCAAGGGTTAATTCAGTTGAAGGCATAGCTTCCAAAGTTAGAGCTAGAGTCTCATAGCTTTACACCTGGATGTGCCTCTAGGGATAAAGACCTCCGTTTAGATATACAATTAATAAAATAGTAACAATACTATTTGTTACTATAGACAGGCATGCCATTGTTCAGGAAGGTCTACTGTATAAATAGGGGTATAAATAGTAAAGTAGTATAAGTAATAAAGTAGCAGTAGGAAATTGGAAATAAAGTGGTAGTAAAGCAATAGTAAACCAGTAGGGAAGTAGCAGTTAAGTAATGGTAAAACAATAGTAAAGTGGTGGAATAGTAGCAGTAAAATAGCAGTAAAGTAGTAGTAACGCAGTAGTAAAATAGTAGTAAAATGGTAGTAAGGCAGTAGTGAAACAGCAGTAAGATAGTAGTAAAGAAGTAGTAAAGCGGTAGTAAAATGGTCCAATAGTAAAGTGGTGGAATAGCAGTAAAATAGCTTTAAAGTAGTAGTAAAGCAGTAGTAAAATTGTAGAAAAATAGTAGTTAAATGGTAGTAAAGCAGTAGTAAGGTAGTAGTAAAATGGTAGTAAAGTAGTAGTAAAGCGGTAGTAAAACTTTAGTAAAGCAGTAGTAAAATGGTAGTAAGGTAATAGAAAAATTGTAGTAAAGTAGTAGTAAAGTGGTGGGAAAGTAGTAGTAAAATGGTAGTAAAGTAGTAGTAAAGCAGGTAAAGTTGTCGAGGGCTGATTTCTTTTCCTTTCATAAAAAGCCTTCTGTTTCGACCGCCAAACCTCTCAAGGGAGCATTTGCAACCGTTTGGCACCATTTTAGAGTGAATGGCTGAAAGTCAGATTATTGATCAAATTGTGACCCCGGGGCTTTGGGATTTTTTCAAAAAAATATTTTTCTGCCGGTTAAGTTGGCGTAGGGATGCGGGTGGCGCTGTGGGTAAAAGCCTCAGCGCCTAGGGCCTGCCGATCAAAAGGTCGGCGGTTCGAATCCACACGGCTGGGTGCGCTCCTGTTGCTTGGTCCCAGCGCCTGCCAACCTAGCAGTTCGAAAGCAACCCCGGGTGCAAGTAGATAAATAGGGACCGCTTACTGGCGGGAAGGTAAACGGCGTTTCCGTGTGCTGCGCTGGCTCACCAATTGCAGCTTTGTCACGCATTAGTAAAGCAGGTTAAGTTGTCGTAACAATATAGTAACAATACTATTTGTTACTATAGTACAAATACTATATTATAGGAACAATACTATTTGTTACTATAGACAGGCATGCCATTGTTCAGGAAGGTCTACTGTATAAATAGGGGTATAAATAGTAAAGTAGTATAAGTAATAAAGTAGCAGTAGGAAAGTGAAAGTAAAGTGGTAGTAAAGCAATAGTAAACCAGTAGGGAAGTAGCTGTTAAGTAATGGTAAAACAATATTAAAGTGGTGGAATAGTAGCAGTAAAATAGCAGTAAAGTAGTAGTAACGCAGTAGTAAAATAGTAGTAAAATGGTAGTAAGGCAGTAGTGAAACAGCAGTAAGATAGTAGTAAAGAAGTAGTAAAGTGGTATTTAAATGGTCCAATAGTAAAGTGGTGGAATAGCAGTAAAAGAACTTTAAAGTAGTAGTAAACTAGTAGTTAAATGGAAGTAAAGCAGTAGTAAGGTAGTAGTAAAATGGTAGTAAAGTAATAGTAAAGCGGTAGTAAAGCAGTAGTAAAATTGTAGTAAAGCAGTAGTAAAGTAGTAGTAAAGTGGTAGTAAAGTAGTAGAAAAGTGATAGTAAAGTTGTAGTAAAGCAGTAGTAAAGTGGTAGTAAAGTAGTAGTAAAGTGGTAGTAAAGTAGTAGTAAAGTAGTAGTAAAGTAGTAGTAAAGTAGTAGTAAAGTGGTAGTAAAGTAGTAGTAAAGTGATAGTAAAGTAGTAGTAAAGTAGTAGTAAAGTGGTAGTAAAGTAGTAGTAAAGTGATAGTAAAGTAGTAGTAAAGTAGTAGTAAAGTGGTAGTAAAGTAGTAGTAAAGTAGTAGTAAAGTGGTAGTAAAGTAGTAGTAAAGTGGTAGTAAAGTGGTAGTAAAGTGATAGTAAAGTAGGAGTAAAGTAGTAGTAAAGTAGTAGTAAAGCAGTAGTAAGAATGACCCTAGAAGTGTTCCTTGTAGAAAAAGGCGCCATGTTGATAGCCTCAATCACAGAGGTTTTTCCAGTTGTTTCCATATAAAGTAGTGGGGCGGGGGGGAATGGCTTCTCAGTGTTTGTATGTTGATCCCTGTTTACACTATTATGTTAAAAAGTACACCAGAATTTAGTGGCGTTGGATATTTTGGGTCCCAAAAGGTCCCCGCCAGCAGTGGCTGCATAAAATCCTTTAGTCAGAACTGAGCTATGGGCAACACATTGTTGTGAGTCAGGAGCTGTGTGAGGAGCCCGTAGTCAAAACTGAGGTGAGGACAAAAGCATACCCTCCAACATTTCTCCGATGAAAATAGGGGTGCCCTGTTCTGTAACAACAATTTTACTACAGTGGTACCTCAGGTTAAGTACTTAATTCGTTCCGGAGGTCCGTTCTTAAACTGAAACTGTTCTTAACCTGAAGCACCACTTTAGCTAATGGGGCCTCCTGCTGTTGCCGCGCCGCCGGATCACGATTTCTGTTCTCAGAAGCAAATTTCTTAACCTGAAGCACTATTTCTGGGTTAGCGGAGTCTGTAACCTGAAGCATCTGTAACCTGAAGCATATGTAACCCGAGGTACCACTGTATTTATACCACATCCATCTGCCTGGGTTGCTCTAGCCACTCTGGACCGCTTCCAAAACATATAAAAAGGAAATAAAACATTAAACATTAAAAAACTTCCCTAAGTTGTTGTTGTTTAGTCGTTTAGTCGTGTCCGACTCTTCGTGACCCCATGGACCAGAGCACGCCAGGCACCTCTGTCCTCCACTACCTCCCGCAGTTTGGTCAAACTCATGCTGGTAACCTCGAAAACACTATCCAACCATCTCGTCCTCTGTCGCCCCCTTCTCCTTGTGCCCTCCATCTTTCCCAGCATCAGTGTCTTCTCCAGGGAGTCTTCTCTTCTCATGAGGTGGCCAAAGTACAGGAGCCTCAGCTTCACGATCTGTCCTTCCAGTGAGCACTCAGGGCTGATTTCCTTAAGAATGGATGCGTTTGATCTTCTTGCAGTCCATGGGACTCTCAAGAGTCTCCTCCAGCACCAGAATTCAAAAGCATCAATTCTTCGGCGATCAGCCTTCATTATGGTCCAGCTCTCACTTCCATACATCACTACTGGGAAAACCATGGCTTTAACTATACGGACCTTTGTTGGCAAGGGGACGTCTCTACTTCTCAAGATGCTGTCTAGGCCTGTCATTGCCCTTCTCCCAAGAAGCAGGCGTCTTTTAATTTTGTGGCTGCTGTCACCATCTGCAGTGATCATGGAGCCCAAGAAAGTAAAATCTCTCACTGCCTCCATTTCTTCCCCTTCTATTTGCCAGGAGGTGATGGGACCAGTGGCCATGATCTTCGTTTTTTTGATGTTGAGCTTCAGACCATATTTTGCGCTCTCCTCTTTCACCCTCATTAAAAGGTTCTTTAATTCCTCCTCACTTTCTGCCATCAAGGTTGTGTC